>NW_022437082.1:0-650156 GCF_009761245.1 Sapajus apella
TGCAAGTCAAAGTTTTGATGTGTGCTTTGCAAATATTTTCTTCCAGTCTGTGGCCTGTCTTCATTTGATTTGATTTTAATTTTGAGGAAGTCCAAATTTATGTATTTGTTTAGTTCTAGGGCTGGGGCAGATAAAATACAAGGTGAGCTTAGCATTTTGTGATGCCAGAGTGCTTAAGAAATGTTGAGGTACATAAAAAGGGCACAGGAACTTCCAAAGGCTAAAAGGGCTCACAAAAGCTTTAAAATTTGAGCAACAACATAAATAATGATAGCACTGAATTATAAGCAATAGAATAAAATAAGAATTTAGATTTTTCTCATCTATGAGCATGGATTATCTCTTCATTTATTTAGATGTTTTCTAATTTTTCTGTCATATTTTGTAGTTTTCAGTGTACAGGTCTTATAAATTTTTCATTAAATGTATTCCAAAGTACTTTATGTTTTGCTATTCATAAAGCACTTGCTTTTTTTTTGTCATTTTCATGTGTTTTCTGCTAGTATAGAGATACTCAATTAATTTCTGTATATTAAACGTGTATCATATAACTATGGTATATTCACTTATTAATTGCAGTTTTGCTTTTTTCTTTGTAGAATCCTTAAGATTTTCCACATTGACCAGCACGTTGTTTGCAGTAAAGACCATTGTATTCTTCCTTTTAAATCATGTTTTTCATTTCTTTCTCTTGGTGTATTGCAATAGTTTGAACCTCTAATAGAAAAAGTTGAGGAGAAGTATGAACTCCGTTATTTTTGCCTTGATCCTGACCTTATATGGAAAGCATTCAGTATTTCATCATTAAGCCTATTGGTAGCTCTAGGTTCTTTTTGTAGGTTTCCTTTAATGAATTGACAATGCTCACATATATTTCTAACTTGCTGAGAATTTTAAAAAATGAAATGTATTGAAATTTTCAAATGATTCCCTGCATCTAATGGTCATCAGTTTTTTGTTTGTTTGTTCTTACTCATTTTCTATTTTTTTCTCATAATTACAGGAATCTTATATAGGTACTGAATTTATGTCTACACAAAGAAAGAATATCAGAGAAGGAATAAATAAAGGTAAATTAAAATGCTTTCTTATTCTCAACTGACCTAAAATATAACTATTTATTTACATTAATAATAATACCATTGTATCAGGCAATTAGTGTATATGGAAAAATGAAATAAGTGATACTAATGTTACAAGCAATGCAATGAAGGAATTGAGTATACTCTTTTATAACGTGTCTATACTATCTAGGAAACAGTATAGTGTTATTTTATGGCATGTTTTCAAAATATATATTGTTAACTCCAAGAGAAAGACTACTTTTTTTAAAAAGAGGTATATTTTGCGTGTACTAAATGGTCTATGAAATGAAAGAAGATGGAAAAAGAAGAAGAATAAAGAAAAATTAAATACATATGAAACAGTTACATACATGGTAGATATTAATGTGATTATATTATCACTTTAAGTTTGAATGGTGTAAATACACCAATAAAAGAAAGATTGTCAGAATTAATAAAAAATAATACTCAAGAACATGTTTTCTATAAGAACCTCATTTTTAATTATAAGGACTCACATAAGTTAAATGTAAGGAGGTTGAAAAGGTATTCTAACACTGACAAAAGAAAGCTGGAATTGCTACATTAATTTCATATTTAGAGTGCCTAAAATTTTTAAAAAGCAGACAATACCAATGGCTGGCAAGGATGCTGAGCAACTAGAATCACTCAGTGCTGGTGAATGCAAATAGTACAGTCACCTTGGAAGACAGGTTGTGAGTTTCTTACAAAGCTGAACATAGTATTACTATATGATTCGGAGAACACACCCCCTAGGTATTAACCCAAGTAATTTGAAATTTTATGTCTATACAAAATCTTGCATATAAATTTGTATCATAGCTTATGTAATGACTGTCAGTAACTGGAAGCAAGTAAGTTGTTCTTCAGGAGGTGAATGGATAAACAAACTGTGGCACAACCATTTAATAGAACACTATTAATCAACAAAAAGAAATGAGCTATTAAGTCACATTAGTCTGTTTTCACACCACTGATAAAGACATACCTGATCCTGGAAAGAAAAAAAGGTTTAATTGGACTTTCAGTTCCACATGGCTGGGAAGGCTCAGAATTATGGCAGGAGGTGAAAGGCACTTGGTACATGGCAGTGGCAAGAGGAAAAATGAGGAGGAAGCTGAAGTGGAGACCCCTGATAAACCCATTAGATCTCATGAGACTTATTCACTATCATGAGGGTAGCATGGGAAGGACCACCCCCACAATTCAATTACCTCCCCCTAGGTCCGTCCCACAAAACATGGGAATTCTGGGAGACACAATTCAAGTTGACATTTAGGTGGGGACACAGCCAAATCATATCACAAGCCATACAAAGACATGGATGAATATTAAATGCCCATCCCTAAGTTAAAGAAACCAGTCTGAAAGGGTTAGATAGTATGTGATGATACAATTCATTTGATATTCTGGAAAAGGCAAAACTATAGGGACAGTAAAATGATCAGTTGCTTCCAGGAGTTGAGTGGGTGAGGGGGAAGGGTTGAATAGGGTAAGCACAGGGGATTTATTAGGGTGGTGAAGCTATTCTGTATGATACAGTAACGGTGAATGTAACACTATACATTTGCCAAAACCCTCAGAACAACTGTGACCCCTAATATATGCAAACATAAAAAAAATTTAAGAGGTCTGATGATCCCAGGAAAGAATGGATAGTATGACAAAACAGAATAACTATATTACAAACATATGAAACAACCTCTATAATGAATATCAAGAGAAAAAGTGGTGGCACGAGTAACTCTGGAAGTGAGTAGGACCTGTAAGAATAAAGTTAGAAGGAACACAACGTTCAGAAAAGAAGGACCTTCCAGGATTCTGGCTGTTGCCTATTGTCAGCCCTAGAAGGACCTTGGCAAGAGGCTTGATGTGACATGCTCCCACTTCTGCAGTGGGGTGGGAGTGGGGTTTCAGGAAGGTGAGGCTGTGGTCTGAAATGGATAACTTGGATAATCAAAGGCTAGATTTGGGATAGGAGTAAAATGAATGATAATAATGGTTTGGATGAAAAAGCAGCTGGGAGGGAGAGAATGAATAGGTCTTTCACTCAGATTTCAAGATCTTTGAGCTGCATCCAGATGGAGAAGACTCTCACACAACCAAATTAAATAATAGGCCATCTGGGAGGGAAATTTTATTGACTTTTATTCATAAAGCTTCAATTTTTACTCATTTAGTATTGTAAGTTCTATTGAGCTGCATGTCCTCTGAGATATTTTAGATAACAACAGAAGTGATTCCCAAAGGAGATTATAGTAGGATACGGTCTAAAAATAATATTTTTAAACTGCCATTTATTAAATATTCAATATGTGGCAGACCCTGTGCCAGGTGATTTAATACATTTCTTACATTACAATAGTCCTGCAAGAAAAAAATGATCTAGCAAACAGAGTATTGCTGTCACCTGTTCTTGGCTGTGTGGGGATCTGATCACAGCTGGCCATAAGTGGCAAGCTCACTTATACCACAGGCAGGAATTTGGGGAACCCCCAGAAGATGAGGTGTTGGTGTAAAGGGGAGATGTCTGTTCATCTAAGGGATTGGGGGTCGAGGAAGGGCAGGCCCCGGCAGGGGTAAAGATGAATAACCCACAGGAGGACTTTGGAATCCCCACCCCAGAACCAACAGGGCCAGCCTCTAGCTCTGGTTGAGGAGGAGCCCCATGGGAAGGTGTGCACCTTCTCCCAGAGGTCCTACAATCACGGGTGCTGAAGCACCCCGGGAAGCACCTGGCCTGGGACTCGCAGCCATTCTCTGCTAAAGGTGCAGCTGGGCAAATGGTCCACCGTGAGGGCAGCAGAGCATCTCCCACCCATCCCTTTATCAAAGAGCCAGGAACCAGGGGGAGGAGCCTCCTGAGTGAGGACTGAGGGTCCACCCACCCCACATAGAGGGACCATAGAATACAGCTCAGCCCCTCCTGTCAGCCCTTGAAGACCCTGGCAACATTGGCACCCCAACCACACCCCTCCTCTCACTGCCACCTCAGGGGACTCAGAGTCAGAGACTTGGTCTGAGGAGAGCAGACACCCTAGGCAGAGGATGGAGCTCCAAGTTCTGCAAGGAATCAAGGTCAGAAACCTGAGGGAGGATTGAGGCACCCCCATGACCCCGAGAGCATCTGCACCCCTCGCCACTACTCTCCCCCTCACCCCCACGCGGGCAGAAGCGGGTTCCGCCCCCGCTGTCAATCCAGGGAAGTTCCAGGCCTGCGGGCCGGATGTGACCTCCGCTGGCTTCTGCCTCTGGGATCTGAGAGAAGCGAGTGTGTCTTTCTGTGAGGGGCGTCTTGAGGGCGGCAGAAGGCAGCGGGCCCAGGAGGCAAGGTGAGAGCTGAGGGAGATCTGAGGACACCCCTCCCCGAATAGAGGGCCCCAAATAATCCAGTGCCGACCCTGGAGCCAGCCCTGAACCAACAGAGGACCAAATTATCAGGTTGAGACAATCCCCCACCTCAATGCCCAAGGAGACTCTGAGTCGGGTCTATGGTGTGACTTGGGCAGAGGCAGTTCCATAAAGTGTGGGGCCCCAGGCCTTTCCAGACGTCAACATCAGGAATCTGAGAAATTATGGAGAGGCTCCACCCCATCCCGATAGAGTCCATCTTTGTCTTTGCTGTCAACGCAAGGAAGCTCAGGCTTGGTGCTCCGCCTTGCGCATTAGGGCTCAGAGAGACGTGAGAGCCTGGTTCTGACGGGCGACTTGAGATCCGCTGAGAGCAGCGGGCCCAGGCTCTGTGAGGAGGCAAGATGAGACGCTGAAGGAGGACTGAGGACCCCCCGTCCCCAGAGAGAGGACCCCAAATAATCCAGCACTGCATCTGCTGCCAGCCCGGGATCACCCCGCGGGGGCAGACTTCTCAGGCTGGGTCTTTGCGCACTTCCGCCCCCTTGGACCCCGCCGCTTAAGCCTCAGGGAACTCTGGGGTCAGAGCTTGGTGTGACCAGGGCAGGGCTGGTTAGGAGAGGGCAGGGCCCAGGTTCTGCCAGGCATCAAGGTCAGGATCATGAGGGACGTCTGAGACCCCACAGAGCAAGGCTCCATCTCTGCTGTCAGCCCTGGGAAGTTCCTCGCATGGCCGCCAGGCACACGGATCCTGATTTGTGAATCCTGGACTGACCGAGGGAAGGGGCTTGGTATCACGAGCACGACCTGCGGGGAGCACAGCCAGGGCCCAGTCCCTGCTGGGAGACAAGGGAGGCCTGTAGGAGGCCTGAGGGGACCCAGCAGCCCAGGACGGGGCCCCATCTCAGACTGCGGCGCCTCCCCATTCGGCCTTGGGAATATGACAGAGGGAGACCCAGGTCCACAGAGAGGATCTCGGGTTCAGCCCTGCCAGGATCAAGGGGAGGAAGAAGAAGGAGGATTCAGGAGACCTTGGACTCCAGGTCAGCGGGGACCTTGGCCCTTGGAGGTCCCAGGCACAGTGGCCACATGCGGTGCGTCCTCACTGTGCCTTCGGGGTGTCAGAGAGGAGAGGGTTGTGGTCTGAGGAGGGAACCCTCAGGTCAGCCCAGGGAGGAGTCCCAGAGCCCTGAGGGAGGACTCAGTCGACCAATTATTGCTGAGGTAGAAAACCTGCCCCTGCCATCAGTCCTGGGAGGCCCCAGGCAGGATTCTAGGAAAGAGGGGCACCTCCCCACTTCCTAGTTGGGGTTCTCCAAGAGACAGTGGCCTTGGCCTGCAAAACCCATCCACAATTCAGCAGGAGGGAAAGGGATAGACCTTGTCAGGAGTAAATCTGAATACCTGGAGGACACCCAGAGAGAGGAAGCACCCCTGAAATCTGCTCCATCTGTCAGCCTTTGGAATGCCATGCAGGGGTGTCCATGTAGCACCACTTCACTTTCTGTCTCCCACGTCTCAGAGAGGTGGGGCCCTTGGTCTGAGGCAGGTCCTCAGGTCAGCAGAGGGGTCCACACCAGGTCAGCACAGGGTGGAGCCCAGGATCTGCCATTAGTCAAGGAGAGGAAAATGGGTGAAGACTGAAGGTAAGAAGTTACCCCCTCACATGCCAAAGAAAAAGGGACCTCACAAATCCCTGCTTCCTCTGTTTTCATCCCTGGGAAGCCCCAGGTAGGGGAGGCGTGTGCCATGCTCTCATTTCTGCCACGTGGTTGGGGGTGGCAGGTTTCATGGAAGTGAGCATCTGGTTTCAAGGGGATGATGACAGGTCAGCAGATGGGGAGCCACAACTGATCAGCAGAGGGAGGAGTCTCAGGATCTTTAGGACTCAAGGTGTGCCTCCTTCGTGAGGATTGGAGATACTACCCATCCCATAATGAAGGGACCCCACAGAGTCTCGCTGTCCCCTGTCCTTGGCACTAAGGGGACCTGATCACGGGTGGTCCTAGATGGGAAGCTCACTTATAACACAGGCAGGAAGTTGGGGAACCTTCAGGGAGATGAGATCTTGGTGTAAAGGAATACGTCTGCTCATCTAAGGGGCTTGGAGTCGAGGAAGGACAGGCCCCGGCAGGAGTAAAGATGAAAAACCCACAAGAGGACTTTGGAGGAATCCCCATCCCAGAACCGAAGGGGCCAGCCTCTGCCATCAGCCCTGGACAACCGCACACCGGGTGATGGGATGTGGGGTCCATCATTTCTGTTTTGGAATCTCAGGCAGGTGAGGACTGTGTTCTCAGAGGATGACTTTGAGCCAACAAAAGGAGCCCCATCAAGTCCACAAATAAAGTGGTCACTGGATCTGCCAAGAGTCAGGTGAGAAACCTTGAGGGTTTCCCCTGGCCAGAACACAGAGGAGGGTCACACAGAAGTCTGCTCTGCCCCTGCTGTCTCTCCAGAGATCATGTGCAGGACTATCTGTTGAGGCCCCTCTCTTACACTGGGATCATTGGTCTCAGGGAGGGGAAGGCTTTGGTCTGAGAGGGCTACACTTAGGTCAGCAGTGGGAGGGTCCCAGGTCATACTCAGAATCAAGTGGGGGCCAAGGGGACCCCACATACCAAACACATGGGACCCAGCCCTACCCTGCCCCTTCTGTCAGCCATGGGAAGTCACAGGGAAGTCACAGGGAAACACAGGGTGTTTCCATTTCCCTGGTTTCCTCTTCCAATGTGTCCTGGAGATAGAGCTTTGGTTTCAGGACGTGGCCCAGGTCAACAGAGGGTGGGTCCCAGCCCCAGTGGGCATCAAGATGGGGAACAAGCAGGCTTCTTACCCCAGGACACATGGACCCAGCTGAATATCACCACCTCTTGCTGTCCTTCCTGGGTAGTCCTGGATGTATGTGGCCAGATGTGGATCTCCACATGTCTTCTTTCATATCAGGAAAGTGAGCTATTGATCTGAGAGTGTCTCATGTCAACAGAAGTGTGTGTTTCAGGCCCTGGCAGGAGAAAGGTGAGGGCCCTAAGCTCACAGGAGACCATCCACTCCAAAACAGTGAGAAACGCAGTCTTGCCCACCTTTCTGACAGTGCTGGGGTGCCAGGATGGTTCTTGCAGTTTGCAGCCTGAGGGCTCCATGGTTCCTCTTCTAGAAGCCCCAAAAACTGAGCAGTGAGGCTTTTGTCTGAGAGAGTGTCTTCAGGTCTCAGAGCAGAGGAAACCCAGGCAGTGCCAGCAGTCAAGAGGAGATGATCACCCTCAACATGCAAAGGGCCCAACCTGCCTAAGTACAGAAAGGGACCCCCAACTTGCAGCCTCGCCTGCCCTACCTTCAGTCCTGGAGCATTCTGCTCTGATGTCCAGCTGCATCTTGAGCAGCCTTCTCACGTTCTTTTTCAGATTCTTAGAGAACAGGCCACACAGTAGGACAGGAGCCCCAGAAGGCCCGAGAGGATCACTGGAGGAGAAGGCCTGTAAGTAGGCGTTCGTCAGACTCTCCATGGTTCATATTTCAGCTGAGTCTGCTCTCACGCTCCCTCTCTCCCCAGGCCTGTGGTTCCCTGTCACCCAGATCCTTCCCACAGTGCTGCCTGCTGATCTGACCAGAGTCACCATGCCTCTTGGGCAAAGGAGTCAGCACTGTAAGCCTGAGGAAGGTCTTCAGACCCAAGAAGAAGCCCCCGGCCTGATGGGTGCGTGGGATCTCCCAGTTGAGGAGCAGGAGGCTGCCTCCTTGTCTTCTACTCTGAATGCAGGTACTCTAGAGGAGGTGCCTGCGGCTGAGTCACCGAGTCCTCCCCAGAGTCCTCAGGGAGCTTCCTCCTCCCCCACTGCCATGGACTCCATCTCTTGGATCCTATCTGATGCGGGTTGCAGCAGCCAAGAAGAGGAGGGGCCGAGTACCTCGCCTCACCTGGCAGACCCTGAGCCCTTCCTTCAAGATACACTACATGAGAAGATAATTGATTTGGTTCATTTACTGCTCCACAAGTATCGAGTCAAGAAGCCGATCACGAAGGCAGAAATGCTGGAGAGTGTCATCAAAAATTATGACGAATACTTTCCTGAGATATTTAGGGAAGCCTCTGAATGCACGAAGCTGCTCTTTGGCATTGACCTGAAGGAAGTGGACCGCGCTAGCCACTCCTACTTCCTTGTCACCTCTCTCGGCCTCTCCTATGATGGTATACTGGGTGATGAGCACAGCATGCCCAAGTCTGGCCTCCTGATAATAGTCCTGGGTATAATCTTCATGGAGGGCAACTGTGCCTCTGAAAAAGTTATGTGGGAAGTGCTGAGCATTATGGGGGTGTATGCTGGGAGGGAGCACTTCATATCTGGGGAGCCCAAGAAGCTCCTCACCCAAGATTGGGTGGAGGAAAACTACCTGGTGTACCGGGAGGTGCCCGGCAGTGATCCCACATGCTATGAGTTCCTGTGGGGTCCAAGGGCCCACGCAGAGACCAGCAAGTTGAAAGTTCTTGAGTATATAGCCAATGCCAATGGGAGGGATCCCACTTCTTACCCATCCCTTTATGAAGAGGCTTTGAGAGTGGAGAGAGAGGGAGTCTGAGCAAGAGATGCAACCAGGGCCAGTGGGCAGGGAACTGAGCCAATGCATGCTTCAGGGCCACATCAAGCAGCTTCCCTGCCCTGTGTGAAATCAGGCCCATTCTTCCCTCTGTGTTTGATGAGAGAAGTCAATGTTCTCAGTAGTGGAGGGCACAGTGGATGGAGGAGAATACATTGTATAGTGTCTTTAGGTTTCTCTTCCATCAGGTGACTTGGAGATTTCTTTCTGTTTCCTTTTGTTAATTTTCAAATATTGCTCCTGTAATAAAAGACTTAATTAGTTTCAACATCTAAGTGTATGGATGACACTGATCACACACGTAGGTTTACTTATCCATTTCAAGTGTAAGAGTTTGCCATTTTGTAAAATATTTTGGGAAACCTTCCATCTTGCTGTGATTTGGAATAAGATACCATGACATTGGAACAGGCATTTTCTTGGAGAATGTAAGAACTTAGCAATAAAAATGAACTGGTGTTATGGAACAGAGAAATAAAGGGAAAAAGTCATTAATTCTCACCTTCTTATCTGTATTTATCTGTTGTTCTATGAAATTATATCACACATACATATGCACCAAGCAAATGCAGCTTCCTATTGAATTGCAGATTCTCTGAGATGTCCTAGACAATACAAAATATTCCAGAGGAGAAAGTGGTAGCACCTGGGGTCAAGATAATACTGGAAATAGCTGTCAATCATTAAATATCCAATATATACCAGGCATCATCCCAGGCATTTTAATACATTTCCTACATTACAACAGTCCTACAGATAATGGTCCATCAAACCCGTTTTCCGGATGAAGAACCTGAGTCTCATGGAGCTTGGTAACCTGCCCAAGATCATATGGCTGATAAATCACAAGTTTGGTCTGAGTTCATCGAGAGCCCATGCTATTCTCACTCTTCACAGCCTGAAGTACACCTCTTTCCCTTAATTTATTTGTCTTCTCAGCACTGCATAATGTCTCTCAAGTGACCAAAAGAAGGACCCTGTGGCCATGGTACTCAAGGCAGGCCTACAAAAGGAAGGAGACAATGAGAATGAAACACAATCTGGGAATAGTCTGTGGGCTTTATCAACCTAGGGTCCTCCTGGCTGAGCCCTGGGGTTCCTGAGAGCTGACTACACAGATGCAGGAATTTCTGACCAGCCCTAACACTTTCCTGCATTATAGAGGCCTTCCCCTCGTCTCCCCTATGTGATCTCCCTTTCAATTGGAATGTGGCTGCTGCCTGCTCCTCCCTGCTGCTTGTTGTGGAGGCTGAGCAGAATCACCTGCCCTTTAATGTTCACATCCAATCACCCCGTCTGTGTGTCTAAATACACTCTCAAACTTTTCTAAATAGATGGTGAGTGGAATGTGATTTAGCACATGATCTACTGTTCTTGAGATATAAACTTAGAGACTTTTTGAAACCACCCTGATATTTGCAATGGGAATTTAATGGGGTGTTTTATTTGAAACTGGTCACTGAACACATGCAAAGATGAATGAACTTACCTTGGTGGTCAATAACCAAAGTCTCCCACACAAGCTGGAGATGAAGAAAGATCATGGAGATCATTGTGGAGAAAACTACTGAGGCTGAACTCCTAAAACCCGAGTCTCCCAGGAGGTGAAAAATGCTTCCTTGGTGGGCATACTAATTTGAGTTTAAAAAGTTAAACAAGCTTTTACTTTATCTTATCCAGTATTTGCCCCACGGGAAAATATGGGCTTTCGGTGTGCCTAGAGACACTCAACAGGTGTTGAGGTGTGTGGAGGGTAGCAGACACTCACAAGTTAATATTTTGACCAGGAATCAAATGGAGGAAAAAATCTACACCTACTAAGATTACAGAGGTTATTTCAAAGGGCAGTGCTATTGAGTGAAGAAAAGGGAACTTTCCTGCTGAGATTTACAATACTGTTTGAAAATTAAGTGTCATCCTGCATTTGAGAGCACCTGTCACAAAGTAGGCACTTGAAAAAGGTGGACAATTTCCAGGCAAATTAGTCTTTGTTCAGAAACTCCTCCAACAAATGAGGAAGAGGACTGTTGTCCTAATACATTATATTCACTTTTAGTTGAACATCTACTATGTAACGGGTTATGGGAGAGGCTCCAACTCCTCATCCACATCTTGTCCTTTTCTCCCTCTTGAAAAAAAGGGAGGCAATACCTTGCCAGACCCCTATTCATTAAGAAGGACCATGTGACATCACTTTCCCACTTAAACATGAGCAGAAATATTATTCAGCCATTTCTATAGAAAATGCTTCAGGAGCTATGGATTGCTTCTCAAGTCATGACTATACAGAACACTGACCACTCCATTTCTACACTCAGGGACTTAAGTGATACACCTTTGCTCCCTTAGGTTTTAAAAACCATATTTTGTGCCTTTGTGCCCTGAGAAGGAGTGGTTATCTTCAAAAGAGGTGCTCAACCTCAGGATACCAACTACAGGAATTCCTTCTTGCTATCTGCAGCCTTCATGCCCTTGAGGCACACCCATCAATCTGCTGAGAGCTGTGACATTAATCCCCCATCAACCTTGTTGTTTAGCACCTAACCAACACTCCCCTGTACCTGGCCTGAGTCAGGCCAGCTTGGGGTTTTATCCTTGCTGTCTCTACTCAGACAACAGCTCAGCCTAAGTTAGGAACTGCTGAGGATTTTAACCGCAGATATCTCCGTTTTAAATTTGCCAGTAAGAAATTTCCTTCCAAGATGGTCATGATTTGGGTAGAAATGGGAGGAGATGATGAAGCCTTTTGGCGAGTCTCTTAATGGTTGGTAAATAATCATCATTTCAATGTGATGAGTGGCAAATCACTATGATTAAGAGGTATTATTCAAATAATCCCCCATGTAATGCCTGGCTTTTAATTAACTAATCATCCTAACTGGGTGGCTATGAGGTTTTGCTTTCTGAAGTTGATCCAGAGAGGAGAGGCTAGGTTGTCCTACCAGAGACAGCTAGGGCCGTGGTATCCCCGAGACAGGCAGTTAAGACTGCAGGCTGTCACAGATGATGGGGACAGTGAGAATCAGGACACTCTGCAGTCCACAGAGTACCCCCAGAGCCACATTAGGATTTGGAAAGGAGCTGGGTGGGAGAGGGCTTTGGGGCCCTGAGGGATTAGGCTGTGCTGAGGATCAGCCAGGCCAGAAGAGGCGTGAGGAGGAGCATGTGCCAGATCCAGCTCTACTGCCCTGGGCCAGCTGTGGGGAGAGGGACATGGGAGCAGGACGAGTCTGGACCATGTCTCGAGCCAGGTGCTCCTGGGAATGGCCAGGGACAGACCTTTGTGTGGCACTTGCTGGAAACAGGGACACCGCATGTCCCTTCTTGGAGAGAGCCAATGTGTGTGGAGAGTGCTCACCCTGCTTTTCCTAAGGACTGAAGGGCTGCAGGAGCTAGGACGTTCCACACACCCCCACAGCCTCTCCTGGAGGCCTGCCCTGGATACAGTGTCCTCCACAGCAGCCTCCCCTGTGGGCACACATCACACAGGACAGAGCCAATCTTGACCATGGCAGGGGAGAGCAGATGGGAGTGTTTCCAGATGCCCGGAGCCTGCCCGCTGAGGGGCTAGTGAGAGGCCTCCCAGTCATGGTTTCACTTCCCTTAGAAACCTCCCTGTTCCATCAGCCATGCCTAAACCCCTGCTTTGAACTCCAGCCTCCATGGCAAGGGGCTGACCTCCTGCCTTACTCTTGCCAGCCCTTCTCTGTGGCAATCAACCCTGCTAAGTGTTCTGTAGCCCTTCTTGAGCAAGTATGGGGTCCCAGAACATCCAGCCTTATTAGGAGGCTCCTGCCACAGTCCAGGTGAGAGGAATTGTGAAGCCAAATTAGGGCAGTGGTTGAGAGGCTAGAGATGAGGGATGGATTTCAGAGGTATTGGGCAGGGGGAAGAGGCTGGGCTTGTGGGCGAGTCCAGCTTAGAGGCCACGGGGGAGGAGATCATTCTTTAATGAGTTTTATTTCATTTTTACCTAGTGTCCTTTGGGTCCACCTTGATCCCATCCAGGATGTCACATTATATTTAGTCAGAAGGTCCCCTTAGATTCCTCTTATCTGTGATAGTTTCCTTGTTTTGGATGACATTGACAGTTTTAAGGAGTATTGGTCAGGTATTTTGTAGAATGACCCTCAGCTGTGGTTTGTCTGGTACTTTTCTCATGCTTAAGCTGGGGTTATGGGTTCTGGGGAAGAGGACAATAGTGGAGAAATGCCATTCTCATCACTTCATATCAAGGCTACATACTATTAGCATGACTTATTACTAATGACGTTTACCTTGAACACCTGGCTGTGGTAGTGTTCGCCAAGTATGGTTACTGTAAAGTTTCTCTTTTATTCTCCTATTTCATAGTGTCCTCTTCGGAAGAAAGTTACTGTGTGACCTACACTATGAGCAGTGGGGAATCACACCCTGCTTTCTTGTGAGAGTGGGAGTATCTGCATAAATTGTTTGGAATTGTTTTCCATGAGAAATTTGTCAATTCACCCTTATTTTTGCATTTAAATAATCATTTATTTATCTCAGTGTGGACTTATGGATACTAATTCTATACTTTGTTTAAAATCCAATACAGCTTTATATGTTTTGCTGCTGAAATGGCTCCAGGTTTGGCCATAGGGCACTCTTTCTCCTAGTTCTCTTTGTACATGTCTTTCCTATACATTTGTCAATGTATTTAAAAAATTTTTTTAGCATTTCATTACAGTCAACCACAATAAGATGTTCCAGGATTAGCCTGCGTGTTTCCCGATCCACTTCTACCATCAGCAATTTTTCCACTGAGCTCATTTTTTTTTTTTTTTGAGAATGGTATTAGAAATCTAGATCTGTGCATTAGGTATGCTCATTCCTACTGTGGCCTCTGCTGACAGAGAAAGGAATTATATGTGTGCATAGTAACCTGTTTTTGTTAATAATCTATAAATATTTCTAGATGGAATGATCTGCATAAATGTCAAGTCAACAGTGAGTCCTTCCTAATATTTCTAACTCAAATCCACTATCACAGAGATCATTACAGCCTACTCTCCTTGTCTGTCTGGAAATTTTTACTCAACACTAAGAAACCTTAAAATTGACAACAGGTTTGTGTGTCAGTGCCCTGTTGCTTTTGCTAGATAGACTCCAGGGCCTGGCCAACTCTGGGAGAACTGCTGAAATCGAATTTGTGGGCCTGCAGAGCAATGGTTCAGCTCCGGTACTCCCTGGGATCTCACTAAAGTAGTGTTTGCCCTCAAAGCTCTAGACTCTGAGGATACTGCATGGTCTCCATCTATGAAGCTCTTGAAACGACAATGATGCCTGTTATTCAAGTGTCTGAACTGAAAAACCATCTCCTCCTTCATGCCTGCTAGGGGCACGATCACTGGTATTAAAGATAGTGCTGTCCAACATGACCACTGGCAAGTACCTCTTTCTAACAGTGTGGGCTGCAGGTTCAACTAGATCTGAGTTACATCTGTGTGCCTCTACCCTTACTTGCTGAATGGCTCAAGGCCTGTTCTACAAGCTTCTCTATGCCTTAGTTCCTCATCTCTATTTGAGTGCTTATTGAGAACTTCCTCTGGGCTACACACTGGACTTTACCCAGAAGATGGGAAAGGAAGCTGGACCAAAACATCTGGGACAGGGACCTGGTGCTTCAGCAGATGAAAACTTGATTTGGGTTACTCATCTTTAAAATCAGCTTGTATAATAATATCCATTCCCCAGTGGATGTTGACAAGCTTATTTACCATTTATGACATATTTTTACGTTCTCAGAAGAAAGGTGATGCATCATGGCTAAGTATTACTATCACAATTGTGATCCTCTCAAGCTGCCCTTGGGGCTAATCAGGATAAAATTGCCCATTGTGAAAGTGTACTATTATATAAAGTATGACTATTTTCTATAATGATACTATATGGATGTTCAAGGTATTGCTATGATCATGAAAAATTCTTAAATTAGCCAAAGTGAATATAGAGTAGCTCACGTTCGAGGTATTATGCTCCAACATGGACACACACATAGCCTCTACAAAGACTAGGATTATTTTTTGTTCCATGCATTTAAGAACATCTCTATCAAATCACTAGGTGGCCACTAAGCTAATAAAATAAGAGATGGCAGTGTCCATACATGACAAAGAATACAGACTTTACAAATAAAGTCCAGAAAAGTCACCAAACAAACAACAAACCCCTACAACCCAGAGCAAAAAAAAAAAAAAATCAAGAAGTTCTGGGAAGGGAGAATATAATCTAATTTCCACAGTAAGCACATCATAATACTTAAAATGTGAAATTTAAGAACAATATGAAACATGCAAAGAAATGAGGATGTTTCACTCATTCACAGGAAAAAAGAAATCAATAGAAACTGTCCCAAGCTATTGGACTCCTAGTTAAAACTTTAGCTATTCGAAAATACTCAAGGGCCTAAAGAAAACCATGGCGAAGGACTAAGAGAAACCAGAGAATGCCTCTGGAGCAATGTGAACTTTTAGATGACAAGATGTTTGCTTGAACTCCATCTGTCCTTTGCCAGCTAGCCTTCTCCTTTAAAAGGGTAGATGTAACTGCAATTCTGGTTTCATTTACCCATATGGAATTTCCAAATTTCAGCAAATGTTCTCAGTTTGGAGGATAGCTTTAAGTATCACTAAGAAGTCACTGTGTCCCTTCCAGCTCCAACACAGCACTGCAGTGGATGCTCTGGAAACTATTCTGCAGATGAGGATATTTTTCAGATTTTTAAAATTTTGTTTAAATTATAACTTTAAATTGGCAAGTCATTTCTTCTGTCAAAGTCTCTTGCCAGCCCTAAATGAACAGCAGGAATCCATGGAAGTAGAAAACACCTGCTAGTAAGGACTCCTTTTCTGGTTCAAAGCTTTGTTACTTAGAATATCTCACCCTTCCCATATACATGCACACAGAGATATAAGTGGCTGCATCCTCCAGCTTCACAATTATTGCCAGATGGTCAGTTTTAGTAAATGCCATGTGACAAAGCAAGAAACAGCACAGCAGAACACACAGGTGAAAGTTGTCTGTGTCTCTGCAGCACCCTGCACTCCTAAAGTCATATTATAAATTCTGTACCTTGTCTACAACCCTCAAGCATAATGTGCCTTTTATATTATCAATTTATCCATCTTTGAAATGAACTAGAAACACCCTTAATTAATTGATATGGGTTGGCTCTGTGTCCCCACCCAAATCGGATCTTGAATTGTAATCCCAGTACTCCCCACATGTCAAGGGAGGGACCTGGTGGGAGGTAATTGGATCCTGGGGGCAGTTTCCCCATGTTGTTATCATTATAGTGAGTTCTCATTAGATCTGATGGTTTTATAAGTGTTTGACCGTTCTTCTTTCTCTCTCCTCCTCTCTCTCTCTCTCTCTCTCTCTCTCTCTCTCTCTCTCTCTCAGTTAATACTGATGTCAACTTGGTTAGATTGAAGGATACAAAGTATTGATCCTGGGTATGTTTGTGAGGGTGTTGCCAAAAGAGTCAGTGGGCTGGCCTGGGGAAGGCAGTTCCACCCTTAATCTGTTGGGTAATCTAATCAGCTCCCAGCGAATATAAAGCAGGCAGAAAAATGTGAAAAGGTGAGACTGGCTTAGCCTCTCAGCCAACATCTTTCTCCCTTGCTGGATGTTTCCTGCCCCCAAATATCAGACTACAAATTCTTCAGTTTTGGGACTCGGACTGGCTCTCCTAGCTCCTCAGCTTGCAGACAGCCTATTGTGGGGACCTTGTGATCATGTAAGTTAATACTTAATAAACTCCCCTTTTTGTGTGTGTGTATATATATATATAGTGGGGACCTTGTGATTGTGTAAGTTAATACTTAATAAACTCCCTTTACATATATGTATATACATAAATATGTATATATGTATATACATATATGTGTGTGTGTGCATATATATATATACATATATATAAAGACACAATCTCTAATCATGTGAGTGGCAGACCTGCAGCAAAAGATGCATGCACAGCCTCAGCAGGGTTGTACTCTTTAAGTGAAGGCGTTGATTGGAAATTAATGGGACCCTGCCATTTGGAATGGGAATGTGTGGAAGGACCCTGAAGAAGCTGTGGACTCTAAGTTTGTAGACTCTGATGAACATTTTTTGCCAGAAAGAACAGCTTCTGCATCACCAGTAGTGGCAACATTCCCTCCCCAACCCATGATGCCATCAGCCTTTCCACCTTTGTCTGAGGAGATAAACCCTGTGCTTCCTAGAGCAACAGTGATGACCTTCCCTGAGGCAGTTGCCAGGCAAGATAATGTTGATTCTCCTCAGGAACCATCCCCAACACCTCTTCTAGGCCTATAACTAGACCAAAGTCCCACCAGGCCCCTAGAGGTGAGGTGGAGCATGTGATCCATAAGGAAGTGCACTACTCTCAAAAAAAAAAACAAAAAAAAAACTGTTCAAGTTCTCTAATTTCTGTAAAGAGAAATCTGGAGAACAGGCATGGGAATGGATATTAAGGGCATGGGCTAATGACGGAAGGAACATAGAGTTGGATCCAGCTGAATTTATTGATTTGGGCCTACTAAGTAAAGACTTTGCTTTTAATGTTGCAGTTCAGGGAGTTAAAAAAAGATTGTAGTAGTTTATTTGCTTGGTTAGCTGAAATATGGATTAAAAGACCACTGTGAGTCAACTGGAAATGCCTTATCTCCCTTGGTTTAGTGTAGAGGAAGGTATCAAAGGCTTATGGAGATTGAGATGGTGGAGTGGATTAGTCATGTTAGACCTACTCATCCCAACTGGGAGGGTCAGAAGACATATCCTTGAACAGTGCCTTGTGAAATAGATTTGTGAGGGCAGCACCTGTATCTTTGAAGAGCCCTGTAATTTCTCTTCTCTCTATGTAAGATCTAACAGTGGGAACTGCAGTCACTCAACTACAAATTTTTTTTTAATTAAAAAAAAATTTTTTTATTGTACTTTAGGTTCTGGGGTACATGTGGAGATCATGCAGAATTGTTGCATAGGTACACATGTGGCAATGTGGTTTGCTGCCTCCATCACCCCGTCACCTATATCTGGCATTTCTCCCTATTTTATCCCTCCCTGACCTCCCACCCCCACGCTGTCCCTCCCTTGCCCCCACCAACAGACCCTGGTGTGTGATGCTCCCATCCCTGTGTCCCTCTGTTCTCATTGTTCAACACCTGCCTATGAGTGAGAACATGTGGTGTTTGATTTTCTGTTCTTGTGTCAGTTTGATGAGAATGATGGTTTCCAGATTCATCCATATCCCTACAAAGGACATGAACTCATCGTTTTTTATGGCTGCATAGTATTCCATGGTGTATATGTGCCACGTTATCCTTGTTCAGCCTATTGTCAGTGGGTATACAGATTGGTTCCAGCTCTTTGCTATTGTAAACAATGCCACTATTAACATACACGTGCATATGTCTTTATAATAGAGTGATTTATAATCCTTTGGGTATATACCCAGTAACGGGATTGCTGGGTCAAATGGAATTTCTATTTCTAGGTCCTGGAGGAATCGCCACACTGTCTTCCACAATGGTTGAACTAATTTACACTCCCACCAACAGTGTAAAAGCGTTCCTATTTCTCCACATACCCTCCAGCATCTGTTGTCTCCAGATTTTTTAATGATCACCATTCTAACTGGTGTGAGGTGTTATCTCAATGTGGTTTTGATTTGCATTTCTCTCATAATCAGTGATGATGAACATTTTTTCATATGTTTGTTGGCCTCATATGTGTCTTCTTTTGAAAAGTGTTCATATCCTTCGCCCACTTTTGGATGGGTTTGCTTTTTTCTTGTAAATCTGTTTTAGTTCTTTGTAGATTCTGGATATTAGCCCTGTGTCAGATGGGTAGACTGCAAAAATTTTTTCCCATTCTATTGGTTGCTGGTTTACTCTAATGATTGCTTATTTTGCTGTACAGAAGCTATTAAGTTTAATTAGATCCCATTCATCTATTTTGCCTTTTGTTGCCAATGCTTTTGGTGTTTTAGTCATGAAGTCCTAGCCTATGCCTGTGTCTGTAATGGTTTTGCCTAGATTTTCTTCTAGGGTTTTTATGGTGTTAGGTCTTATGTTTAAGTCTTTAATCCATCTGGAGTTAATTTTACTGTAAGAGGTAAGGAAGCGGTCCAGTTGCTGCTTTCTGCACACTGCTAGCCAGTTTTCCCAATACCATTTATTAAACAGGGAATCTTTTCCCCATTGCTTGTTTTTGTTACATTTGTCAAAGATCAGATGGCTTCAGATGTGTTGCATTGCCACCAAGGCCTCTGTTCTGTTCCATTGATCTATATCTCTGTTTTGGTACCAGTAACATGCTGTTTTGATTATTGTAGCCTTGTAGTATAGCTTGAAATCAGTTAGTGTGATGCTTCCGGCTTTGTTATTTTTGGTTAGGATTGTCTTGGCTATGCAGGCTCTCTTTTGGTTCCATATGAAGTTTAAGGTGTTTTTTTTTCCAGTTCTGTGAAGGTCATTGGTAACTTGATGGGGATAGCATTGAATCTATAAATTACTTTGGGCAGTATGGTCGTTTTCATGATATTGATTCTCCCTAACCATGAGCGTGGAATGTTTTTCCATCTGTTTGTGTCCTCTCTTATTTCCTTGAGCAGTGCTTTGTAGTTCTCCTTGAAGAGGCCCTTTACATCCTTTGTTAGTTGTATTCCTAGGTATTTTATTCTCTGTAGCAATTTTGAATGGGAGTTTGCTCATGATTTTGCTCTCCATTAGTCTGTTATTGGTGTATAGAAATGCTTGTGATTTCTGCACATTGATTTTGTATCCTGAGAGTTTGCTGAAGTTGCTTATCAGTTTCAGGAGATTTTGGGCTGAGATGATAGGGTCTTCTAAGTACGTAGTCATGTCATCTGCAAAGAGACAATTTGACTTCCTCCTTTCCTAGTTGAATACCCTTAATTTTTTTTTCTTGCCTAATTGCTGTGGCTAGAACTTGCAATACTATATTGAATAGGAGTGATGAGAGAGGGCATCCTTGTCTAGTGCCGGATTTCAAAGGGAACGCTTCCAGTTTTTGCCCATTCAGTATGATACTGGTTGTACACTTGTCGTGAATAACTTTTATTATTTTGAGACATGTTACTTCAATACCTAGTTTATTGAGAGTTTTTAGCATAAAGGGCTGTTGAATTTTGTCAAAGCCCTTCTTTGCCTCTATTGAGATAATCATGTGTTTTTTGTCTTTGATTCTGTTTACGTGGTGGATTACATTTATAGACTTGCGTATGTTGAACCAGCCTTGCATCCCCAGGATGAAGCCTACTTGATCGTGATGGATAAGCTTTTTGATGTGCTGTTGCAATCAGTTTGCCAGTATTTTATTGAAGATTTTTGCATCTATGTTCATCGTGGATATTGGTCTGAAGTTTTCTTTTTTTGTTGAGTCTCTGCCGGGTTTTGGAATCAGGATGATGTTGGTCTCATAAAATTATTTGAGAACGATTCCCTCTTTTTGTATTGTTTGGAATAGTTTCAGAAGGAATGGTACCATCTCCTCTTTATATGTCTGGTAGAATTCAGCTGTGAACCCATTTGGACCTGGACTATTCTTGGTTAGTAGACTGTTAATTGCTGCCTCAACTTCAGCCCTTGTTATTGGTCTGTTCAAGGTTTCAACTTCTTCCTGGTTTAGGCTTGGGAGAGTGTAAGTGTCCAGGAATTTATCCATTTCTTCCAGGTTTACTGGTTTATGTGCATAGAGTTGTTTAGTATTCTCTCATGGTGGTTTGTATTTCTGTGGAATTGGTGGTGATATCCCCTTTTTCATTTTTTATTGCATCTATTTGATTCTTCTCCCTTTTCTTTTTTATTAATGTGACTGGCAGCCTGTCTATTTTGTTGATCTTTTCAAAAAACCAGCTCCTGGATTTATTGATTTTTTGAAGGGTTTTTTGTGTCTCTATCTCCTTCAGTTCTGTCTGATCTTAGTTATTTCTTGTCTTCTGCTAGCTTTTGAGTTTTTTTGATCTTGCTCCTCTAGCTCTTTCCATTTTGATGATAGGGTGTCGTTTTTAGTTACTTGCTTCTCTGATGGGCATTTATTGCTATAAATTTGCCTCTAGACACTGCTATAAATGTATCCCAGAGATTCTGGTACGTTGTGTCTTCATTCTCATTGGTTTCAAAGGACATCTTTATTTCTTTATTTCTGCCTTCATTTCATTGTTTATCCAGTCAACATTCAGGAACAGGTTGTTCAGTTTCCATGAAATTGTGCAGTTCTGAGTCAGTTCTTTTTTTTTTTTTTTTTAAACAGAGTCTCACTCCATCACCAGGCACCAGGCTGGAGTGCAGTGGCGTGACCTCGGCTCACTGCAACATCTGACTCCCAGGTTGAAGCAATTCTCCTGCCTCAGCCTCCCGAGTAGCTGGGACTACAGGTGCATGCCACCATGCCCAGCTAATTTTTTAATATTTTTAGTAGAGATGGGGTTTCACCATGTTGGCCAGAATGGTCTCGATCTCTTGACCTCGTGATTCAGAGAGAACTTGATTGCTTTTTGCTTTCTCAAGATATCACACTGGTCCATTACATTAATGACATTATGCTGATTGGACACACTGGACTTACTGGTGAGACATTTGCATACCAGAGGATGGGAAATAAATCCGACTGAATTTCAGGGAACTTCTACCTCAGTAAAATTTCTAGGGGTCCATTGGTATGGGGCCTGTCAAGATATTCCTTCTAAGGTGAAGAGTAACCTTAGAAGCTCCAACCTGGGGTTTCCCTGGGTTGACAAAATGGGTGGAACTGGATTACACCTGGATTCCAGTAAGTTTCTTAATTCTGAGTTCTAATTTGATTGCCCTGTGGTCTGAGAGACTGTTATGATTTCCGTTCTTTTGCATTTGCTGAAGAATGATTTACTACCAATTATGTGGTTGATTTTAGAGTAGGTGCAATGTGGTGCTGAGAAGAATGTATGTTCTGTGGCTTTGGGGTGGAGATTTCTGTAGATGTCTATTAGGTCCTCTTGGTCCAGATCTGAGTTCAAGTCTTGGATATCCTTGCTAATTTTCTGTCTTATTGATCTGTCTAATATTGACAGTGGAGTGTTAAAATCTCCCACTATTATTGTGTGGGAGTCTAAGTCTCTTTGTAGGTCATTAAGAACTTGTTTTATGAACCTGGGTGCTCTTGTATTGGGTGCATATATATTTAGGATCATTAAATCTTCTTGATGAATTGATCCTTTTACCATTATGCAATGCCCTTCTTTGTCTCTTTTGATCTTTGTTGGTTTAAAGTCCATTTTATCAGAGACTAGGATTGCAACTCCTGCCTTTTTTTGCTCTCCATTTGCTTGATAAATCTTCCTCCATCCCTTTATTTTTAGATTATGTGTGTCCTTGCATGTGAGATGGGTTTCCTGAATACAGCACACCGATGGGTCTTGACTTTTTATCCAATTTGCCAGTCTGTGTCTTTTGATTGGGGCATTTAGCCCATTTACATTTAAGGTTAATATTGTTATGTGTGAATTTGATCTTGCCATTTTGATGCTAGCTGGATGTTTTGTCCATCAGTTGATGCATTTTTTTCATTGTGTCCATGGTCTTTACCATTTGGTACGTTTTTGGAGTGGCTAGTACTGGTTGTTCCTTTCATTGTTTAGAGCTTCTTTCAGGAGCTCTTGTAAGGCAGGCCTGGTGGTGACAAAATCTCTCAGCAATGGCTTGTCTGTAAAGGATTTTATTTCTCCTTCACTTCTGAAGCTTAGTTTGTCTGGATATGAAATTCTAGGTTGAAGATTCTTTTCTTTAAGTGTGTTGAATATTGGCCCCCACTCTCTTCTGGCTTATAGGGTTTCTGCAAAGAGATCCACTATGAGTCTAATGGGCTTCCCTTTGTGGGTAACCCGACCTTTCTCTCTGGCTGCCCTTAGCATTTTCTCCTTCATTTCAACCCTGGTGAATCTGACGATTATGTGCCTTGGGGTTGCTCTTCTTGAGGAATATCTTTGTGGTGTTCTCTGTATTTCCTGGACTTGAATGGTGGACTGCCTTGGTAGATTGGGGAAATTCTCCTGGATAATATCCTGAAGAGTGTTTTCCAGCTTGGATTCATTCTTTCCGTGACATTCAGGTACACCTATCAAATGTAGATTAGGTATTTTCACATAATCTCAGATTTCTTAGAGGATTTGTTCATTTCTTTTTACTCTTTTTTCTCTATTCTTGCCTTCTCATTTTATTTCATTGAGTTGATCTTCAATCTCTGATATCCTTTCTTCTGCTTGATCTATTCAGCTATTGAAACTTGTGTATGCTTCACGAAGTTCTCCTGCTGTGTTTTTCAGCTACATCAAGTCGTTTATATTCTTTTCTAAGCTGTTTATTCTAGTTAGCATCTCATCTAACCTTTTTTCTAGGTTCTTAGTTTCTTTGCATTGGGTTAGCCCATGTTCTTTTAGCTCTGAGAAGGTTGTTATTACCCACTTTCTGAAGCCTGTTTCTGTCAATTCATCAGATTCATTCTCCATCCATCTTTGATCCCTATCTGGTGAGGATTGTGATCCCTTGAAGGAGGAGGGGCATTCTGGTTTTTGGTGTTTTCATCTTTTTTGCACTGGTTTCTTCCCATCTTAGTGGCTTTATCTACTGTGGTCTTTGTAGTTGGTGACTTTTGGATGGGGTCTCTGAGTGGACATCCTTTTTGTTGATGTTGATGCTATTTATTTCTGTTTCTTAGTTTTCCTTCTAACAGTCAGGCCCCTCTGCTGCAGGGCTGCTGGAGGTCCACTCCAGACCCTGCTTGCCTGTGGATCACCTGCAGGGGCTGCAGAACAGTAAGGGTTGCTGCCAGTTTCTTCTGTTATCTTCATCCCAGAAGGGTACCCACCAGATGTCAGCCTGAGCTCTCCTTTATGAGGTGTCTCTTTGGGTATATGGGGGTCGGGGAGCTACTTGAGGAGACAGTCTGTCCCTTATAGGAGCTTAAGTGCTGTGCTTGGAGCTCTGTTGTTCTGTGCAGAGCTGCTGGGCAGGTACCTTTAAGTCTGCTACAGCAGAACTCCCAACTGCCTCTTTTCCCAGGTGTTCTGACCTAGGAAGGCTGGCTTAATTTATAAGTTCCTGATGTGCTGCTGCCTTTTTTCAGAGATGCTCTGCCCCTCATGGAGTAGTCTATTCACATTCTGCCAGCAGAGGTGTTGCTGAGCTGCCGCAGGCTCTGTCCAGATGCTTTGTGAACTACCTCGGTATGGCAAATTGCCTCAGTAGTGGTGGATGCCCTTCCCATCCTGGGTCCAGCTGCGCTTGCTGTGAAACTCTCAGTCCAGAGCGTTTCAGATTGCTTGTTTTGTGGGTGTGGTGCCCGCCGAGCCAGATCGCCTGGCTCCCTGTCTCAGCCCCCTCCCTTTCAGTTCAATGTGTGGCTCTGTCTCCCAGGCATTCCAGGCACCAGTTGAAACAGCCGCCCTGATTTGTGTGAGTTTCTGTGCACCAACCCATGGCACCAGCCATGCTGAAAACTAGTGGTGCTTTTTGGCCTGGAAATCTCCTGATTTGTGGGCAGTGAAAACTTGTTTGGAAATGCAGTGAGCACTCATCCTCTGTGTTGTTATTGCTGGGAACTGCACTCCAGAGTTGTTCCTTTTCAACCATCTTGGATCCTCCTCCTCAACTACAAATTTTAAATACAATGGGAATAATTGGATCCTTAGGTGGCTGGGCCAAGTGGTGGCCCTCAACTGCCAAAGGCAAGGTGGGCATAGCTGCCACCATAATGGACAGCAGAGGTGAAGTAGCAATCAGAAGAGTCCAACTTGTGTAGTGTTCTGGCACTGGCTAATTAATCAAAATGTTCTGAGAACTGAAATTGGTAGGAAGCCCACACATTCCTACTTAATTTATACAAGTAGAAAACTTATAGTTTGAATTGATAAAATACTAATTTGAATTATAAAAACAGAATCATGGCCTATCCATCAATTTCTAGACTTGAGCCAGTTTACAGACACAGAACCCCTTGAATGAAGGGAAAGCTGGGTCCCCTTGAGGAAGGACCCCAGTACATTATCAAAAATTTATACAGTGGATCTTTCTCCCATCTTTCCCCCAGAAGACTGCCTGCTTTTTACTAGGATAACCATGCACTGGGGAAAGAGCAATGATCAAACATTTCAGGGACTACTGGACACTGGCTCTGAACTGACGTTGATTCTAGGGGACCTAAAATGTCATTGTGGTACTCCAGTTAAAGTAGGGGCTTACGGAGGTCAGGTAATGTATGGAGTTTTAGCTCAGGTCCAACTTACAGTGAGCTCAGTGGGTCTCCAGACTCATCCTGTGGTCATTTCCCCACTGCCAGAATGCATAATTGCCGTAGATATACTTAGCAGCTGACTGAACCCCCACATTGGCTCCCTGACTTGTAGGGTGAGGGCTATTATGGTGGAAAAGGCCAAATGGAAGATATTAGAGCTTTTTCTACCTAAGAAAATAGTAAATCAAAACAACGTTGGACTTGAAGGGACTGCGGAAATTACTGCCACCATTGAGGACTTGAAAGATGCGGGGGTGGTGATTCCCATCACAACCCCATTCAACTCTTCCATTTGGCCTGTGCAGAAGACAGATGGATCTTGGAGAATGGCAGTAAATTATCGTAAGCTTAACCAAGTGGTGACTCCAATTGCAGCTGCTGTACCAGATGTGGTTTCATTGCTTGAGAAATTGACACATCTCCTGATACCTGGTATGCAGCCATTTAATTGGCAAATGCCTTTTTCTCCATTTCCTGTCCATAAAACCCACCAGAAGCAATTTGCCTTCAGCTGGTAAGGCCAGCAATATACCTTTACTTCCTACCTCAGGGGTATAGCAACTCTCCAGCTTTGTGTCATAATGTTATTCAGAGAGAACTTGATCACTTTTTGCTTTCTCAAGATATCACACTGGTCCATTACATTAATGACATTATGCTGATTGGATCCAGTGAGCAAGAACTAGCAAACACACTGGACTTACCGGTGAGACATTTGCATGCCAGAGGATGGGAAATAAATCCGACTGAATTTCAGGGACCTTCTACCTCAGTAAAATTTCTAGGGGTCCAGTGGTATGGGGCCTGTCAAGATATTCCTTCTAAGGTGAAGAGTAACCTTAGAAGCCCCAACCTGGGGTTTTCCTGGGTTGACAAAATGGGTGGAACTGGATTACACCTGGATTCCAGTGGGGGTGGGGGTGAAGATGTGGGAGGTGTAGGAGGAAGGAATTGGAGGTGGTAGTGGGAGGGATTGGGGTGGGACCCAAGGGCTGAGATCATGGTGGTGGTACGGTTGGGCATGGGGGTAGAGGACCCTCAGTCATCCCTCAGGGTCCTGACCTTGATGCCTGGCAGAGCTGGGACCCCCATCGTCTGCTAATGGTGTCTGCTCCCCTCAGAACAAGTTTCTGACTCTGAGTCCTCTGAGGTGAGACTGGGGGAGAGGTGTGTGATCTGGGTGACAACATTGCCAGGGTCATCCAGAGCTGACAGGAGGGCCTGAACTGCATTCTGTGCCCCTCTATGCGGGGAGGATGGACCCTCAGTCCTCACAGGAGGGTTCTCCTCTTGGCCCCTGGCTTTTCGATGCAGTGATAGGTGGGAGATGCTCTGTTTCTGTCACCTCTGAGCATTTGCCCAACTGCACCCCTTGCAGAGAATGGCTATGGATTCCAGGCCAGATACTATTTGAGGGATTGCAGCACCTGTGATTTTAGTGGCCTCTGGGAAAAGATGCACACCTTCCCAAGGCAGCTCTTCCCCAGGCAGAGGTTGAATTGCAAACCTTTTGTCCTAAAATATTTATTTTTACATTGAATGGGCTGAGCAGCAGCTGGAAATCTAGGGAGTTCTGCCATTGGAGTTACCTAACATTTTTATCAACATCAGTGCAGTGATTTTGATTTTTAAATTTTCATTCAGCATCAGAAATCATACTTAACCTCATTATGCTCATTTCATTCTAATGCTCAAACTCTATTTTAAATCAATTCTTTATGTTCAATTAAAGTGAATGTTTTTAAAAAGCCAATCTTCACCTATTAATGTGGTTTTAAGTGGTTATTAGCACACACTGGGGTTATTACTGCTTAAATCAAACCAGGCTACTGGCTCCTGTGGTCTCAGGTGTGACCTGACATTTTCGCAGTGGAATAGGGGCGAATGTTTAAACCTTTCCTCCTACACATCCTGTCATCTTCCTTCTATGCCAGCTGTGGACCTTCCCTAACTTTCCTGCCACTCTGGCCACTTTGATTAAAGGTACCAGTGAAACCTAGTCTTCATTCTCCCGCAGGGCTTTCTCATGTTTTCCTGTTTAGGTTTGTTGTTTATACTGTTTTTTTGTTATTTTATTCTTCCTTCTACAGTTTTCCAGGGTTCATTTTGAGAGTGGAGAGCAGAAGTCCAAGCCTGACATTCATCTTGGCAGCTAAATTTAAAGCATTATATTTGTAAATATTAAATAAAGGAGAATTGACATCTTTCATTAGTTTGTTCCCTGTTAAGGGACATGGAATACTGCTCTGTTTATCTGGGAACTTTTTGACCTGAATCTATGAATACTTGCATAGTTGTTTCCATAAAGATCTTCTGTGGTTTGTCTGCCTTATTTGATAATTTCTGGATTTTGTTGCCATTGTAAATGGGGTATTTCTATTACTTGTTCTGAATAGTTATTTCTTTGGGTTGCAAGGATTTTGATTTTACTGTAGTAACCTTCAGTATACTATTTTTCTGAAGTCTGTTATTTGACTATTTCATGTGAACATTCTTTGAATTTTCTAAATAATCATATTGTCATACCAAATATTAATTCTTTCTGTTCAACATTCATACTTATTTCTTCTGATATCCATATCTCTTACCTTATGTTACAGTGTAATTTCCAAAGATAGAGGTTATAGCATATGTCCGTGACAAGAATTCTACCATTTCATATTTAAGTATGTTGTCCATTTATCTCAGGAAAAGAAAATTCCTTGCTAACCTTATTTTGCTAAAAGTTTTGACCATTAACTTGTGTAGAATTTCCTCCAGAAGCTTTTCTGTGCCTGCTAAAGTGATCAATTTTTTCATCTTAATTCGATAATGTAAGAAATTACAACTGAAAATCGTTTTATATTAAATCATATGTTTGTTAATTCACTTCTATGTTGAATATACTACTAATTTAATTAATATATTTGCATCTTATGAGTGAGCATGGCTCGAGTGTTTTCATGGTGCTGTCCTCCTCTGGTATTTGAATGAAGAATGGTTAGCCTGGGAAAATGATTTGAATAATTGCCCAACTTTTTGTATGCTTTGGAAGAGTTTACTTAAGGTAGCTTTGAGTTATTCCTGATAATAATGTAGAATTGGCCACCTAAGCTGCCTTGTCTACGCCTGAGGATGGCTTGAGCTTAGACTAGTTTCACTTTTTATTGTTTGATTAAAGATTTGAATTTCTTTTTGTATCAATTTGTTCATGTACTTATTTTCCTAAAATATTATCTATTTCACTTAGGATTTCAAATTAAATGCCATATTTATTTCAAAAATCTTTTCATTACAAAAATTTTCAAACACACCTAACAGTAAATATTATAATTAATCTAATATGCCAAACATTCAGTATCAATAATCTTCAATTCATGGTCAATCTGGTTCTAACTATACCCCAACCTACTGTGCCTAGCAGAAACTGAAATAATGTGGAGCAAATCCAAGACACCATGTGATTTCATCTCCAAATAAGTCAGAGTGCATTTCTAAACATAAGTCCTCTCTTATAAAACATAAAGCCAACATTATTTTCTTTCCTAAACATGTTTTTTTAATTATAAGGTTTTTTTTTTAATTGTACTTTAGGTTCTGGGGTACATGTGCAGATCATGTAGGATTGTTGCATAGGTACACACATGGCAATGTGGTTTGCTGCCTCCATCCCCCTGTCACCTACATCTGGCATTTCTCCCTATGTTATCCCTCCCTGACCTCCCAGCCCCCGCCATCCCTCCCTTGACACCCCCAACAGACCCCAGTATGTGATGCTCCCCTCCCCGTGTCCATGTGTTCTCATTGTTCAACACCTGCCTATGAGTGAGAACATGCGGTGTTTGATTTTCTGTTCTTGTGTCAGCTTGCTGAGAATGATGGTTTCCAGATTCATCCGTGTTCCTACAAAGGACACAAACTCATCATTTCTTATGGCTGCATAGTATTCCATGGTGTATATGTGCCACATTTTCCTTGTCCAGTCTAGCGTCAATGGGCACTTGGGTTGATTCCAGGTCTTTGCTATTGTAAACAGTGCCGCTATGAACATACGTGTGCATGTGTCCTTATGATAGAACGATTTATAATCCTTTGGGTATATACCCAGTAATGGGATTGCTGGGTCAAATGAAATTTCTATTTCTAGGTCCTTGAGGAAGCGACACACTGTTTTTCACAATGGTTGAACTAGTTTACACTCCCACCAACAGTGTAAAAGTGTTCCTATTTCTCCACATATTCTCCAGCATCTGTTGTCTCCAGATTTTTTAATGATTGCCATTCTAACTGGCATGAGGTGTTATCTCAATGTGGTTTTGATTTGCATTTCTCTAATAATCAGTGATAATGAGCATTTTTTCATATGTTTGTTGACCTCATATATGTCTTCCTTTGAAAAGTGTGTTCATAGCCTTCACCCACTTTTGGATGGGTTTGTTTTTTTTTTCTTGTAAATCTGTTTTAGTTCTTTGCAGATTCTGGATATTAACCCTTTGTCAGATGGGTAGATTGCAAAAGTTTTTTCTCATTCTGTTGGTTGCCGGTTCACTCTAATGATTGTTTCTTTTGCTGTACAGAAGCTCTGGAGGTTAATTAGGTCCCATTTGTCTATTTTGGCTTTTGTTGTCAATGCTTTTGGTGTTTTAGTCATGAAGTCTTTGCCTATGCCTATGTCCTGAATGGTTTTGCCTAGGTTTTCTTCTAAGTTTTTATGGTGTTATAAATCTTTAATCCATCTGGAGTTAACTTTAGTGTAAGGTGTCAGGAATGGGTCCAGTTTCTGCTTTCTGCACGCTGCTAGCCAGTTTTCCAAACACCATTTATTAAACAGGGAATCCTTTCCCCATTGCTTGTTTTTGTCAGGTTTGACAAAGATCAGATGATTGTAGATGTGTGGTGTTGCCTCCAGGGCCTCTGTTCTGTTCCACTGGTCTATATCTCTGTTTTGGTACCAGTACCATGCTGTTTTGATTACTGTAACCTTGTAGAATAGTTTGAAATCAGGTAGCGTGATGCCTCTGGCTTTGTTCTTTTTGCTTAGGATTGTCTTGGCTATGTGGGCTCTCTTTTGGTTCCATATGAAGTTCCTAAACATTTAAGCAAGTCATTAGTATAATTAAATAGTCACTTGTTTGTCACATGTATCTGGTGGCCATATACTCCTGTTAAAATGCAGTTTCTTTGAATCAGTTTGCAAATATGATCTATATATTGTGTTTATGTTCTTAATAGCTACCATAAGTAATTTATAGATTCCCCCACCTTATCTTTTTTTGAAACTCACTTGTTGAAAATAAAGACCTGCCTTTTGTTCTGTCCAGTTTCCCATACACTGGATTTTGCTGAGTACAATGGTTCTCTTTCTGAATTACCTATCTGGTTTTCCATGTTGCCTACTTTTTCCATTAAAGCCTCTTAACATTTTAAAAATAGTTATTTTAAGTTATCTGCCTCATAATCCCAATATCTGAGTCATATTAGAGTCCAATCTGTTGATTGCCTTGTCTCTTCTGACCATGTATTTTCTTACTCTTTTGTGCGTGTCCCTTGCAATCCTTTTGTTGAGAGTCGACATGTTGTGTGAGGTCATAGGAACAGAGGCAATTAGGTCTCTACTGTGAGGATTAGTTCGTTTGGCTAGGAGTTAGGCTTTATTTCTTATAGCTATAGATTCTATAGGCTTCAGACTCTTCTAGAGTCCTTGTTTTTGTCTTCCTTTTTGTAAATTGTGGCAAATGTATAATGCTAATATAAGAGGATGGTAATAGGGAAAACTTAGTGTCAGGTATGTGAGAATTCTCTGTACTATCTCTGCAATAATTCTGTAAACCTAAACACTTTCTAAAATAAAAGCAATTATTAATAAAGAGTGACTCATTGGACCCCATGGGAAGGAACAAGAATAACCAGTCCTCGCTTTGAGAATTGGCTCTGCAAGGGAGAAAATAAAACATTTATCCTGCTTTTCCTATAACAATTTTATTTCAGGGTGACACAATAACTGTGGTTGATGAGGAAAAGTACTTCCTTACTGGAGAATTCCAGCTGAGAAAAATGCAAAGTATGATAGAGAAAAGAAAACAAGCATTTGCAATCCTTAGCAATGCAACTGATGTAATCCGTGCTAATCAATGGATGAAACTTTGGTGAAAGGTTGATGAGGCACTCTACAATGCAGGAACAAGGCTATCACCACCTAAGCCCACTGATCAGAGCCAATAAGATCAAGGGTTGAAAAGTCAGAAGTTGTATGCCTCCTGCTGGAGTACAGTAGGAAGCACAAAGAGGCTCCTATGTGTACCTTTTCTCCCCAACAACAACAACAACAACAACAACAAAAGTCGAACCTGCTTCTGGCCTCCCACTGAGGTGAACTTTGAATGATAGGCAATCCAGTCCTGGATTATGATGTTTAGTCCCACATTGAAGACACTGGGTCTACTCTGGAATGAGCACTAGGTGTCACCAGAGAGCCTTCTGCTTTGTTCTGCACTCTGTCTTTACACAAGCACCATTGTCCTGCACACTGCAGCAGTGTCACGGCCAGCAGCCTTGCCCATTCCATGCCAATGGTGCCTTCCATACCCTTTATCCCAAGAGAAAGGTTTCTGGACACCTAGACCTGCATTCTGTACCCAATCCCCAGGTGTATTAGTCAACTTTCACGCTGCTCATAAAGACATACCGGAACCTGGGCAATTTACAAAAGAAAGAGGTTTAATTGGACATACAGTTCCAGGTGGCTGGGGTAGCCTCACAGTCATGGTGGAAGGCAAGGAGGAACAAATCACGTCTTACATGGATGACAGCAGGCAAAGAGAGAATCAGGAAGACACAAAAGTGGAAACCATCAGATCTCATGAGACTTATTCACTACCGTAAGAACAGTATGGAAAAAACTGCTCCCATGATTCAATTATCTCCCACCAGTCCCTCCCATAAAACCTGGGCATTATGGGAGTACAATTCAAGATGAGATTTGGATGGAGACACAGAGCCAAATCATATCACCAGGTCAAGTCAGTAACCTGGAATGGAAACCTGGGTCCAATAAGCCAGTTCATGGTACAGTGCAGCTGACCTGCCTCTGAAGCAGCTCGTGGCTCAGAGGATCAGGTAATACCCTTTACCTGGCTTACCAGACCAGTCTCTCTAGACCCTGCATTCTACTCTCTGTTCCAAAGCCCTGGGCTACTGCATGTCTTTGTTCTGTTCTAGACACTTGCTCTTACGATACTGTTAGCACTCCTTCCCACACATTCCCGGTTCTCTCTCCAAAATCTTTTCTGTGAGGCCTTCTATGAATACCCCTGTAAAAACTGCAATCCCCCCTTCCACCTCATTGCCAACACTCCTTATTTTGCTCTCTAGATTCAATTTGTTTCTATAGTGCTTGTTTCCATAAAATATACTTCACCTTTAACTTTGTTCCACAGTTCATCGTGCGCCCGCCCCTCCCCTCCCACTAGAATATGAGCTCCATAGAAGCAGGGAATTTATTCAGTGCTGTATCCTCAGAGCTTAGATCAGTGCCTGGCAAACAGTATATTCTCAGTACTCCATTGTGGGATGAGTGAAGAACTATACCTCCATGGTCCTGGTATTCTCAGCCTCTCTGTATTGAAGCCTCCTGGCGTTTTCAATGCTCCCAATCACCCAACAATCAAAGTTTAAATGCATCACAACATCCTCTTATTGTTGAGTCATGGAACTGACTTCTAGGGACTCCAGAGACCTGCTGTTCCAGTGCTTGGTCTATGCTTCTGGCATCCTGGGGAAGTCAGCATGGCAGGACTACAAACACCAGTGGCTATCTGAACACTCTTTCTTGCCAGTGGGCAGCTGTGCCCCTTGTCCCAATTCCCTGCTCCTCTTTCTGGTCATTTGGGTCTGCAAGCAGCCAATGTCAGGTCTCACCTGTCCCCGGGTTTCAGCTGGGCCTTAAAGGGATTTATGTAACATCCAGTTCAAGTAGCGCATTCCCATTGATTCCTGGAGAAGCTCTAGAGAGAAGTCCCCTATTCACCAATGACTTTGGCGATACTTTCCTGGAGAAAGTAGGAAGGGTGACCAACACGGTTTGCAAGGTTGCATTCATCTGGAAAATGCTCCATAATTATTTCTCCCCAATGCCAGAAGACAGGTGCCATCCCTGCCTTTGTACACACTGTTACTTGCTGCTCGAAGTTATCTGAAGAATCATTACCCATTTTCCAAGATGCAACCTAACGTTATTTCATTTACTCACTCATTCAATATTTATCCAGCCCCTCATAGGCTCCAGGCACTGACCTAAGTGCTGGAGATACTGTATTTACTAGAAAAAGGGCTTTCTACTTCCGTGGTGTTCTTCCTAATAACACATAATCATGCATCCCCTTCTAATCATGAGAAGACATTAGACCCACTCAAACTGAGGGACGTTCTACAAAAATCATACTGGTATTCCTAGAGTCCTCCAAGATAGATTTTATGCCAAGTGGGGGAAGAAGGAATAGCATGTTGGGGCCCTGGGCCCTTGCAGACACGTTCTGGAGGTGCACACTGGGGTTTGGGAGCACAGCAGGTGGGACTATGGAGCGTGCAAGATCCCTCCAGGGAGAGGTTAGGGGGGCAGTGCAGGAGTTTGGGGGTGTGCAAGAATGACATGACCCACATGGGAAGAGCACACTACTCACCCTCCGTCTGAGATCAAGCAGTCTCTTCCCCTTCCTTTAGCCATGTGGCAGGGACTGGTCAGGTGAGGAGAGGAGTGACAGAGATGGGGAACTGGCGCCAGATCCTCAGGGGGTGCCAGGCAAGAAGCTGGGGCCGAGGAAGCTATGTGAGGCAGATTCCACAGAAGGAGACTCGAGAGCTTTGGGTTCCAGTCTCAGATTCTGAGAACACACCCAGAGACTTAAGGAACACACATTTGCTCCCCTCTATGTGAGACGCCAGATTCTGTACCTTGCAGGCCCTGGGCAGGGGTGGAGGCCTTCAAAAGAAGAAACACCCCACAGAAAGCTGACTCCAGAAATTCCTGGGTTTCCGTTGCACCCTTTGGGGCCGCTGATGATCAGGGCCAATACCCCTGCAAGCATGGCAACTCCTTTTTATGCTTGCTGGTCCTATAGCATGAGAAGCTTAAAGTGCCCAGATGGGAGCCATAGCTTAAAGTTTAATGGAAAGAGTCTCACTAAATGGTTTTTTCCTGGTGGAAGTAATCTTACTTTGGGAACCAATATATCTAGCCAGCACTGTCCAATATGGTAACCAGTAGCCACCTGTGACCATCGAGTATACAAATTTGATTAGTGTGACTGAGGATCTGAACTTTAAATTTAATTTTAGATAACTTAAACTTATGTGCAAATAGCTAAATATGGCTAGCGACACCTTATTGGAAAGCAGAGGTCTAGAACTACAGAACCTAAACTATGTGGCAGAAAGCACAGATTCCCATATAGGTCACTGGGAGTGACAGTAAGTGAGGTCACTCCACATTTTGGTATCTCAATCATGTATTCTACCTATTGGTGGAAGAGAATGATAATAGATTTAGAGTGTATATAGGACAGAAGAGAATAACACCCCATCCTCATAGGCTGTCATCTCCAAATTCGCACCTTATCTGCACTGTGAAGAGGCCATTCCATTGTTCCAGAAGACCAGTGGCTTTTGGGTGGTGCAGGATGAGATAATAACTTTAGATCCCATGGTCATGTGCCCACTGAGCACCTCCATTGCTATCTGTGGTCCCTTGGTCCCAGCTGATCATATGAAATATCCTGGCTCGGTGTATCCAACATTCTTTAAGACCTCTGTTAGTGGTGCCAGACAAGGAAATGTGAGCAGGCTGTGTTCAAATTCCAGTAAAGATGAATCTCTGTTCCTCCCAGAATGGAAGTTGCTGGATGCAATCAACAAGCCGCAAGTGGCTGATAAGTCTCCTTAAGGAATGGTATCATACTGGGAATTCAGCACTGACCCCTGTTGCTGGCAGTTTAAACATTTGGCAAAAATAGCTGGATATGGCTGGGTGGATGGGGACCCATGCTGTTGAACACACACATAGCATCCACTTCTTCCACCATGGCTGTTCCACACATAAGGCCCTTGTGTAGCATTAATGTGGCCAGGGACTGAGGCTGGCTAACATCAACTTGTTAGGTCATTTTGTCTTGATTAGGCCTTTAGTGTCTCTTTCATGGTGCATGCTGACTTGAGCCTTAAGAGGTGATACAAATATCTTCACATATAGTGTTCCTTCTCACAGGTCCGTCAGTAAACCTCTTCCCCAATCCTGCTTATTGCAATCTGTCACTATTTCTCATTCTAAGTCCCTGAGCAGCTGTCCAATACCTTTTTCACTGTCTATAAGTCTATTCTTAGTTTTGGGTCACTTCTTTTTTTGGATATGAAGTGGATCATTAGATGCACGATTCGAAGCTCTGCCAACTGGGGATTTCTGCTAATCATTGTATATCTTGACCACACTTGACTGAGATAGTATTACTACGGAAGTTCATTATCAGTTTGCACTCTAAATCCAGCCAAACCATCTGCTATGTAAGCTCAGCATTTCTACTCCTCCAGCAGCTGGTCATAAGAGAATTTCCTGGTCCATTAATCTGTAGAAATAGATGATGAGCCGAAGGAGAGACACAGACACAACATTGGCAGATGGCACTGGGGTTTAGGTCACTTATTTGTAAAGTATGGCCATGCTGGTATCTGACCCCAGTGATACTACTTCTATCTTATCACGGATTACTTTTGGAATCATCTGACTTTGTGGGCCTGACTGAACCTAGCTCGTGATGATCAACAGCTACATGCCATGTGCCTGAGGTTGTAGCGATCTGGTCTAGTGAAGACAACAAATATCTTCAGGCTCTTGCCATTGAGCTTGCGGCAGTCCAAAGTTGCAGTAGTCTCAATGACCTATCAGGTTTTTGTAGGAGCCAGACTGCCATCTTAAATTAAGGTATGATGGGGATCACCCCCCCTGCATTATTTAGGTATTAAGGATGTCATTAATATTTTCCATCCCTCGAGATGCAATATTGTTTTTTACTTACTATCACGGCCAAGGTGCAGGAAGTGCACTTGGCCTTCTCTACTCTGCTAGCTCTTCTATTAACAGCCACGGACCCAATCAGAGTTTGTGCCCATTATCAAGTAAGTCTGCTTCAATCTTACCTTTGGAAACTGGAGAAATGGGCACTCTGGGTCAGACCCAGGCAAGAATTCCATTTATTCCTGGCCCACATTTGCTTCCACACTAACAGAGGGCAATGATGAAGCTTCAGGTCTTAGGTGTCAGTGTCCGTGCAGATTCTGTGTCCAGCAGTCCTTGAAATGTTTGAGTGTTTTCCAACTTTCCCATATTCAGTTACTAAGGTGAATAGACATAGGTTCCTTTGGGAACTGGGTTTGGAAAACCATTATTGTATCAACTTGCAATAGTATTGTAGGGGGTTTCCTCACTAGGACTCTACCATTATAGTATCTTCAGTTAATAAATTCTGTGTCTGAGAATTGGCTCAGGTCTGGAAATTGGGGAATGGATTGAGATTTTACTGGAGCAGTTTACCCCAGCCTCCTGCTCATTCAGCCTTGATTTCCTGTGCCTATTTAAGTTAAGCAACATGCTTGTTGTCTGTTCATCTGTCTTGGCCCTAAAAGCACTGTGTTCTGTTAACAGAGTCTACTCCTCTCGGCAGATCAGATTCCGTGGCTGCCACTCAACTTTCCTGCTTATTACAATCATTGTTGACCGTCTTGCTTTTGAATTTAAGTGCCACTTCCAGAGTCAAAGGGGCAGGTGGCCCAAAGCTTCCAGTCTGGGGTGGGATTGTGAGAAACAGAGACCCTGTAGACAGCATCTGCATATCACCAATTACAGAATTCACTGATGACAGGTGATGTTGTGGGCCCTGACCTCCCACGGCTTCCCAGGAGGTCTGGGCTAGGTGAGAAAGTGTAAATTTTACCACAGCACAATTCATGAACACACATGCGGCAGCTCCAGAAAAAAAACAAAACAAAACAAAACAAAACAAAACAAAACAAAAACAAACCCACCACCCCCACCACCAACAACAACACGTAATTGAATCATGTGAACAAAAGGAGAGAGACCCCATGTCATGCAGGAGTGAGTACAGTCAGTGAAGTCTGAATTGCTAATGCTAACACAACTTAGAAGGAAAAGGTGCAATTGATTTTAAAATTGTGCGTAGACATGATCCTGTATGTAGAAAATTCTAACAAACCCACCAAAAAGCATTAGAACTATTAAATGAGTTTAGCAAGTTCACAGGACACAAGATTAATATAAAATATAACATATATATGTATATATACTAACAATGAATAATCTCAAAGTAAAATTAAGAAAATAATTGCATTAGGAATAAAATACTTAGGAAGAAACCTAACAAAATTAGTGCACAGCCTATACCCTGGAAGCTAAACAACATTCCTGAGAAGAGTATAAGGAAATCTAAATGAGAGAGGTGCACTGTGTTCATGAGTCAGGAGAGACAATATTGTTACGACGTCAGTCCTTTCCAAATTGGTCTGTGGATTCTACACAATACCTACAAAAATTCCAGCAGATGTTTTGTCAAACTTGAAAAGCTAGTTCTAAAATGTATATTAAAATGCAAAAAAAAACAATGCAAATAAATAAATAAATAAATAAAATAAAATGCAAAGATCCAGAATAGCCTCAAGCATTTTGGAAAAATGTTGAAAAACATTTACTTGCTGATTCAAGATATAGTAATCATGACTGTATGGTTTTGGTGTAAGAGTAGACAGACATACATATCAATGTAACAGAATTAATAGTCCATAAATAAGCCCACATCTCTTTGTGATCAATTGACTTTTAACAAAGGTGCTAACACATTAATTCCATGCAGAAAGGATAGTCTTTTCAACAAATAGTACTGGAAAAATTGAATATCCACCTGCAAAAATATGAATTTGCACCTCAGACCTTATAAAAATTAACTTATAGGAGAAAATCTTCATTACCTTAACTTAGGAAAAGTTTTCTTAACAAAACCAGAGCTCAGTTTTTGAAATAAATAAATAAATTTTACTTCATCAAAATTTAAAACTTTTTTTACTCGAAAAGTCACGACTAAGAAAATGGGCCAGGTTTGGTGGCTCACGTCTATAATCCCAGCAGTTGAGAGGCTAATCTGCCTCACATCACTTGAGCCCAGGCATTTGAGACCAACCTGAGCAACACGGTGCAACCTCCTTTGTACTAAAAATAGAAAGATTAACCTAGCCTTGTGACACGCCTGTGGTCCCAGCTCCCTGTGGGGCAGAGGTGGGAGGACCAATTGAGCCTGGGAGGTTGAGGCTGCAGTGAACCGTGTCTGCACCACTGCACTGCAGCCTGAGCATGAGAGTAAGACTCTATCTGAAAAAGAAAGAAAGAAAAAATAAAAACGAGAAGCCACAGGCTGTCAAGAATATTTGAAAATCATGTTTCTGGTAACTTGTTCCCAGAATGTACAAAACTCAAAAGAAAGAAAGAAAGAAAGAAAGAAAGAAAGAAAGAAAGAAAGAAAGAAAAAAAAAAAAAAAAAAACCGAGAAGCCACAGACTGTGTGAGTAATATTTGAAAATCATGTTTCTGGTAACTTGTTCCCAGAATGTACAACAAAACTCTTAAAATTCAATAGTAAAAGCAACCAAATATCTTTAAAATTTACACATAAAACTACCACATAACAAGCAATTGCACTATCTAAGTTGTCCACACTGAGCCTCCAACAGTTCATCAATTACAATTCAAGTTTTCTACCCCATTACTGGCTCCAAAGGTGGTTTCTGTTTCTGGGTTTCTGCTCCAGTTAGCTGTGGTTCTCTGTATCCGCCTGTCTGTCTCTCCAATTTTGGGGAGCAGTGGTTTGCCCGGTGACCTTAGTTCTCTGATGAATCTGAGAAGGGTTATTGATTTCTAGTTTGCTCAGTTTATTTTCTTGTTGTGAGGATGATGGTGATGACTTCTAAGCTCCTTATATGCCAGACCAGAAACCAGGAATCTCCAATAAAAGATTTTTTTTGGTTTACTTTTGAAAGGTTATATTAAGCCTCTGCCTGGTATAGACTCCCTGGTCCTCCACAAGCTCAGGCCAACTCAGGACCCCAGTGTAGCCAGCCTTGGAGGGCCTCCCCACCCAGAAGCATGAGGTACGTGCCTGGAGCCAGCAGCTTTACAAAAGAGCTCTGAGCAGCAGGTGGGTGGGGGTATATAAACTGTGGCTCAGCATCTACAGCTGGAAGCTAACAAATTGATTCATTCATCTGAGCTGTTATCACAGAATGGACTTGTGTACCTTGCAGCTGCCATCAAAAACCATCATCCTTCCAACAGTAACTTGTCCACAAACCACATTTCCTTTTTGCCTCTGAAGCTGCATGAACTAGTAGACTAGATTTTTGTCTGGATTCTGTCTCTACTTGTGAGCAAGCCTTTTCCTTTAGTTGAAATTTCTTTATTCATAATTGCCAAAAACTGGAAGCAACCAAGAGGTCCTCAATAGGTGAACGAATTAACGAACAGTGGTACTTCGAGACAATGAAATGTTATCAATAAAAATAAATGAGGTCAGGTACGATGAGTCACACCTGGAATCCCAGCACTTTGGGATACAGAGTTGGAAGGATCATTTGTGGCCAGGATTTCAAGACCAGCCTGAGCAATGTACTGAGACCCTGTCTGTACAAAAAATTAAGAAAATAGCTGAGTGTAGTGTTGCATGCCTGTAGTCACAGCTACTCAGGAAGCTGAGGCAAGAGGATTTTGTGAGCCCAGGAGTTCAAGGTTACTGTGAGCTATGATGGTACCACTGCACTCCAACCTGGGTGACAGAGCAAGACACTGTCTGTAAATAACAACAATAAAACAAACAACAACAAAAAACCATGGATGAACCTAGTGAGAAGCTAGTCTGAAAGGGCTAAATACTGTGTGATGCCAACTGCATGACATTCTGGAAAAGGCAAACTGGAGAGACAATGGCAAAGATCAGTGATTACCAGAGTTTTGGAGGCAACAAGGGAGGGATAAATACGTGAAGCACAACTATTCATTGGGTGGTCAAACTGTAATGGTGGATACACAATATTATGCATTTGTCAAAACCTAAAGAACCTTGCAACACAAAGAGTGAACTTTCATGTAAACTATGGACTTTAGTTAAAAACAATGTATCAATACTGATATTAGCTCATTAATTGTGACAAATATAGCACACTAGCAGAGGATAATAATAGAGAAAACTTTGTACAGGGGACAAAGAGAGTATATGGGAACCCTACTATCTGCTCAATTTTCTGCCAATCCAAAATTTTTCTAATAATAAAGTCTAGGGAAATAGGGGAGGGACGGTAGGGGGTGGGGAGTTGGGGAGAGATAGCAAGGGGAGAGATGCCAGATGTAGGCGATGAGGAAGAAGGTAGCAAATCACACTGCCACGTGTGTACCTAAGCAACAATCTTGCATGTTCTTCACATGTACCCCCAAACCTAAAATGCAATAAAATAAATAAATGGGGGGGGGAAAAACTAGAACTAAATATACAACTACCATACAACCCAGCAATCACACTTCTGGGTATTTATTTCAGAGAACTAACAACTTATAGTCACACAAAATCCTGTACAAGGCTGTTCACTACAGATTTATTAACAAGCAAACACTGGAAACAGCCCAGATGTCCCTCAATAGACTAATGGTTTAAAAGACAACTGCTGGCCGAGCATGATTGCTCACACATGTAATCCTAGCACTTTGGGAGGCCGAGGCAGGTGGATGACCTGAGGTCAGGAGTTCGAGAACAGTCTGGTCAATATGACAAAACCCCATCTCTACTAAAATACAAAAATTAGCCAGGTGTGGTGGCAGGTATGCCTCCAATCCCAGCTACTTTGGAGGCTGAGGCAGGAGAATCGGTTGAACCTGGGGGGAGGTGGAGGTTTCAGTGAGCCGAGATCAAGCCACTTCACTCCAGCCTGGGTGAAAGAGCAAAACCCCATCTCAAAAAGAAACAAAATCAAACAAAACAAAACAGCAAAACAAAACTGTGGTTCATCCACATCCCTTGGAACACTACTCAGCAATGAGAAGAAATAGACTTTTCTTATACACAATAAGCTGGATGAATCGCCAGATAATTATGCCAAATTTTTAAAAAGCCAATACCAAAAGCTGACATAATATAGCATTCTTGAAATGATAAAATTATAAAAATAGAGAACATATGAGTGGTGTTTCTAGGGGATGAGGAGGAGGTGGTGTAGGAGGAAAGTGGTTGTGGCTATAAAAGGGCAACACGAGGGAGCCTTGTGGTGACTGTTCTGTGTCTTGACTGTATCATGTTAACATCCTAGTCGTGATACTGTAGTATAGTTTTGCAAGATGTTATCATTAGAGGAAGGTAACTAACGGGTACACATGATCTATCTGTATTATTTCTTACACCTGCATGTGGGTCTACAATTATCTAAAAATAAAAATTGAATTTAAATCATATTATGCAATTGGTTTTGGGGAAGTGGATGAAGGAGGGGTAGGAACAGGGTCTTTATGAGGAGGGGTACAGGCTGGGGTGGGGGCTTGTGTCAGACCAGGATACAGCAGGAGTCTTGACAGGGAGAAGTCAAGGGGAAGATGAGGAGGCGCTTGGGTGGGTCACTCGCCTTGATAGGGCTTTCAGACTTCGGTTGAGAGGGGCCTTCCTCTTCCTTGCCTCTTTGGTGTTGGCAGATGGTCGTCCCACAACTGGCCTGGAGGCTCAGGGTTTCCTGGGCATCTTCACCTTGTCCTTGTCTCTCAATGGTCTACTCCAGGCCACTTGGCCTCCAAATATATACCCTTCCCAGGACAATGACAAACCACATCTCTGAGCTTTGATTGGTCAGAAAGCCACTACCCAGCCAATGTTGGCTCTGGAAGCCTTAGATGTACAAAACACCAACCTGACACCTCTGTGGAGATGGTGGGGGAGGCGTTGCAGTGAGGAGGCCAAGATGCTCTGGTTGGAGAAAGGTAGCATTTCATTAGCAACACTATAGAGCCATCCAAACTAACGTGCCACCCTCTTCATCTCCCCACATTAAATTCTGCTGGGTCACATAGCAGTGAGAGGATGTCCCATCCAAGCCTGCCACCATGGCCACCTCATTCAGTGGCTTACTCCATTCTCTCCTACTCTTCACAATTATCTAATTTTTGTACATCTTTCCAAAAATCCCTCTGAGGTAATATGGCCACATTTAGGTGTATGCAGAGATGTGAGTCATCCCACTTCCCTCCTAAAAATTTATCCTATGTAACTTGAAGACCACTCACTTCTTGGTTACTATCAGGGAAAATTTCCATCCCAGCTTCTTTTCCTAGTGTCCACAGAGGCCCCTTCAGTTTTTTTGTTTTCCAATCTGAAATCACTGCCTTTAGGCTGTCAGATTTTCACGCTGTTAATAGCCTTGTTCTACTGAGTCTCTTATTAGTCTTGTTTCAACTGTGGGCATTGTGTTCATCTCAGTCTGTGTAGTACCAGACTTGGGTTTTAACAGGAGAGATGAGGGAGATATTCATTTGCCAGGAGTTGTGCTGGTGTTTGCATGCAGGAAACTACAACCTAAGACGTTTGAGTTCATAGAGGTGGGGTGGTTGTTCAACATTATACTTGTTGCTCAGTGCAATGAACAAAGAAGAAGACCTCCAAATTTGAAAGGGAAAAGTAAAGTTGTCTTTAGTCTATGCAGAAACTTGTACAAATCTAAAATAAAAGTGCTTCTAGAACTAATAATTGAATTTAGCATGGTCACAAGATAAAATATCAATACAAAAAATTCTATTTTATATACTAGCAGTAAAAAATTGGAAATTGATATTAAAAACAGTATGAGTTAAAAGTAGCACTAGGCCAGGCATGAAGGCTCACACCTGCAATCCCAGCACGTTGGAAGGCCAAGGCAGGCAGGTCACTTGAAGTCAGGAGTTTGAGACCAGTCTGGTCAGCATGGTGAAACCCCGTCTCTACTAAAAATACAAAGATTAGCTGGACATGGTATGTTACTGTAATACCAGCAACATGGCATGTTGAGGCACAAGAACTGCCTGAACCTGGCAGGTGGAAGTTTCAGTGAGCTGGGACTTTGCCATTGCATTCCAGCCTGGGCAACAAGAGTGAAACTCCACCTCAAAAAATAAAATAAAATATAAGTAGCACTAGGAAATGTAAAATACTTAGAGATAACTATGACAAAATATGTAGAAGATCTGTACACCAAAAACTACAAAATATTGCAGTGATAAATTAATGAAGGATAAATGTCTAATTTATTTGGATATTTATCTCCTAAATTAATGGAGATAGGTACCTTATTAATGAGTTAGAAGACTTAATATTGTTAAGATATACATTCTTTCCAAAATCACTGATATATTCAATAAAATCCATATTGAAAACCTGAAAGGCTTTTTAAAAATAGAAATTGACAGACTAATGTTCACATTCATATGTAAGCCCAAAGAACTTAGAGTAGCCAAAATAACTTTTAAAAAAAACAACAAAAGTTGCAGAGGTTACATTACTTAATTTCAAGGCCTATTATAAAGTGACAATAATCAGAAGAGTGTTGTATTATCATAACAATAGAAATATATCAACGGAACAAAAGAGAGTCTGGAAATATCCCCACACATATATGTATTTATAGAGAGTTCAGTATTGATACAAAATACAAAGGAAAATTAAAGGAGAAACAATAGAACAATTATGTCTGGAATGAGTGGATATCAATATGCAAAGAATAAATTTCAATCCATACCTTGCTTCATAGAAAAATGCAACTCTACATGGATCATAAGCATACATGTCAAAACTAAAATAAAAAACTTCTTGAAGAATGTGTAAGAGAAAAAGCTTTGTTACCTTTGATTACTGTGTTTAGTTTAAGGATTTGAGAGTTTATCAGGAAGGGGCAGGACTAAGAGATGCAGTAACATACAGTCAGTTTTATCGGGAAGCACCTGGACAGGGTTGCATGAGGGGAGAGAGTCATCTTGGGAAGACATAAGGCAAGTAACCTTCCAGGCAAGAAGAAATTGGTGAGGTGGCTTGTATGTCTAGGAGATGTTACTCTATAGCTAGGTTGGTATCTCTGAGCAAGAGGAGAGTTACAGAGGGCAACAGCAGCTTGGATGTCTTTTACAGCTGCAGATTATCTATGGTCAGTAGATATTGGTGCATTTTTTGTGGAGTATGCAAAATAGGTTCTAAATGGTTAAAATATGTTTATTTGGGCTATATTTACAGCAATTGGATGCATAAGAATTTGAGTTTAGCACTAATGGGCTTTGGGCTAACGGCCCTAACTTGCTGTGAAGAGCTTGCTGTGAAAAAGGCCATGGGGATCAATTTAGGCCAATATGTAGAGGCCACCCTTGGCTCATTTATATAGTAGTCAACAGTTATTGAGAAACAATGAAAATGCACAGTCTAGTAAAAGAAAACGAATAATTGGAATAATCTTGATACGGTAGGTATTTTCCTGGGAAGTACAGGAATCCTCAGTTCTTGTCTAACTTGGGAGAAAGAATTTGGCCAAGAGATTATTCTTGTAAGCAAATTAATAATTAGTGATGTAAACAAAAGATTTATTAAGGAGATAAAAGTAAACTTCAAGAGAGGAGCAGGCTGACTCTGTAAAATAGCTCTAGGCTGGTCTCACTGGAAAAAGAGCAGTAGCATTGTGTCTATTTAAAGAGACAGTACACCCTGGAAGACAAGTCAGGGTAGGCTGCTCGAAAGAGAGAATGAGCCAGCAGCAAAGTGCTGGGGGACTCTCTTTATGAGAATCTTACATGATTATTCATGAAGGGGCATGAGGAAATGTTACTTGCAATCATGTTTTAGGTGGTCCCCTTGACGACACATGCTCTGTAGTTGTGCATACAAGTTCCCATGTGTCATATCTCATTAGCATTTAAAATCTCCACCCCGGGGTGTGTTTTTTACTATTTTAATAGCAAAAGGCTACTCCAGGGTGTGTTATGGGAGGAGTGTGAATGATCCTCAGTAGGAAAAGTCCCTACCATTGTTGTCTCCAGTTAGGGCCTGGTAAGATCCTTGCTGGGATGGAGAACCCAACCACAAGGCCAGGTGTAGCCTATATTGGTTTTATTTTTATTTTTATTTTTTTCAGACTGTCAGTGGGCAGCGTCTCCAGGAATTCTTTTACCAGGGGCTCCCTTGGCTATTTATTTCTGGCTATCTGCCTACTCTACCAGGTATACATAATATAAAACGATAACTAAAAAATTAATACAGGGCTTCTAACTTCAGCCCTGACTGTAAAGGTGTTGAACCTTGACACTGTCATTCTTACCATAAAAATATGCTTGACAAACTGAAAATTTTTTTCTCACACATACATACTAAGGAATTGATGTTACAGCGCAAATTACCACCCAAAATCTAGACAGTCAGGTGCAAAGAGGCAAAGTTACGATACACTTATCAGAAGTAGATTATTCTAGGTCTGTAACCTGGTTAAAAAAATAACAAACCTTTGAATGGCAATTTAATTAAATTTTAGATGATGAATGTGGAGTACCATGAGAGTGATAAACTACTTGGCAGCCTCAGTCTTGGGAGGCAAACTGTTGAGTGCTTTACCTACAGGAACATTAGCCAGTTCTCACTGTGAAGATCTGAGCAAGCTTCTCTCATTCATCTAGGCAGGATAAGGAGAAAAATAACCATTGTGAAAAACACTCAGAGCCTTCTCCATAACAAATGTTTTCTTCAGCAGTAAAAGGCTTTGCCACAGCTTCATCCCAGCTTGGGGAATGGTATTCCTCCCACTCCAAACTTCTAGCTTTCTTGTCTTTCTAAAAGGATGTCATATTGAGTTTTGTCTAAAGCTTCCCTTGTACATATTTGAAGTTTGACCTAAAGATTCCTCTAAACATAGCGAAGTATAACCTAACCTGAAATATAAACAGATTGTAATCTATGTTGTAACAAGCAACTGAGTCTCAGCCAACGATAGGCAGCCAACTGTTCAAAGCAAGTTCAAATAAGGCAAATGCCCAGCTGTGACCAATCCAGTTGTTTCTGTACCTCATTTCTTTTTTTCTGTATGTTACTATCCTTTACCTGTACACAAATGTTATCTCACCATGTGGCAACCCCAGAGTTGCTCCGAACCTATTTTGGTTCTGGAGCTACCTGATTTGAAACTCATCCTTTGCTCAGGAACACAGGAGCTAGCAAAAGGAGCTGGGGGAAAGGGTGCAAAGAAACCATACTTCCGGTGAAACACTCATGAAGGTCACAACTGAGAGATACATATTCAATAATTTCTGCAATTCAGTCATAACATTATGGAATGACCCTGTTTTAGGACCAACGGGTTTATATGCTCACTGAGCAGTAACAATCAAATATATTAAGACTAAGCAAAGTTTTCAGTGGAGAAAGAGTTTGATTATCACAAGGCCCTGAGTAAGGAGATGGAAGGAGATCCCCAAATCCATCTCCCCAAGGAGTTCTGAAATGGGATCTTTAAGAGGATCATGGAAGGCAAGGGGCTGGAAAGTTGGAGTCATTGATTGGTTGGGGTAAGAGGGATGAAGTCATCAGGATGTGGAAACTGAATTCTTTGGTGAGTCAGCTCCTCCAAAGGTCCTTCAGACTAGCTAAAACCAGTAGGTCTCACTGGTATGCAGGATTGGAAAGAATATCTCAAAAGGAAAGCTTAACGTTTCAGAATGTTTAAGTTGCTCTCTATAGAGCAATTATGGGGACCTATAATCTGATTATAAGGTCTGTGTGATTTTGAGGCAAAGAGGCAAATGACTTTAAGGAGTGGGTCAGAGCAAGCTAACCTAATTGTTAATGCTGAGTGTGCTGAAAGCTTTGTTTGTTTTCATTTCTCCTCCTTTCTTCTTCCCTGATTAATTTTATAACATTTACAAAGATGGTTTTAAATATTTCCCTGATACCTTACAACCACATCAGCTGTGGATTACAATGGATGAAGAGCTAGAAGACAGAGGCTTAATTTAATTGGCAGTTATTAGGAAAACCAAAGACAATAGGAGGGACACAAAAAAGAATACTGCAGGGCATTGAAAGCTCTGGCACCTACAGCTACAGCAAACATTAAGCCCTGTCCAAGACCTAGTCAAAGTAATAGAAAGTATCACACTAAAAGCCTTTTATCTTGGTTTACTATTACCAAACACATCATATTCAGGTTTTCAAAACAAAAAATTCCACAGGATGATGAAAGGAAAAACAGCCTGAAGAGACAAAGCAAGTTTGAAAAACAAAGTATGACACAGATTTTCTAATTATAAAATGTGAATATAAAATATTAGTGCAACCATTGTGGAAGACAGTTTGGTGATTCCTCAAGGACCTAGAAATAGAAATACCATTTGACCCAGCAATCCCATTACTGGGTATATACCCAAAGAATTATAAATTGTTCTATTATAAAGACACGTGCACACGTATTTTCATTGTGGCACTCTTTACAATAGCAAAGACCTGGAACCAACCCAAATGTCCATCAACGATGGACTGGATAAAGAAAATGTGGCACATATACACCATGGAATACTATGCAGACATAAAAAACAATGAGTTCGTGTCCTTTGTAGGGATGTGGATGAATCTGGAATCCCTCATTCTCAGCAAACTGACACAAGAACAGAAAACCAAATACCACATGTTATCACTCATAGGTGGGTGTTGAACAATGAGAACACGTGGACACAGGGAGAGGAACAACACATACGGCAGTCAGCTTGTGGGGGTCTAGGGGAGGGACATCAGAGAGTGGGAAGGTTGGGGAGGAATAACCAGAGGAGAAATACCAGATATAGGTGATGGGGAGATGAAGGCAGCAAACAACCTTGCCATGTATGTACCTATGCAACAATCCTGCATGATCTGCACTTGTACCCAGAACCTAAAGTACAATAAAAAAAGAAGAAAAATAATATTAGTGATTCATATGTTTAAGGTCTAATAAAAAGAAGTAGACATCACACAAGAATAGATGGGAAATGTAAGCAAAGAGGTGAAAACTGTAAGAAATAATCTAAAGTGAGTGCTAGAATTCAAAGGTAATGTAACAGAAATGAAGCAAGTCTTTGATGTAGTCTTTTTAAAAACTGAATACTGAGCCTATAGACAAATAAGATTTTCTAGGTGGTCAAAACCATAGCCTCTTTCATAGTGGTACATGAAGAAGGACTGTGGAAATCGCTGTGTAGTAAATGTCTTCTGACATGAAATTTCCATTTATCTTTGTTTTGAGAAGGATTTGGTCAGTGATATGGTTTGGCTGTGTCCTCACCCAAATCTCATATTGAATTGTAGTTCCCATAATCCACAGGTGTCATGGGAGATACCCGTGGGAGGTGATTGAATCTTGGGGATGGTTACCCCATGCTGCTGTTCTCATGATAGTGATAGAGTTCTCATGAGATCTGACGGTTTTATAAGGGGCTTTCTCCCCTTTTGCTGGACACTTCTCCTTACTGCTGCTATGTGAAGGAGGACATATTTGCTTTCTCTTCTACCATGATTGGACGTTTCCTGAGGCCTCCCCAGCCCTGTGAAACTGTGAGTCAATTAAATCTCTATTCTCTATGAATTACCCAGTATCAGGCAGTTATTTATATTAGTGTGAGAATGGACTAATACAGTAAATTGGTACAAGGTAGTGGCAAGCTGCTGTAAAGATACCCAAAATTGTGGAAGTGATTTTGGAACTGAGTAACAAGCAGAGGTTGGAACAGTTTGGAGGGCTCAGAAGAAGTCATGAAAATGTGGGAGAGTTTGAAACTTCCTAGAGACTTGGGAGATCTGGGAGACAGGAAGAGGTGGGAGGTCTTGAGAGGTCTCCCAAGACTTGGGAGAGCTTGGGAGACAGGAAGATGTGGGAAAGTTTGGAACTTCCTAGAGACTTGTTGGATGACTTTGACCAAAATGCTGTTAGAGATATGGACAATGAAGTCCAGGTTGAGGTGGTCTCAGATGGAGATAAGAAATTTGTTGGAACTGGAATAAAGGTGACTCTTGCTATGCTTTAGCAGAGAGACTGGTGGCATTTTGCCCTTGCCCTAGAGGTTTGTGGAGCTTTGAACTTGAGAGAGATGATTTAGAGTATGTAGCAGAAGAAATTTCTAAGCAGCAAAGCACTCAAGAGGTAAAGAGCATGAAAATTTGGAACATTTGCAGCCTGACAGTGCCGTGGAAAAGTAAAACCTATTTTTCTGGGGAGAAATTCAAGCCAACTGCAGATATTTGCATAAGTAACAAGAAGCCAAATGTAATCACCAAGACAATGGGGAAAATGTCTCCAGGGCATGCCAAAGATCTTCACGGCAGACCTTCCAATCACAAGTCCAGAGGCTGAGGAGGGAAAAATGGTTTCCTGGGTCAGGGTCACCCTGCTTTGTACAGCCTGGAGACTGGGTGTTCTGTGTTCCAGCCTGTCTAGCCATGTCTAAAAGGAGCCAAGGTACAGCTCAGGCCATGTCTTCGGAGGGTGCAAACACCAAGCCTTGGCAGCTTTCCAGTGGTGTTCAGCTTGCGGGTGCACAGAAGTCAAGAATTGAGGTTTGGCAACCTCTGCCTACTTCAGAGGATGTATGGAAACTCCTGGATGTTCAGGAGAAGATTCATGCAGGGGTAGGTCCCTCATGGAAAACCTCTGCTAAAGCAGTGTTGAAAGGATATGTGGGGTTAGAGCCTCCACACAGTGACACAGTATTCCCACTGGAGTATTCCCTGGTGGAACTGTGAGAAGAGAGCTATGGTCCTCCGGACCCCAGAATGGTAGATCCAATGACAGCTTGCACCGTGCACCTGAATAAACCACAGACACTCAACACTAGCCCTTGAAGGAAGTTGGGTGGGGAGCTATACCCTGCAATGCCACAGGGGAGAGCTACCCAAAGCCATGGGAGCCCACCTCTTGTGTCAGTGTGACCCAGGTGTAAGACATGGAATCAGAGGAGATCATTTTTGAACTTTAAGGTTTAATGACTGACCTATTGGATTTTGGACTTGCATGGGGCCTGTAGCCCCTTTGTTTTGGCCAATTCCTCCAGGTGGAATGGGTGTCTTTATGGAGTGCCTTTACCCCCATTGTACCTAAGAAGTAACTAACTTGCTTTTGATTTTACAGGCTCATTGGCAGAAGGGACTTGCCTTGTCTCAAATGAGATTTTGAACTTGTAGTTTTGGATTAATGCTGGAATGAGTTAAGACTTTGGGAGACTGTCAGGAAGACTTGATTATGTTTTGAAATGTGAGGACATGAGATTTGGGAGGGGCTAGGGGTAGAATGATATGGTTTGGCTGTACCCCACCCAAATCTCATCTTGAATTGTAGTTCCCATAATCCCCTTGTGTCGTGGGAGGAACATGGTGAGAGGTAATTTAATCATGGGGATGGTTACCCTCAAACTGTTCTTGTGATAGTGAGTGAGTTCTCATGAGATCTGATGGTTTTATATGGGTCTTTTCCCCCTTTTCCTCAGCATTTCTCTTTGCTGCCACCATGTGAAGAAGGACATGTTTGCTTCCCCTTCTAACATGATTGCAAGTTCTCTTAGGCCTCTCCAGCCCTGTGAAACTTTGTGTCAATGAAACCTCTTTCCTTTATAAATTACCCAGTCTCTGCTAGTTCTTTATAGCAGCACAAGAACAGACTAATGCAGTCAGACTGACCAGGTGGCAGGGAAGGAAAGCAGATAGGACACCCTCAGCTCATGAAGGGCATTGGGAGGATCCAAGAAAGGGCAACTGCCAGAGTCCATGAGAGAGACCACATACACAACCAAATCCACAGAGCACCAGGCAGGCTGGCACTCAGAGCTCTCAATCCAGAGTTCAGCCCAGTGGGGTCAGGGACCTGAGGGAGAGAAGGGGAAAGGAAGGAGGGAGGACAGGACAATTAACAGGAATATGCTTGGGAAATCCAGGCACCATCATCACCAGCTGGACATGGCCATGTGATGTGAGTGAGTAGGCCTGATGGCTGAATGCACCAGTAGCATGCAGGACACCTCAGCTTTGTAGGAAAAAAACCCCTGTTTTCCTCTGCTTTCACACCACAATGATCAACACAGAAGACTTCTGTGATCAAATGTGTGGGGATTTCTCCTCACCAAAAAGCGAGAAATAAATTCTGCAGCAAACACCAGCTAGGTGTCTTTTAATTCAATCCTATTCTGATGCTATCTATCTGGAGATAGCATCCGATCCACAGGTTGAGGAGTCAGTCCCACAACAGTGCCCCCACTTCAGATGCTAGTCAAAAGTCCAGGTCCCTGGAACTACTGACTGATTGGCATCAAGTTCAGTTGTCATGACCCTTTCTTTAGGCTTGATTTGCTAGATCAGCTCACAAAACTCAGGAAAACATTTATGCTTATTGGTTTATAAGAAAGGATATTTTAAAGGACACAACTAAACAGCCGTATGAAGAGGTACATAGGGTAAGTTCTGGAAGGTCTGCACTGCAAGGGCTTCTGTTCCCATGCAGTTGGGGTACAGCACTCTCCTGACACATGGATGAGTTCTTATGCAACTTCCCACAAGCCTCCGTGAATTCAGCTGCTTAGAAGCTCTCTATATCCTGTCCTCTTGGGCCTTTTACAGAGACTTCATTGGATAGGCATGATTGAAGCATGGACAGATGTGTGGAAATATGATTGGACAGGAAGAGTATAACCTAATACTAAAAGACTGAGTGGGGAAACCAGCAAGGCTTGTCTGTTCAGATTCTTATTGTTCTCTCTGTGCAGCATGGTGTCCTCCAGGGTATGGGTCAGGACCTCTTCTGAAATTGGAGTTTAAGACCGACAATCAGACAAGGTAGGTCAGAGAATTTCTTTATGATCAGCTGTAAGACAGAAAGGTGAGGGGAGATGAGTATATTTTTAGTTTCTATGGCTTGTCTTAGGGCAAAAAAGAAAAAGGTGAAAGGAAGGCAAAAGAAAAGCTTGAGACTGTTTTCTGAGGGTCTGCTTTTGAGGCCTAACACACTCCGACATTACAACAAAAGACTGTCTTCAATCTTTACTATGCTGAAGCTGTTCTGAAGCTGCTTCATGAACCAAAAGTAAAAGGACAAATATTTTAACAAAATATATTCTTATTGTTTTAGTCACTTAGGAAATAACAAGGTCTATGAGAGTGTCAGGAACCATGGAGTGAATATGTATATGTATGTATATATACATATATACACACATACATATATTCATATATATATATATATATATATATATATATATATGATCAGCCTACATTAAAATTTTTCCATATCCTGTCAGGGAGGGTATAGCTGGCTGCCTGAGTCATTCTCTTGACCACTCTATTGGTCCTGTGCACCCTCACCAGGGAAGGGAGCTGTCTAGACCCCCAGTGGAGGCTGACAATTTTTTTCCTGTGTACAGTGGACCTCCTCCATAGAGGTGGGTGCTATGCAAGTGGAGGTGGTAACTGATAACTGACCATTGATAAAGGCTAGGAATACCAATGAGCAATGAAAGGGAACGTGCATCTGCAAGGAGGGGTAAGCTAGAGTGGGAAGGCCCAGGACCAATTAATTCAGTAACTAGAGACGAAGGGCTGTGAACAATGATCCAGATGATGTTCCTAGCTCAGAATGCCTCCCATGGTTTCTGAGTTCTTGTCACAACAGAGAACTGTTGTCCTGTGACTATGAAAGTGGGTCTACATTGTCAGCAGATAATATCTGGAATAGAGAATTGGTCTAAGGTGCAGATATTTGAAGGATAGATGGAAAACCCATGGAGATGGTACACATGTACTTGTTAAACCTACTCTAATCTAGTGTGTTTTAGGCAGCTGGTAACTTTATACTGACTAAAGTTAGTGAAGCAAAGGGCTGAAGGCAATATTAGGCACAAGTAGAGGATGCCAGGACAGCACAACACATCCCATATTTCACTAGTAGACTGATTTTAGTCTACTAGTGAGATATTTTAGATGTGGAATCCCTTATTTTGATATGGAATCCCTTATTTTAACTGAAGCCTTCCATAGAAACCCAGTTTATGAACATTAGAAGGCAGAGCAGTCTGGTTGAAGTGAGCACTCTAGTCCCAGAGTCCTGTTTACCCAGCGTCTTTTCTCTCTCCTTAAGGCAGTGGGCCCTGATACCTTACCTGCTACAGTAGCTCTGTGCTAGAAGACCTCCCTCAAACGTGGGCTTCATCATGCTCCTGCACAGGCATATATCTATGTGGACGCCATTTTGTCCAATGCTCTGAATCTTAATTTTGCCTCCTCGGCCCTTGAGCACTGCCAACAACTTATATTCCCCATCTCTGCATCTTCAGCATACCTCACCATGTCATCTCTTGTTTACCCAGTTCTTTATTGCCCTACCCCTGACCTAAACACACATAGGCACATACAGTCCTTCTACACATTCATCTATTCTCTATTATCAGAATGGGACTGGTTACCCTCCCTCCCTTGAATCCACTATCTCTCTTAGCATTTTGCAAGGATCTTCCTTAGTGTTGGCCCCAATCTCTTTCTCTAACCTCATTCCAAGCCCTTTTCAAACTCTCCTCTGGGAAAGCGGCCCCTGCTACTGCCTATCATTGCCAAACAGCACTATGGGCATTTTCACTGTGTTTCCTTCTTTTGAGAGTATTCTTAGACCATGTACAAGCAGGCTCAACAAGAGCAAGGAACTTGGCTCATTTTACTTTTACCTGTTGCCTCTGCTTCTGCACATAGCACACAATCCCCTTGGCTGATATTCAGATGGCCTCATCTCATCAAAATTCTTTTTTTTTTTTTTTTTTTTTTTGAGACAGAGTCTCCCTCTGTTGCACAGGCTGGAGTGCAGTGGCGTGATCTCGGCTCACTGTAACCTCTGCCTCCCAGGTTGAAGTGACTCTTCTGCCTCAGCCTCTTGGGTAGTTGGGACTACAGGCATGTGCCACCACACTGGGCCAATTTTTGTATTTTTAGTAGAGACAGGGTTTCACCATGTTGGCCAGGATGGTCTCAACCTCTTGACCTCATGATCCATCGGCCTCAGCCTCCCAAATCTCATCAAAATTCTTAAAAGATATTTCTCTTAATTTCCTTTAAGAAAACAAAGTAAAGTTCTTTGTATAAGAGTTTCTCATTTAAGTAATAGTAAAGAGTAAATGATGAGAGGTTTTTTTTAAGTCTGTTATGTGCAGGCTCACCTTATTAATATGCCTCATGTGCAAAGAGAAAAGCAGTCAGATCTACCCATTGGAACTTAGAATAGTCGGATACAAAAAAACCAACGGTATACTTCCATTTCTCCGTTCTCATCCTATGGTCTATTCTAAGCATACATTTTGCATTTACATATGTTATAAGCCACATCATACATTGCTATTTTTTAACTTGATAACTTTAAGTACTTTAAGTACTTTTACTTTAAACAGTCAATTTGCTGTAAAGACATTACATAATAAGGAAAGTATGTTTTATACTTATCCATGCAGTTGCAACTTCTAGGGCTCTTGATTACTTTGTGTAGATCCAGATTTTTCTCTGGCATTGCTTTCCATCTGCCTGGAGGACTTGCTTTAACATTTCTTCTAGTGCACATATGTTGGTGACAAATTCATTCATTCTAATTTTGCAATCCTGAAACAAAAGTGTTTCATCTTTCTTCTTGGAATATATTTTCATCAACATAGAAGTTTACGTCTTTAGTGTTCATTTCCTTCAGTATTTAAAGATAGTACTCTCTTCTGGCTTTCATTATCTTTCACAAGAAATCTGCTGTTGTCCTTATCTTTGTTCCTTTGTAGGTAATGTACATAATTTGTATTTCTGGTTACTTTTAAAAGTTTCTTGTGACTTCTTAAAATCTCACTGATTTTAAACAATTTGATTATCAAGTGTCTTGGTATACATTTATACATGTTTATTGCTCTTGTGATTTTTTTTTGTTTTTTAGTTTCTTAGATTTGTGGGTTATAGTTTTTATCAAACCTGAAAACTTTTCATTACTTCCTCAAGTATTTTTTTATCCCTCATTTTCCCCTCTGCTTTGTGGTTCTCATATACATTCATAATTTTTAAAATGTCTTTGCCTACAATCTCCATTATCAGTGTCATGAGTGCGTTTTATCCTCATTATTGATCCTAATTTTCTGTTTTTTTTTTGTTTTTGTTTTGTTTTGTTTTTGTTTTTGTTTTTTTTTACAAAACTGAGTATTGTGATTGGATGGAAATCATTGTGAATTTTACTTTGTTGAGTGCTGGATATTTCTGTATTTCTGTAAAATATTATTGGAATTTATTCTTCAGCATAAATAAGTTTCTCGGAAACAGTAACATTTTATTTTTCAAGTCTTGTTCTTAACTTTTTAGGTGAGATCAGAGCAGTTTTTAGTCTATAGCTTATAATGCCTTATAACCTGGACAAAACCCTCTTAAGATTTTTACTTGCTGTCCCATGCTTTATAAGGTTTTTCACTCTGAATAATGGAAACAAGAACTATCCTCATACACATGTAAGCTCTGGAGATTTCTCTCTGTATGGCTTTCTCCTCCTCATTATTTTGTTCTGCAATCTTTAGTCTCCCTGTCTTCCCAATTCTACCTCCTCATCCCAAAAACATCAAGGCTTTCTGCTGTGAACTCTGGCCTCCAGGCAGTAAGCTAAGGAAATTTTAGGGCTCACTTTATTTTCCATCTCTCAACACTTAAAGATCACTTATTTGTTTCAACATATACAGTAAACTGAAAATGGTTGTGTTAAAATATAAACCTAGAAAAATTAAAATTATAAAGAGTTTATTTCAGCAAACAGCAATTCATGAAATTGGGCGGCATCAAACCACAAGCAGTTCAAGGCTTCACCAAAGGGGCATGAGGGCAGAACTTTTATAACGTGTGTGGAGAAGCAAGTCAAAGAAAATATTTTGTTGGTTTAAAGAGAGCAGTAGGGCCAAGCACAGTGGCTCCTGCCTGTAATCGTAGCATGTTACTTGGTTCAGGTGGTTGTATCACTTGAGGTCAAGAGTTTGAGACCAGCCTGGCCAACATGGCAAAACCTCATCTCTACTAAAAATACAAAAATCACCTGAGTGTGGGGACACACACCTGTAATCTCGGCTATTCAGGTGGCTAAGGCATGAGGATCTCATGAACCTGAGAGACATAGGTTGCAGTGACACATGATCACAACACTGCACAACAGCTTGGCCACCAGAGTGAGACCCTGTCTCAAAAAAAAAAAAAAAAACCCAACAAAAGTGGAGCAGTAGTCTTAAAGCTCCTAGTTAATGGTTGGTTGGTGGTTTCTGATTGGCAAAGCCCCTAGTTAGAGGTTAGCTGGCCACCTTTGACTGGTAAAATTTGTTTCATTTTACCATTTTCATTGAGTAAAGTTTCAGTTTGTTTACATAGGAACTCAGGGTGCTAGAGCTGCTTCAGTCTTATGGCCTCCCAGTTAATTATTTTAACAAGTATGTGCAGTGATTCATGATTTTGTTAATATTTCTATTCATACATATTGTTCAGTTTTTCCACTATATTATTTAACATACTAATATAGTTTGGCTGTGTCCCCATGCAAATCTCATCTTGAATTCCCACGTGTAGTGAGAGGAACCCGGTAAGAGGTAATTGAATCATGGGAGCAGGTGTTTCCCATGCTGTTCTTATGATAGTGAATAAGTCTCACAAGATCTGATGGTTCTACAAAGGGGAGTTTCCCTGCACAAACTCTCTCTTTTTGCCTTCTGTCATCCATATAAGATTTGACTTGCTCCTCCTTGCCTTCCACCATGATTGTGAGGCTTCCCCAGTCACGTGGAACTATACTTCCATTAAACCTCTTTTTTATCTTCCCACTTTCGGGTATTTCTTTATCCGCAGTGTGAAAACAGACTGATACACATATAAATCACAGTTATTTTCAAGTATCTTTGTAATGGGGTCACCAGTTAGGTTGTCTCTGAGTCCAGGTCTGTTTATTCCTTTACTTCATGGAAATGAGTTGCTAGTTATTAACCTTTTTGTATTTTATAATTTTTATTGAGTGCCAGACCTTATGGGTAGAAGAACAGTAAAGGCTGAAGTAAATAATATTTGTGGATTTACATTTGAATGTGTCTTCTTCAGCTATATTGTACGTTTGTGTCAGGGGGAGGTATGTGGTCAATTTCTTTAGTAGTTTAGCAGGGTTTAGGCTTTGTTTTTACTATCACCTCAAAATCTTCCAATGGTGATCTGTCTCTACCTGTGTGTAGAGTGAGGTCTATCATGCTGGAGTATTATATCAGAGTTCCTGCCCCCTCCTCAGCTCTTATGAGCTCAGTAGGGCTGCACCCCAGAGGGGCTCTCTGTTGATACTCTTTCCCATTCTCCACCACAATTCTGTGGGTTGTCATTTTGCTTTCTTTTTAAAAAAATACACATACCATAAATTTACCACTTCAAAAGTATGGGTCAGTCGTTTTCACTATTTTTAACTATTAAAAGTTGTGCCATATCAAATTCCAGAACATATTCATTATCCCCAGGAAAAACCAGCTACTCATTAACAATGACTTACCATTTCCTCTTCTTCTAGCTCTAGGCAGGAATTAATCTACTTTCTGTCAATACATTTTCCTATTCTGGAAATTTCATAATAATATAATCATACAACATGTAGCTTTTTGTGTGTGTTTGTCTTCTTTCACTTACCATACTATTTTTAAACTTCATGTGATAGCGTGTATCAGTACTTCAGTTCTTAAGGATGAATAACATTTCATTGTATGTATATACATTTTGTTTATCCATTCATCTATATCTATCTGTCTATCTATCTATCTATCTACCTATCTATCTATATTTTATTGTACTTTAAGTTCTGGGGTACATGTGCAGATCATGCAGGATTGCTGCATAGGTACATACATGGCAATGTGGTTTGCTGCCTCCATCCCCCTGTCACCTATATCTGGCATTTCTCCCCATGTTATCCCTCCCCAACATCCCTGCCCCCCACTGTTCTTCCCCTAGTCTCCTAACAGACCCCAGTGTGTGATGCTCCACTCCCTGTGTCCATGTGTTCTCATTGTTCAACACCCACCTATGAGTGAGAACATGTGGTGTTTGATTTTCTGTTCTTGTGTCAGTTTGCTGAGAATGATGGTTTCCAGATTCATCCATGTCCTTACAAAGGACATGAACTCATCGTTTTTTATGTCTGCATAGCATTCCGCGGTGTATATGTGCCACATTTTCCTTGTCCAGTCTAGTGTCATGGGCATTTGGGTTGGTTCCAGGTCTTTAGTATTGTGAACAGTGCCACAATAAACATATGTGTTCATGTGTCTTTATAATAGAATGATTTATAATCCTTTGGATATATACCCAGTAATGAGATTGCTGGGACAAAATCCATTCATCTCTTGATGAACATTTGGGTTATTTCTACTTTTTGATATTATGAATAATGGTTCTATGTACATTCGCATACAAGTGTTTGATTATTTACTTTCAATTATTTTGGGTGTATATATAGGAATAGACTGGCAGAGTCATAAGGTAACACTCCATTCTTAACTTTCTCATACTGCCAAAATGTTTTTCATAGCAACCACATCATTTTACGTTTCTAGAAGTAATGCATGAGGATTCCAATTTCTGTATATCCTTACAAATACTATTATTGTCTGTCGTTTTTATTTTTGCCATGCTAGTGTATGTAAAGTGGTATCCCATTGTGATTTTGATTTCTGTTTCCCCGATGACGAATGATGTGGAGCATCTTTTCATGTGCTTATTGGGCATTTATATATATCCATTGATGAATTGTCTATTCAAATATTTTGCTCATTTAAAATTGGGTTACATGTGTCTTAATTGTTGAACTGTGAATGTTCTTTTAATATTCTGGGCATCAGACCCTTATCCCATATGATTAACGTATGTTTTCTCTCATTCTGTGAGTTGCCTTTTCGATTTTTTGATTGTCATTTGAAGTATCAAAGACAACTTACTTAATTCCTCTAGTGAATTCACTTTCTTTTTTTTTTTTTTTATGGTGCTTACATTGTACTGAGGAAGATATATAATTTTTAAAATACATAAATCAGGTGTGAGGATGATTTATCTTAAGGTTTAAATAACATTGTTAAAATTTCATAACATCAAGAATTAATACAGTCATCTAGAATTTAGCTGTGAACAAGATTGTACATTTCCTTCTTAATAGAATTAATTAATAGAATTTCCTATTAATGAATATGTTTTTTTTCCCATTTATTTATTTTATTGCATTTTACATTTTGGGGTACATGTGAAGAACATGCAAAATTGTTGCATAGGAACACACGTGGCAGTGTGATTTGCTGCCTTCCTCCAGATTTACAAGAAAAAAACTAACAAGCCCATTCAAAAGTGGGCAAAGGATATGAACAGACACTTCTCAAAAGAAGACATACGTGAGGCCAACAAACATATGAAAAAATGCTCATCATCACTGGTCATCAGGGAAATGCAAATCAAAACTACACTGAGATACCATCTCACGCCGGTTAGAATGGCGATCATTAAAAAATCTGGAGACAACAGATGCTGGAGAGGATGTGGAGAAATAGGAACACTTTTGCACTGTTGGTGGGAGTGTAAATTAGTGCAACCATTGTGGAAGACAGTGTGGCGATTCCTCAAGGACCTAGAAATAGAAATTCCATTTGACCCAGCAATCCCATTACTGGGTATATATCCAAAGGATTACAAATCGTTCTACTATAAGGACACGTGTACACAAATGTTCATTGCAGCACTGTTTACAATAGCAAAGACCTGGAACCAACCCAAATGCCCATCGACGATAACTGGATAGGGAAAATGTGGCACATATACACCATGGAATATTATGCAGTCATCAGAAACGATGAGTTTGGGTCCTTTGTAGGGACATGGATGAACCTGGAAACCATCATTCTCAGCAAACTGACAGAAGAGCAGAAGATCAAACACCGCATGTTCTCACTCATAGGCGGGTGTTGAACAATGAGAACACATGGACACAGGGAGGGGAGCACTACACACTGGGGTCAGTTGGGGGGAAATAGGGGAGGGAGGGTGGGGGGTGGGAAGCTGGGGAGAGATAGCAAGGGGAGAGATGCCAGATGTAGGTGAATTCACTTTCTAACTCTGCAAAAGATCTATTTCAAATCTTCTCCATCTCCTCAAATCTCCAAAACACTCTTGCCTTCAACCGTATCTGATTATTTTCCACCTTTTGTTTTTTGAGATAGAGTTTCACACTTGTTGCCCAGGCTGGAGTGCAATAGCAGGATCTTGGTTCATTGCAACCTGCACCTCCCGAGTTCAAGCTATTTTCCTGTCTCAGCCTCCTGAGTAGCTGGGATTACAGGTGCCCACCACCCCACCTGGCTAATTTTTGTATTTTTAGTAGGGACGGGGTTTTGCCGTGTTAGCCAGGTTGGTCTTGAACTCCTGACCTCAGGTTATCCACCCACTCCGGACTTCCAAAATGTTGGGATTACAGGCGTGAGCCACCGTGCCCGGTCAATTTTCCACCTTTCTTATAAGGCTAGTGAAAGGTATTTGGTGGCAGTTCACTCTTTATCCCATCTCTGATGACACCAATAAATCTGCATTCTCTGTCCTTTCTTTTCTGACAAAAGACAAAGCTTTCCAGCACTATCTAAGGGCCTAGAACTGACTCTTTCTCAAGAATTCTTCTCTTGAAATTGTTTCTTTTTTTTCTCTTTCATTAGCTAATCCTTGCCCTTTATACTGGATCATTCACACCTAAAAATAGTGTGACAATTTCAGCTTTCGAAAAATTTCTTCCTTGAGCTCATACTGAAAATGCAACCCTTCAGTTGCATTTTCCCCTCCTGTTTATAGCATAGTTTCCCCTCGCATAAACACAAATTAATAAACTGATTTCCTCAAAGTAAACAAAACAAAACAAAACTTTTGTGCTCTAAAGGGCACCTCTAGAAAGAGAGACAACCCACAGATTGAGAGAAAATGTTTGCAAGCTGTGTATCAGGTAAGAAAGTTGTATCCAGAATACATAAGGAGCACTTACAACACCACAATGAAAAGAGAAACCATCAAAAATGAGCAACGAATATGAATAGAAATTTCCCCCAAAGAAGGTCTACGAATGGCCAAAAAGAACATGAAAGGATGCTCAGCTTCATTAGTCACTAGAGAAATGCAAGTCAAAACCTAAATGAGATACCATTTCATACCAACTGCAATGGCTATAATAAAAAAGATAATAATGTGTTGACAAGGTTGTAGAGAAATTAGAGCCCTCATACATTGTTGCTGGGAATGTTAAATGGCAAAAAAGTGCATCCACTTCAGAAAGTGGAAAGTGGAAAGCAGCTCTTGCTATGTGGTATGCTTTCATTGGCAGAAGCTTCTGAAAAGGATCCACTCAGGACATCCTACCTGATTCCACCTGACTAATGAACAGAGGACCCTGAATTCAGTGAGTCACAGACTCCCTGAGGCAGAGGCACAAAGAAGAAACACTACGTCTGGATAAGCACATGGGGACATGCACAGGAGTCTCCTGTGGATCTTGTTGATATGTAGATTCTCACTCCTTAGGGCTGAGTGGAACCTGAGATGCTGGTTCCTAACCAGTCCCTCGGTGATGGGGTTGGAGGAGCATCGCCTGGGCTCCAGGAGCACTGTTGTAGGACAGAGTGGAGGAAATAAGTCAGACTGGTGATAAGTGACCCTCAGCATAAGCAAATTTATTTCCTTGCAGAGGAGAGAAAGATGAAGTAACGAAAAAGCAGTCAGGGCAGGGCTTGGGCTTCCTCCAGGCAGATGCTGGGTGTGCCCTTGTGGTCATTCAGAAGGTGCTGGATTTGATCAAGCGGGCTTGACCTGAGTCTCTGCCACATTTGGCTCCTTAAAGATTCACTTAAGAGATGGTGACGAGCAGCTTTTAATTGGTCTTTGTGTGCAGGAAATTATGTGTGTGTAAAGTCAGGCATGGGATGATAGTTGTTTGGGGTGCTGCGTTGGCTTATTCTCTCCACTGTGATATACTCCTGAAATGGCAAAAGAATGGGATGGCCTCTTAGGGATGACCTGGGGAAAATCCAAGGGAGGAGGGCCACTGCTTCAGGTATAGGTCTTCTACCAGACCCAGGATCCAAGCTGGTGGTGCCCTGCTGACTCCTGGTAGTTCTCGGTCATAACCCACCTCACTTCCTGTCTGATCAAGGCCAAGGCCACCTGATTGATTCCCATAGAAGGAGTCATGGGGCCTGGGTTGCTGGTACCTCCTGCCACTGCTGGCCCTGACACGCATGCATTTGGAAGCTTCACTATGGCTTCTGGCCCTAGCGTTTCCTTCAAGTACTACCCCTCTTCTCTGGCAGGTCAAAGTTGATGCCATTCCTACTGCTGTACCTTCCATCAAACACCACAGCATTCATTGGTGAGAGCATGGAATAAACAATATTTTCTGTGACCACTACCATCTTAATTGCCCAGTCCATATTGACTATATTGTTGTCCTCTACATGTTCCTCTGGTTAGTCATAAGGAGTGTGGACCAAGAATGCAGACAGAACAAGGTCTCCACTTCAACAGGCCCCACTCCTGGGACCTCATTGTGTGTCCCCACACCTGAAATCCCAAGACCCTTTCCTTATCCCACATCCTCTGCAGACCCCATACACCATACCACTTCACCTCATTCCTTCTCCCTATTCAACACTCTCCTGAGGACCCCACATCTTTTCCCTGACCTGGCTGCCTCTCTCCTCAAATTTCACAGCCATCCCTTCATCCTATTTCTCTCACTTGGCACCCTCCGTCATTACCTACTCACCCTCTCAGAGCCCCTGACAGAAAGGATTTGTCATGGTCCTGAGTTTCCTTCCAGTCTTTTCCTGTTACGTGCAAGGCCCACAGATTTTGTTCTTCCCAGGCCAGCAGCAGCCCCATTGTTAAGTCCCCTGGGCCTATGAGTCTGAGAAGCCAGCAACTGAAAGGCAGTGGAGAGGTCTTTTGGAGGCTGATGGACAGTCCTGAAGTCCTGTGCCCCTGTAAAAGGTTCATGGTGCCCTTGAGTCTTTTTGACATCAAGGGAAAGGGGTGCCTAGGCCTAGGAAGGTTAGGCACTCAGGACTCCTGGCTGACTTGAGGCTTGAGGGGAAAAAAATGGTTTCGTGTGCCAGGCCCAGGGACTTGCTGCTTTGTGCAGTCTCAAAACTTAGTGCCCTGTATGCCAGCCATGGCTAAAAGGGGCCAATGTATAGCTCAGGCCATTGCTTCAGAGGGTGCAAGCCTCAAGCCTTGGTGGTTTCCAGGTGGTATTGGGCATGCAAGTACATGCCATTCTCATGATAGTGAATGAGTTCTCACAAGATCTGATTGTTTCATAAGGGGCTGTTTCCCCTTTGCACTGCACTTCTGTTTCCTGCTACCTTGTGAAGACGGACATGTTTGATTCCCCTTATGCCATGATTGTAAGTTTTCTGAGTCATCCCCAGCCATGTGCAACTGTGAATCAATTAAACCTCTTTCCTGTCTAAATTACCCAGTCTTGAGTATTTCTTTATAACAGTGTGAAAAGGGACAAATACAATCAATGTCATCTGCAGATTGAGATGGTTTCATTTTTTTTCTTTTCCTATAAAAGAAAAAAATGTCTTTTACATCTGTTCTTGCTTTATTACATTGGTCTGGGCTTTCACAAAGATGTTGATAGAAATGGTCAGAATTGACATCCCAGCCTTTTAATCCAGTCCTTCACCATTAAGTATGATGTTAACTGTAGAACTTTTCTTTTTTTTTTTTAATGTCCTATATCAAAGTGAGTTATTTCTTTTTTTAATTCGACTTATCTGAGACTTTTAATCATAAAAATTTTTAAATCATTTGAATATGATCAAATGCATTTTTCTTTAGTCTGTTGATACAGTTAGTTACAAAGGTTGATTTGAGAATATTGATTCAACCTTGAATTTCTGAGTAAAAATCTCAGTAATGGTATATTCTCCTTTTAATATTGTTAGTAAAGGCAGTCATGTCCGGTCTGTTGACAAACCTGCTCAGCTGCATAAGATGGGCCTTGTACCTGGAACATTTTCTTCTTGGGAGATAAAGAGCTCTCACAGCCTGTGCTGGGCTTATCATCTTGTGGAACAATATATCTTTCCAAGTTCCAGGCTTGATGTGTACTTCTTTGTTCTGATTAAGTGCATGAGTTGAGGCCCTCAGGCAGGCTCCCACCCAGCTTTCTGGATTTTAGTTCCCATGGGGGAATAGGTTGGCATCCTTCCCCTGCAACATGAAATGAGGTGCATGCAGTTACACTGTACCTTTCAGCTGCAGAATGGATCTGCTGGCTGCAAGGGGCAAAGGGTAATTCATTGCAAGGTGCTGGATTTTGTGCATGCCCTTTTCCTCTTGCAATGTTACAAGTAAACATTGTATCCCTTGAGCCTAGTATGTGTGTTGTCTCTTCTCAGGTGACAATTATCTGATGTTCAGCCATGGCAACATTTGTATCCTTGGTATAGCCTGACACTCCAGTGAACAGGAAAACATGCATGTGTGTGTATACACACACACACACACACACTCCTATAAACATATATATGTATATATTCAAGTGTATAATAATATTTATATATACATATATATGCATATATATATATACACACACACACACACACACACACACATAGACACACACACTGCTGGATTTGATTGGCTAATATTTTGTTTAGAATTTTTTTCTTTTAATATCTTTGTCTGGATTTGCTATTAGAATAATACTGGCTTCATATAATTAGTTGGAAATGATTGCATATGCTTCATTTTTCTGGAAAAATCTATATACAATCAGTAGTATTAAAGACAGGTAGAATTTACCACTAAAATCATCTGGACATGGAGTTTTCTTTATGGAAGCATTTTTAACTACAAATTCATTTTCTTTAATAGATAAAGGGATGCTCATGTTATATATCTTTTAGAGTGAGTTTTGGTAGTTTGTTTCTCTTAGGAAAATTCTCCATTTCATATAAGTTTTTTAATTTATGGATACAGATTTATTCCAAAAAATCTTCTCATTTTCCCTGTATTCTTTTCAGGGTCTGTAGTGATGGCCTTTCCTGATATTAGTAATTTGTGCCTTTTCTCATTATTCTTGTTCAGTCTAGTTAAAGAGTCAATAATTGATTTTTTTTTAAACAGCTTTCCGTTCTGTTAATATTTTTAATTTTTGTAGTATCAATGATATCTCCTCTTATCTTGTTTATTTCCTTCTTTAAGCCTGCTTTGGACTTCGATTTTCCTTTTTAGAAATAGACAGAGGGAGAAGTTTCCACTGTGATTAGTGCCATTCCTTTGGTGAGTTCAGGTGCTGGGACGAACGTTTTCTCCACAATGGAGGTAATATAAACTAGGCTTTGCAACAACTCACTGGCCAGTCACTGGGATGCTTCCCTGGGGAAGGATTGAGTCAGCTCCCTTCCAGAAATGGCAAGTTCTAGATATAGACTCAAATTTGAACTCTCAGTCTATGACCTGCTGATTCTCAGAAGCTGGGAAAATGTGCCTCCTGTAACTGAAAGCAAACTGTGGGCAGAACACCAATGCATCCCCTTTACTGACATAATTGTTCTCAGATGGAAAACTACGGAAGAGGCCAAGCAAAGATTACTTAAGATAATACAATGGTTCTCAGATGAGGGCCAATCCTGACAATATTTTCCTGTAAAATCTACTTTAATTTGAATATGGTCACTTTAGCTTTCTTTCTTTTTCTTTTCTTTTTTTTTTTTTTTTTGTGTGTGTGTGTGTGTGTGTGTGTGTGAAATGGAGTCTTGCTCTGTTGCCCAGGCTGGAGTGCAGTGGTGGAATCTTGGCTCACTGCAACCTCCACCTCCTGGGTTCAAGCAATTTTCCTGCCTCAGCCTCCTGAGTAGCTGGGATTACAGGCGCGCACCACCATGCCCGGCTAATTTTCACATTTTTAGTATAGACGAGGTTTCACCATGTTGGTCAGTCTGGTCTCGAACTCCTGACCTCGTGATCTGCCCACCTTGGCCTCCCAAAGTGCTGGAATTACAGGCATGAGCCACCACACCAGATCAGCTTTCTTTTAATCAGTGTTGACATTGTATCTTTTCCTAATCCTTTACCTTTACTCTACCTATGTCTTTATATTTTAATGTAAGTACCTTGTAGAAGCATATAGTTTCTTCTTGCTTTAATCTGAAAATTAGTCATTGAATTGGTATTTTTAGACCATTCATATTTCACATAATTATCAAAATGATTGAATTAAAACTCACCACTATCTGTTTTCTATTTGTCCCATCTATTAACTTTTTCCTTTTTTGCTTTTTCTACTTTGTCAGCAATCCGTTTTTTAAAACTTTATTTTTAGTTCCAGGATACATATGCAGGATGTGCAGGTTTGTTACATAGGTAAACATGTGTCATGGTGGTTTGCTGCACCTATCAACCCATCACCTAAGTATTAAATCTGGCATGCATTAGCTATTTTTCCTGATGCTCTCTTTCCCCAAGCGCCACCAACAGGCCCCATTGTGTGTTGTTCCCCTCCCTGTGGTTTCACTGGTCAGCTCCACTTATGAGTGAGAACATGTGTTGTTTGGTTTCCTGTTCCTTCATTAGTTTGCTGAGGATAATGGCTTGCAGCTCCATTCATGTCACTGCAGAGGATATTATCTCATTCCTTTTTATGGCTAAATAGTATTCCATGGTTTATATGTACCACATTTTATTTATATAGTCTATCATTGAAGGGCATTTGGGTTGAATCTATGTCTTTGCTATTGTGAATAGGTACTCATTTTTCTATTATTCCATTTTATCTTCATTGTTGGCCAATTATATATATTTCTTTTAGTTATTTTTTTTGTGGTTGCCCTAAAGTTTACAATGTAATCTCTACTTAATCACAATGTACCTTTAAATAATATGTTATTTTGTGTGTCATGTATGAACTTAACAATTGTATATATCCAATTTGTCCCTCTTGTCTTTTGGGCAGATCTCACAAAGTCTTTGCTAGTCTAATTTGGAGGTCTGAAGCAACGATTGCCTGGAGGAGGAGTCCTTTTTTGTGATTTTCTAAGCCATTTTACCCTCGACTTGCTCAGTCATTGGCTGGTGGCCTTTCTGAGATGTGTATGATCTTCACTACAACTGCATTGCCTAATCGTTGATTGGTGGCCATCTCCAAAAGATTATGACTTCAGGTATAAAGTTAGTCCCTGAAAGAGATATTAGGCTGTCAGCTAAACACGCTTATTGAAGCTGTTTAGAAAATTATTTATTCAGGGATATCTTATAGTCTCTGATTGGGTTGCCTGTGCTGCCTTGTAATCTATGGTGTGGCACTGGTAATCATGTATGTAGAGGATTGTGTTCCTGACTTGAGAAGACAGCCCATCTAAACCCTTCCATTTGGCAAACGTGGCCACTGTTCATCTTTTGCAGTAGTTTTTATTTTTATTATTATTGATGTAGCCTGTTCAGGCATAGCTGTAATCCTTTATTAGTCCATTCTCACACTGCTATAAAGAATACTACCTGAGACCAGATAGTTATAAAGGAAAGAAGTTTAATTAACTCACAATTTTGCAGGCTTAACGGGAAGCATGGCTAGAAGGCCTCAGAAAACTTTCAATCATGATGGAAGACAAAGGGGAAGCAGGCACCTTCTTCACAAGGCTGCAGGAGGGAGGGTGTGCAAGGACAAGGAAGTGCTATACTTTAAAACCATCAGCTCTCATGAGAACTTGCTCACTATCACGAGATCAGCATGGGGGGGGGGCTCCATTATAGTTTAGATATGTTTATTATCGTTTAGATATGTTTAGATATAAGCTCAGGAGAGATTCTTATTTTCTTGCTCTATAAATCAATGTTTTCTGGTTAATTGCACAGTACATCTGGTCTCTGGAAGTGGCAAAATATGGGTCATCACCACATCTTTCTAAAACTCTGCAATCAACAATGCATGCTAGGGCACCTGAACCATGTGATAAGCTACTGTCCATGTGCACATGTGCATGTGTGAACATATATCTTCGTTATCATTTATCTCAAAATATTTTCTTGTTTCCTTTGTGATTTTTTTACTTTGCAGCTGACCTGGCTCTGAGACAGTGCATGGCTCAGAGGAAAGGGTCTGGCCTCAATAAACCAGCCTCCCTAGACCCCTACCTCCTACTCTCTGTTCCAGGGCCCTGAGGTACTACATGGTTGTTTAGGAGTATGTGGTATAATTTTCACAAATTTGTGAATATCTGAAATTTACAAATGTTATTGATTTTATATTTTATTCAATCACAGACAGAGAAAATACTTCGTACAATTTCAATCCCTTTATATTTATTGAGACTTATTTTGTGGGCTTACATACTTTTTATCCTGGAAGGTGAGCCATATATATTTGAGAAAAATAATCTGTTGTTTTGGATGTTGTGTTCTATAAATGGAGGTTAGGTCTGGCTTGTTTATGTTGTTGAAATATTCTACACTCATGGTGACCATCTATCTAGTTGTTATACCTTTATTGAAATTAGGTTTTAAAGTCTCCAATAATGATTGTTGAATTATTTATTTATCTCTTTAATTCATTCTTCATGTATTTTGAGGTCTGTGTTACTGGATACATATATGTTTATGATGTTTTATATTCTTGATAGACTAAAATACAACAGTCTATCTAGAAAAATTTTTAAAAATGCACAGCTGAAATAGTCAAAGTTGCACATGTACCCCCTGAATCTAAAATGAAAGTGAAATCATGAAAATAAATAAATAAAGACATAAATTCTATCAAGAAAAAGAAAGAGTATTCATAGAAGTCCTCACAGGGAAGATGTTTTGAGAGAGACCCAAGTGTGTCAGGAAAGCAGTGCTAGCTAGCAGTATTATAGGAGCAAGTGTCTAGAAGAGAACAAAGGTATGCAGTACCTCAGGGCCCTAGAACACAGAGTAGGAAGTAGGGGTCTAGGGAGGCTGGTTTATTGAGGCCAGACCCTTTTCTCTGAGCCACAGGCTGTCTCAGAGCCACGTCAGCTGCACTGTACCATGAACTGGCTTATTTGACCCAGGGTCCTATCCAAGGTTACTGAGTTGGTGTGTATTATTCCAGCATTTCAGAGGCAGGGTAGGTGGAAGTATAGTTGGAAACAGATTAGCAATGGATTGAAGATTTTCGATGCTGAATATCAAGTATATTGGGAACATTATACTATACCCTACTATTTTACATGTTTAACACTTCCTATAATTAATATGTTTTATTATAAATATCATGCCATTAAATTTGAACTCCTAAGTGAAAGAACTATATTTTAGAAAAAGATGACCAAATTGGTCTATAAAGAAATAGAAAACTTTAATCAAACATTACAGACTAAAACTGTATTCTCAAGCCACCCACAAATGATCCAAGGAAAGAAAGTTTCACAGCCCAGTTTTACTAAATGATTAGAGAGAACTCATTGCTATCCTAAGCAAACTCTTAAAAACCATACAAAATGATGGGCAATTGTACAACTCATTTTCTGAGACTAGCATTCTTTGTTTTAAATACCAGAAGAGGACCTCGCCACGAAAGGAACACTTAAACCAAAATCACTCACATAGCAACAAATATCCTAAATAAATTAACAGCCAATTCAACATGGCAGCCTACTAAATGGACAAACAGGATGTGTCTGAAGAAGGAAAATACAATTTGATATTAAAATATACCTTAAATGTGATTCCCTATATTAACAAGAGTATACAGACAAAACATGTGCTCATATTAATGAATACAGAAAAATCTTTTGAAAAAATCAGTAATCATTCATGATAAAAAATATCTAGAAAATTAAGAGTAGAAGGAAATTTTGTTACATGAAATCAATAGCAAATATACTTAATTTTGAAATGTTGGAAGCATTCATGTCAAGGACAAGTCTTAAATGTATGCTATCATTGCTATTTTTCAAAGTTGTATAATACAAAGCCAGAGATATGGATATCAAAATAAATAAAAGGAATGTACATTAAGAAGAAAGAGTTATATTTAATATGGTAATACAACAGTCTATCTAGAAAGTTTTTAAAAATGCACACCTGAGATAGTGAAATGAATAAGATACATGAGAAAAATAGTGGATAGAAGATAAATACAGCAAAATCAAAAGATTTGCAAAACTGACAATAACTATTAAGAATGTGTCATAGAAAATACTCCATTGTCAACAGCAGCAATATACCAAAATTACCTAACAAGAAGATTAACCAAAGCATGTACAATTTTTACTGAGCCAACTATAGAAGTACTGATAGATACAGTTCAAAGAGCACCCACATAAAGAAGGCAGTATATGATATCATTGATAGGAAACAGAATATTGCAAAGATGGCAATTCTATTTTTTCTCATATTGACAGATGTAATTCCTTAACTTTAGCTGCTAAGATGATCGTCAAGCTCAGGCATCTGGTTTTTTTTGTTTTGTTTTGATTTTGTTTGTTTGTTTTGCTTTGGCTTTTTGAGACAGGACTTTATTGCCCAGGCTGGAGTGCAGTGGTGTGAACACAACTCACTGCAACATTGACCTCTTGGGCTCCAGTGATCCTCCCACCTCAGCTTCCCCAGCAGCTGAAACAGCAGTCACATACCACCACACCCAGCTAATTTTTCTTTTTTCTTTCTTCTTCTTTTTTTTTTTTTTTTTTGTCTAGTTGGAGTCTTGCTATGTTGCCCAGATTAGTGTTGAGCTACTGGGCTCAAGCAGTCCTCTTCCCTTGGCCTCCCAAAGTGTTTGGATTACAGGTGTGAGCCACCGTGTTCAGCCTTGGGCTTCTGTCTGATGCTCCCCAAAACAACCCTGGAAAACTAAAGAATGGAGAATGAAAAAAAAAAGAAGAAGAAGAAAGAAAAGGAGCAGTCAAACAATATCAACAATGAAATCTGAACAGGGAAACATGAGAGAGCCCCAAGAAATTCTGACTCTGGGGTCAGAGCTTGGCGTGACCAGGGCAGGGCTGGTTAGGAGAGGGCAGGGCCCAGGTTCTGCCAGGCATCAAGGTCAGGATCATGAGGGAGGTCTGAGACCCCACAGAGGAAGGCTCCATCTTTGCTGTCAGCCCTGGGAAGATCCTGGCATGGCCACCAGGCACACAGATCCTGATTTGTGCATCCTGGACTGACCGAGGGAAGGGGCTTGATATCACGAGCACGACCTGCGGGGAGCACAGCCAGGGCCCAGTCCCTGCTGGGAGACAAGGGAGGCCTGTAGGAGGCCTGAGGGGACCCAGCAGCCCAGGACGGGGGCCCACCTCCGCCCCCATCTCAGGCTGAGGCGCCTCCCCATTCGGCCTTGGGAATATGACAGAGGGAGACCCAGGTCCACAGAGAGGGTCTCAGGTTTAGCCCTGCCAGGATCAAGGGGAGGAAGAAGAAGGAGGATTCAGGAGACCTTGGACTCCAGGTCAGCGGGGACCTTGGCACTTGGAGGTCCCAGGCATAGTGGCCACATGCGGTGCGTCCTCACTGTGCTTTCGGGGTGTCAGAGAGGAGAGGGTTGTGGTCTGAGGAGGGAACCCTCAGGTCAGCCCAGGGAGGAGTCCCAGAGCCCTGAGGGAGGACTCAGTCGACCAATTATTGCTGAGGTAGAAAACCTGCCCCTGCCATCAGTCCTGGGAGGCCCCAGGCAGGATTCTAGGAAAGAGGGGCACCTCCCCACTTCCTAGTTGGGGTTCTCCAAGAGACAGTGGCCTTGGCCTGCAAAACCCATCCACAATTCAGCAGGAGGGAAAGGGATAGACCTTGTCAGGAGTAAATCTGAATACCTGGAGGACACCCAGAGAGAGGAAGCACCCCTGAAATCTGCTCCATCTGTCAGCCTTTGGAATGCCATGCAGGGGTGTCCATGTAGCACCACTTCACTTTCTGTCTCCCACGTCTCAGAGAGGTGGGGCCCTTGGTCTGAGGCAGGTCCTCAGGTCAGCAGAGGGGTCCACACCTGGTCAGCACAGGGTGGAGCCCAGGATCTGCCGGTAGTCAAGGAGAGGAAAATGGGTGAAGACTGAAGGTAAGAAGTTACCTCCTCACATGCCAAAGAAAAAGGGACCTCACAAATCCCTGCTTCCTCTGTTTTCATCCCTGGGAAGCCCCAGGTAGGGGAGGCGTGTGCCATGCTCTCATTTCTGCCACGTGGTTGGGGGTGGCAGGTTTCATGGAAGTGAGCATCTGGTTTCAAGGGGATGATGACAGGTCAGTAGATGGGGAGCCACAACTGGTCAGCAGAGGGAGGAGTCTCAGGATCTTTAGGACTCAAGGTGTGCCTCCTTCGTGAGGATTGGAGATACTACCCATCCCATAATGAAGGGACCCCACAGAGTCTCGCTGTCCCCTGTCCTTGGCACAAAGGGGACCTGATCACGGGTGGCCCTAGATGGGAAGCTCACTTATAACACAGGCAGGAAGTTGGGGAACCTTCAGGGAGTTGAGATCTTGGTGTAAAGGAATACATCTGCTCATCTAAGGGGATTGGAGTCGAGGAAGGACAGGCCCCGGCAGGAGTAAAGATGAAAAACCCACAAGAGGACTTTGGAGGAATCCCCATCCCAGAACCGAAGGGGCCAGCCTCTGCCATCAGCCCTGGACAACGGCACACCGGGTGATGGGATGTGGGGTCCATCATTTCTGTTTTGGAATCTCAGGCAGGTGAGGACTGTGTTCTCAGAGGACGACTTTGAGCCAACAAAAGGAGCCCCATCAAGTCCACAAATAAAGTGGTCACTGGATCTGCCAAGAGTCAGGTGAGAAACCTTGAGGGTTTCCCCTGGCCAGAACACAGAGGAGGGTCACACAGAAGTCTGCTCTGCCCCTGCTGTCTCTCCAGAGATCATGTGCAGGACTATCTGTTGAGGCCCCTCTCTTACACTGGGATCATTGGTCTCAGGGAGGGGAAGGCTTTGGTCTGAGAGGGCTACACTTAGGTCAGTAGTGGGAGGGTCCCAGGTCATACTCAGAATCAAGTGGGGGTCAAGGGGACCCCACATACCAAACACATGGGACCCAGCCCTACCCTGCCCCTTCTGTCAGCCATGGGAAGTCACAGGGAACCATGGGTGTTTCCATTTCCCTGGTTTCCTCTTCCAATGTGTCCTGGAGATAGAGCTTTGGTTTCAGGACGTGGCCCAGGTCAACAGAGGGTGGGTCCCAGCCCCAGTGGGCATCAAGATGGGGAACAAGCAGGCTTCTTACCCCAGGACACATGGACCCAGCTGAATATCACCACCTCTTGCTGTCATTCCTGGGTAGTCCTGGAAGTATGTGGCCAGATGTGGATCTCCACATGTCCTCTTTCATATCAGGAAAGTGAGCTATTGATCTGAGAGTGTCTCATGTCAACAGAAGTGTGTGTTTCAGGCCCTGGCAGGAGAAAGGTGAGAGCCCTAAGCTCACAGGAGACCATCCACTCCAAAACAGTGAGAAACGCAGTCTTGCCCACCTTTCTGACAGTGCTGGGGTGCCATGATGGTTCTTGCAGTTTGCAGCCTGAGGGCTCCATGGTTCCTCTTCTAGAAGCCCCAAAAACTGAGCAGTGAGGCTTTTGTCTGTGAGAGTGTCTTTAGGTCTCAGAGCATAGGAAACCCAGGCAGTGCCAGCAGTCAAGAGGAGATGATCACCCTCAACATGCAAAGGGCCCAACCTGCCTAAGTACAGAAAGGGACCCCCAACTTGCAGCCTCGCCTCCCCTACCTTCAGTCCTGGAGCATTCTGCTCTGATGTCCAGCTGCATCTTGAGCAGCCTTCTCACGTTCTTTTTCAGATTCTTAGAGAACAGGCCACGCAGTAGGACAGGAGCCCCAGAAGGCCCGAGAGGATCACTGGAGGAGAAGGCCTGTAAGTAGGTGTTCGCCAGACTCTCCATTGTTCATATTTCAGCTGAGTCTGCTCTCACGCTCCCTCTCTCCCCAGGCCTGTGGTTCCCTGTCACCCAGATCCTTCCCACAGTGCTGCCTGCTGATCTGACCAGAGTCACCATGCCTCTTGGGCAAAGGAGTCAGCACTGTAAGCCTGAGGAAGGTCTTCAGACCCAAGAAGAAGCCCCCGGCCTGATGGGTGCATGGGATCTCCCAGTTGAGGAGCAGGAGGCTGCCTCCTTGTCTTCTACTCTGAATGCAGGTACTCTAGAGGAGGTGCCTGCAGCTGAGTCACCGAGTCCTCCCCAGAGTCCTCAGGGAGCTTCTTCCTCCCCCACTGCCATGGACTCCATCCTAGGGAGCCTACTTGATGAGGACTCCAGCAGCCAAGAAGAGGAGGGGCCCAGTACCTTGCCCAACATAGAAGACCCAGAGTCCTTTCTCCAAGATATACTAGATGAGAAGATGGCTGAGTTGGTTCATTTACTGCTCCACAAGTATCGAGTCAAGAAGCCAATCACAAAGGCAGAAATGCTGGAGAGTGTCATCAAAAATTACGAGGAATACTTTCCTGACATATTTAGGGAAACCTCTGAATGCATGCAGCTGCTCTTTGGCATTGACATGAAGGAAGTGGACCCCTTTAGCCACTCCTACAACCTTGTCACCTCTCTCGGCCTCTCCTATGATGGTATACTGGGTGATGAGCACAGCATGCCCAAGTCTGGCCTCCTGATATTAGTCCTGGGCATAATCTTCATGGAGGGCAACTGTGTCCCTGAAGAGGCTATGTGGGAAGTGCTGAGTGATATGAAGGTGTATGCTGGGAGGGAGCACTTCCTATTTGGGGAGCCCAAGAAGCTCCTCACCCAAGATTGGGTGGAGGAAAACTACCTGGTGTACCGGGAGGTGCCCGGCAGTGATCCCACATGCTATGAGTTCCTGTGGGGTCCAAGGGCCCACGCAGAGACCAGCAAGATGAAAGTTCTTGAGTATATAGCCAATGCCAATGGGAGGGATCCCACTTCTTACCCATCCCTTTATGAAGAGGCTTTGAGAGAGGAGGGAGAGGGAGTCTGAGCAAGAGATGCAACCAGGGCCAGTGGGCAGGGAACTGAGCCAATGCATGCTTCAGGGCCACATCCAGCAGCTTCCCTGCCCTGTGTGAAATCAGGCCCATTCTTCCCTCTGTGTTTGATGAGAGAAGTCAATGTTCTCAGTAGTGGAGGGCACAGTGGATGGAGGGGAATACATTGTATAGTGTCTTTAGGTTTCTCTTCCATCAGGTGACTTGGAGATTTCTTTCTGTTTCCTTTTGTTAATTTTCAAATATTGCTCCTGTAATAAAAGATTTAATTAGTTTCAACATCTAAGTGTATGGATGACACTGATCACACATGTAGGTTTACTTATCCATTTCAAGTGTAAGAGTTTGCCATTTTGTAAAATATTTTGGGAAACCTTCCATCTTGCTGTGATTTGGAATAAGATACCATGACATTGGAACAGGCATTTTCTTGGAGAATGTAAGAACTTAGCAATAAAAATGAACCGGTGTTATGGAACAGAGAAATAAAGGGAAAAAGTCATTAATTCTCACCTTCTTATCTGTATTTATCTGTTGCTCTATGAAATTATATCACACATACATATGCACCAAGCAAATGCAGCTTCCTATTGAATTGCAGATTCTCTGAGATGTCCTAGACAATACAAAATATTCCAGAGGAGAAAGTGGTAGCACCTGGGGTCAAGGTAATACTGGAAATAGCTGTCAATCATTAAATATCCAATATATACCAGGCATCATCCCAGGCATTTTAATACATTTCCTACATTACAACAGTCCTACAGATAATGGTCCATCAAACCCGTTTTCTGGATGAAGAACCTGAGTCTCATGGAGCTGGGTAACCTGCCCAAGATCATATGGCTGATAAATCACAAGTTTGGTCTGAGTTCATCGAGAGCCCATGCTATTCTCACTCTTCACAGCCTGAAGTACACCTCTTTCCCTTAATTTATTTGTCTTCTCAGCACTGCATAATGTCTCTCAAGTGACCAAAAGAAGGACCCTGTGGCCATGGTACTCAAGGCAGGCCTACAAAAGGAAGGAGACAATGAGAATGAAACACAATCTGGGAATAGTCTGTGGGCTTTATCAACCTAGGGTCCTCCTGGCTGAGCCCTGGGGTTCCTGAGAGCTGACTACACAGATGCAGGAATTTCTGACCAGCCCTAACACTCTCCTGTATTATAGCGGCCTTCCCTCAGTCTCTGCCATGTTCCCTCTCTTCTAACTGGAATCTGGTGTCCCTGCTGTTTGCTGTGAAATTTGAGTGGAATCAACTGCCCTCCTATTTACACATCCTGTCATCCCAATTGTGTGTCTAAACACACTCTCAAACTTTTCTAAATAGATGTGATTTAGCACATAATCTACTATTCTTGTGATATAAACTTAGAGAGGGACTCTTTTTAAACCACTTGTTATTTGTAATAGTAATTTAAGGAATGTTTTACTTGAAATTGGTCACTGAACACATACAAGGATGAATGAGCTTACCTTGGTGGTCAAAAACCAAAGGTGGAGATGAAGAAAGACCATGGAAATCACTGTGGAGTCCACGTCTACTGAGGCTGAACTCCTAAAACCCTAGATTCTTCCAGGAGGTGTAAAATGGTTCCTTTGTGAGAGTACTAGGTCAAATTTTAACAGAATAATTAATCAAAATTATACTTTGTCTTGTCTAGTACTTACCCCACAGGAAAATATGGGCTTTCATTGTGTCTAAAGGCACCTGACAGGTGTTTAGGCATGTGGAGTGTAGCGAAATTCACAGGTTAAGATTTTGAGCAGGAATCAAATGGACGAAAAATTCTAAGCCTACTAAGGGTTTAAAGGGTATTATGAAGGGAATATTCCCTGAGGAGCCTTCCTGCTGAGACCTTCAAGGTTCTTGGACAGTTGTGAGCCTACATTTGAAAGCATCAGTCACGTAGCAGGCACTTGAAAAAATTAGAGAACTTCAAGGCAAATGTGGCCTCAGAAACTCCTCCTGGCAATGAGAAGGGTTGTGTAATATCAAATTATCATAGTTGCTTTTTTTTTGAGCACCTCCTACATAACAGCTTATGGGGGAGAGTATACTACTCACTCACATTTTGTCTTTGTCTCCTTCCTGGACACATAGGAACAGTACAGCACAGTTACATTTAGGAAGGGTCATGTAACCACTTGTTATCACTGAAACATAAACAGAAGTATTGTTTGTCACATCAGGCATTTGAGAACCAGTGTGCCATTTTCACGTTTTCTTTCTCCATCTAATAGTAAATGTGGCAGCTTCATTTTGAGATAATGGAATCACAGGGTGGAAGGAGCCTGGATCCCTCCATCACGTGACAGTGCAGAGCCCCTGCCTAAACACATCAGAACTTATGGGCACATAAACTTTTCTTGTGTCAAGCCATTCACATTTTCGGGTTGGTCTGTTGCATCAGCTAGCAGTTATTTTTACTGACTAATACACAGCTACTATTTTTGCTGTTTTTCTTATTTAAAGAGTTTTATTACAAAAATAGCAGTGTGTATATGTATTTTTGTTTCAAACAATCTAAGTATACAGATATATTGTAATTTTTCCCTTTTCAAAGTCCTTCCACAATTTAAACCCCACCACAGAGTTCACCATAATTATTATTATTATGTGTATTATTTTAAAGCTGAGTTTAGGCTTTTTATATATAGATGTCTCTACGAAAATACTAGTATATTGGTCATTTTGATAATGATGTATATATTGATATGCTACTTGGCTTTACCACTTAATAAAATGGGTATAGAATCTTACCATGACAGTATATATATATATCTCCCTTGATTTTGTAACCACTCTCTAGAATCTTAAAGCGTTAATATACCATAATTAATTAAACCATTCTGTACCTGATAGATACATAAATTGTTCTCTACTCGTTATGATCAATAGAACTAAAGCCAACATCTTTGAACATGAATTATTGTGTAAATGTGCATATTGTTTACTAAGAAATACATAACAATGTGAACATTGGGTTAAAGTGGAAAGGGTGGAAACAGTTTACACTTTTATAAATACTGCAGACATTTCAATCCAAAATCTGTAGCAATACATGGTCTGACAGATTAATGTATATGAATATTTTATACTCTCATGTACATTTTAAAATTTTGATCAAAAATGAGTGAAAAATATTTTCTCAATGTTACTTTAATTAGTGTCTCTGCATTTTCTAATCAGGTTAATTAGAATACCAAGTTAATTTCTTACCCATATGAAGCTGGATTTATGGGGTAGTGTTCTAAGTAAGACTATTCCCCTGGGCATGATTTAAACTTTTGAAATGTCAACATATGTTTTTCTTTTGAGAAGGAAAGATTCAGTCAGACTGACAGGAGTCAGGGAAGGAGAGCAGACAGGACATGCTCAGCCCGTGAGGGGTGTTGGGTGGATCAAGGGGAGAGCAATTGTCAGAGTCTGTGAGTGAGACCACTTGGGAAACCAAGTCCACGGAGACCCAGCAGACTAGCACTCAGAGCTCTGAGTTCAAAGTTCAGCCCAGTGAGGACAGGGAATCAGGAACCCAAGGGAAAGGAGCCAGAGGAAGAGGGAGCACAGGACAATGTACAGGAGTAGTTTTGGGAAATCTGGGAATCATAATCATCAGCTGGGTTGCCATTTCACTGTCTTGATGGTTTCCCTTGAAGCCCAAAAGTTTAAAATTTTGGTGAAGTCCAATTTACCAATTTTTTTTCCTGTTAATGCTTTTGGTGTCATATATAGGAATTATCTGCCAAATCCAAGGTCATGAAAATACACCCCTATGTTGTTTTCTACAAATTTTATAGTAATAGTTATTATATTTAGGTCATTGATTTATTTTGAGTTAATTTTTGTATATAGTGTGAGGTAAGGTCAAACTTCATTCTTTTGTATGTGCTTATCCAGCTGCTCCAGCACCATTTGTTGAAAAGATTATTCTTTCCTCCATTGAGTTCTCTTGGCACCCTTATTAAAATCAGTTGTCCCCAGAGACATGAGTTTATTTCTGGACTCTCAATTCTATTTCATTGATCTGTACTTCTATCCTTGTACCACTGCTAAACTGTTTTGACTTCAGTTGCTTTGTCTTAAGTTTTGAAGTCAGAAAGTGTGAGTCTGCCTATGTTTTTTCTTTTATAAAGGTTATTTAGGCTAAAATGGGTCCAATTAATATTTGACAAGCAAAATCAATTTTGGGGATAGCATTTTGAAAGCATTTTATGTGTCATTTAAAAAATTTTCACTTTTTGTGGGTATATAGTAGATGTACATATTTATGGGGTACATGAGATGTTTTGATATAGGCATGCAATTGACAATAATCACATTATGGGAAACAGGGTATCCATCCCCTCAAGTATTTACTCTTTGTGTTAAAGCAATCCAATCATGTTCTTTTAGTTATTTTAAAATAACTAAACACTATTGACTACAGTCACCCTCTTGTGCTATAAAATAGTAGAGCTTATTAATACTTTCCTACTATTTTTGTATCCTTCCTGGAGACCCATCAACCATCCCCACCTTCCCCTCAACCATGACCCTACTATCCTTCCCAGCCTCTGGGAATCATTTTTCTACTTTTTACGTCCACTAGTTCAATTCTTTTTATTTTTAGATCCCACATATAAGTGAGAACTTGCAATGTTTGCCTTTCTGTGTCTGGCTTATTTCACTTAACAAAATGATCTCTAGTTCCATCCATGTTGCTGCAAACAATAGGATCTCATTCTTTTTGATGGCTGAGTAGCACTCCATTGTGTATATATACCACATTTTCTTTAACCATTCATCTGTTGACAGGCACTTAGGGTGCTTCCGAATCTTGGCTTTTTTTGAATAGTGCTACAACAAACACAGGAATACAGATTTATCTTCGATATACTGATTTCCTTTCTTTTGGGTATATATTCAGAAGTGGGATTCCTGGATCACATGGTACCTAGTTTTTTAGTTTTTGGAGGAACATTTAAACTGTTCTTCACAGTGTTTAAACTAATTTACATTCACACTAACAGTGTACGGGGAGTTTTCTTTTCTCTACATCTTTGCAAGCATTTGTTGTTGCCGTCTTTCAGATATAAGCCATTGTAACTGGGGTGAGATGATATCTCACTGTAGCTTTGATTTGCATTTCTGTGATGATCAAACAAGCTGAGCACCAGTTACATGCTTGTTTGCTTCTTCCTTTGAGAACTGTCTATTCAAATTAATAATGAATTCTCTATAAATACATATATGTGTGAGTATATTTCTAGACTCTCTGTAGTTCCAGTGACGCATTTCTATTGTTATGACAATATTATACTCTTCTGATTGATTATTGGGACTTCATAATAAGCCTTGAAATTAAGTAATGTAACCCCTTCAACATTTATTGTCCTTTTCTATTATTATATTTTAAGGTATGGGATACATGTGCAGAACATGCAGGTTTGTTACATGGGTATACATGTGTTGTTGTCTTTTAAAAAGTTAGTTTGGTGGGATCGATCCAAGATGGCCGTTTAGGAACAGCTCAGGATTGCAGCTCCCAGTGAAAGTGCAGAGGGTGAGTGGACACCGCATTTTTATTGCCCACAGACTAGGAAATTCCCAGGCGGAGGAGCTCCAGGGGTCACCAGCACGGCTGTTTCAGCCAGCGGGGCTGTGCCTGCCAGTGCCACTGCTTTGCCCCGCGCGGCTGCTTTGTTGGCGCCCCAGAGCAGCGGTTCTCCATACAAAATACACTGGTCTGGGTGCCCCTTTTGGCTGGCAACTGGAACCACGGGGAGTCGCCCATTCGTCTGTTTAAAAAGGGGACTGAGCAGGGAGCCAGGACAGTAGATTCCAGGGCAAAAAAAAGGGCCAGGAATCTCAGTGCTGCTGTTTAAGCCAGCACAGTGAGTTGTCGCATGGGAAAAAACACACACCGCAGTGACTCTTCAACAGGCGACTGGAACACCAACTTAAAAAAAAAAAAAGGCTCTGAGCCAGGCAATCAGACTCGGCTGGTCCCACCCCCACAAAAGAACAGCAACCAGAAACTCTCTGGATTGAGAGTTTCACAGCAAGCGCAGCTGAACACAAGATGGTCCAGCTCTGTGGGGGAGGGGTGTCCGCCATTACTAAGGCAACCCACCACTATGGAGGTAGTCAGCCAATGCTGAGGCAGTCCGCCATTGCCAAGGCAACCTGCCACTGCAGAGAGACTCTGCCTTAACAGAGGGGGGCCACCATTGCTGAGGCAGTTCTAACTACACCTATATAAACAGGACTGCAGGGAAGTTCACTCAGCAGCTGGGCAGAGCCCACAGCAGCTCAGCAAAGCCTCTACAGGCAGACAGTGACTAGGCTGCCTCCTTGCTGGGCAGGGCACCTCTGAAGGAAAAAAGAAAAAGAGAAGGCAGCAGCATAACCGAAACTCATAAAGCCCTAACTCCCTGGGACAGAGCACCTGGGAACAAAAAGCAGTTTATGAGTTCTGCTGCAGCAGACTTAAACATACCTGCCCAGCAGCTCTGAATGAACAACGGAGCTCACAGCTCAGCATTTGAGATCCTATAAAGAAGAGACTGTCTCCTCAAGCATCTCCCTGACCCCTATATATCCAAAGAGCCACCTCATATAGGAGAGACCAGATTGACACTTGGCGGGTATCCTTCTGGGACAAAGATAGCAGAAGAAGAAAACTGGTAACAACCCTTACTGTTCAGCAGCTGCTGCAGGTGAACCTCAGGCAAGCAGGGCCTGGAGTGGATCTCAGCAGACCTACAGCAGAGGGGCCAGACTGTTAGAAGGAAAAGCAAGAAACAGAAATAACCTCATCATCACCAAACAGAACGTCCACTGAGAGACCCAATCTGAAAGCCAGCAACTACAAAGTCAACAGGTGGATAAATCCATAAAGATGGGAAGAAACCAGTGCAAAAAGGATGAAAACACCCGAAACCAGAACACCTCTCCTACAAGGGATCACAACTCCTCACCAGCAAGGGAACAAGGTTGGAGGGAGAACGAGTGTGATGAAATGACAGAATCAGACTTCAGAAGGTGGGTAGTAAGAAACTTCTGTGAACTTAAAGAACATGTTCTGACCAAATGCAAAGAAACTAAGAACCTTGAAACACGAGAACTTCGCGAAGCATGCAGAAGTATCAACAGCCGAATTGACCAAGCAGAAGAAAGGATATCAGAGGTCGAAGATCAACTCAATGACATAAAACGGGAAGGCAAGAATAGAGAAAAAAGGGTAAAAAGGAATGAACAAAGTCTCCAAGAAATGTGGGACTATGTGAAAAGACCTAATCGACGTTTGATAGGTGTACCTGAATGCGACGAAGAGAATGAATCCAAGCTGGAAAATACTCTTCAGGATATTATCCAGGAAAACTTCCCCAACCAAGCAAGGCAGGCAAACATTCAAGTCCAGGAAATACAGGGAACACCACAAAGATATTCGTCAAGAAGAGCAACCCCTAGTCACATAATCGTCAGATTCACCAGGGTTGAAATGAAGGAGAAAATACTAAGGGCAGCCAGAGAGAAAGGTCGGGTTACCCACAAAGGAAAGCCCATCAGTCTCACAGCAGATCTCTCAGCAGAAACCCTACAAGCCAGAAGAGAGTGGGGGCCAATATTCAACATCCTTAAAGAAAAGAACCTTCAACCCAGAATCTCCTATCCAGCCAAACTAAGCTTCATAAGTGAAGGAAAAATAAAACCCTCTGTGAACATGCAAGTACTCAGAGATTTCATCACCACGAGGCCTGCTTTACAAGTGCTCCTGAAAGGCTCTACACATATAAAGGGACAAACATTACCAGCCACTCCAAACACATGCCAAATGGTAAAGAGAATCAACACAATGAAGAATCTGCATCAACTAATGGGCAAAACAGCCAGCTAGCACCAAAATGGCAGTATCAAATTCACACATAACAATATTAACCCTAAATGTAAATGGACTAAATGCCCCAATCAAAAGACACAGACTGGCAAATTGGATAAAAAAGACAAAACCCATCAGTGTGCTGTATCCAGGAAACCCATCTCACATGCAAGGATACACAAAGGCTCAAAATAAAGGGATGGAGGAAGATTTACCAAGCAAATGGAGAGCAAAAAAAAGCAGGAGTTGCAATTCTCATCTCTGATAAATTAGACTTTAAAGCAACGAAGATCAAAAGAGACAAAGAAGGACATCACATAATGGTAAACGGATCAATGCAACAAGAAGAGCTAACGATCCTAAATATATACGCACCCAATAAAGGAGCACCCAGATACATAAGGCAAGTTCTTAATAACTTACAAAGAGACTTAGACTCCCACACAATAATAGTGGGAGATTTTAACACCCCATTGTCAATATTAGACAGATTAACCAGACAGAAAATGAAAAAGGATATACAGGACTTGAACTCAGACCAAGACCAAGCAAACCTAATAGACATTTACAAAACTCTCCACCCCAAATCCACAGAATATACATTCTTCTCAGCACCACATCACACCTACTCTAAAATTGACCACGTAATTGGGAGTAAATCACTCCTCAGCAAATGCAAAAGAACAGAAATCGTAACAAACAGCCTCTCAGACCACAGTGCAATCAAGTTAGAACTCAGAATTCAAAAACTAACCCAGAACCACACAGCTTCATGGAAGCTGAACAACTTGCTCTTGAATGTTGACTGGATAAACAATGAAATGAAGACAGAAATAAAGATGTTCTTCAAAACCAACGAGAATGAAGACACCACATACCAGAATCTCTGGGACACATTTAAAGCAGTCTCTAGAGGAAAATATATAGCAATGAGTGCCCACACGAGAAGCAAGGAGAGATCAAAAACTGACACCCTATCGTCAAAATTGAAAGGGCTAGAGGAGCAAGATCAAAAAAACTCGAAGTCTTGCAGAAGATAAGAAATAGCTAAGATCAGAGTAGAACTGAAGGAGATAGAGACACAAAAAACCCTTCAAAAAGTCAATAAATCCAGGAGCTGGTTTTTTGAAAAGATCAACAAAATAGACCACTAGTCAGATTAATAAAAAAGAAAAGAGAGAATAACCAAATTGATGCAATAAAAACGATAAAGGGGATATCACCACAGATTCCACAGAAATTCAAACCATCATCAGAGATTATTACAAACAGCTCTATGCACATAAACTAGTAAACCTGGAAGAAATGGATAAATTCCTGGATAAATTCACTTGCCTCCTCCCAAGCCTACACCAGGAAGAAGCCGAAACCCTGAACAGACCCATAACAAGGTCTGAAGTTGAGGCAGCAATTAAGAGCTTACCACCCAAAAAAAGCCCAGGTCCAGATGGGTTCACAGCCAAATTCTACCAGACATACAAAGAGGAGCTGGTGCCATTCCTCCTGAAACTATTACAAACAATACAAAAAGAGGGAATTCTTCCCAAATCATTTTATGAGACCAACATCATCCTGATTCCAAAACCCGGCAGAGACTCAACAAGAAAAGAAAACTTCAGGCCAATATCCATGATGAACATAGATGCAAAAATCTTCAATAAAATACTGAGAAGCCGATTGCAACAGCACATCAAAAAGCTTATCCACCATGATCAAGTAGGCTTCATCCCAGGGATGCAAGGCTGGTTCAACATACATAAGTCTATAAATGTAATTCACCACATAAACAGAACCAAAGACAAAAACCACACGATTATCTCAACTGATGCAGAGAAGGCCTTTGACAAAATTCAGTAGCCCTTTATACTAAAAACCCTCAATCAGCTAGGTATTGACAGAACGTATCTCAAAACAATAAAAGCTATTTATGACAAACCAACAGCCAATATCGTACTGAATGGGCAAAAACTAGAAGCATTCCCCTTGAAATGTGGCACCAGACAAGGATGCCCTCTCTCACCACTCCTATTCAATATAGTACTAGAAGTTCTAGCCAGAGCAATCAGGCAAGAAAAAGAAATAAAGGGCATTCAAATAGGAAAGGAGGAAGTCAAATTGTCTCTATTTGCAGACGACATGATTGTATATCTAGAAGACCCCATCGTCTCAGCCCCAAATCTCCTGAAACTGATAAGCAACTTCAGCAAAGTCTCAGGATACAAAATCAATGTGCAAAAATCACACGCATTCCTATACACCAATAACAGACTTAAAGAGAGCCAAATCAAGAACGAACTGCCATTCACAATTGCCACAAAGAGAATAAAATACCTAGGAATACAACTAACAAGGAACGTAAAGGACCTCTTCAAGGAGAACTACAAGCCACTGCTCAACGAAATAAGAGAGGACACAAACAGATGGAGAAACATTCCATGTTCATGGTTAGGAAGAATCAATATCATGAAAATGGCAATACTGCCCAAAGTAATTTACAGATTCAATGCTATCCCCATCAAGCTACCAATGACCTTCTTCACAGAACTGGAAAAAAATCACCATAAACTTCATATGGAACCAAAAGAGAGCCCGCATAGCCAAGTCAATTCTAAGCAAAAAGAACAAAGCGGGAGGCATCACACTACCGGACTTCAAACTATACTACAAGGCTACAGTAATCAAAATAGCATGGTACTGCTACCAAAACAGAGATATAGACCAATGGAACAGAACAGAGGCCTCGGAGGCAACACAACATATCTACAACCATCTGATCTTTGACAAACCAGACAAAAGCAAGCAATGGGGAAAGGATTCCCTGTTCAATAAATGGTGTTGGGAAAGCTGGCTAGTCATGTGCAGAAAGCAGAAACTGGACCCCTTCCTGACACCTTACACCAAAATTAACTCCAGATGGATTAAAGACTTAAACATAAGACCTAACACCATAAAAACCCTAGAAGAAAATCTAGGCAAAACCATTCAGGACATAGGCGTAGGCAAGGACTTCATGACCAAAACACCAAAAGCATAGACAACAAAAGCCAAAATAGACAAATGGGACCTAATCAAACTCCACAGCTTCTGCACAGCAAAAGAGACAGTCATTAGAGCAAATCAGCAACCAATAGAATGGGAAAATATTTTTGCAGTTTACCCATCTGACAAAGGGCTGATATCCAGAATTTACAAAGAACTAAAACAGATTTACAAGAAAAAAACTAACAAGCCCATTCAAAAGTGGGCAAAGGATATGAACAGACACTTTACAAAAGAAGACATACATGAGGCCAACAAACATATGAAAAAATGCTCATCATCACTGGTCATCAGAGAAATGCAAATCAAAACTACATTGAGATACCATCTCACGCCAGTTAGAATGGGGATCATTAAAAAATCTGGAGACAACAGATGCTGGAGAGGATGTGGAGAAATAGGAACACTTTTGCACTGTTGGTGGGAGTGTAAATTAGTTCAACCATTATGAAAGATAGTGTGGCGATTCCTCAAGGACCTAGAAATAGAAATTCCATTTGACCCAGCAATCCCATTACTGGGTATATATCCAAAGGATTACAAATCGTTCTACTATAAGGACACGTGCACACGAATGTTCATTGCAGCACTGTTTACAATAGCAAAGACCTGGAACCAACCCAAATGCCCATCGATCATAGGCTGGATAGGGAAAATGTGGCACATATACACCATGGAATATTATGCAGCCATCAAAAAGGATAAGTTTGTGTCCTTTGTAGGGACATGGATGAACCTGGAAACCATCATTCTCAGCAAACTGACAGAAGAGCAGAAGATCAAACACCGCATGTTCTCACTCATAGGCGGATGTTGAACAATGAGAACACATGGACACAGGGAGGGGAGCACTATGCACTGGGGTCAGTTGGGGGGAAATAGGGGAGGGATGGTGGGGGGTGGGGAGTAGGGGAGAGATAGCAAGGGGAGAGATGCCAGATGTAGGTGATGGGGAGGAAGGCAGCAAATCACACTGCCACGTGTGTACCTATGCAACAATCTTGCATGTTCTTCACATGTACCCCAAAACCTAAAATGCAATAAAATAAATAAATGGGAAAAAAAAGTTAGTTTGTCTACTCTATGTTCTTTGTACTTACATATGAATGTGAACATCAGTCTATTAATTTCTATTTTTAAAATAGTCTTCCTGGTTTTTGATATGGATTTTATTTAATCTGTATATGAATATGCAAAGAATGTACATCTTAACAATATTAAATCTTCCAACTCATGAGTAAGGTACCTATCTCTATTTAGGAGATAAATACCTAAATAAACTTTATTTTGGCATTTATCCTTCATTAATTTATCACTGCAATATTTCATAATTTTTGGTGTACAGATCTTCTACATATTTTGTCATAGTTATCTTTTTATGTTTTCTAGTGATACTTTTATTTTATTTTATGGAGTTTCGCTCTTATTGCCCAGGCTGGAAAGCAATGGTGTGGTCTTGGCCCACTGCAACCTCTGTCTCCTGGGTTCAAGTGATCCTCCTGTCTCAGCCTCCCATGTAGCTGGGATTATACTGGCCTACCACCACACACTGCTAATTTTTATATTTTTCATAGAGATGGGGCTTCACCATGTTTCCCAGGCTGGTCTCGAACTTCTGACTTCAAGTGATCCACCTGCCTTGGGGTCCCAACGTGCTGGGGTTGTAGGTGTGAGCCTTCACACCTGGCCTAGTGCTACTTTTAAATAATACTGTTTTGATGTCAATTTCCATTTTTTCATTGCCAGTATATAAAATAGAATTAATTTTTGTGTATTGATATTTTATCTTGTGACCATGCTATATAAAATTATTAGTTCTAGAAGCATTTTTGTTTTAGATTTGTATAAGTTTCTGCATTAAGACTGCTTTACTTTTCCCTTTCCAATCTGGAGGTCTTTTTCTTTTCTTTTTTTTCTTTTTTATCATTAGACTTTAAGTTCTGGAGTACATCTGCAGATAGTGCAGGACGGTTACATAGGTATACCCATGCCATGGTGGGGTGCTGCATCAATCCCCCAATCATCTACATTAGGTATTTCTCCCAATATTATCCCTCCCCAATTCTCCACCCCTGCTTTCCCTCCCCTAGCTCCCCCAGCCCCCAACAGGCCCTGGTGTGTGGTGTTCCCCTCCCTGTGTCCATGTGTTCTCATTGTTCAGCATCCACTTATGAGTGAGAACATGTGGTGTTTGGTTTTCTGTTCTTGTGTCAGTTTGCTGAGAATGATGGTTTTCAGCTGCTTCCATGTCCCTGTAAAAGACATGAACTCATTTTTTATGGCTGCACAGTATTCCAAGGTGTATATGTGCCATATTTTCTTTATCGAGTCTATCATTGATGGGCATTTGACTTGATTGCCAGTCTTTGCTATAGTAAACAGTGCCGTAATGAACATACCTGTGCATGTTTTTCTTTGTCTGTTGCACTGAGCAACAAGTATAATGTTGAACAACCACCCCACCTCTATGAACTCAAACGTCTTAGGTTGTAGTTTCCTGCATGCAAACACCAGCACAACTCCTGGCAAATGAATATCTCCCTCATCTCTCCTGTTAAAACCCAAGTCTGGTACTACACAGACTGAGATGAACACAATGCCCACAGTTGAAACAAGACTAATAAGAGACTCAGTAGAACAAGGCTATTAACAGCGTGAAAATCTGACAGCCTAAAGGCAGTGATTTCAGATTGGAAAACAAAAAAACTGAAGGGGCCTCTGTGGACACTAGGAAAAGAAGCTGGGATGGAAATTTTCCCTGATAGTAACCAAGAAGTGAGTGGTCTTCAAGTTACATAGGATAAATTTTTAGGAGGGAAGTGGGATGACTCACATCTCTGCATACACCTAAATGTGGCCATATTACCTCAGAGGGATTTTTGGAAAGATGTACAAAAATTAGATAATTGTGAAGAGTAGGAGAGAATGGAGTAAGCCACTGAATGAGGTGGCCATGGTGGCAGGCTTGGATGGGACATCCTCTCACTGCTATGTGACCCAGCAGAATTTAATGTGGGGAGATGAAGAGGGTGGCACGTTAGTTTGGATGGCTCTATAGTGTTGCTAATGAAATGCTACCTTTCTCCAACCAGAGCATCTTGGCCTCCTCACTGCAACGCCTCCCCCACCATCTCCACAGAGGTGTCAGGTTGGTGTTTTGTACATCTAAGGCTTCCAGAGCCAACATTGGCTGGGTAGTGGCTTTCTGACCAATCAAAGCTCAGAGATGTGGTTTGTCATTGTCCTGGGAAGGGTATATATTTGGAGGCCAAGTGGCCTGGAGTAGACCATTGAGAGACAAGGACAAGGTGAAGATGCCCAGGAAACCCTGAGCCTCCAGGCCAGTTGTGGGACGACCATCTGCCAACACCAAAGAGGCAAGGAAGAGGAAGGCCCCTCTCAACCGAAGTCTGAAAGCCCTATCAAGGCGAGTGACCCACCCAAGCGCCTCCTCATCTTCCCCTTGACTTCTCCCTGTCAAGACTCCTGCTGTATCCTGGTCTGACACAAGCCCCCACCCCAGCCTGTACCCCTCCTCATAAAGACCCTGTTCCTACCCCTCCTTCATCCACTTCCCCAAAACCAATTGCATAATATGATTTAAATTCAATTTTTATTTTTAGATAATTGTAGACCCACATGCAGGTGTAAGAAATAATACAGATAGATCATGTGTACCCGTTAGTTACCTTCCTCTAATGATAACATCTTGCAAAACTATACTACAGTATCACGACTAGGATGTTAACATGATACAGTCAAGACACAGAACAGTCACCACAAGGCTCCCTCGTGTTGCCCTTTTATAGCCACAACCACTTTCCTCCTACACCACCTCCTCCTCATCCCCTAGAAACACCACTCATATGTTCTCTATTTTTATAATTTTATCATTTCAAGAATGCTATATTATGTCAGCTTTTGGTATTGGCTTTTTAAAAATTTGGCATAATTATCTGGCGATTCATCCAGCTTATTGTGTATAAGAAAAGTCTATTTCTTCTCATTGCTGAGTAGTGTTCCAAGGGATGTGGATGAACCACAGTTTTGTTTTGCTGTTTTGTTTTGTTTGATTTTGTTTCTTTTTGAGATGGGGTTTTGCTCTTTCACCCAGGCTGGAGTGAAGTGGCTTGATCTCGGCTCACTGAAACCTCCACCTCCCCCCAGGTTCAACCGATTCTCCTGCCTCAGCCTCCAAAGTAGCTGGGATTGGAGGCATACCTGCCACCACACCTGGCTAATTTTTGTATTTTAGTAGAGATGGGGTTTTGTCATATTGACCAGACTGTTCTCGAACTCCTGACCTCAGGTCATCCACCTGCCTCGGCCTCCCAAAGTGCTAGGATTACATGTGTGAGCAATCATGCTCGGCCAGCAGTTGTCTTTTAAACCATTAGTCTATTGAGGGACATCTGGGCTGTTTCCAGTGTTTGCTTGTTAATAAATCTGTAGTGAACAGCCTTGTACAGGATTTTGTGTGACTATAAGTTGTTAGTTCTCTGAAATAAATACCCAGAAGTGTGATTGCTGGGTTGTATGGTAGTTGTATATTTAGTTCTAGTTTTTCCCCCCCCCATTTATTTATTTTATTGCATTTTAGGTTTGGGGGTACATGTGAAGAACATGCAAGATTGTTGCTTAGGTACACACGTGGCAGTGTGATTTGCTACCTTCTTCCTCATCGCCTACATCTGGCATCTCTCCCCTTGCTATCTCTCCCCAACTCCCCACCCCCTACCGTCCCTCCCCTATTTCCCTAGACTTTATTATTAGAAAAATTTTGGATTGGCAGAAAATTGAGCAGATAGTAGGGTTCCCATATACTCTCTTTGTCCCCTGTACAAAGTTTTCTCTATTATTATCCTCTGCTAGTGTGCTATATTTGTCACAATTAATGAGCTAATATCAGTATTGATACATTGTTTTTAACTAAAGTCCATAGTTTACATGAAAGTTCACTCTTTGTGTTGCAAGGTTCTTTAGGTTTTGACAAATGCATAATATTGTGTATCCACCATTACAGTTTGACCACCCAATGAATAGTTGTGCTTCACGTATTTATCCCTCCCTTGTTGCCTCCAAAACTCTGGTAATCACTGATCTTTGCCATTGTCTCTCCAGTTTGCCTTTTCCAGAATGTCATGCAGTTGGCATCACACAGTATTTAGCCCTTTCAGACTAGCTTCTCACTAGGTTCATCCATGGTTTTTTGTTGTTGTTTGTTTTATTGTTGTTATTTACAGACAGTGTCTTGCTCTGTCACCCAGGTTGGAGTGCAGTGGTACCATCATAGCTCACAGTAACCTTGAACTCCTGGGCTCACAAAATCCTCTTGCCTCAGCTTCCTGAGTAGCTGTGACTACAGGCATGCAACACTACACTCAGCTATTTTCTTAATTTTTTGTACAGACAGGGTCTCAGTACATTGCTCAGGCTGGTCTTGAAATCCTGGCCACAAATGATCCTTCCAACTCTGTATCCCAAAGTGCTGGGATTCCAGGTGTGACTCATCGTACCTGACCTCATTTATTTTTATTGATAACATTTCATTGTCTCGAAGTACCACTGTTCGTTAATTCGTTCACCTATTGAGGACCTCTTGGTTGCTTCCAGTTTTTGGCAATTATGAATAAAGAAATTTCAACTAAAGGAAAAGGCTTGCTCACAAGTAGAGACAGAATCCAGACAAAAATCTAGTCTACTAGTTCATGCAGCTTCAGAGGCAAAAAGGAAATGTGGTTTGTGGACAAGTTACTGTTGGAAGGATGATGGTTTTTGATGGCAGCTGCAAGGTACACAAGTCCATTCTGTGATAACAGCTCAGATGAATGAATCAATTTGTTAGCTTCCAGCTGTAGATGCTGAGCCACAGTTTATATACCCCCACCCACCTGCTGCTCAGAGCTCTTTTGTAAAGCTGCTGGCTCCAGGCACGTACCTCATGCTTCTGGGTGGGGAGGCCCTCCAAGGCTGGCTACACTGGGGTCCTGAGTTGGCCTGAGCTTGTGGAGGACCAGGGAGTCTATACCAGGCAGAGGCTTAATATAACCTTTCAAAAGTAAACCAAAAAAAATCTTTTATTGGAGATTCCTGGTTTCTGGTCTGGCATATAAGGAGCTTAGAAGTCATCACCATCATCCTCACAACAAGAAAATAAACTGAGCAAACTAGAAATCAATAACCCTTCTCAGATTCATCAGAGAACTAAGGTCACCGGGCAAACCACTGCTCCCCAAAATTGGAGAGACAGACAGGCGGATACAGAGAACCACAGCTAACTGGAGCAGAAACCCAGAAACAGAAACCACCTTTGGAGCCAGTAATGGGGTAGAAAACTTGAATTGTAATTGATGAACTGTTGGAGGCTCAGTGTGGACAACTTAGATAGTGCAATTGCTTGTTATGTGGTAGTTTTATGTGTAAATTTTAAAGATATTTGGTTGCTTTTACTATTGAATTTTAAGAGTTTTGTTGTACATTCTGGGAACAAGTTACCAGAAACATGATTTTCAAATATTACTCACACAGTCTGTGGCTTCTCGGTTTTTTTTTTTTTTTTTTTCTTTCTTTCTTTCTTTCTTTCTTTCTTTCTTTTGAGTTTTGTACATTCTGGGAACAAGTTACCAGAAACATGATTTTCAAATATTCTTGACAGCCTGTGGCTTCTCGTTTTTATTTTTTCTTTCTTTCTTTTTCAGATAGAGTCTTACTCTCATGCTCAGGCTGCAGTGCAGTGGTGCAGACACGGTTCACTGCAGCCTCAACCTCCCAGGCTCAATTGGTCCTCCCACCTCTGCCCCACAGGGAGCTGGGACCACAGGCGTGTCACAAGGCTAGGTTAATCTTTCTATTTTTAGTACAAAGGAGGTTGCACCGTGTTGCTCAGGTTGGTCTCAAATGCCTGGGCTCAAGTGATGTGAGGCAGATTAGCCTCTCAACTGCTGGGATTATAGACGTGAGCCACCAAACCTGGCCCATTTTCTTAGTCGTGACTTTTCGAGTAAAAAAAGTTTTAAATTTTGATGAAGTAAAATTTATTTATTTATTTCAAAAACTGAGCTCTGGTTTTGTTAAGAAAACTTTTCCTAAGTTAAGGTAATGAAGATTTTCTCCTATAAGTTAATTTTTATAAGGTCTGAGGTGCAAATTCATATTTTTGCAGGTGGATATTCAATTTTTCCAGTACTATTTGTTGAAAAGACTATCCTTTCTGCATGGAATTAATGTGTTAGCACCTTTGTTAAAAGTCAATTGATCACAAAGAGATGTGGGCTTATTTATGGACTATTAATTCTGTTACATTGATATGTATGTCTGTCTACTCTTACACCAAAACCATACAGTCATGATTACTATATCTTGAATCAGCAAGTAAATGTTTTTCAACATTTTTCCAAAATGCTTGAGGCTATTCTGGATCTTTGCATTTTATTTTATTTATTTATTTATTTATTTGCATTGTTTTTTTTTGCATTTTAATATACATTTTAGAACTAGCTTTTCAAGTTTGACAAAACATCTGCTGGAATTTTTGTAGGTATTGTGTAGAATCCACAGACCAATTTGGAAAGGACTGACGTCGTAACAATATTGTCTCTCCTGACTCATGAACACAGTGCACCTCTCTCATTTAGATTTCCTTATACTCTTCTCAGGAATGTTGTTTAGCTTCCAGGGTATAGGCTGTGCACTAATTTTGTTAGGTTTCTTCCTAAGTATTTTATTCCTAATGCAATTATTTTCTTAATTTTACTTTGAGATTATTCATTGTTAGTATATATACATATATATGTTATATTTTATATTAATCTTGTGTCCTGTGAACTTGCTAAACTCATTTAATAGTTCTAATGCTTTTTGGTGGGTTTGTTAGAATTTTCTACATACAGGATCATGTCTACGCACAATTTTAAAATCAATTGCACCTTTTCCTTCTAAGTTGTGTTAGCATTAGCAATTCAGACTTCACTGACTGTACTCACTCCTGCATGACATGGGGTCTCTCTCCTTTTGTTCACATGATTCAATTACGTGTTGTTGTTGGTGGTGGGGGTGGTGGGTTTGTTTTTGTTTTGTTTTGTTTTGTTTTGTTTTGTTTTGTTTTTTTTCTGGAGCTGCCGCATGTGTGTTCATGAATTGTGCTGTGGTAAAATTTACACTTTCTCACCTAGCCCAGACCTCCTGGGAAGCCGTGGGAGGTCAGGGCCCACAACATCACCTGTCATCAGTGAATTCTGTAATTGGTGATATGCAGATGCTGTCTACAGGGTCTCTGTTTCTCACAATCCCACCCCAGACTGGAAGCTTTGGGCCACCTGCCCCTTTGACTCTGGAAGTGGCACTTAAATTCAAAAGCAAGACGGTCAACAATGATTGTAATAAGCAGGAAAGTTGAGTGGCAGCCACGGAATCTGATCTGCCGAGAGGAGTAGACTCTGTTAACAGAACACAGTGCTTTTAGGGCCAAGACAGATGAACAGACAACAAGCATGTTGCTTAACTTAAATAGGCACAGGAAATCAAGGCTGAATGAGCAGGAGGCTGGGGTAAACTGCTCCAGTAAAATCTCAATCCATTCCCCAATTTCCAGACCTGAGCCAATTCTCAGACACAGAATTTATTAACTGAAGATACTATAATGGTAGAGTCCTAGTGAGGAAACCCCCTACAATACTATTGCAAGTTGATACAATAATGGTTTTCCAAACCCAGTTCCCAAAGGAACCTATGTCTATTCACCTTAGTAACTGAATATGGGAAAGTTGGAAAACACTCAAACATTTCAAGGACTGCTGGACACAGAATCTGCACGGACACTGACACCTAAGACCTGAAGCTTCATCATTGCCCTCTGTTAGTGTGGAAGCAAATGTGGGCCAGGAATAAATGGAATTCTTGCCTGGGTCTGACCCAGAGTGCCCATTTCTCCAGTTTCCAAAGGTAAGATTGAAGCAGACTTACTTGATAATGGGCACAAACTCTGATTGGGTCCGTGGCTGTTAATAGAAGAGCTAGCAGAGTAGAGAAGGCCAAGTGCACTTCCTGCACCTTGGCCGTGATAGTAAGTAAAAAACAATATTGCATCTCGAGGGATGGAAAATATTAATGACATCCTTAATACCTAAATAATGCAGGGGGGGTGATCCCCATCATACCTTAATTTAAGATGGCAGTCTGGCTCCTACAAAAACCTGATAGGTCATTGAGACTACTGCAACTTTGGACTGCCGCAAGCTCAATGGCAAGAGCCTGAAGATATTTGTTGTCTTCACTAGACCAGATCGCTACAACCTCAGGCACATGGCATGTAGCCGTTGATCATCACGAGCTAGGTTCAGTCAGGCCCACAAAGTCAGATGATTCCAAAAGTAATCCGTGATAAGATAGAAGTAGTATCACTGGGGTCAGATACCAGCATGGCCATACTTTACAAATAAGTGACCTAAACCCCAGTGCCATCTGCCAATGTTGTGTCTGTGTCTCTCCTTCGGCTCATCATCTATTTCTACAGATTAATGGACCAGGAAATTCTCTTATGACCAGCTGCTGGAGGAGTAGAAATGCTGAGCTTACATAGCAGATGGTTTGGCTGGATTTAGAGTGCAAACTGATAATGAACTTCCGTAGTAATACTATCTCAGTCAAGTGTGGTCAAGATATACAATGATTAGCAGAAATCCCCAGTTGGCAGAGCTTCGAATCGTGCATCTAATGATCCACTTCATATCCAAAAAAAGAAGTGACCCAAAACTAAGAATAGACTTATAGACAGTGAAAAAGGTATTGGACAGCTGCTCAGGGACTTAGAATGAGAAATAGTGACAGATTGCAATAAGCAGGATTGGGGAAGAGGTTTACTGACGGACCTGTGAGAAGGAACACTATATGTGAAGATATTTGTATCACCTCTTAAGGCTCAAGTCAGCATGCACCATGAAAGAGACACTAAAGGCCTAATCAAGACAAAATGACCTAACAAGTTGATGTTAGCCAGCCTCAGTCCCTGGCCACATTAATGCTACACAAGGGCCTTATGTGTGGAACAGCCATGGTGGAAGAAGTGGATGCTATGTGTGTGTTCAACAGCATGGGTCCCCATCCACCCAGCCATATCCAGCTATTTTTGCCAAATGTTTAAACTGCCAGCAACAGGGGTCAGTGCTGAATTCCCAGTATGATACCATTCCTTAAGGAGACTTATCAGCCACTTGCGGCTTGTTGATTGCATCCAGCAACTTCCATTCTGGGAGGAACAGAGATTCATCTTTACTGGAATTTGAACACAGCCTGCTCACATTTCCTTGTCTGGCACCACTAACAGAGGTCTTAAAGAATGTTGGATACACCGAGCCAGGATATTTCATATGATCAGCTGGGACCAAGGGACCACAGATAGCAATGGAGGTGCTCAGTGGGCACATGACCATGGGATCTAAAGTTATTATCTCATCCTGCACCACCCAAAAGCCACTGGTCTTCTGGAACAATGGAATGGCCTCTTCACAGTGCAGATAAGGTGCGAATTTGGAGATGACAGCCTATGAGGATGGGGTGTTATTCTCTTCTGTCCTATATACACTCTAAATCTATTATCATTCTCTTCCACCAATAGGTAGAATACATGATTGAGATACCAAAATGTGGAGTGACCTCACTTACTGTCACTCCCAGTGACCTATATGGGAATCTGTGCTTTCTGCCACATAGTTTAGGTTCTGTAGTTCTAGACCTCTGCTTTCCAATAAGGTGTCGCTAGCCATATTTAGCTATTTGCACATAAGTTTAAGTTATCTAAAATTAAATTTAAAGTTCAGATCCTCAGTCACACTAATCAAATTTGTATACTCGATGGTCACAGGTGGCTACTGGTTACCATATTGGACAGTGCTGGCTAGATATATTGGTTCCCAAAGTAAGATTACTTCCACCAGGAAAAAACCATTTAGTGAGACTCTTTCCATTAAACTTTAAGCTATGGCTCCCATCTGGGCACTTTAAGCTTCTCATGCTATAGGACCAGCAAGCATAAAAAGGAGTTGCCATGCTTGCAGGGGTATTGGCCCTGATCATCAGCGGCCCCAAAGGGTGCAACGGAAACCCAGGAATTTCTGGAGTCAGCTTTCTGTGGGGTGTTTCTTCTTTTGAAGGCCTCCACCCCTGCCCAGGGCCTGCAAGGTACAGAATCTGGCGTCTCACATAGAGGGGAGCAAATGTGTGTTCCTTAAGTCTCTGGGTGTGTTCTCAGAATCTGAGACTGGAACCCAAAGCTCTCGAGTCTCCTTCTGTGGAATCTGCCTCACATAGCTTCCTCGGCCCCAGCTTCTTGCCTGGCACCCCCTGAGGATCTGGCGCCAGTTCCCCATCTCTGTCACTCCTCTCCTCACCTGACCAGTCCCTGCCACATGGCTAAAGGAAGGGGAAGAGACTGCTTGATCTCAGACGGAGGGTGAGTAGTGTGCTCTTCCCATGTGGGTCATGTCATTCTTGCACACCCCCAAACTCCTGCACTGCCCCCCTAACCTCTCCCTGGAGGGATCTTGCACGCTCCATAGTCCCACCTGCTGTGCTCCCAAACCCCAGTGTGCACCTCCAGAACGTGTCTGCAAGGGCCCAGGGCCCCAACATGCTATTCCTTCTTCCCCCACTTGGCATAAAATCTATCTTGGAGGACTCTAGGAATACCAGTATGATTTTTGTAGAACGTCCCTCAGTTTGAGTGGGTCTAATGTCTTCTCATGATTAGAAGGGGATGCATGATTATGTGTTATTAGGAAGAACACCACGGAAGTAGAAAGCCCTTTTTCTAGTAAATACAGTATCTCCAGCACTTAGGTCAGTGCCTGGAGCCTATGAGGGGCTGGATAAATATTGAATGAGTGAGTAAATGAAATAACGTTAGGTTGCATCTTGGAAAATGGGTAATGATTCTTCAGATAACTTCGAGCAGCAAGTAACAGTGTGTACAAAGGCAGGGATGGCACCTGTCTTCTGGCATTGGGGAGAAATAATTATGGAGCATTTTCCAGATGAATGCAACCTTGCAAACCGTGTTGGTCACCCTTCCTACTTTCTCCAGGAAAGTATCGCCAAAGTCATTGGTGAATAGGGGACTTCTCTCTAGAGCTTCTCCAGGAATCAATGGGAATGCGCTACTTGAACTGGATGTTACATAAATCCCTTTAAGGCCCAGCTGAAACCCGGGGACAGGTGAGACCTGACATTGGCTGCTTGCAGACCCAAATGACCAGAAAGAGGAGCAGGGAATTGGGACAAGGGGCACAGCTGCCCACTGGCAAGAAAGAGTGTTCAGATAGCCACTGGTGTTTGTAGTCCTGCCATGCTGACTTCCCCAGGATGCCAGAAGCATAGACCAAGCACTGGAACAGCAGGTCTCTGGAGTCCCTAGAAGTCAGTTCCATGACTCAACAATAAGAGGATGTTGTGATGCATTTAAACTTTGATTGTTGGGTGATTGGGAGCATTGAAAACGCCAGGAGGCTTCAATACAGAGAGGCTGAGAATACCAGGACCATGGAGGTATAGTTCTTCACTCATCCCACAATGGAGTACTGAGAATATACTGTTTGCCAGGCACTGATCTAAGCTCTGAGGATACAGCACTGAATAAATTCCCTGCTTCTATGGAGCTCATATTCTAGTGGGAGGGGAGGGGCGGGCGCACGATGAACTGTGGAACAAAGTTAAAGGTGAAGTATATTTTATGGAAACAAGCACTATAGAAACAAATTGAATCTAGAGAGCAAAATAAGGAGTGTTGGCAATGAGGTGGAAGGGGGGATTGCAGTTTTTACAGGGGTATTCATAGAAGGCCTCACAGAAAAGATTTTGGAGAGAGAACCGGGAATGTGTGGGAAGGAGTGCTAACAGTATCGTAAGAGCAAGTGTCTAGAACAGAACAAAGACATGCAGTAGCCCAGGGCTTTGGAACAGAGAGTAGAATGCAGGGTCTAGAGAGACTGGTCTGGTAAGCCAGGTAAAGGGTATTACCTGATCCTCTGAGCCACGAGCTGCTTCAGAGGCAGGTCAGCTGCACTGTACCATGAACTGGCTTATTGGACCCAGGTTTCCATTCCAGGTTACTGACTTGACCTGGTGATATGATTTGGCTCTGTGTCTCCATCCAAATCTCATCTTGAATTGTACTCCCATAATGCCCAGGTTTTATGGGAGGGACTGGTGGGAGATAATTGAATCATGGGAGCAGTTTTTTCCATACTGTTCTTACGGTAGTGAATAAGTCTCATGAGATCTGATGGTTTCCACTTTTGTGTCTTCCTGATTCTCTCTTTGCCTGCTGTCATCCATGTAAGACGTGATTTGTTCCTCCTTGCCTTCCACCATGACTGTGAGGCTACCCCAGCCACCTGGAACTGTATGTCCAATTAAACCTCTTTCTTTTGTAAATTGCCCAGGTTCCGGTATGTCTTTATGAGCAGCGTGAAAGTTGACTAATACACCTGGGGATTGGGTACAGAATGCAGGTCTAGGTGTCCAGAAACCTTTCTCTTGGGATAAAGGGTATGGAAGGCACCATTGGCATGGAATGGGCAAGGCTGCTGGCCGTGACACTGCTGCAGTGTGCAGGACAATGGTGCTTGTGTAAAGACAGAGTGCAGAACAAAGCAGAAGGCTCTCTGGTGACACCTAGTGCTCATTCCAGAGTAGACCCAGTGTCTTCAATGTGGGACTAAACATCATAATCCAGGACTGGATTGCCTATCATTCAAAGTTCACCTCAGTGGGAGGCCAGAAGCAGGTTCGACTTTTGTTGTTGTTGTTGTTGTTGTTGTTGGGGAGAAAAGGTACACATAGGAGCCTCTTTGTGCTTCCTACTGTACTCCAGCAGGAGGCATACAACTTCTGACTTTTCAACCCTTGATCTTATTGGCTCTGATCAGTGGGCTTAGGTGGTGATAGCCTTGTTCCTGCATTGTAGAGTGCCTCATCAACCTTTCACCAAAGTTTCATCCATTGATTAGCACGGATTACATCAGTTGCATTGCTAAGGATTGCAAATGCTTGTTTTCTTTTCTCTATCATACTTTGCATTTTTCTCAGCTGGAATTCTCCAGTAAGGAAGTACTTTTCCTCATCAACCACAGTTATTGTGTCACCCTGAAATAAAATTGTTATAGGAAAAGCAGGATAAATGTTTTATTTTCTCCCTTGCAGAGCCAATTCTCAAAGCGAGGACTGGTTATTCTTGTTCCTTCCCATGGGGTCCAATGAGTCACTCTTTATTAATAATTGCTTTTATTTTAGAAAGTGTTTAGGTTTACAGAATTATTGCAGAGATAGTACAGAGAATTCTCACATACCTGACACTAAGTTTTCCCTATTACCATCCTCTTATATTAGCATTATACATTTGCCACAATTTACAAAAAGGAAGACAAAAACAAGGACTCTAGAAGAGTCTGAAGCCTATAGAATCTATAGCTATAAGAAATAAAGCCTAACTCCTAGCCAAACGAACTAATCCTCACAGTAGAGACCTAATTGCCTCTGTTCCTATGACCTCACACAACATGTCGACTCTCAACAAAAGGATTGCAAGGGACACGCACAAAAGAGTAAGAAAATACATGGTCAGAAGAGACAAGGCAATCAACAGATTGGACTCTAATATGACTCAGATATTGGGATTATGAGGCAGATAACTTAAAATAACTATTTTTAAAATGTTAAGAGGCTTTAATGGAAAAAGTAGGCAACATGGAAAACCAGATAGGTAATTCAGAAAGAGAACCATTGTACTCAGCAAAATCCAGTGTATGGGAAACTGGACAGAACAAAAGGCAGGTCTTTATTTTCAACAAGTGAGTTTCAAAAAAAGATAAGGTGGGGGAATCTATAAATTACTTATGGTAGCTATTAAGAACATAAACACAATATATAGATCATATTTGCAAACTGATTCAAAGAAACTGCATTTTAACAGGAGTATATGGCCACCAGATACATGTGACAAACAAGTGACTATTTAATTATACTAATGACTTGCTTAAATGTTTAGGAACTTCATATGGAACCAAAAGAGAGCCCACATAGCCAAGACAATCCTAAGCAAAAAGAACAAAGCCAGAGGCATCACGCTACCTGATTTCAAACTATTCTACAAGGTTACAGTAATCAAAACAGCATGGTACTGGTACCAAAACAGAGATATAGACCAGTGGAACAGAACAGAGGCCCTGGAGGCAACACCACACATCTACAATCATCTGATCTTTGTCAAACCTGACAAAAACAAGCAATGGGGAAAGGATTCCCTGTTTAATAAATGGTGTTTGGAAAACTGGCTAGCAGCGTGCAGAAAGCAGAAACTGGACCCATTCCTGACACCTTACACTAAAGTTAACTCCAGATGGATTAAAGATTTATAACACCATAAAAACTTAGAAGAAAACCTAGGCAAAACCATTCAGGACATAGGCATAGGCAAAGACTTCATGACTAAAACACCAAAAGCATTGACAACAAAAGCCAAAATAGACAAATGGGACCTAATTAACCTCCAGAGCTTCTGTACAGCAAAAGAAACAATCATTAGAGTGAACCGGCAACCAACAGAATGAGAAAAAACTTTTGCAATCTACCCATCTGACAAAGGGTTAATATCCAGAATCTGCAAAGAACTAAAACAGATTTACAAGAAAAAAAAAACAAACCCATCCAAAAGTGGGTGAAGGCTATGAACACACTTTTCAAAGGAAGACATATATGAGGTCAACAAACATATGAAAAAATGCTCATTATCACTGATTATTAGAGAAATGCAAATCAAAACCACATTGAGATAACACCTCATGCCAGTTAGAATGGCAATCATTAAAAAATCTGGAGACAACAGATGCTGGAGAATATGTGGAGAAATAGGAACACTTTTACACTGTTGGTGGGAGTGTAAACTAGTTCAACCATTGTGAAAAACAGTGTGTCGCTTCCTCAAGGACCTAGAAATAGAAATTTCATTTGACCCAGCAATCCCATTACTGGGTATATACCCAAAGGATTATAAATCGTTCTATCATAAGGACACATGCACACGTATGTTCATAGCGGCACTGTTTACAATAGCAAAGACCTGGAATCAACCCAAGTGCCCATTGACGCTAGACTGGACAAGGAAAATGTGGCACATATACACCATGGAATACTATGCAGCCATAAGAAATGATGAGTTTGTGTCCTTTGTAGGAACACGGATGAATCTGGAAACCATCATTCTCAGCAAGCTGACACAAGAACAGAAAATCAAACACCGCATGTTCTCACTCATAGGCAGGTGTTGAACAATGAGAACACATGGACACGGGGAGGGGAGCATCACATACTGGGGTCTGTTGGGGGTGTCAAGGGAGGGATGGCGGGGGCTGGGAGGTCAGGGAGGGATAACATAGGGAGAAATGCCAGATGTAGGTGACAGGGGGATGGAGGCAGCAAACCACATTGCCATGTGTGTACCTATGCAACAATCCTACATGATCTGCACATGTACCCCAGAACCTAAAGTACAATTAAAAAAAAAACCTTATAATTAAAAAAACATGTTTAGGAAAGAAAATAATGTTGGCTTTATGTTTTATAAGAGAGGACTTATGTTTAGAAATGCACTCTGACTTATTTGGAGATGAAATCACATGGTGTCTTGGATTTGCTCCACATTATTTCAGTTTCTGCTAGGCACAGTAGGTTGGGGTATAGTTAGAACCAGATTGACCATGAATTGAAGATTATTGATACTGAATGTTTGGCATATTAGATTAATTATAATATTTACTGTTAGGTGTGTTTGAAAATTTTTGTAATGAAAAGATTTTTGAAATAAATATGGCATTTAATTTGAAATCCTAAGTGAAATAGATAATATTTTAGGAAAATAAGTACATGAACAAATTGATACAAAAAGAAATTCAAATCTTTAATCAAACAATAAAAAGTGAAACTAGTCTAAGCTCAAGCCATCCTCAGGCGTAGACAAGGCAGCTTAGGTGGCCAATTCTACATTATTATCAGGAATAACTCAAAGCTACCTTAAGTAAACTCTTCCAAAGCATACAAAAAGTTGAGCAATTATTCAAATCATTTTCCCAGGCTAACCATTCTTCATTCAAATACCAGAGGAGGACAGCACCATGAAAACACTCGAGCCATGCTCACTCATAAGATGCAAATATATTAATTAAATTAGTAGTATATTCAACATAGAAGTGAATTAACAAACATATGATTTAATATAAAACGATTTTCAGTTGTAATTTCTTACATTATCGAATTAAGATGAAAAAATTGATCACTTTAGCAGGCACAGAAAAGCTTCTGGAGGAAATTCTACACAAGTTAATGGTCAAAACTTTTAGCAAAATAAGGTTAGCAAGGAATTTTCTTTTCCTGAGATAAATGGACAACATACTTAAATATGAAATGGTAGAATTCTTGTCACGGACATATGCTATAACCTCTATCTTTGGAAATTACACTGTAACATAAGGTAAGAGATATGGATATCAGAAGAAATAAGTATGAATGTTGAACAGAAAGAATTAATATTTGGTATGACAATATGATTATTTAGAAAATTCAAAGAATGTTCACATGAAATAGTCAAATAACAGACTTCAGAAAAATAGTATACTGAAGGTTACTACAGTAAAATCAAAATCCTTGCAACCCAAAGAAATAACTATTCAGAACAAGTAATAGAAATACCCCATTTACAATGGCAACAAAATCCAGAAATTATCAAATAAGGCAGACAAACCACAGAAGATCTTTATGGAAACAACTATGCAAGTATTCATAGATTCAGGTCAAAAAGTTCCCAGATAAACAGAGCAGTATTCCATGTCCCTTAACAGGGAACAAACTAATGAAAGATGTCAATTCTCCTTTATTTAATATTTACAAATATAATGCTTTAAATTTAGCTGCCAAGATGAATGTCAGGCTTGGACTTCTGCTCTCCACTCTCAAAATGAACCCTGGAAAACTGTAGAAGGAAGAATAAAATAACAAAAAAACAGTATAAACAACAAACCTAAACAGGAAAACATGAGAAAGCCCTGCGGGAGAATGAAGACTAGGTTTCACTGGTACCTTTAATCAAAGTGGCCAGAGTGGCAGGAAAGTTAGGGAAGGTCCACAGCTGGCATAGAAGGAAGATGACAGGATGTGTAGGAGGAAAGGTTTAAACATTCGCCCCTATTCCACTGCGAAAATGTCAGGTCACACCTGAGACCACAGGAGCCAGTAGCCTGGTTTGATTTAAGCAGTAATAACCCCAGTGTGTGCTAATAACCACTTAAAACCACATTAATAGGTGAAGATTGGCTTTTTAAAAACATTCACTTTAATTGAACATAAAGAATTGATTTAAAATAGAGTTTGAGCATTAGAATGAAATGAGCATAATGAGGTTAAGTATGATTTCTGATGCTGAATGAAAATTTAAAAATCAAAATCACTGCACTGATGTTGATAAAAATGTTAGGTAACTCCAATGGCAGAACTCCCTAGATTTCCAGCTGCTGCTCAGCCTATTCAACGTAAAAATAAATATTTTAGGACAAAAGGTTTGCAATTCAACCTCCGGCTGGGGATGAGCTTCCCTGGGAATGTGTGCGTCTTCTCCCAGAGGTCACTACAATCACTACATCTAGCCTGAGACCCGCAGCCATTCTCTGCCCCTTTGCTCAGAAGTGGCAGAAACAGAGTGTCTCCCGCCCATGGCCTCATCAAAGAGTGAAGAGCCAGGAGGAGGATCCTCTTGAGTGAGGACTGAGGGTCCATTCTCCCTGCATAGAGGAGCCAGAGGATCCAGCTCAGCCCCTTCTGTCAGCCCTGGAAGATCCTGGCAGGTGGTTGCCCCGACCACACACCTCCCCCAACTGCCACCTCAGGGGACTGGGAGTCAGAGACTTGGTGTGAAGGGAGCAGACACAATCGGCAGTGGATGGGGGTCCAGGGTCTGCAAGGAATCAATGTCAGGACCCTAAGGAAAGCTTGAGGGCCGCAAACACATTCCTACTCCCGCACTTGGCAGAATCCAGTCCTCCCACTGCCGTCAACCCAGGGAAGCCCTGGGCTTGGGGGCCAAATGTCACGCCACTGACCTCGGGGGTCAGAGACTAGTGAGGGCCTCACTTTGAGTGGCAGCTTGAGATTGGTGTAGTGAAATGGGCCCTGGCTCTGTGAGGAGGCAAGATGAGATGCTGAGGGAGGACTAAGGAGGACCCCACCCCAGATAGAGGACCCAAAATAACCCAGTGCCACCCCTGCTGCCAGCCCTGGACCTCCCAGGGGTGGACTTCTCAGACTGCACCGCTCCCAGCTCCAATGGCACTTAAGCCACAGGAGACTCTGGAGACAGAGCTTGGTGTGACCAGGGAAGAGCTGGTTAGGAGAGGGCAGGGCCCATGCAAGACCAGGCATCAAGGTACGGACCCTGAGGGAGGGCTGAGATCCCTCAGAGCAAGACTCCATCTCTGCTCTCAGCTCTGGAAAGTTCCAGGCATAGTGGCCAGGCACATGGATCCTGATGTTCACATCCGGGGCTGATGTAGGGAAGGGGCTTGGTATCATGAGCATGGCCTCAGGGGAGCAGAGGGAGGGTCCAGGCCCTGCTGGGAGACAAGGCAGGCCTGAGGGGATCCTGCACTCTAGGACAGGAGGCCTACCACGCTTCTGTCTGAGACTGAGGCACCTCCTCAATTGGCCTTGGGAATTTGAGGGATATAGATTGAGGTCCACAGAGGGATGAGGCCCAGCCCTAACAGGATCAAGGGGAAGAAGAAGAGGACTCACAGGACTTCAACCCTGGGAGGTCCTGAGAGTGGCGGCTGTGTGTGGCACATCTTTGCTGTGTCTTTGGGGTGTCAGTGATGAGAGGGCTATAATCTGAGGAGTGGAGCCTCAGGCCAGCAAAGAGAGCAGGCCCAGAGCCCTGAGAGAGGACTCAATAGACCTGTTATCCCTGACCTAAAAAATCTGCCCCTGCTATCAGTCCTGCGAGGCCCCAGGCAGGCCTGTGGGGAAGGGACGTGTTCCCCACTTTCTCCTTGGGGGTCCCAGGAAGATAGTGGCCTTGGTGTATAAGACTCATTCACAATCGAGCAGGAAGGAAAGGGCTGGGCCCTGTCGGGAATAAATCTGAATGCCAGGAGGACACTCAGCGAAGGCACCCCTGAAACCTGCTCCTTCTGTCAACTTTGGGAATCCCATGCAGAATTCTCTGTGTGGTGCCCCTCACTTCTGCTTCCCAGGTCTCAGAGAGTTTGGAACCTTGGTCTGAGGCAGTGTCCTGAGGTCATAGAGCAGAGGAGGCCCAGGTATTGCCAGCAGTCAAAGTGAGGCGTTTACTTTGAATGTATACAAAGGGCTCCACTGGCCCCAGAACAGAGAGGACTCCAATGTGCTAACCCCACCTGCCCTACCGTTAGTGCTGGAGCCTCGATCTCTGCCGACAAGCTACACCCTGAGGAGCCCTCTTGTTAGCAGTGGCAGGTACTCGAGTTACCTTGAGTTACCGGTGGTGTATCCATAAGGGTCTGTAGCAACTTCAGTTCTTGCCTCAGAAGCAAGAATTTGACTGAGGGGCATAAGGCAGAAGGAGAGACCGAGGCAAATTTCAGAGCAGGAGTGAAAGTTTACTAAAAAGCTTTAGAACAGTAAGGAAAGGAAGAAAAGGAAATAAGAAAAGTATAGCTTAGAAGAGAGCCAAGTGGGCAACTTGAGAAAACCAGAACAGCATGAGAAAGACCTGCCCCATGATTCAATTACTTCCCACTGGGTCCCTTCCACAACACATGGAAATTCAAGTGGGGACACAGCCAAACCATATCAGACTACTTCAGAGATCTTTTGTTACTTTTTCCCCAGTCCTGAGATCTTATTAGGAAGCTGCTGATCCATTTCAGGTGTTTTCTATTAGGAGACTGCCTTTCCCTGGCACCAGCTGTGAACAACTATTACTTTACAGAAATAGTTAACCTCTTGACCATCACCTGATGGTCACCCAACACTCATAATGTGTGTGTATGTGTGTGTGTGCATGTGTGCACACGTAGAGGGGCGGGGAGAGCCCTCTCCTTGCCTGCTCATACCTAACTACCCACTGTAACATTTTCACTTCCTCCAATTCTTGGTGAACAGACCAGCTAGGAGGACAGGTGCCCCAGGAGGCTCCAGGGGAGCACCAATGAAAAGATCCATTAAGTCAGCCTTTGTTAGAGCCTCTAAGGTTTGGTACTCAGCTGAGGTCCCTTACTGGCTCCCTCTCTCCCCAGGTCTGTAGGTCTCCATCACCCAGTTCCTGCCCACACTCCCACCTCCTGTTCTGACCGGAGTCATCATGTCTCCTGAGCAAAGGAATCAGCACCGCAAGCCTGAAGAAGGCCTTGAGGCCCAAGGAGATGAGGTTTTGGGCTTTGTGGGTATGCAGGCTCCCTTAGCTGAGGAGCAGGAAGCTTCCTCCTTCTCCTCTCCTCTGACAATGGGCACTCTGGAGGGGCTGCCTACTGCTGGGTCACTTGGTTCTCCCCAGAGTCCTCAGGGAACCTCCATCTCCTCCACTACCATTGACAACACTCTATGCAGCCAATCCAATGAGGGCTCCAGCAGCCAAGAAGAGGAGGCTCCAAGCACCTCACTAGACCCAACAGACCTGAAGGCCTTGTTCAGAGAAGCACTTGATGGGAAGGTGGCTGAGTTGGTTCATTTCCTGCTTCACAAGTATTGAGTCAAGGAGACAATCACAAAGGCAGAAACACTAGAGAGTGTCATCAAAAATTATAAGGACTACTTTCCTGGGATCTTCAAGTGCATGCAGCTGGTCTTTGGTGTTGACATGAAGGAAGTGGACACCACTGGCCACTCCTATGTCCTTGTCACCTCCTTGGGCTTCTCCTATGATGGTCTGCTGGGTGATGATCAGAGCAAGCCCAAGACAGGCCTCCATATAATAGTCCTCTGCATGATTATAATGGAGGGCAACTGCACCCCTGAAGAGGTCATATGGCAAGCCCTGAGTGTAATGGAGCTATATGCTGGGAGGGAGCACAATGTCTATGGGAAGCCCAGGAAGCTGCTCACACAAGACTGGGTACAGAAAAACTACCTGGAGTACCACCAGGTGCCCAGCAGTGATCCTGAGCACTACGAGTTCCTGTGGGGTCCAAGATTCCATGCTAAAACCAACAAGATGAAAGTCCTGGCATAAGTTGCCAAGGTCCATGAGACAGATACCACCTCCTACCCATCTCTGTATGAAGAGGTTTTGTGAGACAGGGAAGAGGGAATGTGAGCACAAGTTGCAGCCAGGGCCAGTAGGCAGGGGGTATAGGGACAAGGCCAGTGCACATTCCAGGGCCACAACCTGCCCCATGTGAAATCAGGCCCTTTCTTCACTCTGTATTTGAAAAGAGCACTCAGAGTTCTTGGCAAAGGGTGTCCTGATGAGTGGAAGGGAACACATTGCATACCATCTTTGGCTTCCTGTTCTATTGGGTGATTGGTGATTTATCCTTGTTTCCTTTTAGTAATTTTCAAATTTGTTGCCTTTAATGGAAGATTTAATTAGTTTCAACATCTAAGTGTATGAATGGTATTAATCACACATGTATTTTTCTAATCCATTTTATGTATAAGAGTTTATTACTTTGTAATATTATGGGACCTTTGGAGTACTAATGCCTTTTAGTAATTTTCAAATTTGTTGCTTTTAACAGAAGATTTAATTAGTTTGAACATCTGAGTATATGAATAATATTAATCACACATGTATTTTTACTAATCCATTTCATGTGTAAGAGTTTGCTATTTTGTAATGTTATGGGACCTTTGGGTGTCATTTTTCTGGCCAGAAACCTCTGTGGCCAGTGGCACCTTTGCCTCAGTTTTGCTTGGGCCTGCTGAGCTTGTTTTGACCACTCAACCTGGCAGGCTGCACTCAGCTCACATTACCAGTCTGGGTCCCGCCAAGGGTGAGACAGGCATGGAATGACAAGAGTTGTGTGGGTGAGTGTGGGGTCCAGCCACTGCACACAGTTCAACATGCCAGCTGCTTCAGTGGGGAAGGCAGCTCCAGGCACTGGCATAGGTGTTGGCTCTCCGCAAGACTGTAGCTGGACCAGGCACACCACAAGCAGCTTCTACAGCTGGCACTGCAGAACATGGTGGCACCTGGAAGCTTGGAGATACCAAGAACTGCAAGGCCCCAAAGAGGGAGTCATGACCCTGGCTCAGGGAGCTCCCAGGTCTGGGCTCCTTGATGGGCCACAGCTCTTATCTCCTTCTCTTTGCTCACAACATGGCGGGTAAGGGGCATGTTTCAGCCTGTTTGTGTTATAGCTCTTTTAGCCCTGCTATTTGATGGGTCTCAAGTCCTTGTCCTGCCATCAGGAAGAATGAGGTATACAAACAAATGGTGGGTGAGCAAGACAAAGAGGAGATTTATCGAGCAATACAACAACTTAGTCTCCCACAGGGGGGCAGCTCCTTCCTGCAAGCAGGTGTCCTGACAAGTGTTCAGTTCCTAGCAGAGAGGAGACCCTGGAGTGGGAAGCGTCTCTCTGCAGGCAGGTCCTCCTGTTGTCTCTGCAGCTCTCAGCAGAGAGGAGGCCCTGCAGTGTGTAGCTACTCTCTGCAGCTGGTCATCCTGACATCTGCAGCTCCCAGCAGAGAGGAGGCCCTAGAGTGGACAGCTCCTCTCTGCAGCTGGTTGTCCTGACATCTGCTCAGCTCTCGTTCAGCCTGGGGCTTTTATGGGCCTCAGAGGGGAGGAAGTACATGGCAATTGGTCCATGGGTGGCCATGGGTGGGCCCAGAAAAGGCACCACAAGTTCCCACTCTGGTCCACAGGACTGGCAGCCATGCCCCCAGACTTCAGGCCCTCCCTGGCCTGAAGGTGGGGCCTCACCAGGGAGCTGCCCTCTTCCACCCAGGAACCTGTCTGCCTCCTGCTGTCATTCATAGAGCCTAGGCCGTTAGTACCAAGGGATGCCTACAGGCCAGTGATAAGCTGTCCTCACCCACCATCAGCTTCCCTAGTATGCTCATTGGCACCCAAAGTCTGCAGGGGTCCAAGGCAGCAGGGGGCTGACATGTCAACACTTCCCTGAGTATGTGCACACCCACCCAGGGTGTGACAGCACCCGGGCTTGGCCTAACTTTGCTCCAATTCTGGATTGGTTGCTGACAGCAGGGAGAAGACAGGAATGGGAGCAGGCATTTCTGAGCCTGCCAGAGTAGTGAGGGTCTTCTTGAGCCTCCAAGAGTGTAGTGATGACAGAATCTGCATCCATGGTTTGGGCAGTTGCAGCTGTGCCCAGGGGTGGAGGGACGGGCTCCTGCCTGGTCCATGGAGCAGGATGTCCAGGTCTGCAGCCATGGTTTTTGTGTGGCTGCAGCTGCTCCCAGGAGAGTGAGGCTCCTGCATGCTCCATGAAGCAGGAGGCCTGTATCCAAAGCCGTGACTTGGGTGTCTGTGGCTGCACTCAGGGAGCTCCCATCCCACCAACTCAGAAAGGGTGGCGTTCCCACTTGTCTCTGCCTCACACTGGTTCCAAGGAGTGTGCAGCCCTGGCTGCACCTCCCTGTTGCAGCTCATGTGATGGTAGCATCTGCTCCAGACTGGCTGTTTCTGCCATAGTGAGACATATTGGGAAACCTTCCATATTGTTTTGTGATTTATAACAATATACCATGGTATTGGAGTAGATATTTTCTTGGCAAATGTAATAACTTATCAATAATATTGATGGGGTCATAAAATAGAGAAATAAAAGGAAAAGTCTGCTAATTCTAGCCTTTTTATCCATTTTCAACTGCTATTCTATAAAACTGAAACATATACATATACCTGGATTTGCTTTGCTTTTTAAATGTTATAGGAAAAATTACATCTTAAAAAAAAAGACCTGCTCACTGGCTCTTTTCTTTCCACAAATTTTATGAGCATCTGTTCTTTAGAAGGCTCTGGGTTAGTAGTGGAGTTACTAGAATAAGCCAGAGAAACCCCTACCCATAGGTTAGTAGAGTCTAGGGGCTGCAGTCATGTAATTAAGGTGGTGAGATGTCCTCTAAGATTCAGAGGAAAAGTAAGAGAGGGGTGAGAGTGTGGGGCTGCAGGTGAGAGTGGTGAAGCTAAATGCCCTGAGCTGGGGCCTTTTGACCTTTGGGAAACTGCAGTTCCTTCTTGGGGAGTTGATTATAATGAAGCTTCAGACCATGAGTCTCAGAGGGTGAGAGAAAAGCCTGGAATGGAAAACTGCTCTGAGAAGTTCCTTTTGGGTGGTGGATGTAGCAGAGAGGAGTCTCCACCAGGGGCAGGAATGGAAGGTGTCCTACACTTTTGTCCCAGTGTGGTTGAACACAGTGTAAGAGGTAGCTGATTGATACCCAACATCTGTTTTCTGCAAGAATTTCCTAAGAGATAAGCATGAATCTCCCACTAAGGGAGGCCCAGAAGTCACTGGCCAGGTACTCTTCTGCCTGGCTTGGTGTACAGTTGATTCCACTAAAATGGCTATACTTTTGGTGGGGATGATATGAATGACTTGAGTGAAAAATAGTGGTTTGGCTGGAAGAGAAGATGGGAGGGAAGAAAGGAGTTTGTTTGTGACTCAAATTTTAGGATCTTAAAGCTAGTGAGTTGCACTCAGCTATGGGAGACTCCCCAACACCTAATCAAATAATGAATCCTCTTCGAGGGACATTTACTAAGCAGCATTTTTGACTGTTAATTCTGTTTCCCATTCAACTGAAAATTCTCTGAGATGTCCTGGAAAACAAAAATATTTTCCAAAATCTGGGGTCAAAGTAATATTAGAAATAAATGATAGTTATTAAAGCAGTGTATGTCAGGCACTGTGCCAAGTATTTTAATACATTTCTTATACTCTAATAGTCTATTATAAAAAGTATCAAACCCATGTTACAGATTAAAAAAAAAAAAACCTGAGGCTCACTGTGCTTAGCAATTTCTCTGGATCACATAGCTAGTAACTGACAGACTGGCACCAGATCCCTGGTCTGATTCATCTAGAGACCACACTATTCTTCCCAGCTTGAAGTCTATCTTCTGACTTGTAATTCATTTTTACAGTAAGTATTGCAGAATGTCTCTAAGGTGACAAAAAGAAGAATGCTGAGGCTAAGGCACTAAAAACTGACCTAAAGTAAGAATGTAAAACTCATCATCTGAAAGCTGTGCCTTACTCCCGGTGGAACAGTCCAGAATCACCTGCCTTCCCCTGACATAGAGCATGCTTACTTCCTGAAAAAGTCCTTCGGCTGTCACATTGCTCACCCTGGAACTCCTCTAAAGGCAACAGCCTCTTTGACATAAAAGTTCACTTGGACAGTGATGTTCAGATGCCTGGTTATATGCCTGAGAGTCAAAATATACTCTGAAACTTTTCCAAATGGGTGTAAGGTCTGATTTGGCACATAATGTATTCCTTCTTGTTATTGTGATGTAAAGCTAGAGAAAGGGTTTTTGAAAGCATCTATGATATTGCAGTAGGATTTTAATAAAATGTCTTATTAGACTTTCCACTGAATACACACAGATTAATAAGCTTACCTAGGTGGTCAAACATCAAAGCTTGTAGATGCAGAAAGAACATGTAAACCACTGTAGGAAAAAAAGCATATACTGAAGCAGAATTTCTAAAAACCCTGAAGGCTTCCAAGGAGGTAAAAATGCTTCCTATTTGGACATGCTAGCTCTGATTTAAAAAGAAAAAGATGACTGTATTTCTACTATCTCTTGTCTGTGTACCTCTCCACAGGAAAATCCTTGTTTGCAATGTGCCTAATGGCATTTGCACAGACTTCAGGCAAGTTCAGTTATGTGGACAGTAACAAAGACTCACAAGTTAAAATTTTGACCATGAATCAAAAAGGGGAAAAATCTCAACCTACTAAGATTAGAGGTTAATGTAAAGGGAATTGTGGTAATGTGCCACTGAGTGAAGAAGGTGAACCTTCCCTGATGAGATTTCTAGAATTATTTGAAAATTAGATATGATCATGTATTTGGAGCATCTGTCACATAATAGGTAGGTACTTGAAAAAGCTGGGCAATTTTGAAGCAAATCTGACCTTTTCAGAAATTCCTCCCAGAAATGAAGAAGATTGTTGTAATAACAAATTATAATATAGTTGACCCTTGAACGACATGGGTTTTGAACTGTGTGGGTTCACATATAAACAGATTTTTTTAAATAAATACATTGAAAAAATTTTTGGAGTTTGCAACAATTTGAAAAAACTCACAGACAAACCGCATAGCCTAGACATATGTATATGTATATATGTATATATATATATGTATATATGTATATATATATGTATATATGTATATAAGAAAATGTTAGTTATGTCATGAACGAATAAAATAGATGTGGATACTAGTCTATTTTACTATTTAGTACCATAAAATATATGAAGTCTATTATACAAGGTTAGAATTTATCAAAGTTTATGCACACAAAAAGTTACAGACCGTACATATTATTCATGATCCAGATAAATGTAAGCAAACATTGAGATGCAGTATTAAATCATAACTGCATAAAATTAACTGTAGCACATGCTGTACTACTGTAATAATTTCATAGCCACCTCCTGTTGCTATTGCAGTGAGCTCAAGTGTTCTTGTATCTGCTTGAAAAGCCATGGGATGCTAAATATCTCCATGTGAGCAGTTTGTCTCTCCAGTAAATTGCGTATTGCAGTAAAAAGTGATGTCTCATGGTTTTCACATATTTTTCATCATGTTTAGTGCAATGCTTTAAAACTTGAATAACATCATTGGATCTATACAATGTGCCACTAGTGATGCTAGAAGTCCTGCCAAGAAGCAGAGAAAAGAAATAACATTACAAGAAAAGTTGAATTGCTTAACATGTACAGTAGATTGGGTTTGCAGCTATAGTTGCCTGCCATTTCAAGATTAATGAAATCAGCATAAGAACCATTGTAAAAACAAAAGAAAAAAGAAAAAGAAATTTGTGAAGCTGTTTCTGTAAAGACACCAGCGGGTGTGAAAACCTTTCACATTTCGTGAAATACCTTTTTGTCTCATTTAGAAAATGCAGCCTGTATGTGGTGCAGAATTGCCATAAGAAAGGCATACCTATAGATTATAATATGAATCCAGAAAAAGCCAAGTCATTATATGATAAGTTAAAGCAAAAGGAAGGTGAATAATATAAAGCTGAAGAATGTAATGCCAGCAAAAGATGGTTTGATAATTTTATTATGCATATACATATATATTTAAATATATACATAATAAAATGAAATATATGTATATTATATGTAAACTGGGCCAACTGAGGCTTGCTATTGGGAAATATGGGCAAGTTTGGGTACAGCACACAGCACAGGTGTACATATATATACCCACTGGGTTAGTGACAATGGTTTGATAATCTTAGAAAGAAGTTTGGCTTAAAAAATGTCAAGATAACATGAAAAGCAGCTTCTACCAACCAAGAGCCAGCAGATGAGTTCCCGGACATCATTAAAAAAAATCATTGAGGGGAAAAGATATCTACCCATATAGGTTTTTAATGCAGATGAAAGTACCCTACTCTGGAGAAAAAAATGCCACAAAGCACATTAATTAATGAAGAAGAGAAGCAAGCACCCGGATTTAAGGCACAAAGCAATAGGCTAACTCTATTGTTTTGTGCAAATGCAGTCAAGTTTCTAATCAGGACTGTCCTTATCTACAAAGCTGCTAACCACTGAACCTTGAAAGGAAAAGATAAAACACCACCTTCTAGTCTTTTGGTTGTACAACAAGAAAGCCTGGACAATGAGAATGCTTTTGATGGATTAGTTCTATTGATGATTTTTCCCTGGACACAGAAAGTACCTTGGCAGTAAGTGACTGCTTTTTAAAGTTCTTTTGATATTAGACAATGTCCCTGGCCACCCAGAACCCAACAAGTTCAACACTGAAGGTGCTGAAATGATCAAAGTTATCCCCAAACACAAGGTCTCTAATACAGCCTCTAAATCAGGGGGTGGTAAGGACCTTTAAGGCTCACTACACACGGTACTCTATGGAAAGGTTTATCAATGCTATACAAGAGAAACCCCATAGAGAGAAAATTATGAAAGTCTCTAAGGATTGTACCATTGAAGATGCCATTATTGTTATAGAAAAGCCTGTGAAAGCTGTCAAACTTTAAACAATAAATTTCTGCTGGAGAAAACTGTGTCCAGATGTTGTGCATGACTTTCAGGATTCATGACAGAGACAAATAAGGAAATAATGAAAGAGATTGTAGATATGGTCCAAAAGATGGAGTGTAAAAAAGATTTCAAGATATGAATCTTGGAAAAATTCAAGAGCTAATAGATACCATGCTAGAGGAAATAACAGAAGGTGACTTGATAGAGATGAGTGTTTCCAAATCAGTGGCAGATGATGAGGAAGAAGATGTATAAGAAACAGTACCAGTAAAAAATTTAGCACTAGACAATTTGGCAGAAGGGTTCCAATTATTTAAGACTGCTTTTGACTCCTTTTACAACATGGACTCTTCTACGATGTGGGCACTGAAACTAAAACAAACAGTGGAAGAAGGATTGGTACCACATATAAACATTTTTAGAGAATAGAAAAATAAAATTATGTTGTATTTTCATTCAATTACATTGAGTGTGCCTGCCTCTCCTGCTTCCCCTCCTACCTCTTCCTCCTCTGCAAGCCCTGAGACAGCAAGACCAACCCCTCCTCTTCCTTCTCCTCAGTCTACTCAATGTGAAGATAATAATGATGTAGATCTTCATGACGATCTACTTCCACTTAATGAATAGTAAATAAGTATTTTTCCTCCTTATGATTTTCTTAACATTTTCTTTTTTCTAGTTTGCTTTACTGTTAGAATACAGTATATAATACACATAACACACAAAAATATGTGTTAATCAACTGTTTACATCATCAATAAGGCTTCCAGTCAACAATAGCCTATTAGTTAATTTTTGGGGGAGGCAAAAGTTATACGTGGATTTTGACTGCATGGAGGATAAGTGCCCCTAACTCCCACATTGTTCAAGGATTAATTGCAGTTGCTTTTTGTTGGACATCTGCAAAACACTTTATGGGAGAGACTACAAGTGCTCATCTACATCTTGTCTTCCTTTCCTTCTGGAACACAGGGGAACACCACAGTCCTTTTGAAGTTAGGAGGGGTCATATGAGAAGACTTTATTTTGTCAGAGTCATTTCTATTGAAGGTGTGGCAGAAGCCATAAATTAATTCTCAAGCTGTAACAACACAGAACACAGATCACTCTACACCTAGGAGCTGTAATACACATTTTCTCCCTTAGATGTGAGAAACCAGATTCTGTGCATTTAAGGCCCTGGGTAGGAATCATCCCACAGGATGCTGACTTCAGGAATTATTTTCATGCTACCTACAACCTTCAGGCTTCCGAAAGTTGTGTTGTCCTCCTCAGTATGGGCCAGTATGGGCGAAAGGCAGTGGCCAAAACAGCCAAAATCTCTGTTGAGACCAGGAGTTTCCTCCTCCTGCTGCTGTACCCAAACTTGTGCATACTCCCCAATACCTGACCTCAGTTGGCCCAGTTTACAGCTTTACCATTCCTGTCTCTACTAACAACCATTCAGCCCAAGATAGGATCTGATGATTATGTTAACACACAAATATCATCATTTGAAATTCCCCAGTAAGAAATCCCCTTCCAAGATACATAGTGGTAGAACTGACAGGAGATGATGAAACTTTTGGTGAGTCTCCTAGTGGTTGGTAAATAATAATTATTTCGATGTGATAAGTGACAAATCACTATGATTAGGAGGTATTATTCAAATAATCCCCCATGTAATGCCTGACTTTTGATTAACTGATTGCCTTAACTGGGTGACTATGAGTTTTTGCTTTCTGAGTTTGATACAGAGACGTGGAGCTGGGGTGTCCTAGCAGAGGCAGCTAGGGCTGTGGTATCCCCAGACAGGCAGTTAAAAAAGACTAAAGAGTGTAGCAGATGGTAGGGACAGTGAGCATCAAGACACTCTGCAATCCCCAGAGAACCCCCAGATCCACATTAGGATTTGGAAAGGAGCTGGTTGGGAGAGGGCTTTGGGGCTCTGAGGGATTAGGCTGTGCTGAGGATCAGACACCCCAGGAGAGGCGTGAGGAGGAGCACCTGCCAGATCCAGCTCTACTGCCCTGGGCCAGCTATGGGGAGAGGGACATGGGAGCAGAACGAGGCTAGACCATGTCATGAGCCAGGTGCTCCCAGGAATGGCCAGGGGCATACCCTGTGTGGCACTCCAGAAAAGAAGCAAGACACTGCTGGAAACAGAGACACCAAATGTCCCTTCTTGGAGACAGCCAATGTGTGTGGAGAGTGCTCACCCTGTGTTTCCTAAGAACTTCAGGGCTACAACAGCTAGGATGATCCACATACCCCCACAGTCTCTCCTGGAGGCATTTCCAGGGTCCAGCATCCTCTACAGCAGCCCCCGATGTGTGCACACATCACACAGGACAGAGCCAATCTTGACCATGGCAGGGGAGAGCAGATGGGAGCCTCCCTGTTCCCATCTGTGGGAAGGTCTTGAGGGTTTCCAGATGCCCTGAGCCTGCCTCCTGAGGGGCTAGTGGAAGGCCTCTCAGACATGGTCCCACTTCCCTTAGAAACCTCCCTGTTCCACCAGCCATGGCTAAACCCCTGCTCTGAACTCCAGCCTCCTTGGCAAGGGGCTGACCTCCTGCCTGGCTATTGTCAGCCATTCCCTTTGTTGATATCAACACAATAAATTGCTGGATTTTAATTGGGATTTTGTTAAATATATAGATCAAGTTAGGAAGAACTGACATCTTGACAATACTGAATCTTCCTATCCATGTATATTTGTTTTAAATGCTTCCATTTATTGTTTTTAATGTTTCTGAACCAATATCTGTCTTACAATCTACATGTGCATTGATTGGTACAGTTTTCTTCTTCTCCTGAAAATTTGTTATCATGGGTAGTTCATCTCACATCTCGGAACTGTGCAGATATGATATAACTTGTTCTAGCCCTGTCTGGGGCAAAAGTCCGGGCCACTGAACTGGGGCCAGGATCTATACATGGATCTGTGGGTGTTGACCCTGGCAGAGGCTTCCAAGACACCCTCCAAGTCCACCCTTTCTGCATCCAACCCAACAGCCCGAAGCTTTGTGAGGGAGAGTCCTCTGGCTGGACACCCTGAATGCCAAAAAAAGGTCCCTCACTGTGCCTTCTCCTGGCCTCCCAAGTTCATCGTTTTGAGGAATGCTGGAGCCACATTCCAAATTCTCTGTTACAGCTTGGATTTACAGGTTGGCTCTCCACATAGTTATTTAAAAACCATTCCTACTAATTGTCAAGGAAATGCAAATTAAAACCACAATGAGATACCACCTTACTCCTGCAAGAATGGTCATACATTTAAAAATAAAAAAGACAGATGTTGGCATGAATGCGGTGAAAAGGGAACACTTTTACACTGCTGGTGGGAATGTAAACTTGTAGAACTACAGAAAACAGTATGGAGATTACTTAAAGAACTAAAAGTAGAACTGCCATTTGATCCAGAAACCCCACTACTGGGTATCTACCCAGAAAAAACAAAGTCATTATATGAAAAAGACACATGCACACATATGTTTATAACAGTACAATTCACAATTGCAAAAAAAAATATGGATCCAACCTAAACGGACATCAACCTAAATGTAATCACCATCTAATCATCAAGGAAAATATGGTATACATACACCATGAAATACTACTCAGCCATAAAACAGAATGAAATAATGGCCTTTGCAGCAACTTGGATGGACCTCAAGGCCATTTTCTAAATGAAGTAACATAGGAACAGAAAACCAAACATCGTATGTTCCCGCTTATAAGTGAGAGCTAAGCTAAGAGGAAGCAAAGTCATAAGAATGATATAATGGACTTTGGGGACTCGGGGAAGGGTGGGCAGGGGTGAGGGATAAAAGACTACACATTGGGTACAGCATACCCTACTCAGGTGACGGGTCCACCAAAATCTCAGAAATCACCACTAAAGAATTTATCCATGTAACCAAAAACCAACTATACCCCCAAAACTATTGAAATTTTTTTTAAAAGTTGCTGCTCAAACAATCATTTTCAAGGTTTAAATCAGCCTAGGGTTACCTACTTGTCAACTGCAAACTTCTCTTGTGCCAATAATATTTCCAATTTCCTTTTCTGCATTTCATCCCGGAAAGCAGCCAGAAGAGGAATTATGTCTCTGAGGACACAATTATGCACGCATAATAAACTGAGTGGTTTGGGTAAGAATATGTGATGGTTAATGCTGAGTGTCAACTTGATTGGATTGAAGGATACAAAGTATCGATCCTGAGTATGTCTGTGAGGATGTTGCCAAGGAGATTAACATTTGAGTCAGTGGGCTGGGGAAGGCAGACCCACCCTTAATCTGGGTGGGTACCATCTAATCAGCTACCAGCATGGCTAGAATATAAAGCAGGCAGAAAAACATGAAAAGACTAGACTGGCCTAGCCTCCCAGCCTACATCTTTCTCCCATGCTAGATGCTTCCTGCCCTTGAACATTGGTCTCCAAGTTCTTCAATTCTGGGACTCGGACTGGGTCTCCTTGCTCCTCAGCTTGTGGAGAGCCTATTGTGTGACCCTGTGATTGTGTGAGTTAATACTTAACGAACTCACTTTATACACACACACGTGCGCATCCTATTAGTTCTGTCCCTCTAGAGAACTCTGACAAATACAGACTATAAAAGATTAGTTCTTCTGGGTGCACCTTTTCTGTGCTTGACCCCTAGTGATCTGCCTCTTTCCCCATCTGAAAAATGGGGTGTATTAGTCCATTCTCATACTGAGATGAAGAAATACCCAAGACTGGGTAATTTATAAAGAAAAGAGTTTTAATTGACTCACAGTTCTGCAGGGCTGAGGAGGCCTCAGGAAACTTACAATCGTGGCTGAAGGGGAAGCAAACACATCCTTCTTCACATGATGGCAGCAAGAAGAAAAGCTGAGCAAAAGGGGAAAAAGCCCCAGATAAAACCATCAGATCTTGGGAGAACTGACTCAATACCACAAGAACAGCATGAGGGTAACTGCCCCCATGATTCAACTAACTCTCACTGGGTCCCTCCCATGACACATGGGGATTGTGGGAACTACAACTCAAGATGAAATTTGGGTGGGGACACGGCCAAACCAAACCATAGCACAACTTCAGAGCACTGGTGTAATAAGATTGCACTAGTTTCCTGGGACTGCCATAACAAAGTATTGTGCCGCAAAGTGTGTGGTATAAAACAACACCAATTTATTCTCTCACAGTTCTGGAGGTTCGGTGTCCAATATCAAGGTGTTGGCAGGGTTGTGCTTTCTCTGAAGGCTCTAGGGGAAGATCTTTCTTTGCCTATTCCAGCTTCTGGTAGCCCCAGGTGTTCCTTGGCTGTGGCAACATCACTCCAGTCTCTGCCTTCAGTTTCACACGGCTGTCTTCTGTTTGTGTCTGTGTTTCATTTTCCCCTTTCCTACAAGGACATCAGTCATATTGGATTAAGGGCCCACTACAATGACCTCATTTTAACTTTATTACACCTGCAAAGTCCCTATTACCAGTGAGGTCACCTTCACAGGTATTGGGGATTAGGACTTCAGCATACTGAAGGGTATATTTTAGATGGTACAATTCAACCCATAACAATGATTATAAGATGGCCCAAAGTAGGCCTTCTTATGATCAATAAGAAGGAGAAATTACTGCTGAATATCTAAGATGCACCTTCTCCTGTACATGGTAATATTTATGAAAGAGTATAGATCTTAAGATGCGTAAGTACATTGATTCATGCAGGGTTTTTCCCTTGAAAACATGTTATTAAATAGATGGTTCATCTCACATCCTAGAACTGTGCAAGCATGGTATAAGTTGTTTTATAATAAGACACAAAAAAACCTCAATATGTCAATGATTGGTAGGAAAATGGGAGTATGTGTACCCACAGAAAATGCTGGCAGCTATTAGAAACTTGGAAAGAAAGGATCATGGTTCCTGCAGACATGAGTTGCCTGCTTTGAGGCAAGGGAAGAAGAAGAACTGCTTGTTTGTTAGTACCCTGTGACTGTCCAGCATCAGCATTCATTTCATCATCTTTGCCTGAGCACCTACTGCATACCAGGATCCAAGGATGCAGGGACGTAGTGGGAAGCATGAGTCGTCCAAGTACAGAGAGCTGAGAAAGCACATGCACAGCTGCCTGTAGGCAGAGTGGGGTGGTGAGGTGGTTGCAGGCAACATTGTTCTCCAAAAGCTGCTGCTGCCTCTACTCACTGACTTCTGTGCTTTCACAACTGTTTACTCTGCCTGGAACCGCATTTCCTCTCTTCCTAGCCTGAAATGTTATTTTTCCTTTCAGATTCAGCTCAGCCATTCCCACATCCCCTATGCTTATTGTGCACTATGCTGTGTTTTCATTATTCATATATGTGTGTTCCCAGTGCCTTCCACAGTGCCCAGCACAAAGCAGACACTCTGGAAAACATATGTCAGATGAATGCGACTGAAGGAGTAAAGGTTACAGGCTACCCACGCTGAAAGGATCCATTAGGGGAAGGCAAGGTGAGGAAGAGGGTATCTGATTAGTTAGGGCAGAGGGCCCAGGGGAATGTGTCGGAAATCCAATGTGAAAACACAAATGGAAAAAGACCAGCAGTGAGTGGAGACTCAGGAAGGAGAGCAGGTTGGGAACAGGGCGGAAAATGAATCATGTGGGCAGCTGATTGGTGACCTTTGGCAAGCATGGGCCTTTTTGTCTGTCCCCTGTGCTTGGCTACATGCACTTGACCTGGGCTTTGCATACACAGCACACTGGAGGACAGTGTCACAGCTGGGAAGGCTTCCTGGAAACCCTGGCATCAGGAGAGGTCCAGAGGAGAAGCACAGGGATACCATGGTGGTTTGCAGGCCCAGGCACAGGCTCCCCATTCTGCCTTCCAACAGGAAATGGCCCCTGCTTCCCTTAGTAGGAAGCTTGCTCCATGAGGGATGGTAAACCACCTACTTCCAGGGCTTCCCTGGGTAACAGGAGGTCCACTGGGGCCTTGGGACTGTCCTCCCTGCCTCTTCTCTCTCAGTAACTGTAGTTGCCTACCTGAGGGAAGCCTCCCTGAGGAAGTGGCTCCTTCGGGGCTCTGGAAGGCCATGGGGTCGCTGCAAGTGCAAGCAGAACTATAGTTACTGCCTCTGTGGTCCCTTTGGTCGCCTCCCCCAATCTCCTCCTCCAGTTCTCCAAGCCCCTAAATCTAGCTCTGCATTTAACCAAACCACTGCCTAGACTCCAGACCCACCCACCTCACAGGGAGATCTCAGATGTGTATTCAAGTCAAGCTAAAGTTGCCAGAAACAAAGGGTTCTCTCAGGAAGGAGGAGATTCCATTCTGCAAGTGGAGTAATTCCCAGCATTTTCAGCAATTCTCTAATTGGTGGCATTCAAAGTGTGGACTTTAGGTAACTTAAGGTGGAAAATTTCAGGCTGAGAAAGCCTTGCAGGCTGGCGCCTCCATGTTTCCTGGCTAAAGAAAGTGTCAATATGATTTCTCAGAAGCTCTTTATAGTCCCATAGGCCTTGTCCAGGACTGGATCCCGGCTGGCCCTCCCTCCACTGGAGCAAGGGTGAAGTTGGTGTTGAGATCAAATCTACTAATTCCACACACTCTCCATTTCACTGCTGCAGCCAGGGAAGGAGCCTTGGTTGTGTGGAGAGCTGGTCCACAGCCACTTCCTTCCCCTATGCCAGGTCTCCCCAATCCAAGTGTCTAAATGCACCATGATTCTCTTCACCAGGGCCTTGCTCTTCAGAGGCCTACCCTGTACACCATCACATTGGAGCCAATGTGAATATTGAATTGGACAAGCCACCAACTTATCAGAAGGGTGGTAAAAATACAAGTTAGCCTTTAAAACCATGGTCAGATATAAACTGATGCTTCTGGAATATTGTAACCTAAGCCCACCCCAAAGTCACAAGAATATGTTTTCTGGCTTATTTGGGGATCATGCTTTTACAATCCAGAGCCATTTCTGGCCTTTGAGTGAAGAACGCTTGGAGCCCCTAGTAAGATAGCCCTGGAATTTTGTAGCAAGTCAAGGAAAAGATAAAGTCAGACTCTGCTAGTGGAGAAGATGGGGGTGTTATCTTCTCCACTAGTCATATTTAGCCTTGATGTATCTATCGCCTTTCTTCTGAGAATGTAAAAACATTTCATAAGTGGAAATTAAGCTTCCCAACACTCCTGATGCCTGCATATGGCCCAGGGTCTTTCTTTAATGTCAGGATTACTCGTGGGTCTGTCTACCCAGGTAATTGAGGCTTTGGACCTCCATGTAGGGTGAGACACTGAGTGAGGTCTCTGAGGTGAGCAGCAGGTTGTCAGTAGGGTCTTTTGCACTTGCTGAAGAGAGGACCAGGTGGACATCTGGTTTCTGGTTGTTTTCTTTTTCTTCCATGAAAGCACCAGTAGTGTACAGGGCTGGGCTTCCAGTGTAGTTGAGGCAGTCCAGGTAATCCACCTCTTGGAGACTGGGGATGTGAGGCCTTGGGATAGTCCAGTTCTTCCTGTTTTTCCTCAAAGACAGTTTCATATGCTCCTGTTGGCAATTTACCTTGTCAGAACAAAAGAATACACTGACAAGTAATTTGTGTGTCAGTGCCCTGTTGCCTTTGCTAGATGGCTCCCAAGGCCTGGCCAACTCTGGGAGAACTGCTAAAATTGAACTTGTGGGCCTGCAGAGCAGTGGTTCAGCTCCAGTACTCCCTGGGAATCTCACTAAAGTAGCATCTTCCCTCAAGGCCCTGGACTCTGAGGAGCCTGCCTGGCCTCTAACTATGAAGCTCTTGAAAGGCCAATAGTGCCTGTTATTTAAGTGTCTGAACTGACAGGCCATCTCCTCATGCCTGCTTGGGGCACAGTCACTGGTAATGAAGATGGTGCTGTTCAACATGACTACTGGCAAGCACCTCTTTCTAATTGTGTGGGATGCAGGTTCAGCTAGACGCTGTGTTGCATCTGTACTCTTCCACCCTTACTTGTTGGGTGGCTCAGGGCTTATTACACAAGCTTCTCTGTGCCTTAGTTCCTCATCTGTATTTGAGTGCTCATGGAAAACCTCCTCTGAACTACACATTGGACTTTACCCAAAGGATGGGAAAGGAAGCTGGGCCAAAAAGTCTGGGACAAGGTCCTGGTGCTTCAGCAGATGAAAAGTTGATTGGAATACTCATCCTTAAAATCGGCTTGTATAATAATATCCATTCCCCAGTGGGTGTTGGGAAGCTTAATTATCACTTATGAAATGTTTTCACATTCTAAGAAAGGTGATACATCAAGGCTAAGTATGACTATCGTAATTGTGATCCTCTCAAGCTGCCCTTGGGGCTAAACAGTATAAAATTGTCATTTGTGAAACTGCTATTGCAACAAAGGATGACTATTATTCATAATGATACTAGACTAATGTTTAAGGCATTGCTGTGCTCATGAAAACTTAAATCTGTCCTGAGTGAAGATGGTAAACTAGGTCATCTGCTGTGAGCTTGTCCTGCTCTTGGATTCCAAAAGCAAACAAAATCCTTGAGGAGGTAGGCACCTGAAAGAGTACCAGGCAGCAACAGCATTCTTTGAACACCTAGCACGTACCAGGCAGTGTGTTATGCACTCTGTCTCACTTAATCTTCCTAACATGCTTAGAAAATAGGTTTTTATCATTTCCATTCTGCAGAGAAAACTGAGACTCAAAGATGTTGACTTGCCCAAGGAAGATGAACTTGGCAGTAGGGCAGCCTGGAGTGGAGGCAGAGGCCAGGTGTGAAGTGACCACAAAGTTTAGACAGGATCCAAGGAGGCTCTGAACTGGGTTAAGAACGTCACGATGATTTCCATGTCTTCAGCTTGAATATCACTTACGAATAGGCCTGCTGCTAAGGGAAAAAGGGAACCCAGGAGGGGAAGGCAGTCGGGAGTAAGTGATTTTGGTGCTAGGTAACTTGAGTTTGGAATAGCCGGCATCTCTGGACATGATGCCTTGGGAATTGGAAGGGAAGTTGGGACCCAAACTTTGGAGTCGCTGACAGATCTGACAGGTGAAGCCTGGGATAACATTGCCAAAGTGTAACATCTCACTCGTCACTACTCCCAGGGCTCAGTCATCACCAGGGAAAAGCTCCAGAAGGCAGCGCGGGCCAAGGTGACAGGTGTCTGCCAAGTCATGCCCGCCAGACTCCTGGGCGGCGCACTCCCACCCTGCAGGCCTTCAACCCGTCAGCATCATCTTCCTCGGGTCCCTGCTCAATCCCAGCCTCCATACCCTTTGGGGTCTCCTCCGCCAGCCGGGTGCTGACACAGGGCCAGTGGCCTCTCCGCCCGGGTAGCTCTGGGCGGGGCTCCGAGCGCATGCGCGGCCTCCGTACGGAAGCCCGGAAGGAGGGGCGGGGAGCGGTGGTTCAGATTTCTTGGGGCGGCGGCGGCGGCGACGGCGGCAACAGTAGCGGGAGCGGCAGTGGGGACGCGGCTGGCACTGGCGCCATGAACCCGCTGTAAGGCGCAAGCTGTGCAGCACGGGTTGCGGGGGAGAAGGACGCCGCGGTGAAGTTCTCCGCCATGAACCTGAGGGGCCTTTTCCAGGACTTCAACCCGAGGTGAGGCGGCGGCGTTGGCGACCCCAGGAGTCCGCGCTACGGGCTCAGGCGCGGGCTGGTGTTCGGCTCCAGGGAGGCACGGCGGGCGAGATGCTGCAGCCCGAAGACCCGGGCGCCTGCCTGAGCTTCCCTGCGAGTGCAAGCGACTCCCAGGCAAAACAGTCGGCCTCGGCGCCCGCCCTCTTCCTCCTCCAGTGCCAGGTGCCTTCAGCCCCTGCCCGGCCACAGCCGGAAGGGCCCCGCCGGGAGACTCGTCGTGCCCCAAGGCAACCCCGTTTCTCTCCGCTTGCTCTCCCTCATTGCTGTCCCAACTTCTTATTCTCGGTTCCATCCTCTTCTGTCCCGCTGCGTGTCCTCCATTCTCCGCGTCTGGCCGTCTCACTTGACCCAACACCCCTACCCCCACCCCAGCTGTTTCCTCCAGTTCCTCGCAGCCCTTGGGGTTTTCCTTGGATTTATGCCCGTCCTTTGCTTGTTGGCTTCTTTGTTGAACGGATACCTGAAACATTGTTGAATCCCTGGAGTCAGTGTCAGGGTATGGCAGTACCTTATATAATGCATTTCAGGGTGAGCCTGATCATTTTCCATACGCATTTTCTCATCAGTCTTCACTACAAGTTTATTTGCAGGAAGTAGATATTGCTGTCCTTTTCCAGATGGGGAACACCCAGTGCACAGTATGGAGAAAGCACTGGCAAAGGACTCAAGCGCCTGTCCTGCTCGACTGTTCTGTAACTGTTCTCTTTCCCCAGGCTGTGAGCTCCCTGAAGCTGAGACCATCTCCTGCATGTCTTAGTGTCCCCAGCGCCTCCCACCCACCGTATCTGGCAAATAGTAGGCACAAATAAAATGTCTGTGGAACTACACTGAGCCCAAAGACTTGGATTGGAGACCAGGCTATATGTAACTTGATGATTCTCTGCCCTTCTTTGGCCTTTCTGTAAAATAAGAAGTTGGCCTAACTGATCTCTTAAGTTTCCGTTCTTTGCTAGTTGGAAAGACATGTGCTCAGTAAACATTTGTATACTGTAACCTATGCTAGGTGCTTTAGATGCTGGCGGTCTCAGCCAAGGGGTGAAGAAGGACCTGTACACTTAAGATGTCTTACGGTACTGTGCTGTGCTGTACTATGGGGGCCGACTGTCTTGGCTGCTTGTTGAGGATGAAAGGAAGTCTTAGGGGAATGTTTGTATGTTAAGTATGCAGTCTCCCTAGGGAAGGTGACATTTTAACTTGTGAGTCATTGTGACTTTCTAGGTGCTTTTATTCCACTTTGAGTTCATGTTCTGGTCTGGAGTGCCAGTGTCCCAAACACAGTACAGACATTATCACTGTTGGCCCTAACAGAACTAACTGCAGTACCTTCCTCTGCTGCGCCAGGGGGTTAGGATTGGTCTGCAGGGCAGTAGGGTTGTTGCTGTAGCTAGACAAGCCATGTGTGTCTTCTGTTTGGAGATGGTGATAAGAAAGATAACTAAAAGCTGAATTGTTTTGTGCCCTTGGGAAACTCGCTTATCTATTGTTTTATCTGTAGAATGAGTATAATCTCAGAAGGGTAGGGAGGCCAATTCATAATTGATTACAAACTGGTTTACAAACAGAAAGCAACCTAACTTGTTTGCAATGTGACATATAATTCAGAAGCCATAAGAAACTGCCTCAAGTGATGAAACAGGCTAACAGAGTTGCCAAAGCAAAATAGTGCTGCACTGATGCTATGTTTAACCATTTTTTCCTTTAGCCTTTTCCTCCAAAAAATTAATATATGAAATTACAATGAAATACCTGGTATCTAAACAGATTTGTAGTAATTATCAACATATTTATCAATATTTTAATTCTACCTGGATTAAAATGTATTTCTACCTGAAAAATTTAAAGGTCTTTTATACTGTGCCATTTTCCTGATTCTGTGTTGTCAGAGGTAGTGGGTTCCTTAATCTTAGATATTTCAAGAAGACATTGGCCAGGTATTGTTGGTAAATCAGATTTGGTTTTTTAGCTGGTAGTGTTTCATGTCTCCTGAGCACTCCTAGTTTTTGACATTGTGCTTTAGTCCCCTTCCATGCTGAGGAAGGCCTTCCCTACAACTAGAAAGAAAACTGAGGGGTGTACACAGGAAGATACCTTATGTGGGGATTTAAAACTTGATGCCACTGCTTTGCCCCCGCCTCTAATTTTAAACAAATTCAACATCTCCTTCCTACCCCAGGAGGTTGTCACACACTGTTCTCTTTGCCAGGAATATTTCCTTCTCTTTTCCTCTCCTCCAGACCTAGTGAACTCCTGTTTATCCTCACTTGGTACTTGCTAAGGGAAGCTCTCCTGACTTCCCTCACAGATCTACTGCTCCCTGTTTCTGCAATTCCTGTAGTAGGCACTACTCCTCCATCATAGTGCATATTTGTACCCTTGTATTTGTGTGCTTATTTGATTAATACCCACCTCCCCTACTAAACTTAAAGCTCCATGGTGTCAAGGCCGTGACTGTGTCAGTATCATAGCCTGCATACCTGGATTAGTACCTGGCTCAATAAATATTTGTGGGATGAATAAGTGAATAACTCTCCAGATCCTATAAAAGAAATCTAGAGCTGCTGCTTTCAATCACTGCTTTCCTGGTAGTCTGTGGTCTCATTCTCTTTCTTCTTGCCCTCTTCCCACCTTCAGAGTGCAGCCATTCCATTGGAGAGATGAGAAAGAATATGGCACTAAGGTAGAATATGGCTGTCTTTACTTTGCAGATTATGTCTTTGTCACAGAAATAGTCACTCTTATGGTTTGGTGGATCCCAAAGCGTGGGCCATGGCTCCAGATCCCCTTTCCAGCCTTTTGGATCTTGGTAAATCTGAACCCACTGCTGCATTGACAAGGCTCTGGAAACTGCAGTGACAGAGAATGATTCACAAGTGTCAACAGTCAGATGTGCCGGGCTGCTAGATGACCCTCTGCCTATTTCCATCTGGCACAGGACTGGTTGATCATGAACTTCTTTTCATAATTGCTTTTTAATTATGCAGGTTAAGACAAGCTGAAACAGATGTACTGGACCCACAAAGAAGTCCTTCCTTGAATGCCTAAGGCTTCCTAACAGTGAAAGAGTCCTATTCTTAGAATAGGCAAACCGATTCCGAGGCATTCTGGGTAGTAGGGATCTGGGAGTAGGCAGCATTAGGTGGGCTCCCTGCACACACCATGGAGCCTTGAAATTTTCTGCTACTTTGATGGAGTTGCTGGTTCAGAGAAGGCCCTTCCACTCTGGCAGCCGTGTAGCACTGGAAGGCTGTGAGAAAACTCTGCTGGGCCTTCTTAGTCATCTGTGGTGAGCTCCTGATGGGAGTATGGTATATCCCTCAGGTGTGCTAGACTGGAACAAAGGCTGAGAAATGTTGTTCTGGGTGTTCCATCATGTGGCCACGGGGTACTGATGAGATCAGTAATGTTTGGAAACTTCTGTATGCTCCATATTCAGAAGACATTCTGGAGTCTATGTAAGTTATCTTGTCTCTTGTTTGAAGTCAGGAAAAAAGGAATGTGATTGCTGGTAATATAGTTCACAAAAGGCAGTTACCTGTCTTCCAGCAGTTATTTACAAAGTATATTTAGAACATTGATTCATCAGACATCTCCTAGGTTCCTACCTCATGCCAAGTGAGGTACTAGGTGCTCTAAGTACACAAATCAATGGAATATAGTCCTCTTCTCAATGTGTAAGCCTAGTGGAAGAAGCAGAAATGAAAGGGAAATAAGAATTCAATAGAGTATGAGGCATTACAGAGACAGGAACCAAATGTCTTGGAAGTACAGTTGGCGGGGCCACTAATTCTGTCTGGAGCATGCAGGGAAGAGACTGTAGTGGAAATGACTTTTTTTAATATATATATATTTTATTGTGTTTTAGGTTTTGGGGTACATGTGAAGAACATGCAAGATTGTTGCATAGGTACATACATGGCAGTGTGGTTTGCTGCCTTTCTCCCCATCCCCTGTATCTGGCATTTCTCCCATGTTATCCCTCCCCAACTCCCCACCCCCTGCTGTCCCTCACCTAGTCCCCCCCTCCCCACAGACCCCAGTGTGTGATGCTCCCCTCCCTGTGTCCATGTGTTCTCATTGTTCAACACCCACCTATGAGTGAGAACATGTGGTGTTTTTCTTTTCTTGTGTCAGTTTGCTGAGAATGATGGTTTCCAGGTTTATCCATGTCCTGACAAAGGACACGAACTCATCGTTTTTTATGGCTGCATAGTATTCCGTGGTGTATATATGCCACATTTTCCCTGTCCAGTCTTCATCGATGGGCATTTGGGTTGGTTCCAAGTCTTTGCTTTTGTGAACAGTGCTACAATGAACATTCGTGTGCATATGTCCTTATAATAGAATGATTTATAATCCTTTGGATATATACTCAGTAATGGAATTGCTGTGTCAAATGGAATTTCTTGAGCTAGATTTTGAATTGAGCTAGTCTTTTGAGCCAGACTTTGAGCTAGAATTGTAGGGTTGTTACCAGACCAGAGAGCAGGAAGGGTATCTCAGAAGGGACAAAGTATGCAAAGGCATGGGGTCATGATAGTACCTGGTATGTTCAAGTAGTGAAGAGGTCCATGTGGTGGGAACACTGCAGATGACATGTGTCATGTGAATTAAATATGTAATGTTAGTTACTACAAATATTCTTTACAGATTATTGTTTTTAAGAAAGCAGTATCCAATCCATAAGTGTACTGTCAGTACTGTCAGTGAACTACTCACCACTCAAGTGACTGTTTATCTGTTGTTCTGTACTCTCAAGCCACCTACAGTCAGGAAATGGTCTTGATTTTACTGATGTTAATAGCTGTGACTTCTTGAGTAACCTACCACATGCCAGGCCCAATATAGGGACTTTGCACCCATTATCCATAATCTTTACAACAACCCTGCAAAATTAGATATCAGCCTTATTTTAAAGTCTTGACAGCTTGTGACTTCCCTGAAGTCGCACAAGCAGGAAGAATCCCAAGATTCTAATCCAGGTCAGTCCCATGAAGCCTGTACTCTTTCCTGCGTGCCATGCCATATTTCTAGTTAAGTGACAATCCCTTTCCCCCATGACATTTTAGATCCAGTATACTAAGGACCCTTCTATTTACAAATTGTAGGTGATTAAACAAAACAAACCTCTTACTGGAGCTTATATATCCAAATGAATGTTGTCATTCAAAGAAATTAATTGGGGGAAAGGAATGTATAAACCTATTCCATTGTTCATACTCCTTGTTACTCATCTGGAATTCCCTTTAAAGTCAATTTACATATCACATAAGAGGATACATCTCATTGCTTTATGATCATTTAACATTTTCAACCAAAATAGTTCCATCTACTTTGATCACACATCTTATTCACTAAGCTTGGCTCTGAGTGACTATTCACCATTTCCAAAATTCGAATCCACCCTCAATGAAAATTTAGCACCATTTGGGATAGTGAAAAGATCAGACTGCAGGTTCTCAAGGTGCTTCCAAGAAGAAAGCTTCAAAGATGGTTTGAATAATGAAGTACCATTGGAATTAGTGCATTGCCTCCCAAGGGGACTGGTTAAAGGAGAGAAATCTCATTTGAATGTGTAATTTCCAGTTTAAAAAATATCATTCCTATGACTTGATATTTACACACACATTGTTCTTAGCTGTGTTCTCTGAGGGCTAGGATTCGGAGATGCTGAATTAGGTGCTGAATGAGTGGATGTTGAGTACAAATAGACATGTACCACTGGGTAGTCCTTGTTGCACAAGAGAGACAGTGGATTGAAGGAGTTTTAGATAGTTTCCTAGGACTCCAGAAGATAAGCTTTTTTTAAAAAAATATAGAGCTTGGGGTTTCTAATTACTTTGCATGATATGTCATACTTGTACAGGGTGACTGGAATTTAAGACAAAAGCCTCCCAACTCCAGAGGTAGGTTCTTTTATAACTGGAGACTCATACTTTGTCAGCTCTGACTTAATAGTGACAAAAATGATTGCTAAATGAGATCGTTACCTACAATTGGCAGAACTTTTGTCTTTCATAATACTGCTAAAGCTAGAATGGGTAAAATGTATTGTTTACACAGTGCTTTCACATACCCTTGTCTTAATGAATGAATATATGAGGAATCAGATGAGGAAACAGACTTAGGGGAAAACCACACCGCGGACGAATGGCAGTTGAGGAACTTAAATGTAGATCTTCCTACTGGCCTGGGCTCTGCTTTTATTTGGCTTTTGTGCTTTTTTATATCTACTGGTTAGATGCTCTTAAACATTTTTCCTCTAATAAAACCAGTTAAAATCTCCACTAAAAGACTTTAAATTTGGTTAATAAGGTTCTGCTGAGTGTAAGAGGGGCAGTTCCCTTGATAGTTTGTGAGTGTGTCAGGTTGTCATTTGGAGCCATTCTCTTAAGCTATAGACTGGGATGTGCCATCCAGAGTTTGTGTGTGGGTGCACGTGTGTGTGTGCATGCTCCAGTGAAGCCAGCCGCTTCCAATGGAAAGAAACTGATAGGTCTAAAAAGAGTCCAGCTGCATTCTTATGAGATGCAGAAAACAGATACTAGAACGTTTACACTCAGAGTCATTATCCCTTTGCTATGTATATTGTCTCTCTTCCTCCCTTCTTCCTTTTCTCCTTACCTGTTCTCCTAACCCTGCAAAGTGGGGAGAGAGGGAATTTGAGCCTGAGCAGAAAGCTCCATATAATTCAGAGAGGACACTAGCTTTGGCTCAGATAACACTACTTACTGATTCATCATATACTAACACTACAGATTCAAATGAGAGTGGCATAAATCCATTCTAAAGGTGTAACTGGAAAAGTGAATTTTAAGTAGTGATTAATGTTAAACTGGAACCTCCCAATTCTCCCAGGTTTGTGGATAAGCAGTCTGTTTTTATACTTGGACTCTGGTCTGAATGTTTCTTGAAAAGTAACTCAAAGTAGTTCAGGCTACAACTGTGACTTATTTTTTAAGTACATTTTCTTATCACTGTATTATTTGCCTAATATTGTATATTCTCTTGCAAATCAGGCTTGATATTTTCTTTTGGATATGCAGTCACCTTTTAGACTTTGCTTCCAAATATATTTATATAGTTAAGATACTATTCTTCCTTTCCCCAACTAGGAGTGTGTATGAATTACTTCTTTTGAACTTTCTGATTATATTAATTTGTTTTATTTGATCAACTTTGTAGTTTAATTTTTTATGAAAAAGCCAGCTGTTAGGATTACTGATAAGTTTCATTTTTTAAAATCTATATTTCTACTTTTAGTTTTATTATTTCTGTATTTTGGCTTTTTTCCCCAAATTTCTTAGAAACTCAGTTTACTAGTTTTCTTTTGCCTCTTTTTTTTTTTTTCCTTGTTTTCTACTTTCGTTTAAACTTTTGAAGTGAACACATTTTCTCTGAGTTTTGCTTGGCAGCTGCCTAGGTGTTTTTGTGTTTCAGTTATATTTTAGTATATATTAAATATTCTGTAATAGTGTTCTCTTTTATCCTTGACTTAATCATTATTTAAGGAAGGAAATTAACATTGATCTAGTTAACTGTTTGGTGCCAAGTCCTGCAATGAATGTTTTCTGATAGGTTATTAAATCCCTAGCACTATCTAATAGACGTATCTGCATTTTGCTCCTGAGGCACATGAGGCTTAAATTAAGTGCATGCAAAAAATCTCATCAACTCAACTAAACTGTTTAACAAATCAGTATTGAAAATGATCCATTTTTTGTCAGTCTCTTATAAATTGTATAGAATTTCTGCCTCTGGTCTCTACTGATTACAGTCCACCTTACACACTCATGTGTATCTTCTGTCACTCTTTTGTTGAGAAAATCTGCAGTGGCCCCATATTACCTGTTAATAAATTTCAAGGACTTTACCTTGATATTCAAATTCCCCTACCATCTTACCCCAGCCAACTTCTGGCTTATTCCCTACAATGCCCTTTCTCCTGTCTTTCCAGCATCCTACCCACCAAGATTTATAGAAAGTATTCTGTGTGTTCCAGTCTGCTGTAATTGGAGAGGGGAGGATAAAGAAGTGACGGGTAATGAATACAATAATACAGTTAGATAGAATAAATCTAGTGTTTGATAGCTCAAGAGGCAAATATAGTTAATAATGTATATTTGCAAATAACTAAATGAATGGAATTGAAATGTGCCCAACACAAATATGTGATCAGTGCTTGAGGTGATGGATATTCCAGTTACTCTGATTTGATCATTACACATTGTATGCTTGCATCAAAATATCACATGTATCCCATAAATATATACAACTGTTTTGTATCCATAATAAATAAAAATAAAAATTTTTTAAAAGATTGGAAAACATCTTATTCCCTTTGTCTGGAATTCCTTGTTCCCAACTCGTTGCCCAGACTCCACCTCTCTTCCCAGCTCTCCCAGAGAAATTAATCTTACAAGTCCCCTAGTTTACCATATGTAGTTACTTGTTGACACATCATCTCCCTCTATTCCTATTAGCCTGAGCATCTTGAGGGAAGAAATTGTTTCTCCTTTTTATATATCTCACACATTTCAGCCACTCAGATATTTTTAAAAATTGTAAATTAGATATGTGTTTATTGTGTATTGCTGCCCCAAGGTTCCTTTTTTTCTCCCTGGAAAAGCTATATATATGTAAAGAAAGTGTGTTTTCTTGTTCTGCTACTTAATTCTCTTGATATAACCTTGCTGTTTTTTAAATCTACTCTTGTGTTCATTTCCATATTTTCCCTGGGAACTTTGTCTGTTTTATCTGTCATGATTTAATAGTAGCATGAGGAAGCCCACAATGAAAATATTTCTGTGTATTCTTAAAAAATAAAAATTGTAAAATTATTTCCATATTCCCTGGTCATGTTAGATTTTTGTTATTTAGGTTTTCCTTATTAGTCCTTTTAGCTCTTAATACTTTTTGTTTTAAAATCTAATTTATCTAATTTTAAAGATAGTAAATTGTTTCTCTTGTCTTCATCTAGGCGTGATAAACCTCTGTCCTCTGATTTCTTATAGTTGGTTCAGCTTTTAACATTGGTTCCCAGTGTGACTCTTGAATGTAACAGATTTACTTTTTTAATCTAGGAAGTAACCTTTCTTTTTACAGAGCTGTGGTAGGCAGAATAATGACCCCCCAAGTATGTCCACATCCTAATCTATGGAACCAGGGAATATGTTCTGTAGCATGGCAAAGTGGAATTAAGGTAGCAGATGGAATTAAGTTTGCTAATCAGCTGACCTTAAAATAGAGAGATTATTGTGGATTCTCTGGCTGGGCCCAATGTAATTATAGGGTCCTTAAATAATAGAAGAAGAAGACAGAAAAGGAGGTCAGAGTGATTGAGTATGAGGAGGACTGCATTCTCCATTGTTGACTTTGAAGATGGAGGAAGGGGCCATGAGCTAAGGAATGTGGCAGCCTCTAGAGCTAGAAAACGCAAAGAAACATTCTCTCCCAGAGCATTCGGAAGCATAGTCCTGCTGACACCTTGACTTTAGCCCAGTGAGACTCATGTTGGACTCTGACCTCCAGAACTGTAAGGTAATAAGTTTGTGCTTTTTAAACCACTAGGTTTGTGGCAGTTTTGAATGGCAGCAATAGGAAATTAATAAAAGAACATTCAGTCCATGTGTATTTTTCTAACCCTAGAATTTGGATCATGAATTACATTTTTGTGCTATTATTTGACCTTTTGTAAGTTTATCTTGTTTTCTATTTTTCATGTCATAGACATAAAATTTTAAGTTTCCTTTAAATTATGTCAAAAACCACATAAAACAATCACTTTTCCAACATTTAAAACATTTTGGTACTTCTCTTTTCTTTAGTTCCACTACTCTTTCTCTCTTTGTTTTTTTAATTAAATAAGGAAACTGTTTTACAGAAGATAATGAAGTTAGCTTATAGCATTTACCCTCCCCTCAATCTACTTTTTAATTGTAGTCTGAAAATCCTTTAGGATAAAAATTACCTGTCCATATTATCTAATTTACATATGAATCCTGTGTCTATCATTATCTCAGCATTTGTTAATGTTCTAATCAACTAATTTCTTTTAAATATTCTGTTTTCAAGGCCATTGTTTCTGGTAATTATATTTGTAGCCACAGGCTGTAGTTGACAAATTGGTTCTAATTTTTTTAGATTTTGGAATATTCCCCTCTGCTTTTAGAGAGAAAAATTCTGCCTCTACTAATTATGTACTGTGTTTGTGATTATAACTCCATTTCTATTAACTTGTGAATCCTGCTCCACCCCACCTGGACACAGGCCCTTTTCTTGTCCAAAGTCTAAGTCATGGATGAAGTCATTTTTATCTTGGCTTCTTTAAATGTTAATTCTCTCTTTCTTTGTAGCAACTTGTAAAAGCCTGTTTTTGTTTTTGAGTATTAATAATATTAACTAATGTGTATTGAGTATGCTGGTTATCAAACTGTTTTCCACAGACCTTGGAGTTCCTTAAGACCCTTTCCAGGTATCTGCAAAGTCAAAATTATAGTACTAAGACATTCTTTGCCTTGGTTGACATTGGCATTCGTGGAGCTAAAGTGATGGGTCAAACAGCAGGTGCCTGAGCACAAATTAGGACAGTGGCACCAACTGCACTAGTATTTTGTTGTTGGATTCTTCACCACATGCTGGACTTGCAGTTAAAAAAGAATGCCAGCTTCACTTATGAATGTCTTGATAAACCAGAAAAATATTAATGTCATTTAATCTTGACCCCTGCATGCTCATCTAGTTTAATATTCCATGTGATGAAATGTGAAGAGTGCATAAAGATCTGCCGTATGCTAAAGTGCAACAGTTGACTCAAGGAAAAACATGTGTGCCTGAGTTACAAGCTGCTGTTTTCATGGGACATCATTTTTATTTGGAAAGACAACTGACAGTCAAGACTGTGGTTATTTGTGTTATGGTATTTGACAGACATTTTCTTGAAAATGCAAGAAGCAACCTTCAAGGAAAACAACTCATGGTATTTTTTGTAAATGGTAAAATTTGATCTTTCATGGGAAAATAAGAATTTTTGAAAAGTTGTATCTACCACCATGAGCTTGACAACCTCCCAGTACTTAAAATATTTCTGATGAAGTGGGTGGAGATAGTAAGTAAATAGAGTGATTTTTTTTTTTTTTTTTTTTGCTATTGTATATGAAATGTGTCAACATTTGAAAGGTCTTTATAACTCAGTGAACCAATATTTTCCAGTTGACCTACATTGTATTATACAATCATGTGGGGATAAAAGAGTCATTAAAAATTTAAGAGAGACCAGTGGATTTCAGTGTAGCAGAGTACAAAAAGTTCATTGACAGGATTTCAGATTCCACATCACAGTTAACCTTTCAGAAACTACCACTTGTTGAGTTTTGGTGTCCTGTTGCAGAATATCTACCATTATCTGAAAGAGCTATTAAAATAGTTCTTTTCTAACTAATAGTTCTTTTCTAACATATCTCTGAGACCAGATTTTCTTTGTATACTTGAACGAAAACAATATATTGCAACAGAATGAATGTAAATGTAGATATTAGAATCTAGGTGTCTTCTATGAAATCATACATTTAAAATTTTGCAAAACTAGAGAAACAGTGCTGCCACTCACTAAATTTGTATTGGTTTTGGAATTTTTAAAAATAATGTTATTTATGTTTGTACTTAATGTGTTTATTGTTACCTTTAAAGAGTAGATTTTTAAAAATAACCACTGTATCCGAAATATTAAATATCAGTAGGGATAACCCATATCAACAAGAGCTCATTGGGATCCTCAGTAATTTTTAAGACTGAAAATGATTCGTTTTTAAGAGCTAAAGAAGTGTCAAAATTTTTTATACTAAAAACTTTGAGAGCCGCTGATTAAGTGCTTTATACAAAGCACTTATCATACTCATTACCTTATATTCACTGCCACCTTATGAGGTACATATTATTTCCCTAACTTTACGGGTAAGAATACTATGACACAAAGATGCTATATGTATTTTTGTTAGCAACCCCTCTGAATCTCATGGTCTTCCCAGTGTAGTTTTCTATCTTGGGGGCTTGCTTCTGAGTTTAATTCTGTAGGTCCCATTTTCTTAGTACCCTCCTCCCTTTTTTCCAATTGAAGTTTCTTAAGTTATTTTTCATAGTACAAAAACAGTACATGTACCTTACAGAAAACTCAGATATCATAAGCAAAAGAGTAAAAAGACTATCCTTAATCTTCCCCATTGGAGACCTGTTAGCTGCTCAGCGGATATTTATTCAGATGCTTTTCTAAATACGTTCAATTATCAGTGTAAAGTCAGTATAGTATAACACTCAATTAAAAGGATTTTGGAGTCAAATGGTTTGACTCCCAACTCTGAGCTCTTAGACAAATTACTTAACATCTAAGCTTTTATTCCTTATCTGTAACTGCACTGATCTGTTTCCTGTGTCTAGAATTTTGCCCTTTCCAGAATATCAAATAAGTAGCATTGTACAGTATCTTGGGTTTTCAATCTGAATTATTTGACTTATAGTGCATTTTAGATTTATCAGTGTTGTTGTTTTCATCCATAGTTTGTTCCTTTTTACTGTTGATTAGTATTCCATTGAATGGACATACCAAAATTGGGTTAACCATTCAACAGTTTATGGATATCTGGGTTGTCACCAATGGCAATTATGAATAGAGCTTCTTTGAATATTGAATACAAGTCTTTGTGTGGGCATATATTTTTCTTTTTCTTGAGTAAAACACTTAGATGTGGGATTGCTGGGCCATAGAGTAAGTATACACTTAACTGTATAAGAAACTTCTGAAAAATGTGTGCTATTTTCTAAAGTGGCTGTTCTATTTCACATTCCCAGCAGCATATATAAGAGATCTAGTGTGTGTGTAATCTTATCTCATTGTGGTTTTAATTTTCATTGTCCTAACACCTGAAAATAGTATTTTTTGTGTGCTTATTTGCTTTTTGTATACCTTCCTTGATGCGATGTCTCTGAATTTTTTGGCCATTTTTAATCATGTTATTCACTTATTTTTTTAGCTGCAAAAGTCGTTTTTATATACTGGATACAGGTACTTTGTCAGAAACAAGGTTTCAGAGTATGGTCTCCCAGTTTGTGGTTTGGCTGTCATTTTCTTAATGATATGTATCTTTTAAAGAGTAAGAGTTTTTCATTTTGGTAAAGTCCAATTTCATATCCCATCTAAGAAATGTTTGCCTAACCCTAGGTTGCAAGTTATTTTTTTTCCTATGTGTTTTGGACATTTTATAGTTTTGTTTATGACATTTAGGTCTATGATCCATTTCACATAAATTTTTGTATATGTTGTGAGGTTAAGAGTCAAGGTTTACTTTCCTCATTTATCCAGTTGTTCTACCATTTATTGAAACATTTTTTCCCCATTGAATTGCCTTGGCACCTTTGTGGAAAATTAACTGACTCTATAAGCATGGATCTGTTTTACAGAAGAACCTGCTGGCTCCCAATTTTCATTGGGATTGGATTGAGTCTTTAAAATAATTTGGTTAATTTGGCAAGTGTGATAGGCTAAATCATGGCCCACAAAGATATGCACTTCCATGGAACCTGTTAAAGATCTTGAGATGATGGGGTTATCAAAGTGGGCAATAAATGCAGTCAATCACAGGTCTTATAAGAGGGAGATAATATTAAGAGGAGAAGGCAGTGTGATGGAAGCAGAGAGAGATTGGAAGATTTTATGCTGCTGATTTTGATGATAGAGGAAGGGGCCATGAGCCAGGGGAATACAGCTCTAGAAACTGGACAAAAGAAGTAATAGACTCTCCCTTAAAATCTCCAGAAGGAGTAAGTACTGCTGATATCTTGATTTTAGTCCAGTGAAACCCTTTTTGGACCTCTGGCCTCAGGATAATAAATGTGTGCTATTTTAAGTCACCAATTTTGGGGTAGCTTGTTACAGCACCCATAGGAAACTAATACATGGAGGATGTAAATCTTAACAGTATTGAGTGTTCTAATCTATAAACACAGTATATTTCTCCATTTATTTAGATTTTTAATTTTTCTTGGTAGTTGTGAACTGAATGCCTCCCCTCAAAAATCACAAATTGATTATAATCCCCAATATGATGGTATTTGGAGGTGGGGCATTGGGAGGTGATTAGGTTGTGAGGGTGGAGCCCTCATGATTGAAACTAGTGCCTTTATAAGAAGAGAACAGAGAGCTAGCTCACTCTCTTTTCACCATGTGAAGGGTATGAGAAGTCTGCCTTCTGCCACCCAGAAGATAACCCTTCCCAGAACCCAGCCATGCTGGCATCCTGATCTCCAACTTCCAGCCTCTGGAACTGTGAGGAATAAATTTCTGTTGTTTATAACTTCCCCACAGTCCTACCAGTGTTTGGTAGGTTTCAGTATATAGGTTTTGCATGTATGTTGTTAGATTTATCCCTAAATGTTTTATATTTGTGATGTTATTTATAAGTGGTGGATTTTTCATAAACTTTTAATTTTTGAATAGTTTTAAATTTATAGGAAAGTTGCAGTAAATGATATATATTTTTAAATTTCTGTTTTCAGTTTGTCATACCTAATATATAGAAGAAATACATTAATTTTTGTACTTTTATCTTGTATACTTCAATTTTATTAAATTCACGTATTAGATCTACTAGTTCTTTTGTAAATTCCTTAGGATTCCCTACACAGAAAATCATGTTGTTTGTAGATAATGGCAGGTTTACTTCTTTCTTTCAAAACTGTATTCTTTTGATTTCTTTTTATTATGTTATTGTTGTGGCTAGGACCTTTAGTACAATGTTGAATAGATAAGTTGAAGTGGACATACTTGCTGTGTTTCCTGTCTTAAGGGGAAAGTATTGCTTCTCTCACCATTAAGCATTTTAACTATAGGTTTTTCATAGATGCTTCTCTATTCCTAATTTCTTTAGAGCTTTTATCTTGAATAGGTAGCAAATTATGTCAAATGCTTTTTACACAGCTATTGAGATGATCATGTGATTTTTCTTTTTCAGCCTACTAATACCACGAAGGATATTAACTGATTTTCAGATCTTAATCCAAGATTATGATCTTGGAATCCTAGCTAAACCACATTTAGTCTTAATATAGTATCCTTATATATTGCTGAATTCAATTGGCTAAAGTCTTTTGAGGATTTTTACATCTCTGTTCATGAGAGATATTGGTCTGTAGTTTTCTTTCTTGGTCAGGTTCTGGTATCAGGGTAATGCTGGCTTCCTAAAATAAATTGGGAAATGTTCCCGCCTCATCTTTTTTGCAAGAGTTTGTGAAGAATTGGTGCTATTTCGTCCTTAAATGTTTGGTAGATTTTGCCAGGGCCTAACATTTTCTTTGTGAAAAGGGTTTTAACTAGAATTGCAGTTTCCTTGTCTTTGTTTCAAGAAATTTACTGGCATAAAGTTGTTTATAATATCCCCTACTTATCCCTTTAGTATTTTTAGAATTTGTAGTGATATCCATGCTGTCATTCTTGATATTAGTAATTTGAGCCTACTTTTTTTACTGATTACTCTGGCTCTAGATTTACCAATTTTCTTATTTTCTCAAAGAAATTGCTTTTAGTTGTATGATTTTTTTTCTCTAATGCCTTTTTACTACATTTTATTGATTTATATGCTTATATTTATCATTTTCTTCCTTCTGTTTGCTTTTTAAAATTTTTCTTCCCTTTCTAGTTTCATAAGATAGAATCTTAGAAACTTGAGATCTTTCCTAATATAAGCATTTGATGCTATAATTTCCCTTAAGTACTGGTTTAGTGTATCTCACAAATTTTGGCATATTGTGTTTTTGCTTTTGATTAATTCAAAATATTTTTTTAATTTTCTTCGTGGTCTTTGACCTATGGATTATTTAGCAGTATGGCATTTAATTTTCAAATATTTTGAGAATTTTCTAGATATTTTTCTATTGTTGATTTCTAGTTTGACTCCATTGTGCTTATTTACTTTGTATGATTTCAGTCCTTTTAAATTTGTTAAGCCTTGTTTTATGGCCCAGAATTCAATCTGTCCTGGTAAATGTTCCACGTGTGTTTGAAAGGAATCTGTATTTTGCTTGTGTTGGGAGAAACTCATTAATATTAATTAGGTCAAGTTGGTTGATAGTGTTGCTACAATCATATATATCCTTAGTAATTTTCTGTGTATGTTCTGTTACTGAGAAAGGAATGTTAATTTCCATTTATAACAGTTCGATTTTTTTATTTCTCCTTTTAGATTGATCAGTATTTTCTACATATATTGTGAAACTTTGTTATTAGGCATATAAACATTTATGAGTGTTAGATCTTCTTGACAAATTGACCCCTTTATCATTATGAACTAATTCTGTTTGTCCCTGGAAATAGTCCTTGTTCAAAAACATACTGTGTCTTACGGTATGGTAGGCAGAATGCCCCACTCCCACAGATATCCAGGCCCTAAGCCCTGAAACCTGTGAATATCTTATTTTACATGGCAAAGGGGACTTTGAAGATGTATTTATTAGCATGAGTTTCTGTTGTTACCATGACAAATTATTAAAACTACTCAAGCTTATTGTCTCTTAGTTCTTTAGGTCCAGGTACAGCATGACTCAAATGGGTGTTTTGCCTAATTTCACAAGATCAAAATCAAAGTGTTAGGACTGTTGTATTGCTTTCTGGAGGCTACAGGGATTAATCTGCTTTCAAGCTCATTTGGGCTCGTGTCAAAATTTAGTTCCTTGGGGTTGTAGGGCTGAGGTCCCCTTTTCCTTGCTGGTTGTCAGCTGTGAGTTATTCTCTCATTCTAAAGCTTGCCTGCATTCCTTGGCTCATGGTTCCTTACCTCCATGTTCAAAGCCAGAAGTGACAGACTGAATCATTCTCAAGTCTGGAATCTCTCTGACTTCTGCTTCATCTCTTCCACCACATTTCTCCAACTTAACTCTTTTGTTTTCTTATTTTAAGGGCTCATGTGATTATACTGGGCCCACCTGGAGGGGCCTATTTGCAAGAGCCCAATAGAGGCCCCTAGTATCTAAGGTCAGCTGCCAGATGACAGCAAGCAAAGAAATAGGTACTCTAGTCCTACAACCACAAGAAACTGGATCCTGCCAACAACATGAATGAACTTAGAAGTGGATTTTGCCAGAGTCCCCTGATAAGCATTCTACCAACAGACACCTTGATTTCAGCCTTGTGAGATTCCAAATAGAGAAACCAACCAAACCCATCTGGCCTTCTGTTATATAGAACTGTGAGATAATAAATTTACATTGTTTTAAGCTGCTAAGCTTGTGGTAATTTGTTACAGCAGCAATGGAAGACTAAACAAATGTTAATATAGTCATTTCATCTTTCTTTTGGTTAGTGTTTATTTGGTCTAACTTTTTCTTTCTTTTTGATTTTAATCTGTCTGTGACTTTATAGATAGATAAAGTGGGATTCTTATAGATGGCATATAGTTGTCTTGCTTATTTATCCAATCTGATCATCTTTGTCTTTCAATTGGTATTTAGGCCATTATATTTAATATAGTTATTGATAGGGGTGAGTTTTAACTACTGTCTTGCTTCAGCCTGGAAACTGCCTCTAATCCACAAACTGGGGCAATAGTAGGTTTTACTTCCTTTGTTTCCTCCCTCTCACCTGTTCTCCACTGCCTGTTGTCAGTGTATGAAAACTGTTCTTTTGTAGACTGTATCCAAGTTTCTTATTTAGGTGGGAAGGTAAATTATATTCCTATTATTATATCAAGGCTGGAAATAGAAGTCCTCAAGAGTGTAATTTCCAGTTAATATTTCAAGGACATCCTCTGTAGCAATTCCCTTTTATATGGGATGAGCATGTGTGTATGTGTAACTTATTCAGTTATGGAAAATATAATACATATACTAAAATGTTCATGCCATATGAATATGACAGATGGCTCCCTTTTTAGAAATATAATCAGCCAGTGACAGAACTTGACCATATTCTGAGCATGTCAGCCTTTTCCAGTCTCTGTGTCTTGGTATAGCTAGTTCCTTCTGCCTGAAATACTTCCTCATCTTACTTCCTTTCCCACTGGCAGCTTTCTACTTGCCCTCTGGAACCAGCTCCAGGGTCATCACCTCTCTGTTTCTGAGTGCCTCAGACACAATCTGTATTTCCTCTTCCAAGCTCTTATCACAAACATCATGCTGTATTATATGTTTCTGTGTGGACTTCCTTTTATGAGGAAGCCTTGGAAAGCAGGAGACTTATTTTAGTCTTCTTTATGTTTCTTTTATTCCTAACACATTATGTCTGCCCCATAGACCTTTTCAATACATGGTTGTTGAGTTAGTGACTCCTTTTACATGCTGACAGATGTTGCTCTTATTACTCCCCATTTCAGTATCACATGTTTGTAAAAGTGAATCCTCTGACTCTCCTTTTCTCCTAGTAAATTCCTCATCTATGCCTGTCTGCTGCTGTTCTCTGTGCTGCTGGCCCTTCGTTTGGATGGCATCATACAGTGGAGTTACTGGGCTGTCTTTGCTCCAATATGGCTGTGGAAGTTAATGGTCATTGTTGGAGCCTCAGTTGGAACTGGAGTCTGGGCACGAAATCCTCAATATCGGTAATACTGCTTTATAAAACCCATTGGTCACTATCATGAGGGAGCAATATCTTGACTTTTCTCACTTTTGATGAAGTAAGGACCATTTTATTTTCTACCTATCTGGGGTGTTAGAACTATAGTTTAAGCTAACAAATCTCTTCTGTGTTTTTGAAATTTTGGTGTTGGGTATGTATTTTCTTACAAAAGCAGTACCATTTGGGGGTAATTAAGTTGCCAGCCAGCTTACAAATACCTGTATAATCCAAAATGCACCCCAAATACGGAACTGGTATGCCATACTAGACTAAGTAGCATGAAACCACCGTTTTTAGGAGAAGACACTCATATTATGTTTGCTCATGAAAGATCTTTCTCCAGCTCAAATTTTGGAACTGGGACTCCCCTGTGCCACCCTCCTAGCCCCAGAGCTTGAGGACTATTATCAGTGTGGGGAGGTGTCTTAGCCAGGAGACCATGAGTCCCTGAAACAGCAGCTGGGGAATGAGGAAAGTTGAGGGCTGGATGCTAAGAAGGAAAGCAGAGCCTTTGGGGGCAGTGGAGAGGGGTACCCTTTACCATTTCCAACTTTTGCTCTCCCTGCTCTTGGATGCCTCAGCTGACCCAAATTCCTGGGAGTTGGCTCACTCCAGCATGCAGCCTGGTGTTTCTGGGACCTGTGAGAGGCTTTCCCTTCTCTGCCACAGAGACTGTCACTACATAAAGGAAAAAAGGGGGATTTAAGAGTGAGAGGCTATTATGAACCTTCACTAGGAAGATGAGGAGTAAAGGAATTCCCAGTAGGCAGCTGCTCATGTGGGAAAAGTGTGAAGTTGAAACTACCTCAACTTTTTTTTTTTTTTTTTTTTTTTTGAGATGGAGTTTTGATCTTGTTGCCCAGGCTGGAGTGCAACGGCATGATCTTGGCTCACTGCAACCTCCACGTCCTGGGTTCAAGTGATTCTCCTGCCTCAGCCTCCTGAGTAGCTGGGATTACAGGCACCTGCCACAACTCCTGGCTAATTTTTTGTATTTTTAGTAGAGATAGGGTTTCACCATGCCAGGCTGGTTTCAAACTCCTAACCTCAGGTGATCCACCTGCCTTGGCCTCCCAAAGTGCTGGGATTATAGGCATAAGCCACCATGCCCCGCCACTACCTCAACTCTTTAAATTCTTGTTTACTAACTCTAAGATTCAGATTGTGTAAGTTACATATCACATACATATCTAAGAGCTGTAAAACAGTTACACAGAGAGCTTTGGCAGGTGGGAGACATTCATGTATAGCTGTTTCAAAGTTCTTAGATTTTTTTTTTTTTTTGAAAGATTGATGACCTGTGTGGCTGTATATGCTTTCTTTTTTATGAGATATTTTCAGATATCTAATGTTTGCTTCTCAAAGAATGAAAAGTTAAACATTTAGGTTCTACTAATTGATATTCAGAATATACTCAAACTTCTCTTTGTTGATTTTATTTAAGATGTTTTGAGCAAGGAAAGAATTATTTATTTGGTGTTGAATGTGAGGAATGTATGGGCGTGGTCATTCTCATGTTAACATTAACCCGTGGAACACGCTTGAGTCCTACAGGAATAATCTTTGATAGCATTATCTCTATGATCTAACCTCTGGTGTATTTATCACCCTCAAGACATGTATATCATAAATGTTTCTCTATATTTAGAATAAACATTGTAGGCCTTTCAAATGCATTATAGAGCCTTTTCCTGATTGGTGGGCTTACCATTGCTCAATTATAGATCCATTTAGGTTATTACACATGATATTAGCTAATTAAACTGATTTTGTTTGAGAACAGTTTTAACTCTTCTTTTTCTTTCTCTTCGATCTGCAGGTATTAATTTATCTTAATGGAATAGAAAGAAAAATAAAAATCATTTATACTTTTTATTTACATTTAAGAATAGCACCTAACAATAGTTACTATATCTTGTTGAAATATAACTGACACTTGTTCATAGAACTAGTTATTTTTATAATATTGTGTGAAGTGTAGTTTATGTGGTTTTTAATTCATTGAAAAATAAAGATCATGAGACTTAAGGGGTATTTGTCTGGTTTTAGCAGTAGAAGCAATCAGCTTGAATAATCTTGGAAGTAACTCTTGTTGAATTTAAAGATGTGAATAGAAGTTTTTATGTACATTGTCAGGGAAATAATAACTGGTTATTTCTTTTGAGAATATCCTTGTACAGTTAAAACATTAACGTCTGGTTTTGTTGTAATGTTCATTTCTTTTCTTTAAGTTATTCATATTTTATTGTGTAGGATTTTTTTTTAATTGTACTTTAGGTTTTGGGGTACATGTGCAGATCAGGCAGGATTGTTGCATAGGTACACATACGGCAATGTGGTTTGCTGCCTCCATCCCCCCATCACCTACATCTGGCATTTCTCCCCATGTTATCCTTCCCTGACCTCTGTAGTAGTTCTTCAGTGTTTCAGAGATTGCCTATCAAAGCTTACATTTAAGTTAGCCTTCTACCTGATTTCCCTTTGCTTTTGTCGAATTTACAAGCAAAATTCAAAGTATCAACATAAGTTGGTATTTGCCCTGAACTGCTTGCTTATAATGGAGGTTCTGAACTGAGGGTGTTTTCTTCTCTCCCTTTTTAGAGCAGAAGGAGAAACATGTGTGGAGTTTAAAGCCATGTTGATTGCAGTAGGCATCCACTTGCTCTTGTTGATGTTTGAAGTTCTGGTCTGTGACAGAATCGAGAGGGGAAGCCATTTCTGGCTCCTGGTCTTCATGCCACTGTTCTTCGTTTCCCCGGTGTCTGTTGCAGCTTGTGTTTGGGGCTTTCGACATGACAGGTCACTAGAGGTGAGATTTCATATATTTAAGAATGTTTTCCATTTTGGGAGTCCAAGGTGGGTGGATCACTTGAGGTCAGGAGTTCAAGACCAGCCTGGCCAACATGGCGAAACCCCATCTCTGCTAATAATGCAAAAATTAGCTGGGCGTGGTGCCATATGCCTATAATCCCAGCTTCTCAGGAGGCTAAGGTGGGAGAATCACTTGAACGCAGGAGGTGGAGGTTGCAGTGAACCTAGATTGTACCATTGTACTCCAGCCTGGGTGACAGAGCAAAACTGTCTCCAAAAAAAAAAAGAGAATGTTTTCAAAAGTAAAATCTTTTGCTCAGTTATTCGGATGTTAATTTCTTACTCTTTGTTAGGAAGAGCTTGAACATTAACAGCTCTAAATCATGAGACAGTAAGCCAACAAAAGACAATGGAAATAATCATTTTTCTTTCTTCACTTAGAACATTGGCTTTTCACCCAAGACATCAGCCTTCTCCCAGCTTCACATCCTGTATCAATCAGACAGAAACAGAACTAATAGGTTAGTTACAGATATACAAATAAAGAGAGTTAAGGAACTGGCTCACATTATTGTGGGGCTGACAAGTCTGAAATCTGCCGGGCAGGTGGACAGGCCGGAGACCCAGGAGGAGTTGATGCTGCAATCCTGGCACAGAATTTCTTCGTCTCCAGGAAACCACAGTTTTTGCTTTTAAGGCCATCACCTGATTTCATGAGCCCTCCCCCCATGCTATGGAGGGTAGTCTTCTTTATTCAAAGTCAGTAACTTCACTGCAACACCAAACTTAGTGTTTGATTAAATAACTGGGTACTATAGCCCAGCCATTTGACACTCAAAACTGACCATCTTCCAACCCCAGACCCCATGATTTGGCACCTCCCCTGCTCTCTGGTTATATCCTGATGTTTGTTTATTTATTCAATAAACATTTATCAAGTATTTACTATATGCCAAGCCCTTTTCCCCTAATCATAGGGGATATGCAGATGAATAAAATACCAAGACTAGTAATACTAGTAATGAAAATAATTGCAGATAACGTTTATTGAGCACTTACTGTGTGCCAGGCATTGGGTGAGGCACCTCACATGCAATATTCACAACCCGTGAGGTAATACAGAGAAGGTAAGTCATTTGTTCATGGCTGCATGGGAAGGGGCAGGATGAGGATTTCATTTCAGTCAGCCCAACTCTAAAGCCCAGGCACATAACTACATAACTGCACAAAAGCTGAGGACCCAAAGCTGACTCCTGATGCGTGGAGGGGAGAACTATGGACAAAGAGTGAAGGAAGAAGACTGCAGTTGGCTTAGGAAGTAAACATAGCAGCTATGGGTCAGGCATACAAACTCGGACCCCAGGTCTGGGCATGGGGGAAAGGTATCTAGACAGAGGGACAATGATGGAACAAGGCCCCGTGGGACTCAGAGGGACAATGGGACCCAGAGCACCAGGAAGGGTTTGGCCTTGAACAGAGGGAGCTATTCCCTGATTCTCATGCTGGTGGAAAGGCGACAGCATGGGTGTGACTGGTAGGTAGGAGTGGGCTATGGAGGGAGAGTGTCTGATGGTCCACTTTCACCTTCCCTGCAATTCCCATTTTATATCAGGGACTTGAGTATCTGTGGATTTTGGTATCTATGGGGAGTCCTGGAACCAGTCCCCCACAGATACTGAGGGAAAACTATACAAGGGCTAGGACTGCATTGGGCCTGAATTATAGAAAGTAAGTCTTTCACATATTCACACTTGGCATTCCTACCCTTGGAAGAAACCACATACCAGAAGTGAGCTCTCTCTCCCTGTTAACACAAGAACAAGTACCTATGTTGGTGAGGGGGTGGTTGGGAGTAGGCTCATACAGAGATGGGAAGGTGATCTTCCAAGGAGCCCTGTGTTGGGAGGGAAGGGATGGCATTTTGAGGACATGTGGAAGCCTAGAGGCCGGAGACACTCCATCAGCTGAGTGGACTGTAGCAGTTCAGATATGACAGGAGCATAAGGTGGAAAGGAAGGAACTGTGGGAGTTGAGAAGAAAGGGCGCCTCTACAGAGGGATTGGGTCGAATAGGGGCCACATCCTCAGCCCACAGAGCCTGCGCTGAAGTGCCCCAGGCACCCCACTGCACTCACAGGGCACCAAGGGATAGTGGATATTTTGAGGAAAACAGTTAATACCTGACATTTGTTGAGACATCATACAAACTACTAGCTTGAAATGGTTTACAGGTTTATTTTTAGGCCACATTACATTCCTTTCAGTGACATCATATCTTTAAGAAGCTGGGTTTTTGGCAGTTGTTGTGAAAAAGAAAAAGGCCAGTGCTGTGTGAAAATTCAGGTGAAAAACAGGCAACAAGAGTGGGAGTGCCTTGTCTGATTCTAAGGTGTGGGAAATGGTGAGCCACCTGACAGGCACACGCATCCAACTGGGAATTAGTTTTGGTTATTTAAAATAAACATTTTTCTTTAGTTTTACATGAATTATTTTTTCAAATGGCTACTTAGGACAGAAATACTTACTAAGTTAGACGTAATTACTTAAATCAGTGCAACTGTTGACATTTCCAGCCATATTAGGGATTTCTTTTGGCCTACAGGTTTACGGAGGAATTATGAAGTTCCCTATGTACCTGTGTACTGAAAACTTTTGGGAAGCTCTGGGCCCAGTCTTAGATTTTGATTCTGTGGACAGAATGTGTTTTACCAGAGTGAGGAGCAGCCTGCAGAGCATTTGGGCTGGAGGTGAGAGGTTAATAAGGGAGTTGCCAAAGTGATAGGGGGATGATGAGGAAGAACACCTCACTTGGCAGTCATCAGATAGAAAGTGGGCACGGGATTCAAGAGAGTCTGGATGGTACAGTGGACAGGGTGTGGTGACAGAACTCGAGAGCATGGGAAAAAGAATAGAGAGTGATTCCCAGGCCCATGGCTTGAGAAATGAGACCACTGTTGGGCCTCAAAATGACGTGGGAGGCTACAGAAAGAGGAGAGACAAGGTTCTAAGGTGCAGGGGATAATGATCTCTATTTGGGACTGGCTTCATTTGAGGTGCCTCTAGGAGAGCCAAGTGGCCTATATACAGCTGTGTCTGCTACACAGCGGGAAGGCTAAATTGGAGACAGATGTGAGAACTAACCACTAAGGAAGTAATACAAGCCAACGGTCTGGTTGAAATTTCTTCTCCCTCAGTCCAGGGTACAATGGGTGAGTGAAAGTATGTGTCTTTGTGTGTCTGTCTCCCTGAGGGGGGAGAGAAGACTGAGTTCGTGGCTCTGGGGAACATCACCATTTAAAGAGGGGGAAAAGGAGACAGAAGGAATTACCAGAGCACTCCAGAGGGCTCTAAGACTGCATGGTGGGATTCTAGAAGGCCAGGAGGAGGGGAGCGAACATGAAAGAGTCATCCACAATATCAGTAGGATGCCGGTTGAAGTGTTTTTGCTGCCTCCAGGTTATTGGTGACTTTGATGAGAGCTGTTTTCTGGTGGTCATGGGGGTGGAGGGCAGATCACAATGGAGGAAGCTGGGAATGGTAGATGAGATAGTAGGGGCTTATATATTCATTACTGTCTCACATAAAGAAACCTGAGGCTAAGAAAGGTCTTGGATCAAAGGAAGGGGTGGGTTTATTTGGTTTGGGGGTTTTTGTTTTTAATGAGAAGGAGTTAACTTGTTTCTATGCTGCTAAAAGGGATCAATGGAATGGGTGGGGTTAAACATACAGTAAAGAATCTATAATTGATGGCTGGATGTGACAGGGTCCTCAAGGAGCCAGAAAGGAAGAGGTGCAATTCAAGGGCAAATCTGAGGTATGAGAAGAAGGACATACAAGATGGTTTTGAGTAGACAATATTGTTGAAAGGGGCATGAAGGAAGCTTAGTGGTCTACTGCACTTAGCCTGTGTTTCCAGTGAACCTGGAAACAAGGTTCTCGTCTGTGCTTAGGCCTCGGGCCAGAAAAGGCAAGACAGCAGAGGGACAAGGCAGCAGGCCGAGCCATAGTTCCCCTTGCCTTAGTATTGCTGTGCCCATCTGGTACCAAAAATTAGGAGTTTCCAGTGCAACATCATATTATACAAGTTACACTGTATTATAATGTGTATTGTCTTTTAGTGTGTTAACCAAATTATTGCAGTATTAAATGCAAATTATATTTTGTTTAACTGATTCTTCTCTTCATTTTTAGTTAGAAATCCTGTGTTCTGTCAACATTCTCCAGTTTATATTCATTGCCTTAAGACTGGACAAGATCATCCACTGGCCCTGGCTTGTATGTAACTTTTAAAATCCTTAAACTTCTTTTTCTTTATAAGAGTAATTCATACTCACTTTAGAAAGCTTGGAAAAGACAGACAAGCAGGAGTAATAGCTTAATAATCACCCATAATCCCACCATCTGGAGATAACATGATTAGTGTTTTTTATGTCCATGTTTTATACAAACAGTTGGAATATAACTATGTGTATCATTTTGTATCCTGACTTTTTTTGTTTTAATGTTGTATCATAAACATTTAATGTTAATAAAAGTTCTTTATAAACATAACTTCTAAAGTTTAATTGATGCAAAATATTCTTCAGGTGCATGTATCAAACCATCCTCTTATTTCTAAAATACCATATTTCCATTGTTGCCAGTGTTGAATGATTTTAAATCATGCTGCAGTGTACATGTTTATGCATTAAAATCTTTGCCTTTTTTTTTTTTTTTTTTTTTTTGGTTGTTTTCTTAGGAAATAGTCCAGAAATAGTGTTACTGGGCTAGAGGTTGGGAACTGTTTGAGATTCTTATATACATATACTGCAGTGCCAGCTTGCTTTTCCAAAAGCTATACTTTGGGAGGCCAAGGTGAGCGGATCACTTGAGCTTAGGAGTTTGAGACCAGCCTGTGCAATGTAGCGAGACCCTGTCTCAGAAAAGAAACAGCAGCAAAACAAAACACAAAACGCCATACCCATTTACTATCTTACTGGTGGTGGCATCTATGTCATATTTCTAAACTGTGACTTCAGTTACTGGGCATTTGGTTGAAATTAACTATGAATAAATGGGTAGATGGATGGAGAGATAGAAAGATAAGTAGCAAGGTAGAAATTAGAGAACACAGTATAGTTTCCACTATTAAACGCATGGAAAAAAGATTGAGACCAAAGGCAGAAGAGTTCCATTGCCACTGGGACGTGAAGTCATGCTAGTGTTTTTGTTTCTATTTTAATTTCTTTTTTGTTTGATGTATACTTTTACATACAAGATATTTTATGTATTAAATATAGTTACCTTTAAAAAGTAAAAAGTATAGTAAAAAATTGGGAGCAGGGAAGAAATGAAGGGAAGCTAAATACACTCCATACTTAAAGATGAGATTAATCTCTTCTGCCCAAAGTCTTTGATAAAACATTCATAATCAAAAATGTTATTAGGTTCAAAACTGTTTCTGTTGTTATATGGAGGAAACATATCCAAAAAAGACCAAATTTTTAGTATAAGAAAATGTCAAATGATAGGTAATTTTGAATGCTTTCCACAAATGAGAAGAAAGATTTTTTTTCTACCCTTAATCCTGTGTAGGTTGCAGTGAATGAAGCAGTCTGAGTACATGTTTCCCATAGTGAGCAAGAGAGAACAAGTAAGGCTATTGAGATCTAACATTTCACCCATGAAGGGAACTTCAGTAAAAAGGAGAATCTCATCACAGAAGGGGGAAGGGGAAAGAAAGGCTGTGCATAGGCTCTGCAGCAAAGCCTAAAATCAACAACTCCAAGCTGGTCAGGAGGAGTAAAATTCCTATGTCAACTCAAATCTAGACCTAAAAGAAAATGTAAAACTGTTAGAAAAAAAAAAGGACAGAATCTTTGGGGCTTGCAATTAGGCAAAGAGTCTTAGAAATGGCACTGATAATATGGTCCATATGAGAAATAAATCATAAATTTGGACTTCCTCAAAACTGAAATGAAGACAGACCACACACTGGAAGAAAATATTTGCAAAGCACACATCAAAACTTTGACTTGCACCCAGAACATACAGAGAACTCTTAAAAACTCAAAAATGCAAAAAGAAACACCTAATTTAAAAATTGGCAAAAGACTTGACAATTTGCAAAGGGGATATGTGCATGGTGAGAAAACACAGGAAAAGATGCGCAACATCATTACCGGTTGGGGAAGGCAAACTACAACCGGGATGAGAGCCCAAAACACATGGCTTCCGAATGGTGAAACTGAACAGCACCTACAAAGCCACGTGCCCGGGAGGATGCAGAGGAACTGGGACACTCCGACGTTACCGGCGGGAAGGGAGAACGGTACAGGCACTGTGGAAAACGGTTTGGCAGTTTCTGATGCGTTAAAAGTGCACTTGCCATGGGAGCCGGCTGCCCCATTCCTAGGTATTTACCCTAGAGAAGTGAAAGGGCACAGCCAGGTAGAAACCCACACTCTAGTGTTTGCAGTGGCCTTGTTTGTGATAGCCAAGGGCTGGAAACCACCCTCAGCAGAGGGTCGCATAAGCAAACTGTAGGCATGCATACAGTGGAATACCACTCAGCAACGAGAGGGTCCACCTGTGGATGCAGGGAACAATTTGGATGAATCTCAGAGACATTAGGTTGATGGCGGGGAGCCAGTCTCAACGGGCTACTTGCCTGGTGATGCCATCTACATAAAGTTCCAGCAGAGATAAAAGGACAGTGACGGAGAACAGATCAGTGGTTGCCGGGGCTAAGGGTGGGATGGTGTGACAGCGAAGGGACAGCCCGAGAGAGTTTTACAGGGTGACAGACGTCTTCTGCGTCCTGCCTGTGGCTGTGCGAATCTACACTTGCGTGAAGACTCGGGGATCACCACACCAAAGGAAGACAGTCACTTTTCCTACTGTATGTTAGATAATTAATAAAAAGGGAGGAGGGAGAAGTGCCATCCCAGGGGACCGGACAGGAGGGCGAAGACATGTCACAGGGGAGCCTGGCCAAGTGACGCTCCCAGAACTCAGCTTCTGGGCCTGCGTGTGGATGACACAAGCTCTACCGCCTGGTGCGATAGCAACATATTCGGAATGTGACCTTGCCGTGGAGGCGGGGACCCGGCAGCATCACGTATCCAGCATCAACCTGCCAAGTTCACTAACTTGGTAGGGGTGAGAGTACGGGTCCTTAGGAGCCCAGGCAGCCACACTTTCTGGGGAGCCCATTCCCATTTGTGTTGCCAAAGTACCCCCAGCAGGGTGTGGGAAGGTTGCCGGTGAAGAGAGTCTGTTGGGGTGAGATCTTGTGTGTGTGCACAGGGTGACAGCTGTGTCCCATTCCCTGGGAAGCTGTGATGCCAGCAGGGCCTGGGGGAGCCTGAGTGAGTGTGGGAGGGCAAGCCTCTGGAAGAGCAAAGGCTGCGGAGCCAGATGCCGGACTGTCTGTCACTCAAAGGAAGAGGGACTGATGTCACCACTGAGCGTTTGTGTCCCCTGGTGGCGGCAAGCCCTACAGTAGGCACACACCATAACTTTTCTGTCCCGTGCGGTCCTGGCAGCAGGCCTGGGAGGTGGAACTGCCCTTACTCAGCCTGCGGGTGGGACCGTCTTAACTGGAGAGGTGCCAAAGATGCCTTCCATCAGAGGCCGGGGCGGATGTGCTAAAGAGACGATTTCTCTCGCCCTCCCCGCAGGTTGTGTGTGTCCCGCTGTGGATTCTCATGTCCTTTCTGTGCCTGGTGGTCCTCTACTACATCGTGTGGTCCGTCTTGTTCTTGCGCTCTATGGATGTGATTGCCGAGCAGCGCAGGACACACATAACCATGGCCCTGAGCTGGATGACCATTGTGGTGCCTCTTCTTACGTTTGAGGTAAGCATTCCGCGGGAAGCCTCTTCGGCCCGTGGAGCACGTGCTTCCCCTGACAGGATCCTGCACCCCTAGAAAGGCAGCCTCTGTCCCTCGAGCTCACAGTGTCACAGTGAGCCGACTCCAGGAGAGGGGAGAGAACAGGGCCGTCTCTGGGAGGGAGCTTTAGTGAAAGGAGAACATCCTTCCTTTCTCTTGGGGAGAGCGCACCTTTTTAGCCATGCTGCCTCTGTAAGGCTCCAGTTTCCACTTTTGGAAAAGGAAAGGTGGATGTCGGATTTGTGTATTGGAGTCGTGTGGAGAATTCTAGAATGGGAGCTGTTGACTCCTTAGAACAAACACCGGGAGGAGTTTGCCATACAACTGCTGGTATTGGGAGCTTTTCAAGTGGATGCGCTTTTGCTGAGCTCTGAAGAGGGACATAAAAGCTCACTTAGAACATTCCCCAAGGATAGGTGGTTTTCTGCCTTTTCCTGTGGTGCTGACATTCCCTCTTCTGACAGCTCACTGTGGCGGGGCCCTGCGAGGCGGGTTGGGGGAGGGGAGCTGCCTAATGAGGTCTGGCTTCCTCCTCTGTCTGTTCTTGGTGCTGGCGTCCACAGGGCCTTGACTGCGTCTCTTTCTTTAGATTCTGCTGGTTCACAAACTGGATGGCCACAACGCCTTCTCCTGCATCCCGATTTTCGTCCCCCTTTGGCTCTCATTGATCACGCTGATGGCAACCACATTTGGACAGAAGGGAGGAAACCACTGTATGTACTCAGCACTTCAGAAAGTCCTTGGAGTGTGTCTGGGGTGGGACCGCGGGTAGGTGGGAGATAGCGGTCTCTAGGAAGGGATGAGTCCCCCAGGGTCCCAATTTAGAAGCTTGTGTGGGAAGCGAGGGCTGAGGAAGTTCTGGGACCTTCCGAGGGCAGGGCATGCCGTCACCATGGTGTTCTACTGGCCTGCACTGGGACTTTTCTCGCAGTGCACGCTGCCAGTAGGTAGGACCAGACAAGGCAGGCAACCTCTCAGAGAGCCTATTCCCTCCTCTGCAAACTAGAGATCAAGATAGATTCTTCCCAGGCCCGTGAGGGTTTGATGGGAAATCCATATCTCCCACCCGAACCCTGGGATTCATCCTAGCTCTGCGTTGGCCCCTCTGCCTCCCCAGCGTCCTTGCTGCCATCACCCGAGTCTTGTCTCTCGTGCCTTGCTAGCTCCCTCTTCCCCTCCACCTGCTTGCTGAGGCAGACACTTCCAAAATGATCTCTGCAGAGGGTACCTTCCTGGTGAGGCTGTGAGCTCCATGGCATGGAAGCCCAGAGCACCGGCCTTCCAAAAGCCAGTGGGGTTGGAGGCAGGGCCTCACTGCAGTCCAGCAGCCCAGGCTATGCTTGCTGCTTGTGCCTCTGCCCTCCGGGGAGTAGGGAGGGCCTGCACCGAGCTGACACTCCAGTGGTGTACAGAGAGGAAGAGTGGGACTGGGCAAGTGGCTTTAAGGTGGCTCCATGAGTTCGGGCCCCCTCCTGGCCAGGATCCACGCATGACTGCCACCCTGGCGGATTCTAGAGGGTGACGGAAACCCTTTGCTTGGATGGCACTGTCATCCATGAGTTTTTCCTGGGTGGACAAGATTAGTGGAAGACACCATGGCCTACGCACCACAGGTGTCTCGAGACTCACTGGAGCAGTGGTTCTCAAACTTGGGTGCCCAGCAGAATCCCAAAAGGGTCAGGAAAAGGGGACCTCTGGAGCCCACCCTAGCCCGACTCACAGTTTCCAGAGAGAGGTCTGGGCTGAGGCCCGAGAATGGCATCCCTAACAAGGCCCCAGGGATGCTGTCCCTGCTGGTTGGGGAGCCCCACTCAGAGAACCACGGCACTAGGGTTTGTTCTTCTCCTTCATTTTGAGTACTCAAGCCCTGTTCGGGCTTCGTGACTCAGGCGCCTGGATAAAGTGTGTGACGACGTTGTAGGAGTGAAACTTCTTGTTATGGAAAAGAAAGTTAACAGGAAGGTCAGTTGAGCCTAGTGTGTGAAATAAAACATTCTTATTTTTCAGGGTGGTTTGGTATTCGCAAAGATTTCTGTCAGTTTCTGCTTGAAATCTTCCCATTTCTACGAGAATATGGAAACATTTCGTACGATCTCCACCACGAAGATAATGAAGAAACTGAAGAGACCCCAGTTCCGGAGCCTCCTAAAATCGCTCCCATGTTTCGAAAGAAGGCCAGGGTGGTCATTACCCAGAGCCCTGGGAAGTACGTGCTCCCACCTCCCAAATTAAATATCGAAATGCCGGATTAGATGCCACTTCCGGGGACAGAGCTTAAGTGGACTGAGATGTGCTCTCTCCACCCTCCTCTGCCCCCTCGTTCACCCCGCAAAGCAGAACCAGAACTGGAGCCGGGTCTCCAGGTACGTCCATCTCATGCCTTGTTTGCATCCAGCGCCTGTCAGCCACTCACCACGACGGGATGCGGAAGTGGCAGGTGACGGGGCGTGTGCCAGCAGATGTGGATGCCGGGAAGAGTGTGAGAACAGGCGCGGGATTTCCATCCGTCTGGGAGGGGCTCCAGGTGCTCCTCTTCCCTGTGGCACCCACCGGGGAATGGCTGCTCACCAGGCCCTCAGAAGGAACGTCTGTTTACACGGTGCTGAAATCCCAATGAAAAGCATTGTTTAGAAATGCCTTTCTCCACAGGGCTGATCTCCTCCCACAGCTCACTCAGCACTCCCCGGTCGGTCGGGGCTGGCGTAGTCAGTAGGAACTGGAACCATGTCTCTGATGCACCACGTGTTTAGACACAGCACAGTCCTTTCTTCTGTTCCTACTGTGGAAGTACGGTAGTTTCTCTTTGGGCATGCTGACAGCAGTTTTTCATAGCCTCACCGATGAGCGCTTTCTACGGGAGTGACTCCATGCCTGTATGCAGAGTATTTATACAAATATGTTAGCATCGTGATATGCGGTGTTAACCCCTAGTTCTGTACAGCATATTCTGTCAAAGTATTTTTTTTACAAGCTTGTGCTGCAGGCAGACGCCTTCTGCTGCAAAAGTGGATGCCCGTGGCACACCCGTCCCGTCCCAGCAGGGTGCCACACCCCCACAGTACATTGCCACTTCTGCCCCGGAACTCATGCAGGTACGCAGTAGCTGCTACTGCCAGAACAGCAACGCCAAGCCGGAGATGCTCCATGCTGCTTCTGACGTTCTCGGAGCAGTGGCTAGCCGAAAACCCAACAAGCGCGACTTGAAGCCGGAGCACCGGAGAATGTTGCCGAGGGCAGAAACGGCCACGCGGGTCACGTCTGTGCGTGGGGAAGTGTCAAGCTTCGCTCCTGCCGGCAAGAAGAAGGCTTTGTGGTAGGCACGGTGCTTTCACGTGTGCGTGCAGTTTCTTCAAGCGCTGCAGGTTCCTCCATGCGTCAGAGGTTGCAAGTTTATCGTCCTCCTGCCTGAAAACAAATAGGTTCTTCGCTGAGAAGAGGTTTAAAAAGAGCATTAATCTTCTCACCCAGGAGAAGAGTGTGGCGTTTCAGTGCAGGCGACTGCTCATCAGCCTACATGGGGCTGAATTCAAGTCCGCTGTGAACACAACTCCGCCCCTGGCACTGGCCTCCAGCAAGCCTGTTCTCTTTGGGGTACGGGGGAACAGGATGGTTTAGACCTTCCAGCTCAGTGTGTAAAAAATGTAGCTAAAGCCAGTATTTTTGCTCTCTTAAGCTGTCCAATAAACCGGCTCCTCGTTTTACACGTGCACGATCTGTATCTTATTTGCTGGATGGCCCAGGAAACTGGGATGGTTCTCTCAGCCAGTCTCAGAGGAAGCAAATCTCTATCTGGCACAGGCAGCCGAGCAAGGCTGGCAACTGCAGGGGCACAGCCTTTAGAACGAGTCCTTCTTCAGTGCGCAGCTCTCAGGGGAATATGGGATGGAGGGAGGATGGAGGGGACACCACGGAGATGCCACTGTTGGCTGGGCTACGCAGTGCCACAATTGTTACCACTTAGGAGGCTTTCTGGAGTTTTCCTCGGGTGCTAAGAGACAGTCTGCAGCAGATACTGTCCTTATACTGCTCCCGGTCCTCGTTTGCTGCCCGGTCATGTCAACAGCTGAGGACTGCTCACGCTGCAACAAAAGGCCCTGCGATTCCTGACCCTAGGCTTCTGCCTGAACTGAAACTCAAGTGGAGTTCAGCTCATGACTTGCAGCAGTTGACAAGGAAATCCACCCGTTGCTGTGGCCGGAAGGGTTTTCAGTCCTGTAGGCAGCCAGAGGCCACAGGTGGATTCTGTTTTAGGCTCATGAGATTTGGGACTTGCTATTCAAGAAAATGCCTATTGAAGCGACAACAGTAGCTATGACCCGACTGCCGGGTGCCTTGCTAGCTCCTATACGTCCCACAGGATCCTCACAGCCCCGGGAAGCAGGTGCTACTACTCTTATCCCCGGGAGGAAACGGAGGCTGAGCGAGGTTAAGTGATGACATGCTCAAATCACACAGCTCGGCAGCGGCCAGGCCAAGACACCAGCATCGGCAGTCTGCTTGCAGGACCCTCACTGTCATCCCCTGAGCCAGAGCGTCTTGGGCCCTGGGGTCAGGATGTCTCAAGTGTGGAGGCATCACCGGTTGGTGACAGTCTCTCGAAGATCACTGAGCTCTGTGCCCACAATCGAGTGAAGGGAGTCTGTAGAGGGGTGGCCCTGTGTGTGTGGACAGTGTGTTACACAGACACTGCTTCGGACGGACGCCTCTCCCGTGACCTCCTAGCGTCACATCCCAAAGGAACCACTGTTGCGGAGGTGGACCGCTGGGCACAAACCCGTGTGCATTTCTCTGGAGACACTGGCCAAGGAAAATGACACATGCTCGAAGGCCAACAGCCACATGCCCTGCCACGATGTGACTGCAAAGACCCGGGGTGTAGAAGGGTGTCTCTGCTTGGTGGGGGTACATGTGCAGGCCAAGGAAAAGCAGGAAGAAGTCCGCCTCCGACTGCCCACCGGACTGCGCGGCAGCAGTGGGTGGTGGGACAGTCAGCTAAGCCATTTGCCTAAGTGGCCATCGGCCATCTGCGTCCTGGGGACCGACAGCGTGGGTGTGTTCGGAGGACCTTTATGGAGCACATTGCTGCCTCTGGCTAGGACAGGGTGGAAAGGGTGGCGTGCCTACAGCCTGGCCCAAGGGCGCCGTCCTACCCTTGCTTCTGTGCTTCAACGGGTCAGTCATGTGCTGGGGTCTGTGGTCCCATGACTCACATGGTGAGCTCTGACCTTCCTGAGTCAGGGCTTTGCTGTGGTTCTCCCTGGCCCCAGGAGTTCTAGGACAAGGGGACCGCTCCAGGTCTGCACCTAAGGTGTGGCAGGGCCCCTCGACACTCCTGTGCGCTGGTGTCCTCCTTCCCTTTGAGATGACTTTGAGGACCAGAATCTGCACACGCAGATGGGCAGCTACTTGTCTGCCTTGGCCCTTTATTAGATAACTTGCTGGGCGTGTGGTGATGTCACCCCCAGGCAGTCTGAGCCCCTTTGTGATGTCCTGGGGCTGGCTGCCTGACTCCCAAGGGGTGCCGCTGGCCACACTGCACTAGCGTGTTTGCCAGATGGAGAACAAGCCTTCATTGAGTATGGCTCGCTCTGAAGAAAGGAATCCGAGAGGACAGGGACACAGCTCGGAAAGGGTGCCTTTTCCTCCCCGATCGGACTCAGAGATCTGCCATCACCCAGCAGATCCTTCCAGTGCCTGGGACTACCCGGTGTCTCCCGGGAGCCCTGACTTGAGGATGCTGATGGAAGAAATAGCTTTCCAGTCTCTGGCCGAGGAGGCTTCCTTGAGAAGGCCACGCCCCGGCGGTGACGTCTCGCCCCAGGGAGAAGATAATCTCCTCTCCCTCCCCTTTCCGCAGAAACTGTGGAGACTGGTCAACAGCAATCAGTTTTCTTCCATCTGGTGGGATGACGGTGGGACTTGTCTAGGGATCAATCAAAAACTCTTTCAAAAGGAGATTCTCGAAAGGGACGTCCCGGACAAAGTTTTTGCCACGGACTCGCTAAGGAGCTTCCTTCGCCAGCTGAACTTGTATGGCTTCCGCAAACTGCGTCAACGCACTTTCAGGACCCTCACTGACATTTTCCCCGCACAGCGGCCAGTCTCCATCTTGAACAAGGTAACGAACGACAAGCCTCCGCGGGGGCTGAGTCAGTGGGCTCTGGGGCCTGTGTGGGTGGAAGTCCCAGGACTGCCTCCTGGGAAGTGGGCGACCTCGAGCGGGGTGCGTGGGGCCATCAATGTGGTCCTGTGTCCCCCGCTGGGTGGTGGTGACATGAACCAAGAGTGAATGTGAGCAGAGGGCTGAGGATGGTGCCGGCCCCTCTGGAGTGGATAAAATATCACAGGTGCTAAGTAGCCGTATCTGCATGTCCCCCTACCCGGGGCCAGTCGTGTCATCTGGTGGTTGCTGTACTCCCCTGACTCCATAGCACTTTACCCTGTGAGGTGAGCAGGCGGCGGGGAGTCTGGTATTTGTACCACTATCCCCCTGGCTGGTGTCCGGAGAAGTGCCCAAGCTGAAGCGCTGAAGGGTGCCCGTTGCAGAGGGTGCACAGGCTCCTGCTGCCCTTGGTAGGTGGGCCCCTGGTGTGGAAGAGTCAGTGTCCGGGTACTCCAGCCCAGCTGGGGTGCATTCTGTTACCAGCTGACATTGCGTGCGGGAGGCCCAGAATCATCCTCCCTCCGGGTCTGCAACTTCGAAGACCCTTTCCGCTGGCCGTGGACACCCTAATTTGTCATTTTGAGGCTTCTTCCAAGACGGAAATGCCCGTCACAAATTGGTAAACCTTGACGACGTGAACACGAGTCCCCCAGCTTCTTTTGGGGACCGGGACGTTTTCCAGAAGGGCTCCCGGGCCAGTAGAGTTCTCTTGCACGGGGCCGTAGATGCTTGTTGGTTGCCGTCCATCCTTGTGACTTGCAGTTTCCTTTTCTTTATTTAAACTTTGACTTGCAGTTACAGTTCTACTGCCATCCCTGCTTTCAAAGAGACTCCCCTCACCTCCTCGTGAGGATGAAGAGAAGAGTGGGCGTCAAGTCTGCACCAAGACAGGGGGAGGAGGGCCAGCCAGGAGCTGCGGAATCCCATCTGGCACCAGCAGGCACCGAGCAACAAGATCACACATCTCCGAGTGAGGATGAGCAGGTCACACCACAGCACCAGGACCCGGCCGGTCCCAGCAGCCAAATCAGGAGTGGCTCTGCTCCACCAGCAACTGCTGCGACGGCACCCCATCCCGCCGTGGCGGGTGACAACGCTCCGCTGGCCCAGCCAGCCGGCGAGTGGTCGGAGGGCAGCCGGGGTGACGTGGCTCCGGTGCCAGCTGACCCTGGGCCTGCGGCGCTGCCCTTCCTCTGTTTCCCCGGATCTCCCACCCAGGTGAATTCCGACGGGCCTGTGGCGGCCCTTCCCCCAGCGCCCCCCGGGACCCTTGCCTTGGAGACCACAAGACACCCTGCGCCTGGCATGCCGCCCTTTTGCCGTCTCTGGGTGCCGTTGCCCCTAGTGCCTGCTGTGGCTGCACAGTCTGCTGCCTTCATGGCCATGTTCCCCCATCCCCCAGCTCTGCCCCACCATTGCCCCGACTGCCACCACATGTCACAGTGCACGCCAGCTAGCCATGTGCTCCAGGCGTACCCAGACGACGCAGACCACCACACATAGAGGCGAGCATTTGGGCAGAACATGTGCTGGTCAATAAACGTGTCAGGAAATGGGTAATTTTCTGACTGCACAAAAAAGCCTTCACGGTCTCTGTCCTTTTTCTTTCTCTGCAGTCGAGTACTCCCCTCCGACATCTTTTGCCTGCATGGTAGAGACCGATGTAATACCCCTTCCTGGGAAAACGCCCCGGAGATATGCAGCAGGTGCTGGGTTTTAGGAAGCCCCTCAGACGCCCTGCCTCCGCTCATTAAAAATTACCTGGAGCCGCCCGCTGAGTGCCATTGTGGTGCTGGCATTGCCCGCCGAGGGTTCACTAAATGACACTGTGTCGCTGGCCGTTCCTTGTCGTAGCAGTGCCTTTATGTGACAGGGCCTTCACCTACCTACAGATGAGAAGAGATCACGTCTGGCTTTGTCACTGGGTTAAACAGTGCCCTTGTTAGTTGTGGAGCTGACAGTTACTACCAAGGAGTCCTAAGGGTTTGCACTTTAGAGGCTGCTCATTAGCGTCTCGTTGACAGGACTTACGTTTGGCTTTTATATCTGTACTGGATCCGGTGGGTTTTTTTACTTCCTTCCTTGATATCCCCACCACGCCCCCACCTTTTCCTTCTTTCTCTTTCTCTTTGTCTCTTTCCCTCCCTCCTCCCTCCCTCCCTTCCATCCTTCTCTTTCTTTCTTTTGGAGCCCAAAATGTAAAATACATCATGTTTTAACTTAGGAAGCAACCTTTTCTGATCACTTGAGGTGTTGAACTTAGAACACACGCCGTCACTGACAAGCCTCTTTGACTGTATGATCAGAGAAAATAGGTTCAAGTTCTTACCGTAGACACAACTGGGCACAGACGTCAAAAGATCTCCGAAATCAGGGCGTGCAGAGAGCCCCAACACCCACAGGCCAGAACCCAGAGGTATCCCTGTCCGTGATTTTTAATTGGATAGTAGTAGGTGGCAGAGTCCTGCGAGAAGTGGGAGGAGGCTATAAGGGAATGCAGACATGGGAATGGATTAATCCAGAGTCCAGGCATGGTCCGCAGGTGGCTCTCCCTGTCTTGGCCTGCTCACTTACAAATGGGTGCTCGTTTACAAACGGGTGCTCGTTTACAAACAGGTGCGAATCACATTTCATCACTTGTGAGCTCCTTAGCTTCCAAGTAGCACAGTGTTCTCATGTGTTTCTTGGACTTTATACACATGCCTCCTTTATACACATGAATCATGCACATTTTTAAGTAGATGCTGCTACTTAAAAACCTCTCCTACAAACTTACGCCCCTGCGATCCTGGCTTCCCTGTAAATCTATAGAGAGAGATGCAGATTTGCAAAATGTGGTATCGACTTACTTGCTTTAGAAGAAAAGCCTGGAGATGTTGTTGGTTGTCACGACTAGGGATGGTGCTCCTGGCATCAAATAGGTAGAAAGAATCCAAGGATGCCGCTAACCCTGCTACTATGCCCAGACCAAACCCCCACACGCCTCCCCCCACCGCCATGCAAAGAATGGGCCAGCCGTAAAGGTCAACACTGCCATCCATGGGAGAGAGACCCTGCCTGTGCATGCAAGAACATAACCTGCATCCTTCCTCTCTCAGCCTTTCTCCCCGGCCTCCCACGAGGACTCGATTTCCAAGGCAGGGCTGAGAGAAAACAATTCCTTCTCTTCCCTCCCAAATAGCAACAGCACTCTAGACGTTCAGGTAAATACGATGACGAAACAAGGTAAACCTGACGGTTCAGGTAATCATGATGATAGAATCAGGGCCACTCATAGGAACTTTGCCCCAGAGAGGCAATTGGCTCTTGAGGATACCTGATGACAGTATCTGAACGTTTGGAAGACTCAACAGCTCTCACCAAGCAGTGAAATTGCAGGTGGCAAAGAATCCTTGCAGTTACTTTGTTCTTGGCTACATTCCTTGTATTTAAACCCTAAGTTTCTTCCTTTAAGTTCTCCGTTCTCTGGGTAAGTTTTAAAAACCCCGTTAACAGTAAAGCGGTGCCAAGCATTTGGACCAAACCTGGCTTGGCGTGGTGTCGTGACTGACCCTCCTGGCTATTTCAGTGAGTGAGCTCTCCTTCCTTGGAAGAAAACAAAGCTGGGCTTGCTGTGAACCGTCGTGGGGATAGGAATCAAAGATCTGCCAACTGCCAGGCTGGCCTGGTTGTGGCTCATAGCCTGAGTCTTTTTCAGACACCCCATTCCCCAAAATACAACCAGGTTCTTTGGCATGAGGACAAGGTGCAGAGCCTGGGCCCAGGTTCCCAGCATTCAGCCGGCGGGAAAACCTCCAAAACTGAGCTTGGGAGGAAAGGAAGGTCCCGTACTGCCAGTGAGACACCCCACCATACAGACCAGGCCCTGGAATCGGGAGCAGCGAGCCGTGCCCCCTGGGGCCCTGGAAATGCCCTCACCCATGAGTCCCTTCCCTGCGGGAACCATCCCGGCCTGAGCTGCTCTCGGGGACGCAACTTCTCCGCCACCTCTGTCCTCCGTGTTGGTGCTGGGATTTGGCAAAGGGAGCTGGGGGCCGGCCATTGCAGGGAGGAGCTCTCACAGGTGGAGCTGGAACCTGGGTGAGTCACACTGAGTCACATTCCTAGCCTCACAGGAACCTCTAAGGGCAGGCACAGGGCAGCCATGGACCCACCTCCTACCTCCCCTTCTCCAGGTGAACAGCCAGAACAAACGGGGACTTGGAACCGAACTAGCCACATGTTCTTTAATCCCCATGAGAAAACCTCATGGATTTTGCACAAAACATGCCCTTCAGGACACTCGGGAGGAAATCACTGGGGGCAGTGGGGGAACTCTCTCCTTTTCCTAACTGTAGTTTGACCCAGAGATCAACCAGAGTGTTCAAGGCAGTGTCCACTATGTGCATGTTGACTCTTGCAAACCTAAAAGCCCCACACACCCACCCTCATTCCGACCACCTTTCTCAACATTAGAGACTCCACCTTCTTGCTTTACTGAGTGTAAGGCGCACAAGTGAGGCATCAGCTCACCAGGGTGACAAGAAGGTGAAGTACTTAACCGGAGGACAAAGGCAGCAGACTAAGCAGGAGTGCCGACTTCTGGATAAATGTGAGAAGGTGGCTGATGTGGCTTGTTGGGTTTGTGGGGCACTCAGGCTTGTGGGGCAGTCGGGCTTTGGGGACACTCAGTTGTGTGGGGCAGTTGGGCTTCAGGATCGCGAGGGCTTCTGGGGTAGTCGGGGTTCAGGGGCACTTGGGCTTGGGGGGCACTTACGCTTGGGTGGCAGTCAGAGACCTGTGGGGCAGTCAGTCTTGCGGGGACGTGGGGTTTCTGGAGCACTGGAGCTGGTGGGGAAGTCAGTCTTCTGGGGCACTTGGTCTTGTGGAGCAGTGGGGCTTATGAGGCCTACAGGCTTGTGGGACATTAGGGCTATGGAGGACTTGGGCTTAGTGGGGAAGCTGGCTTCCGGAGCACTCGTGCTTGTAGGGCATTGGGCTTCTGGGGCACTCTGGCTTCTAGAGCATTAGATCTTGTGGGGAAGTGGGGCTTCTGGAGGACTAGGGCTTGTGGGGCACTCGGGCTTGTGGGGCACTCGGGCTTGTGGGGCAGTGGGGCTTGTGGGGAAGTTGAGGTTCTGGAGCACTACGGCTTGAGGTATAGACAGGCTTGTGGGGATGTCGGGCTTTGGGGACAGTCAGGATTTGGGGGCATTCGGGCTTCTGGAGCACTAGGGCTTGTGGGGTCATCAGGATTGTGGGGAACTCAGGCGTGTGGGGCACTGGAGTTTGTTGGTCACTTGGGCTTGGGGGGCAGTCGGGATTTGGGGGCCGCTGTCCTTCTGTGGCACTGGGGCTTGTGGGGTTGCTGGGTTCGTGGGGCAGTCAGGCTTTGGGGGCACTCAGGCTTTTAAGCCATTTGGGCTTCTGGTCTGGGGCACTAGGGCTCGTGGGGAAGTCAGGCTTCTGAAGTAGTAGGGATTGTGGGGCATTCGGCCTTTTGGGGCAATTGGGCTTGTGAGAAAATCGGGTTTGTGGGGTAGTCGAGCTTGGGGAGCACTTGAGCTTTTTGGGCAGTTGGGATTGTGGAACACTAGGGCCGGTGGGGCATTCAGGCTGGTGCGGCACATGGGCTTGCAGGGCAGCCTGGCTTGTGGAGAACGTGGGCTTGTGGGGCAGGCGAGCTTCTGGACCACTAGGGATTTGGGGGCACTCTGACTTGTGGGGCAGTCATGCTTCTGGTAGGATTTGTGAGGTAGTCAGGCTTGGAGGGAAGTCGGACTGGTGGGGCAACTATTGCTATTGTGCTATCTTAAAACCCACGGGAAGGGCAGAATAAAAGCTTGATTCTGTCCTTTGGAGTGCCAGTACTGAGAGTAAGGAGCGCTTGCCCTAGTACTTCTAATGGGATCCAAGAGTCATTTTTTAAAATGAAAAGCCTTTCAGATTTTAAAAATTTCAGATTTACAGAATTAGTACAGATGTAATACAGAGAATTTCCACACACTTCACACCCAGTTTTCTCATTATTAGCATTTTACATTACCCTGCACATTTGTCCCCAGTAATGAGGAGTCAATATTGATGCAATGCTATTAGCTAATGGACATACTTTTTTTCAGTTGTCCTTAGTTATACTGAATTTTCTTTTCCTGTTTCAAGATCCCACCCAGGATACTTCATTACCTTTGGTAGTCATGTCTCCTTAGTCTTGTCTTTGTTGTGACAATTCCTGAGACTTTTCTTATTTTTGATGATCTTAACATTTTGAAGAGTATCCGTCAGCTATTTTGCATAAAGCCCATGTCCCGGGACTTGTCTTTTCTTTTTCTCATGATCGGAATGGCAATGTGAGCTTTCAGAGGAAGATTTCATAGGTAAAATGCCATCCTCGTTACATCACATGAAAGGAACATACTAAATACATGACTTCTCATGGTTGATATTAGCTTTGATGTACTTGCTCTGGATAGCTACAGTAATCAATTAGGCACAGCATTTGTAAATGAATAGACACACATCAATGAAACAAAATAGACCCCAGAAAAAGACCCACACAAGTGTAGTCTACTGATTTTTGACAAAGGTGCAAATGCAATTCTATGGAGAAATGGTAGTCTTTTCATCAGATGGCACCTGAACAAATGCATGTCCGTATGCAAATAAATGAAACTAGGAAAGGCCTTACAGCTTTCTCAAAGAATTGACTCAAAGTAGAAGTGGACTCCAATTTAAAATGCAAAATTAGGAAATGTGTGAAAGAAAACTTAGGGGGAATATCCACATGACCTTGATTTTGGTGATGCGTTTTTGGATACAACATCACAAGCATGGACCGTGAAAGACAAATGAAAAGGTACACTGCCTACCAATGAATAGAACGAATGCTCTGTGAAAGAAACTGTTATATAAAAAAAAGAGAGAGGCCACAGACTGACAGAATAGTCCCAAAACATATATCTGATAGAGCACTTGTGTCCAAAATCTACAAAGAATGCTTGAAACTAAACAATAGAAAACAATCTTATGAAAACTAAATTAATAAATGGGCAAAATCTCTGAACAGACGTATTACCAGAAAACATATAAAGATGAAAAATAAGCATACGATTGTCAACATTATTCTCCATTGGATCATTGTGAACGAAATGACGAGATTCAAATGCAGCAGAATGTCTAAAACCTAACCAAGTGACAACTGCTGGCGACAAGGAGGAGCAACAGGCACTCTCATTCATTGCTGCTGGGAATGTAAAGCGGTACAGCCACTTTCAAAGATGGGTTGTCAGTTGTTTTTTGCACAGCTGATCACTGTGTTGCCACTCCTAGGTATACATACAACTAATCTGAAAACATGTCCACACAAAAGTCTTGCATATGAATATGTATGACGGCTTATTGCATAATTTCCCAAAACTGGAAACAACCAAGATATTCTTCAGTAAGTGAATGGATAAACAAACTGTGGCCTTAAAACAACAGAACACTAGTCGTTAATTTAAAAATGACCCATTAAGCCACACAAAAACATCGGTGAATTCAATGCTTTGCCTTAAGTAAAGCCAGTCTGAAAAGGTGATCCAATTTATTTGACATTCCAGAAAAGGCAAAACCCCAGAGATAGTAGAAATATCTGTTGCTGCCAGAGTTCCAGGGTAGGGAGAAGGAATGACTTGGATAAGCAGACGGGATTTATCGGACTGTTGAAACTATTCTGTGGGTTGCTATAACGGTGGATTACGTTACATCGTGGTGGATTACATATTGTCAAAATGGTGAATTACATTATGCATTTCTCAAAGAGCATGGAGCCTTAAACCACAAAGAATGAATTTCAATATATGCAAATTTTAAGACTAGGAGATCAGGAAACGCCAAGGTGGCATACAGAATATGTACAAACAATAGAACTGTGTTACCAACGTATGAAAGATTGACGAGTGTCAGTGGATGTGGTGCTGTCCTAAGTAATGCTGGAAGTGGGTGTCTAAGACTGAAGTCGAAAGAAACTGTGCTTTAGCACTATCATCTACGTGATACAGCTGCTTCCCACAGGGATGGTGGTTAGCGATTCTACACATCACACACACACACACACACACACACACACACACACACACACACACACCCATGGACCTACTAATTATATTGATGAGGGATGCTGGGAGTTAGCTTTCTCACGGCTGAAGTGGATGCTTATGGATAAACCAAGGAAGAATATGAGACTCTTCCTTGTGGTAATAGAGTAGTGTTGGAAACATCAGTGAGAACTCGTGTTCAGCTTCATATACATGAAGATGGTTGTACAAATAAACACAGATATGTATGCATATACACATAGGTTAATATACACATATACATTTCCTTACTCTGACATCTGAGACAGCTGGATGTAAAAAGACCACAGGATCGATGAGCATGCCTGGAACCCACGTCTAGGATTCTAATATACTTTTCCAATAAAAAGAAGTAGAAAGCCATGGAAAGTGAATTCTTCTATAACTGGAACAGGAACTATACATATGAGCCTGCAGCATTTTGTCATAGCAGAGCTAAAAAACATATATAATGTGAACCTATGTGAAAGGGACACCAGAGCGAACTGAAGCAGCTCCCAATGGACAGAGATGGAACAATTTGAGCAACAAAATAAAGTGGTGTTGGGTTATAGCCCAAAACATGTGATAACTAACTATGAGTTAATCTGAAATAAATTCATGGGTGAGTAAATGCATAAAGTGGGGAAAATAAACAAATCTCCCAAAGAGAAGAATCCCAAATCATTCATGTCTATACTACCCCTTCCCAAGAAGGTGGAACATACTTCACTCCTCCCTAATGGGCTACCCCTGGTGACTTTCTTACAGAAAGTACAGTATGAAAAGAGGGAATGTAATCACCTTACAGAGGGCCAACCTGACAAGCGCTACCTCAGCCAGGTGATCAAAGTCAACATCATCAGTGATAAGTCATGGTGGTAGAATATTGTGTGGTGAGAATAGCAATTCACCTCTCCGGTCTCCTGCCCCAAAACCATTACCTTAGTCTACACGTGAGTAAAACCACAGACAAATCCCAAATGAGGGCAGTGCCACAAATTGCCTCATGAATACTTCCCAAAACTGTCAAAGCAGTCAACAACAATAAAAGTCTGAGAAATTCTCAAAGTCAAGAGGATTCTAAGGAGACAAGATGACTAAAATAACGTGTTATCCTAGATGGGATCCAGGAATCGTCAAAGGATGTTGCAGAAGAATATTGGCTTGTTAGTTGTGAGGAATATATCATATCAACGTATGACGTTAATCATAGTAGAAATTGGTTATGATGTAAAGGAAGACTCTCCTAACTGTCTTTAAAATGTTCCGTAAACTAAGAAAAGGCTAAAATTAGAAGTTTACTTAAGAATGATACTGTTAAAATAATGGGATAAAAATATATAGATGGAGAGAAGATATGAGTAATCTGATGTCTGATAAAGAACTCATATGCTGAATGAATACCAACCTTTTAACAGTCAACCGTTTGAAAATAAAGAATCCAATTAAAAACGGAAATGATTTGAAGACATTCACCAAGGAAGATACACAGAAACACACATACACTGACCAATGAAGATACACATATGAAAAGATGATCACCATAATTATTCACTAAAAACGCAAATGTCAACAGCACTAAGATTCCCCTACCCACCTATTACAATGGATAGAATTCAAATACCTGAAAATACCAAATTCTGGGGAGGATGTGGAACTCTCATTCATTGCCGGCAGCCAAGAAACATGTTGCATTCACTCTAGAAGGCCTTTTGGCCCTTTCTTATGTAGTAAAACATAGACTTACCATTAGACCCATCAGTCGTACTCCTAGGTGTTAGTTAAGTGAATTGGAAACTTTGGCTCCCACATGGAAAATCGTGTACACAAATGTTTATAGTAGTTTATTCATAATCACCAACCAAGATGTCCTTGAAGAGGTCAATGGATGAAACCAATGGTACGTCCACAAACTGAAGGTGTATTCAAAGTTCAATCTTCCCTCAAATGTTCCGGGACAGGAAGTTTTGGAGGCTGGTTCAGCCAAGTGGCGAGGGAAAATGAATCACCATCTTAGCGCAACTCTTCCGATGCATCAAAAAAAAAAAAAAGGGCAATTGTTCAACTCATTCTCCCAGGCTCACTCTCCTGGATTCAAAAACAGATGAAGACACCCTAACACTCATGAGAAGAATTTGTGACCCAAGTGTTACCGCAGCAAATGTCGTAAACAGATAATCACATATCCAACACAACAGTGGATTAAATGAACAAGCCACCTGTATGCATGGAATAAAAATTCTATTTAATGATAGAAAAAAATTCAGTTGTAATTCGCTGCATACAAGACAGACTAGTAAAAACATTCGGTCATGACAATGGGTACGGAAAAGGCGCTGAAAGCAATTCTATGTGAGTACAAATCAACAACTTTTAGCAAACTAAGATCAACAGGAACTTCCATTTCCTAAAATTGGCAGCAAGCATACATAAATGTGAAATGTCAGAAGCGTTGCCTTTCACGCGGCAGTGACAAGTCATTGACATAGGCTGTCACCACTACCACGCACATCTGTAGTGAATGTCAAAATGAAAAAGAGCCAGAACTGCGGATGTCAAAATGAAAATGAGATGTGAAGACTGCAAAGAAATAGATAGTATTAGTTACCTATATGATTATCTACACAGAAAATTCAAAGGAATAGGCACATTGAATATTCAAATGAATAAAAGACTTCAGAAAACATCATATAGAAGATCATTACTGCAGAATCCAGAGCCTTGCCACACAAAAGCAACTTAGTGCATAAAATTGAAAATAGAAAAGACACCATTCACAACAGCATTAAAATCCAAAACGTAAATGAGAAGAGCCTAACAAGACCTTTATGGTAGCGACTGTGCGAAGGGAAATATCTCAAGGGAAATAGACTCAGGGAAAAATCTCAAGTAAATGGATCTGTATACCATATTTCTTGATGGGGAACAGAATATGGCAGAGATGTAAACGCTACTTAAATTAAATACAGAGTGAGTGCCTTAACTGTTCTTGCCGAAGTGACAGCCAAGCTCAGGTTGCTGTGCTCTGCTCCCCAAATCAACCCTGGAAAAAGACAAAAAGCAGTATCAACAACGAAACAGAGAAAGTCCTGGGGATGACTGAAGACTGTGCTGAACTAGTACTTGTGTTTTGGGTCCAGGGTGTCTTTACCCTGCATAGATGGCAGATGACAGGATGGGTAGGATAAAGTGTTTCACATTCCACCCCACATCACTGCACAATCTCGGGCAGCACCACAAAATATGGTGCCAGTAGCCCTGGGGCAATATCAGGACATCGGGAAACGTGAGTCGTTTGGGACACTACGGATCCGGAGTTCTGCTAACAACCACCTGAAACAAACTAGGAGAAGAAGACTGTCCTTCCAAAAAAAATATGATTTTAATGGAATATAAAGAATAAACTAGGAATAGAATGGTAAGTACGTGTGAAGCCCACACACTATGAATAGATAGTATTTAAAATATGTGTGCATGTGTATAGAATAAAGTCTACAAATAAAAACGAGTACGGATCTAAAGCTATATACATATTGGTACCTATAATCACACATATATGATACAAAGATATGTACATATGCATATATACATGTAAACATAAATTTATATAACGTCTAAAACAGGTATGCATATAAAGGCAAATAGACGTAAAATGTACATATGCCATATGTAATGTACGCATACAATGTAAAATTTATTTCTTACCATGTGAATGAGGATTAAAATATGAACATCACTAAACTGGACTACCATATGTTAGAGACCTTCAAACCACCTGGCTTCTCCAAATCTCTTGCTGCTGCTCAGCCTCTTCAGTAAAAAGATCAGTCTTTGAGGACAAAGTTTGCAAAGTCTAGCTTTGGCTGCGGAAGAGCCCCATGGGAAGGTGTGCGTCTTCTCCCAGAGGTCCTACAATCACAGGTGCTGCAGCACCCCCCCTCCCCACGCAGGGAGCATTTAGCCTTGGACCGGCAGCCATTCCCTGCAACGGGTGCCGTTGGACAGATGCTCAAAGGTGACGTAAACAGATCATCTCCCACCCGTCATTTCATCAAAGAGCCGGGAGCCAGGAGAACCCTCCTGGGTGGAGACAGAGGGTCCACACTCCCCACATAGAGAGGCCACAGAATCCAGCTCAGCCCCCCCGTCAGTCCTGAAAGACCCTGGCAATGTTGTCACCCCGACCACACCCCTCCTCTCACTGCCACCTCAGGGGACTGGGAGGCAGAGACCCGGTCCGAGAGGAGCAGACCCAACGGGCAGAGGATGGGGACCCAGGCTCTGCCAGGCATCAAGGTCAGGACCCTGGGGATGACTGAGGACCCCATCCCCAACCCCACCCTTACTTCGTCAGAACGCGGTTCAGCCCCTGCTGTCAAGCCAGGGAAGCCCCAGACCTGGAGGCCGGATGTGACGCCACTGACGTGCGCCCTGCGGGGTCTGAGAGAAGGGAGAGGCTTCCTTCTGAGGGGCGGCTTGATACCGGTGGAGGGAAGCGGGCTCAGGCTCTGTGAGGAATCCAGGTGAGGTGCTGAGGGAAGTCTGAGGACGCCCCCACCCCAGATAGAGGACCCTAAAGGACCAAGTGCCGTCTCTGCTCCCAGCCCTGGACCACCCGGGGCCGACTTGTGAGGCTGGGCCGCCCCCCTCCTTCCGCCGCTCAAGCTGCTGGGCACTGTGGAATGAGAACTTGGTGTGACCAGGGCAGAGCTGGTTAGGAGAGGGCAGGGCCCAGGCTCTGCCGGGTATCAAGGTCAGGACCCTGAGGGAGGGCTGAGCTCCCGACCCACCTCCCCGTGACCTACAGCCCCAGGTTCCCCACCCCCATCCTCAGCCCCACTCTCCATCCCACCGCACCCCACCCCCAACCCTCCGCCCCACTCTCCACCCCACCGCACCCCACCCCCAACCCTCCGGCAGCAGAATCTGTTTCTGCCCCTGCTGTCACCCGAGGGAAGACCCAGGTGACTGGATGCAAGGCCAACGACTTGCACACGGGAGGGGTCAGAGAGTAGTGAGGGCCTCGCTCGGAGGGGAGGGCTGATATCGGCAGAGGGCAGCGCGCCCAGGCTCTGTGAGGAGGCAAGGTGAGAGGCTGAGGGAGGACTCAGGACCCTCGCACCGCAGATAGAGGACCCCAAGTAATCCAGCACCGCATCTGCGGCCAGCCCCGGACCACCCCGTGGGGGCGGACTCCTCAGGCTGGGCCAACCCTCACCACCCCTGCACTTAAGCCCCCGGGGACTCTGGAGTGAGCGCTTGGTGAGACCAGGGCAGGGCTGGTTAGGAGAGGGCAGGGTCCAGGCTCTGCCAGGCATGAAGTCAGGACCCTGAGGGAGGGCGGAGCACCTCCCCACCCCTAACCCGACCACCACCACCATGACCTACAGCCCCAGCTTCCCCACCCTCATCCTCACCCCCACTCTCCACCCCCAACTCCATCCCACCCCCAGGTCTCCCACGGCAGAATCCATTTCCGGATGTAAGGCCACTGGCTTGTACGTTGGGGAGCAGAGAGTAGCAAGGGCCTGGTTCTGAGTGGCGGCTTAAGATCGGCAGAGGGAAGCGGGCCCAGGCTCTGTGAGGAGGCAAGGTGAGTCGCCGAGGAAGGAGTGGGGACGCCCCACCCCAGATAGAGGGACCCAAATAATCTAGCACCACTCCTGCTGCCAGCCCAGGCCCACCCGGGGGCAGACTTCTCAGGCTGGGCCACCCTTTGCCACCCTGCCGCTTAAGCCCCAGGGGACTCTGGAGTCAGAGCTTGGTGTGGCCAGAGGAGGGCTGGTTGGGAGAGGGCAGGGGCCAGGCTCTGCCAGGCATCAAGGTCGGGATTCTGAGGAAGGGCTGAGGTCCCGTAGAGGGAGGCCCTGCCCTTGCTGTCAACCCTGGGAAGTTCCGGGCAGGGCGGTAAGGCAAGCAGATCCTGATGTCTGCAACCTGGGCTGACCGAGGGAAGGGGCTTGGTATCGTTAGCATGGCCACGGGAGAACAGAGGGAGAGCCCAGGTCCTGCTGGGAGACAAGGGAGGCCTGAGGGGACCCAGCACCCCAGGACAGTGGGCCCACCCGCCTCCATCTGAGACTGAGGCGCCTCCTCATTCAGTTTCGGGAATCCGATGGATAGAGACTCAGGTCTACAGAGCGGTGGGGCCCAGCCCTCTAGGAGACCAGGGAAAGAAGAAGAGGGAGGACAGAGGGACCATGGAGTCCAGATCCGTGGGGATCTTGGCCTGGGCGATCCCGGGCACGGTGGCCACATGTGGTGCGTTCTGGCTTGTGGGGTCGAGTGTCAGTGGGGACAGGGCTGTGGTATGAGGAGTGGGGCCTCAGGTGAGCAGAGGGAGGAGTCTCAGAGCCGTGAGGAAGGATTCACCAGACCTCTCATCCCAGAACTAGGAAACCTGCCCCTGCCATCAGTCTCGGGAGGCCGCAGGCAAGACTGTGAGGAAGGGAAGTGCCCCCCCACCCCACCCCACACTTTCTCAATGAGAGTTTCAGGGAGAAGCTGGCCTTGATCTGCAAGACTCACCTCTGGTTCAGCAAAATGGAAGGGGCCAGACCCTGTCAGAAGTAAAGATGACTATCTAGAGGACACCCAGATCGAGGAGGCCCCCTGAAACCCGCTCCTTTGGTCAGTCTTGGGTATCTCATGCATGAGTGACCATGTGGTGCCCCCTCATTTCTGACGCCCAGGTCTCAGGGAGGTGGGGGCCTTGTTCTGAGGGGTGTCCTCAGCTCTGCAGAGGGAGCCACACCTGGTCAGCACAGGGTGGAATCCAGGGTCTTCCAGGAGTGACAGGGAGGAAGTTTGGTGAGGACTGAAGGTAAGAACGTACCTGGACGCTCCCAAAGCAGAAAGGACCTCACAGACACTGGCATCGCCTATTCTCAGCCCCAGGTGGCCCCAGGCAGGAATGGCATGTGGCATGCTCTCATTTCTCTCATGCGGTTGGGGGTGAGAGGTCTCAGGGAGGCGAGTACCTTGCTCCCAGGGGCACTGAGAGATTAAACAGAGGGATCCACACCTGGTCAGCAGAAGGAGGACTCCCAGGATCAGCAGGACCCAAGGTGTGCCCCCTTCATGAGGAATGGAGGTACCCCCAGTGCAGAAAGAAGCCGCCCCACAGAGTCTACGTGACCTCTGTTCTTAGCTCTGAGGATGGGGCTAAGTGGCAGGCTCACTTGTACCACCGGCAGGAAGTTGAGTAACCCTCAGGGCGATGAGGTGTTGGTGTAAAGGGAGATTGTCCGCTCATCTCAAGGGTTTGGGGGTCGAGGAAGGACAGGCTCCAGCAGGAGTAAAGATGACTAACCCACAGGAGGACTTTGGAATACCCACCTCATACCCACAGGAGGGGGTGAGCCGGTGGGGTTAGCCCTGGACACCCCACGCAAGTGTGACGAATGGGGGGACTCCTCACCTCTGTTTCTGAATCTCAGGGAGGTGAGGAACTTGTTCTCAGAGGGTGAGAGGACAAAACAGGGAGCCCCTGTGTTCGACAGACACAGTGGTCCCAGGATTGGCCAGCAGTCCAAGTGAGGAACCTAAGGGAGGATTGAGGGTGCCTCCAGACCAGAGAAATTCTCAGATCAAGAGAGTGCCCTGCCCCTACTGTCACCCCAGAGGGCCCGTGCAGGGCTGACTGCTGAGGTCCCTCCTTCATCCTGGGATCACTGGTGTCAGGGAGGAGTGGCCCTGGTCTGAGGGGGCTGCAGTCACATCAGCAGAGGGAGGGTCCCAGGCCCTGCCGGGAGTCCAAATGCAGACTGAGGGGACCCTGCTTACCGACCACGGAGGATCCAGCCCCGCCCTGCCCCTTGTGTCAGCCAAGGGAAGCCGCTGGGTGGATGGACTCCCCTCACTTCCTCTCCAGGTGTCTCCTGGAGAGGAAGGCCTCAGGTCAACAGAGGGAGGGTTCCAGACCCTGCAGGCATCAAGATGAGGACCAGGCAGGATCCTCACCCCAGGACACATGGACCCCATTGAATTTGTACCCCTCTTGTTGTACTTCTGGGAAAACCCTGGGCAGGTGTGGCCAGATGTTGGTTAGGGCATGTCCTTGTGTTCCATATCAGGAATATGAGCTCTTGATCTGAGAGACTCTCAGACAAGTAGAGGAGTGAAGTCCAGTCCCTGCCAGGAGAAATGTGAGGGCCCTGAGTGAGCACCCAAGGGAACATCCACCCCAAAAGTGTGTAGAACTCACAGTGTCCAGCCCGCCGTCTTGGCAGCACTGAAGGACCAGGGCTGTGCTTGCAGTCTGCAGCCTAAGGGCCCCTCGATTCCTCTTCCAGGAGCTCCAGGAAGCAGGCAGGCCTTGGTCTGAGGCAGTGTCCTCAGGTCACAGAGCAGAGGCGGCCCAGGCAGTGTCGGCAGTGAAGGTGAAGTGTTCGCCCCGCATGTGCACCAAGGGCCCCGCCTGCCCCAGCACACATGGGAGTCCAGAGCGCCCAGCCCCATCCACCCTACTGTCACCCAGAGAGCCTTGGTCTCTGCAGGCCAGCTGCACGCTGAGTAGCCCTCTCACTTCCTCCTTCAGGGTCCCAGAGGACAGGCTGACCAGGAGGACAGGAGCCCCAAGAAGCCCCAGGGCAGCACTGAAGAAGACCTGTAAGTCAGCATTTGTTAGAGCCACCGAGGTTCGCTTCTCAGCTGCAGTCTCTCACACGCGCCCTCTCTCCCCAGGCCTGTGGGTCTCAGTCGCCCAGCTCCTGCCCACAGTCCCAACTGCTGCCCTGACCAGAGTCATCATGGCTCTTGAGCAGAAGAGTCTGCACAGCAAGCCTGATGAAGACCTTGAAGCCCAACGGGAGGACCTGGGCCTGGTGGGTACACAGGATCCCACAGACAAGGAGGAGGAGGAGGTGTCCACTGCTGGGCCATCAAGTCCTTCCCAGAGTCCTCAGGGAGGCTCCACAGACTCCCTGAGGAGTCCCTGGAGCCAATTCAATGAGGGCTCCAGCAGTCAACAAGAGGAAGGGCCAAGCACCTGGGTCGACCTAGCTCACCTGGAGTCCTTATTCCAAGAAGCAGTGAAATCTAAGGTGGCTGAGTTGGTTCATCTCCTGCTCCACAAATATGAAGTCAAGGAGCCGGTCACAGAGGCAGAAATGCTGGAGAGTGTCATCCAGAATTACGAGCACTACTTTCCTGTGATCTTCGGCAAAGCCTCCGAGTTCATGCAGCTGATCTTTGGGGTTGAAGTGAAGGAGGTGGACCCCGTCAGCCACTCCTACATCCTTGTCCCTGCTCTTGGCCTCTCATGTGATAGCATGCTGGGTGATGGTCATAGCATGCCCAAGGTCGCCCTCCTGATCGTTGTCCTGGGTGTGATCTTAGCCAAAGACAACTGCGCCCCTGAAGAGGTTATCTGGGAAGCATTGAGTGCGATGGGGGTGTATGTTGGGATGGAGCACACTTTCTATGGGGAGCCCAGGAAGCTGCTCACCCAAGATTGGGTGCAGGAAAACTATCTGCAGTACCGCCAGGTGCCCGGCAGTGATCCTGAGCGCTACGAGTTCCTGTGGGGTTCAAAGGCCTACGCTGAAACCAGCTATGAGGAAGTCATAGATTATTTGGTCATGATCAATGCAAGAGATCCCATCTGCTACCCATCCCTGTATGAAGAGGTTTTGGGAGAGGAGCAAGAGGGAGTCTGAGCACCAGTCGCAGCCAGGGCCAATGTCTGTGGGGCCAGGGCCACACCCAGCAGTTGTCCTGCCCCATGTGACATGAGACCCATTCTTCACTCTCTGTTGGAAGATTGCAGTCGCTGTTGTCAGTGGCAGTGGGTGGAAGTGAACACACTGTATACCATCTCTGGGTTCCTTGCCTATTGGGTGATTTGGAAATTTATCTTTGCTCCCTTTTGGAATTCTTCAAATGTTGTTTTAATGGTCAGTTTAATGAACCTCAGCCATCGAAGTTAATGGATGACAGTTGTCACACATACTGCTGTTCAGGTTATTTAGGAGTAAGATTCTTGCTTTTGATTCCCATGGGGAAATCCACGTTATTTTGTGAATTTGGACAAGATAACTAGCAGATGAATTAATAATTTGTTTTCAGGAAGTTGAACTTAGCAGCAAAATAGAGCTCATAAAGAAGTGAGGAAATGAAAGTATAGTTAATTCTTGCCTTATACCTCTTTCCCTCCCCTGTAAAATTAAAATAGACACATGTACACCTGGATTCCCTCGGCTTCTTTGAGAACGTAAGAGAAAAAAACTGAATAAATAATTTTTCCTGTTCACTGGCTCATTTTTTTCTCCAAACATGCACTGAGCATCTGTTATTCGGAACATTCTGGCTTAGTAGTAGAGATGCAAAGGTAAGCCAGTCCCACCCCTTCACCACAGGGAGGTGAAGTCTGGGAGCTACAGTCATAAAATCAAGGTGGTGAGGTGTCCTCTAAGGACTAGAGGAAAATAAAACATGGGTGAGGGTTTGGGGCTCTAGATCACAGCAGTGGAGTGTGTATGCCCTGAGCCAGGGCCTTTGGGGCTTTGGGAAACTGCAGTTTCTTCTAGGGGAGCTAACTGTAATGAAGCTGGACGGTGCCAGAGCCAGATTCTCAGAAGAAGAGAGAAAGGCCTGGAATGGAGAACTGCTCAGCAGTTTCTTTTGGATGGTGGATGAACAGAGAAGAGCTTCCACCTGGGGCAGGAATAGAAGGAAATTGTCCTGCGCTCTTGTCTCGGTGCGGCTGAACACGGTGCAGGGGCTAGGCGATGGGTACCTGTCATCTGCAAGGGTTTCCTGCGGGATAAGCGTGAATCTCCCAGGAAGGGAAGCCCAGAAGTCATTGGTGGTTTTCTGCCTGTCTTGGAGACCCAGAGTTGATCCTATTTAAAAGGCATTCTAATCAAGTTATCTCAAGTGGGATTTGACCAATTGTAAGGAAAGACCAGATTTTGAGCATTAAAAAAATGAGTGAAAACAGTGTCTTGGATCAAAAAGCAGCTGGGAGAGAGGCAAGGAGTTGATCCTTGATTCAAATTCTAGGAGCTCTGAGCTGCATCCGGCTGCACAAGACTCCGGCACACCCAAATTTTGAAGTACATTCTCTAAGAGGAAGTACTTACTTTTATTGAGGAAACTTCCTGTTTGGGCTAATTATCCCATGTCCTGTGGAGCTGTCTATTCTCTGATAAGTCTTGGAGAACAACAACATTAACGAAATCCCAGAGTGCTAGGGTCTGGGGTCAAACAATATTAGATATAACAGCCCTCTGCCATTCCTTAAACTTCTAATTCAACGCCAGGCCCCGAGCCAGGGGTTTCACATACACTGAACACACTCCAGCAGTCCTAGTGGAAGGGCCTCATCACACCTGCTTCACAGATGAAGAACCAGACGCTCACGGACCTTCTGTACTTCCCAGCATCGCGTGGCTGGTAAGGAACAGAGCTGCAACTAGAGCCCTGATCTGAATTTCTCTGGAGCCCATGCTGTTCCCACTCCCCTGAGCCTGAGGCTGACCTCCTCACTGGTACTTTATCTCTCTTCTCAGCAATGCATCATGTCTCTCAAGTGACAGAAAGAAGGACCCCGAGGCCAAGGTACTAAATGCAGGCCTAAAGAAGGTGACAATGAGCATCAAATACCATTTGGGGATGGCATGTGGCGGGTCCCCTGGGAACTGTCTGCTGGGTGCTGCCCATTGAGCGCCTACTATGGAACAGGTTGTAGGGGCGCCTACAAATGCCCAGCCACATCTTTTTTCTTCTCTTTCTTGGGCCTAAGGGACAAATACATAATCAGCATTTCTGTCTGGCACCAGCACATTCCCGTGTCACGCTGCCCTTCCTCCGGTCACTATCATGTTTCTTCCCTTCTGACTCTGAGACCTGACCTACCGCTTGCTCTTCACTGTTGCCTTCCCTGGAAGCTGGGCAGACCCAGCTGCCCTTCATGCAACACGGAACATCCCTAGTCCTTGAAGTAGTCCCCTGGTTCTGGCATGGCTCACCCTGGGTCCACTCCCACAGCCACAGCCATTCTGGATGGTGACTTTAGACACTTGTCCTCCCTCCCTGGGGGACTTCTACTCTGTGTATTCCCAGTGGGCTATGAGAAGAGTCCAATTTGGCCTGTAATCTCCTGGTTGGGTTACAGCTCTGAAGGTGGAGAGAGTGTTTTTTGCAGCCAGTTGCATATTTGCAGTAGTATTTTATTAAGTTTCTTACCTGAAGCTGGGAACTGAGCACGCTCACGGATGGTGCTCAGAAATTCCCCTCCAAAGAGGTACAAGAGGAGCAGCCATTTCACGAAGCTGAATTCTTACAAACCCTGGGCTCCTCCCAGGAGATGAAAAATGGTTCCGTGGTGAACATGCCAGCTGGAGTTTCCAACGAATAATTAACCAGCCTCCCACCGCCTCCTGTCTGGCATGTGTCCCGAGGAACATACTGGCTTTCAGCCGGACTAGCGGCACCTATACAGGTGTTCAGGTAAGAACGGTCATGTGGAGGGTAGCAGAGATGATGGGTAAAAGTCTGCCCCGGCATCAGATGGAAGGAGGAAATCCTCAGCTTCCTGAGAGGATAGAAGGTGTTGCAAAGGGAAGTGCAGAAAATGCTGTGGAGTGAAGAAGGTGAACTCTCCCTGCTGACCTTACAGGATCCTCTTCAAGTTACATGGGTTAATACAGCGGCCCCCATCCTTCTTGGCACCAGGGACCAGTTTTGTGACAGACAATTTTTCCAGGAGCACGGCGGGGGTGGAGGGGGGGCATTGTTCCAGATGATTCAAGCACATTACATTTATTGCGCACTTTACTTCTATTATTGTTATTACATTAGCAGCATAATGTAGAATCAGTGGGAGCCCTGAGCTTGTTTTCCTGCAAACAGATGGTCCCATCTCGGGGTGGTGGGAGACAGTAACAGATCATCAAGCATTAGATTCTCATAAGGAGCCCGCAACCTAGATCCCTCACGGGCGAAGTTCACAATAGGATTCCTGCTCCTCTGAGGAGCTAATGTCTCCTCTGATCTGACGGGAGGTGGAGTTCAGCTTCACTTGCTTGCCCAACCACTCACCTCCTGCTGTGCAGCCTAGTTCCCATCCATGGCCCCGGGGGTGGGGGGGGGCGGGGTGTTGGGAACCCCTGAGCTAATACATTTGACAGGATATGTAACATAGTAGACACGCTGAGCATTTCAAGGCAAATCTGGTCTCCTCAGAAACTTCTCTGAGAAATGAACATTGTTGTTGTCATAACAGTTTATAGTTTCCGTAAAATTTCCTCTACTTCTAGCTGTGTTCAAAGCTGTTGCTTCTCCAAAACCATGTTTTCTGGGGTTTGGTTTTGTTTCGTGGGACAGAGTCTCGCTCTGTTGCCCAGGCTGGAGTGCAGTAGCGGCAAGCTCACAGCTCACTGCAGTCCCCGCCCCCCAAGCTCGAGCGATTTTCATGCCTCAGCTTCCCGAGTAGCTGGTATCACAGGCATGCACTGTATGCCTGGCTGATTTTTGTATTTTGAGAAGAGACAGGGTTTCACCATCTTGGCCAGGCTGCTCTTGAACTCCTGGCCTCAATTGATCTGCCTCTCTCTGCCTCACAAAGTACTGGGATTACAGGCTTGAGCCACCACACCTGGCCCAAAGCCATGTGTTTTAAATTTCTCAGATTGACATCGGGGCTTTCAGTTTGTCTGATCTACTTAAATATCTAGCATTTGATTCCATCAATATTATTTATTGTTTTTCTAAAATTTCCAAAATTTCAATTTCATTATTTTTTCTCCTCTTGTCTATATTATCCCCATCCTTCTGCTCACCTTAGGTGTAATTTCCTTTTTCTTTTCCAGTTATTTAAGATCAGAATATACATATTTGAGTCTTTTATTACTTTCTAATATAAGCAGCTCAGTACATCAAACTTCCCCTAGGCACATTTTAGCTGAATGGCAGATATTTTAAAACATCACATTTCCGTTTTTATTTTTTTGAAAATATTTTTTAGCTTTGAGAATTTTTTCAACGTGGATTAGCTTTAGTTTGTTCCCTTCTTTTCTGGTTAGTTAAGGTAGAAGCTCAGATTATTTATGTGAGATCTCTCTTTTACTTTAATCTAAGTACTAAATGTTATAATTTTCTCTCTAAACACTGTTTTAGTTGCATCCCACAAATTGTGTTATATTGCTTTTCCAATTTAATTCAGTTCTATGAATTTCCTTGAGGCTACCTTTTTGATTCTTGAATTGTTGAAGATGGTGTTATTTAATTCCACAGGGTATGATAATTTCCTATTGCACTTATGTTATTGTTCGATCTCTATTATGGGGCCAGAGAGGCCGAAGAACATACTCTTGATGATTTGGATTTTAGAAATCTGTTGTTTCAAAAAGAAAAAAAAGGGAGGGCACAGTGGCTCACACCTGTATTCCCAGCACTTTGGGAGGCCAAGGCAGAGAGGGCACTTGAGGTCAGGAGTTCCAGAGCAGCCTGACCAACATGGTGAAACCCGGTCTCTACTAAAATTAAAAAAAAAAAAAAAAATAAGTTAGCCAAGGATGGTGGTGTGCGCCTGTAATCCCAGTTACTCGGGTGGCTGAGGTAGGAGAACCCCTTGAACCCGGGAGGCAGAGGTTGTAGTAAGCTGAGATCTCACCACAGCACTCCAGCCTGGGCAACAGAACGAGACTCCGCCTTAAGGAAAAACAGTGTTTATTTTATGGCCCAGGAGATAATCTAGCTTGGTGAGTTTTCCATGTGTGCTTGAAACAGGCATATTCAGATGTTGGAAATTAAAAACATCCATAGAACTGAATTAACTGGGAAAATCAATACATCAAAATTTATGGATTGCAGCTAAACAGTGATAGGAGAGAAAATTATAACATTATGATCTACCCCTACCAGTTCAGTTCTCCAGTCCTTGGTAACTATGAAGATTTCTGCATGGGCACTTTAGGTTGAACCCAGGAATTTCTGCTCAATATAATGTGTTCTCTTGCTTACATTTGCTACTGTCAGTGGCTTTTCCCAAGCTCACAGGGTCCCTGTGGACTTCCTCTGATCCTCTAGCTAGAAGGTAGGGCTTTTGTTTCCTCACATTGCTGTGCATTTCCCTTTAAGGGGTCTGGCTAGGTGGCCAAGTGGTGAGAGCATAGACAGTAAAACGTAGTATGGATTTCTCTCACACTTGTTTTTCCTCCAGATTCTTTCAAGGTTTTTGTTCTCGTGGATTTTCTGCAATTTGAATATGATATGCACAGACATATACTTTTTAGTGTTTATCCTGTTTCCTGTTCTTTGAGCTTCCTGAATTTGCAGTTTCATGTCTGTCACTAATTGGGGGAATTCTCAGCCATTACCACTTCCAATATTTTCTTTGTTTCTTTCTCACCTTTTGATTATGGAATTTCAGTTATGCACAGTGATGCCTTTTGTAACTGTCTCACACTTCTTGAATATTCTGTTCTGTCTTTTTCCTTCCCCTTTTCTCTCTTTGCATTTCAGTTCTGGATTTTCGATCGACATTTCTTCATGCTCACTGCTCGTTACCTCAGCCATGTCCTGCCAAAGGTATTCTTCATTTCTGTTACAGTGGGGGTTGTTTTATTTTTCCTAATAACACATTTTTACCATGATAAAACACATATCACATAAACCCTCTTAACCACGGTAAATGCACAGTTCAGGGGCATGAAATACATTCATACTCTTATTCAACCATCACCGTGGCTCATCTGAAGAACTCTTTTCCTGTGACAAAAATGAAACACTATACCCATTAAACAATAACTCCCCATTTTCCCTCCTCTCATCTGGTAACTAGCTTTCTATTTCCCGTCTCTATGAACTGGACCACTCTATGTACCTTGCATAAATGGTATCCTACAGCATTTGTCTTTCCACGCCTGACTTATTCACTTAGCATAATGTCCTCAGGTTCAGCCACACTGTACCTTATGCCAGAATTTCCTTCCTTTTGAATGCTGACTAATTTCCCATCGTATCTATATTGCGTTTTGCTAATCCAATTCTGTGTCAAGGGACACGTAGGCTGCTTTCACAGTTTAACTATCGTGAATATTGCTGCTGTAAATATGTGGGTCTGCAAATATCCCTTCGAGACTCTGCTTTCAATGATTCCAGTATATACTCAGAAGGGGAATTGCTGGGTAATATGGTAACTCTGTTTTGAATTTTGTGAGGAATCACAAACTGTTACCCGCAGCAATTTTGTAACATTTTCTATTCCAACCAACACAAAGATTCCAATAACACCACATCCTTGCCAACTTGCTATTTCCTGGTTCATTGTTGTTTTACTAACAGCAGCCATCCTAGTGAGTGGGAGGACGTGGCTCATTATGCCTTTAATTAGTATTTCCCTAATGATTAGTGATGCTGAGTGTCTTTTCTCACGCCCACCAGTCACTAGGAGAAATGTCTATTCGAATATTTTCCCTAGTTTTGAATTTTTGTTTGTTTTTGTCATGTTTCAGGGGTTCTCTATATGGCCTGGATATACATCTCTTATCAGATGTGTGGTTTACAAATATTTTCTCCCAGTCCTTGGGTTGCATTTTGACTCTGTTCATAGTGTTTTTTGGATGCATAAAAGTTCTTAATTTTCATGAAGTCTAATTTGTCTGTTTCCTTTCATTGCCTGTTTACAGTGTTTTAGATTTTTAGTGTTTTCTTGTGATTCTTCTTTAAAAGTTTCCGTCTCCCTGCTTATATTACCCACCTGTTCTTGCATGTTGTTCACTTTTTCCATTAGAGCCCTTAGCCTATTCATCACAGTTGTATTAATTCTCAATCTGGTATTTCCAACATCTCTGCCGTACGTGAGTCTGTACCTGATACTTACTCTGTCTCCTCAAACTGTGATTTTTTTTTCCCCTTCAGTATAGCCTAGTAACACTTTTGGTTGAAGCCCGTAGTAACGTACTGGGTAAATGGAATGGAGGAGAATGGGCCTTTCAGATGAGAGTTTATTTTCACCTGACTATGCGGTAGACCGCGTTTACTGTTTGCTGCAGCTATAGGTGTCAGAGGTTAAACTTTACTCAGGTGTCCTTGTTTTGTTCTTCGCTCCTGTCTTGGATTTCCCTAGAGACTTTCTCTTCTTCTATTTTGTTTGTTTCCTTTAGACACGGTGTCACTCTATGTTGCCTAGGCTGGTCTAAAACCCCTGGCCTCAAGTCACCCTCCCGCCTTGTCAACGGAAAATGCTGTGATTACAGGTGGGAGCCATTGTGCCTGGCATGAGACTCTTCTTAAATGAAGTTAGAGATGTGCAGTTGTTTCAGCGCTGTTCCCCTGCTGTTACACAGGAGCCTACTAACATCGTGGTAAGGTGTGGGGGAGAGGAAGTGTTCTACACACCTATGAGTAGGCCTCCGTCTTTTTCTTGGCCTCTGCCACTGTGCTGTGAGCTGCACACGTGCTTTTCATTTGTTACTCGCCCAACTCTCCCCATACTTTTTGGTCGAAATTTCTTGTCAGAGAGCAGAAATCACCTATTTGAGGTTCTTAGGTGCCTGCCCAGCTGTGGTTGATGCTGAAACCACAGGTTACATATTCAGGACTGGGGCTGGTGTGGAGGCAGGTCCAGCAGGATTGAAAGATTTTTTTCCCTCATTACCCATGTCCTCTATGGGCCTGGACCATAAAGAGAGACCTTCATACATTACGCTTTTCCTATCCCCATGTGCAATTCTCAAATTTAGGCTGCCTTTGAGTCCACGCTTGGAGATCCAAGAGGGAAAAATAGCACAGGAATTTCACCACCATATTGACCTTACTTCACCTCCTGGCTTCTTTGCCCAATGCTCCTTTTCTGAACCATGCACCCTTTTGGACAAGGTGTCTGTACAGGAAGTTAGCAGTAGGAACTGACACAGCAGGGCGAACCTGAGCTGCATATAGATGTCACTTATGCGGTTAGGGATCCTGGACTGAACCAGTTAACACAAACCCCATTCCTCATAGAGGTGTACCTTAGACAGCCACATGGTTTCCCTCTTAAATTTCACTATTAACTTTTTCTTTACACTTGGCCAATTCAATCAGTTGGAGCATCAATTCAGGTAGAGCGCAGCTCTCGACAGGAAGTTGGAGCTGACCTGAAAGCCATCCAAGGCTGAGGCAGCGTCATGATAGGCAGGACACACATGGGACTTACAACCCCAAGGGCACATGTGGTCCCCCTGCAAACACAGTCTGTACCATAATTTGGGCACCCCAAGATGGCAGAATTGAGACAGGAAGCACAGAAAATCAAGGCCTCACCGGCACCTCCTGCCAGCCTACAGGGTTATCCAGTACAGGACACAGAATCCAGTTCAGTCTGTGGTTTCCCATGCAGACAATTTGGCCTTTCCGTGCCTGGTAGGGAGGACATCTGAGGGTGTTCCGTGGGGAACATGGAGGAGCTGGGGCCTCTCCTTCTGTCCCCTAGTCAGCGAGGTCTGATGTTGTCGTGGACGCAGCCATCAGTTTGGAGTCACAGAAATTGCAGCGGCTTGCAAAAGCAGCATGGGGCAGTTTTCCCTTAGCAAGAGGAGAAAGCTTCCAGGAACAGTTCTGCAACACCAAGATCACAATGCCCTCCTCACACCTCCCCAGATGTTGTGTTTTTCCTCCATCCTTACACAATCAGCATGGCCCACTCAACAATAAAAGCTTTACATTGCTTCAATCATCCCCTACCCTCACCCAGGTCTTCTCACCTGGCAGGGCTGTAGGTCACAGGGACAAAAAACATTTTCACAGAAAAGCACTGTCATAAAACAAGGTGTGAAGAGAAAGACCCATCATGCTTAGGAAGCAGTCAGGAAAAAATCCTGTGTATCCAAAAGATTCCAAAATGAGTTTGCATACCCCTTTTCATCCTGCTCATTTATGCAGTGAACCGTGTAGAACAACAACAATCATAAAAAGAATCCATCCCTTCCTGGGCTCAGCTGCATTCGATCATCCCACTGCCTGGCGTGTGGAGCAAGAGGAAGTAGAGTCAGGCTGTCTGTCCACTATCAAAAACTGCAACTGATGTGGGTCCTGGGACACAAGTCACTGGCAGTGGACATGCTAGAGAGAAGATCTGAGACTCGTCTGTCACGAGTGGGTGGAGAGATCACAGTCTGTGTGGGGTGCCATCCCACAACATGCAGCTTTCGGCAGACATCTCACCAGTTAGAAGTGCAACCTGTCGGCATCAGAAATACAGTGCCCATCTGTTCACAATAGCAAAGACTTGGAACCAACCCAAATGCCCATCAATGATAGGCTGGATAAAGAAAAGCTGGTACATATACACCATGGAACACTATGCAGCCATGAAAAAGGATGAGTTCACGTCCTTTGCAGGGACGTGGATGAATCTGGAAAGCATCATCCTCAGCAAACTGACGCAAGAACAGAAAACCAAACACTGCATGTTCTCACTCATAAGTGGGTGTTGAACAATGAGAACACATGGACACAGGGAGGGGAAGATCACACGCCAGGGCTTGGGGGGGGGTGGGGGGCCAGGGGAGGAATAGTAGGGGGTGGGGGGATTGGGGAGTGATAGCACTAGGAGAAATACCTAATGTAGATGACGGGGTGATGGATGCAGCAAACCACTACCATGGCACGTGTATACCTATGTAACAAACCTGCATGATCTGCACATGTACCCCAGGACTTAAAGTAAAATAAATAAATGTTAAAAACAACAACAACAACAACAACAACAACAACAACAAAACAAAAGAGAAATGCAGTGCCCGTGAGCAGCTTCACTCCCATTGGCCCCACCGGAGAACAAGCCGTTCATCATGGGTATCTGCAAGAGATATGGAAGGTCCAGGGCTGCATCCGAGCTGTGTGGTGACAGTTTCGAGCCCCACTATCAGGTGCTTAAACCCACCAGGGTCCCAGGGTCAAAGATGCCTTTGTTGCCTTGAGCTACGCCTGCTTTCTGCTTGGCACAGCTTGTGGTGAGTCTGAAACAGCCCAGAGCGGATACTTTTGGGTTTTAGCTTAGAGTCAAGGCCAGCCTATTGAGATTTGTGAATTTGCAATTCCAAGACAGTGAGTGGGGGAGCGAGGCTGTTCTGTAGCAGCAGGACAGCCAGCATGCTGCAAGGCCAGACAACAGTGAGGCAGAGAGATGCCTGCCTTGTATGCTTTCCTATGGTCTTTAGGCCTTGTCAATCTTACAGTCAAAACATGCACCTCAAATCATGCATCTTAGCTCCGACAGTCATCAGCCTTTAAGTGTCAGACATCCCAGTTCAGAAGAGCTCATTTCACACTGTATGGGACCGGGGGGCTGAACAAGGAAAGTGATAGGACCACCAGAGGCAATACCATACAAGCAGCTTTATTGCGTGGTGCTTGGACAGAGAATGCAGGGAGGGGACAGATTTTCCAGAGTCTATGTTTCTGGGGGTCACCATCAGAAGGAGAGGAAGGCAGGAGAACTGACGGGGCAGATGGGAATTGGGGAAGAACCTTACGAGTATAGGTGATGTTGCTCAGCAGCTAGGCAAAGTGGCTTGGGAGTCTCGTCACCATAAGGTTCTATCTTATCTATGACTAGCAGATGTTAGGTGAGGACAAGCAGGATATGGAAGCCAGGAACGCTCTGCATGCCTAACAATCTGCTTGGCAGTGCCATGTTTCAAACAATCAAATATGTGAAAACTTCAGTTCTGTGCTGATGGGCTTCTGAGCCAACAGGTCTCAGTCTTGTGAAGAAAAACAGTAGAGAAACATCAGCAGTGCTGCACGACAGCTGAGATGCAGCTGCAAGGCCCTTTGCCAGCAACATCCCATGTCTAAACGATAAACAAGGCCCTCCTCCAGCCTAGGGGCTACACACACAGGTCGTCTTGGTTCATTTACAGAACACAAGCTGAAAACTGTTTCTGAAATCTCAGAAGATGTATCTCCACCTGGAGACTGTCTCTCTTTTTCTATGTGGACTTCCTTTTTCCAGGGATCCCAAGGGGCAAGAATTTTCACCTTCAGAAACACTTTCTGTTTCCCGTCCTTGAAAAACATAACCCAAACACACATGCGGAGTTAGACAGAAAGAGGGTGAAAGCAAATGCAAGCACTAGATGTAGATTGACTGAGAATCATTTTAACACTATAGTTCCCCAGAGTCAAGGTTTCCTACAAAAGGCTTTTAAGATTCCATGGAAAAGAAAACCAGTGGAAGTCACGAGCAGCCAGCTATCCCTGTCTCCAGCAAGGGAGGAAAGCTGCCTGTTAAGCACAACTAGCACAGCCTCCTTTAGAAAGGCTCATTCACTCAGGGGCCTGTGTGAAACCCCATTCATGGGAGGCCACTGCTGTGGACTAGCCTCCTGCCCTAAGCCCCAGGTGACCGCACCTGGCCAAAATGGGGTCACTTGTGCTGAGTGCCGTATATTCGTCCTGAACTTTCCAATGGTCTAATTTAAAAAATAAAAAATAAAAAACTGAATCTTCCGGTTAACCTGATTCAGAGTATTTATTAAGGAAGGCCCCTCTGCTCTAATCTTGGAAAGGAATTTCCAGATGCTGAATCTGTTTTCTTCTCCTTCTTTTTTTTTTTTTTTTTTTTTCTTTCTTTTTTTGCTTTCTTTAGCACTGTTCTGCCTACAAAGTGAACCTCCTCTGCTTGGTTCATTGCAACACTTGTTTTATTTTATAGAGTGTAGTGTTGCTCAAGTCTAGCATCGCAAATAAAAGCCAGTTTGATCTTTAAATCGTGTTTGCTGTCATTAATCTTTCTGGCAGTTTCCAGTGGTTTGGGGGGACCCAAAAGACACTGCTGGTGACTCTGGAGACCCCTTGAAAAATGCAGGAGAGGTGCCGCTGACCCCTTTTTGAGGCCCCTCCCACCCTCACAGAGCCTCAGGTGTCATAAGTTCCTCTCGGGTCACATTTTGGCATTGAGAGTCGTGATACTTTTGGCTCTTGATTCCAGGATTCATTTGTCCTGTGAGAGAGAACATGACCTTCTGGGGGTTTGTGGGGCCTGACAAGTCACTGACAAGACCTGCAGTTTTAAAGGTAACTGATGGAAGGAGCAGTTTATCACATGCAGTGTGTGATTCTGGCTTTTGGGAATTTGCAGGGGTTTGGGTTCTCCAGTTTCTTTTTCTTGTATGCTTAGCTAGGAGAGATTTATTGGCTACATTACTCAAGGGAACCTCAGGGCCATGGCCATGACTGACTGGTAGGCACAGTTTAGGCACTTAGGAGCGATTAGAACACCCACCACCTGAAAATACGACGTCTGTGTTAGGATCAGGTGGTCATGAAACAAATAAGTTTAATACCATGTCACCGCGAGCCTCAAGACAGCATCCGTGCAGCAAGGCTCACTGGAAAGCAATCCAGGATCCAATCCCGTGGCATTTCCTTCTTCGACCTGGATCTCAGCTCTGAGAGGCCCAAGAGTCAACATAAAAATGGGATCTTTACTGTCCAGACAACTGCGTACACCTTGTGACTACACCTGCTTTCTATATGTGTAAGTATTATGCAGCAGAATCGGCAAACCCTTTCAAAAAGGTGCAATACTAATAAGGATAATCTAGACTTACAATGGCCATCGTGTGAAACATTCCAGATGAACAATGCTGTTCATCCCAAAAATGTGCTTAAAAATTAGGCCCCCTGAAATAGGCCCCCACACGGATGCCAATTCATGAGCACACATTTCTAAAAAGTTTTTTTGTTTGTTTGTTTGTTTGTTTTTTTAAAAAAAAAACCTGCCCCTCAGAGACAATTTGTGTGTGTTCCAGATTTTGTGGCAATATTTTATTTTGCCGTAAAATCCGTTAATGAACTTATCCTTTGCATAAGTTCAGTCACAATCTGCTCTCTTTGTAACAGGACACAATTGGGAATACTAGTTACACTATCCGGGTTGTCCCTGAGATACCATATTTGAGAACGTCTGTAGAATGCATGGCTTTAAGTGTTCCCAGACTTATAGTGAGTGAGAACAAAATGTCACTTCCTGGAAAGCCCAGGAAGCTCAAAATATTTGGGGGACCCCAAGAAGAGAGAAATTCACCCAGATCTATAGGTGCATCAGACAAAGTCGGATGTCTACCTTGTTTTGGCTTCCTAGCATAGAGAGGCTTTGAAAACTGACATCTGATACTCCTTCCTAAAAGTTCCAACAAAGCAAACTTTAAAAGAGCCTATGTGATTAATGAATTCCTGCTGCACTTATGGAAGTAATCAGTCTGTGTTTAATGAGACTAAACTTATTTTGTTATCAAAATAGTCTTATTCTAGTTATCTTTGGTAGAAAAGGAGATGATGGAAGAGAGGAAATATAAGTTTCAGGAAAAATTAAAAAAAAACAAAACATGGTATACTTGTTATTAGCTTGTAGCTCTGCTCGTCGTTTTCAAGTCTAATTGCAGGCCACACATCACTCTAAATTGCTCTAGTTTTCTGCGTTATCTGGCTCCTAGTCTCATACTAACAGGAACTGCTCAGTTCCTCTGCAAGCTGGAGCTCGGCATCTCACACAAATGTCAAGAAACAACCCTTCTGCCTGATGCGCCAGCCACTCAGAGTTCACCACCAGGCCTGAAGCCATAACCAGAGACTCTCAAGCTACAAGCCAGAATGAGAGCTCGATGACGTCATCCTGGGGGACAGCTTTTCTGAAGACACCGAAGCAAGACTCCCTTTGACGATGACATCCTTATCCTTCCTAATTTTTCCTTGCTAATGCCTACCTGTTTCACTTGGCAAGATAATACCTGTATGCTTGACCTTTGAACAAGGTGGGGGCTACAGGGACCGACTCCCACTGCAGTCAGAAATCTGTGTCTAAACTTTGACTCCCCAGAAAGGTGACTACTATTAGCCTGCTGTTGACTGGAAATCTTATGGATGAACACATATTTTGTGTTTTAAGCGTATTATATACTATATTTGCACAATAAAGAAAGCTAGAGGTAAGAAAGGGTTATTAAGAAAATCATACGGAGGAGAATATATGTTATTCACCGTTAACTAATTAGAAGTGGATAATGATAAAAATCTTCATCCTCATCAACTTCGCATTGAGTAGGCTGAGGAGGAGGAAGAGGAGGGCTTGTTCTTGCTGTCTCAGGGACAGCAGAGGCAGAAGAAAATCTATGCCTAAGTGGACGCACGCAGTTCAGACCTGTGTTGTTCCAGGGTGACAAGTAGTTAGAATTTTGCAATGAATAGCTTCATAGAACACTGGATATCCCATGCCAAACCCATATTTTTACGTGACCCAAGACGGTCTTTAATCCACCCAGTGGCTCAATCTAGAAACGTCCTTGATGCAAATGCTTGTCTGAAGTTTGCTAGTGATCCCTTTTATAATCAGACTTCAAGAGCCACTTGGTCCCACTCCGTGCCTCAATTTGGCCTGTGGTGGGGTACTAGGTCATAGAACTTCAACCTTCTAGCTCAACAGGGAGGACTCTGTGCAGCTGCTAACACTTTCTGTTGTATGTGGATGAATAAGACAAACAGGTTGGTTGGTTAGAATGGGTAGATTCCTTACCTGACTCATTCTTTGATCTGCTCAATTTCATTTGGTTTAGCTCACGGGAAGCCTGCCTAAGGGGCTGTTTTCAGAGCCCCCAGCCTCACTGAGCTTCTAGTACCAGAGTATCTGGTAAGGCTGACCTAACTAGAAATGGACGGGAGCTGATGGTAGGTCGTTCCAGCATGTCTTTCACAGGGTAATTCTTGTGCCTGGCATGCAGCCTAATATCCAGTTGTCCAACCAGTGATCAGGTGCCCCCTCATGTGGGAAACTTGTTTACACTGGCAGATGTGCTTGTGGCTCTTGTCTGATCTGTGTCCAGCTTTTGCCTGCCTGTGACCATCATTCTGGCACTTGGGATTTGAAATTTCCCCCGCCCCCCAGCATCCCACATAAAGCCTGGCTTTGGTTAGCCATTTGATGTTCAGATGAAAGGCAAAAATTCAAATCACCATCACAACACAAAGTACATTCAAAGATTTGTTACTTACAGATCCTGGGCAGAGAGAGTTCAAAGAATTGGGAGGACAGTTCTCTATTCCCTGATCACATGAGGCAGGAATGAAGAGCCAAAGAATCAGACAGAGAGAGAGAGAGAGAGAGAGAGAGAGAGAGAGAATCATAAATATGGAGAAATAGGTTATGGATCACTTAGGTTCACAGTCAAATGTACGAATGGTCCTTTCAAAGAAAAGGATTTTGAGGGAAAAGTGGGGAGAGATGCCTCTAAATGTTTATCTCTGCCCACAGGCTTGAGTCAGTTGAGTGTGGTGTTCTACTTCAACCTCCCAGTCAGCAACCTTAGCCCTGTCGTTCCCATTACAAGGACATGCTCCAAACTCTGGGTATTATACTCCTGACACTCATAAGAGTAGCCTCCCTGGTTCACTGCATCCTCTCAGAAAGGCTTATAGATCTCCCTGCAGCCATCTGCTGAATGCTATATGGTCTCTCTCCAGCTGGAATGATGAAAGCTCCAAGAAACACATGGTAACAAGGACACTGTAAACATATGAATGCCATGTGAACTCCATAAACCCAAAACTGATGGTGCCTGAGAGTAGCACTCATGCCCGACGATTTCGTCATGACCCAAAAGAAGGGAGATTGTGAAACAAAATTATTAGGCGGCCATTGTGTCAGCCTAGCTTCCTAAGCCCGGAAGACCATACAAACCAGAATTGGGACACTCATGGTAAGTGTCATGAAATCAAGCAACTTTCACAGGGGTCAGTTAAAAAATTTCGGAAGATGCCAATCAACATGACTCAGCATAATCAAGAGGTCCTCTCTGCTTTAACCCTAATTAGAAAGTAACTTGGAAATGAGCAATCTGCTCTTTGCCTGCTGTTTGTGCTTTCTTCAGCACTTTTCTGCTTAAAAAGGCAACCTCCTCTGCACAGATCATTAGAATGCCCACTGCAAATGAGTCAGGTTGCAGATCTGAAGGTCTGACCTTGTGGGCCCACTTCTGGTCCTCTACTTCCTCACTGTGGAACTGGGGTCATAGCTCAACCCCTCCACTGCAAAGGTTGGCTCATTACAGACATAGGTTCCTTCCTACCACCCACCCAAGGGAGGCTTGCACACAGAAACATGACACACACCAACAGAGCACTTAGCACAGCAACTGCCTGGCACCCAATAAGCCCTGAACCAAGCAGCATGAAGGGTAACTGGTGTGGCAGATGCCTGGGTGTGTGAAAAAGTGGGGTGCATTGGTTAACGAAGATGAAAGGAAGCCTTAGACAATTGGGCATTTGGTGTCTATGCAGTCAACAGGTTCTGAGGCACGGTTTAGCATATAATCATGTCTTGGGGACATAATTCCTCTTCTGGCTGCTTTCTGGAAGGTAACATAAAAAAGGAAATTGGAACGATCATAGGTTCAAAAGAGATTTGCAGCTACTAAATAGCTAACCGCAAGCTGTTTCAAACCTTGAAAACGATTGTCTGGGCAAGATTGTGTGTCAAATAACCATGGAGAGTGTAACTTGTCTAAGCTGTGGCAGGAAGAGTTTGCAACGTGTCTTCAGGCCTTCCTAGAAACATGCACCTGGGAGGCTGAGGACAAGCATAGTGGGGGCATCCACAGTGTCCAGGCAGAGGACTCGCCCATGCAGAGCTTCGAGTTGTGGGGTTGGATACAGGCAGGGTGAGCCTCGAGGATGTCTTGGAAGACTCCCCCAGGGCCGACTCCCACAGAACCACGGACTGATCCTGGGCCTGGTTCAGTAGCCCTGGCTGTCATCCCAGGCAGGGCTAGAACGAGGTATACCATGCCTGCAAAGGTCTGAGATGTGAGGTGTATTACTCATGACAGATTTTCAGGAGAAACAGCAAATAAATGCATTACCCAATGTGCATGTGGATCATAAGACATATATATAGGTTTAGAAATGTTGAAATATGTGGGGAAGTTACAACTTAGACACACAGTAACAAAAGCTACTTCTTATTGACCAGGTCATTTGGGCCAGGCATTTTACATGCAGGTAACATCAGGTGTAAACTCAAAACAATGCTCTTAATGTGAACAATTATATGCCCATTTTACAGATGAAGAATTGAGGCACAGAGAAGGTGCCTGAATGGCTCAGCTTCTAACCAGCAGCAGTCCCATTTCACGGAGCACTGCCCTCGCCCTGGCCTCAGCTGTGTCCCCCATGAACAAGGGAGAGCTGCTCTCATCAACAGTTACCCAGTGCCCGATGCCCCATGCCACATGGCTGAGGCCTGCAAGAAAACCAGTGAGAAACCGTCACTGGATGTGGCCCACCTGGCCTCTCTCTAACCCCATTAGGACACCGCCCTTTCTAAAATTCAGATGAGCACTGTGGTGGAGAGGTGGTGTTTAGGACAGAGTGAGTGAGGATGGAGAAGCTTCCACTCGTACATGGAAGGTGCAGGTCCGACCCTCCAGAGGCTGCACTCCTGTTCAGGGGTAGGCCCTGCACCCCCGCAAACCTGCCCTGACTCCTCCCCATCTCTCTCTGCTGACTGGGTGGCCCAATGTTCTCCTGTGGACCAACTCCAATAAGTCAAAAAGGGAAATAGATGAACAAATATTACTAAGGTTAGTAATTGCGTGCAGCCAGCTTCATTACTGCAGTCATATGAAATACTGTGACCAACAAGGTAAGTCACCCTAAGACATCTATCAAAAACCTTGACGGATCACCACTGCATAAAGCTTCACCCAAGGAGCCACGATCATGAGAATTTTTTCTTTCACAGATGAAGATTTTAAAAAGATGTCTCTTCATTTATTGGGCAACTGTCAACGTTTATACAGATGTGCACAGTGCTTGCAAACACAGTTAACAATATGATAATGTATGCTTGTGGAATCAAATTTGACAAAAAATTTACAAAACAAATTAGGACCCTCTAAAAGTCTCCACATGATTTATGCCTCCAGTATTGGAAATTATGCAAACAAAGGAATAACACAGCGAGTGGTTAAAAATAATGCTGACAGGGACGGGCACAGTGGCTCACGCCTGTAATCCCAGCACTTTCAGAGGCTGAGGCAGGCGGACCACGTGAGGTCAAGAGTTCACGACCAGCCTGACCAACATAGAGAAACCCTGTCTTTACCAAAAATACAAAAATTAGCCCGGCGTGGTGGCATGCACCTGCAATCCCAGCTACCCAGGAGGCTGGGGCAGGAGAATTGCTGTTACCCGGGGTTTCAGAGGCTGCAGTGACCCAAGACCATGCCACTGCACTCCAGCCTGGGCGACAGAGCAAGACTCCCCCTCAAAAATAAATACGTTAATAAATAATGCTGACACTTTAACATAGTAAAAAAACAAAAACAGGAAAAGAAAAAGAAACTGGAAAACGCTATCTAAGAAAAGAGGCACTATGGGTATAGATATGGACAATTGCATGGACGTAGTCCTTAAGAGCTGGCTGAATTTCACAGTCGTTAACTATATGCTGAAGTTTTGCATCACGATATGTAGCTGCTTTTTTGCTTTTAGGACCTGCGTATCCTCAAAGACCATCTCACATTCATTTCCTACATGGCACTGCTCTTTAAGAAATCCTATGGCACACTGAATGAGCATTCCTTATTAACCTTTCCTATTTTCTGCTTAGGGATAATAATCTTTTCCAAATTAGATGTCAGACATGATGACATTATGGGCTTTCAGCATTTGGCATTACTGCCTACAGGCTTGGGTCTTTTCAGATTCTGATCCAAACCCACTAGGTTTGTGCACTGCATTTATTTGTGTCTCTTAATCCTCTCTCCCTCTGCTTAATGAGTGCACAGGTTGTTAATGTAGAGCTTCTTTAATTTTCACCCAGGAATATCCTTGGGGAGCCCATCAGCTACACAAAAAAGAAAAAAAAATCTGCCATGAGAATTTCCCCCCATTTCCCTGCTAGTCCCTATCTCCCAAGGTAACCACTATCCTGACTTTCGTGCCATAGAGCAGTATTCCCTGTTTTGATCTCTGTCTAAATGGGATTATGAAGCTAATATTCTCAGCATTGGCTACATTGTCTCAACATTAGGTTTGTGATCTTCTTACATGTTGTGGATGTAGCAATAGCTTTTTCATGCTCAGGGCTATATAGTATTCCTTTGTATGACCCCCAATGTACTTACCCATGCTAGTGGTGATGAACATGGGAGATGTTTCTAGCATGCTACTAAGGGCATTCTTAGACAAATCTTTTGTTCAATGAAGGTATGCCTTTCCACTAGTACAAACCTCAGAGAGGACATTCTGAGGGGCTTAAGGCCTATGGGTGTTCAGCATTAGTTCGTACTTTTGGGTCTCTTTTAGTCTCTCACAGACCTGTTGCCCACAATGCCCTCCTGCATCCCACCGTCCTTTTCCATTGTATGGACTCGTAGCAGACTGATCAGTGGACCTACAGCATGTCTCAATGCTATTCATTTGTCTGTCTCCTGCCTCTTTGTGTCACTTAAATGTTGCTCCTTCCCATGGATTCTGATTATCGGGCCTTAGGCTCATATCTAGGTTTGACGCAGGTCTCGCTAGGTTTGACATTCTGATAAAAGGACGTCATCCTTGGTTCCCCGTCTCCTACTGCATCCTAGCATGAGGCACATGATTTCTGGTTGTTTCACTCATGATCTTACTGGCACTGGCAGGTGGGTTCAGGTGATGACAGCCTCATTCCTCACTTGTAGGATGCCTCACTGACCTTGAACCAAAGCATTTCAAGCACCCTACAACAAATCTCTCACTGTAAATTGCAGATATTGAGTTTTGTTTTGTCTTGTCTTGATTTTTTACTAAAATGCAGCCTTCACTGTCCTCAGCTGCAGTTTTTCAGTGAGGAAGAACTCTCCCTCAACAACTGTAGCTATTGTGTCATCTTGAAATTCTCAGGAAGCACAGAATAAAAGTTTAATGCTTTCCACTGGATTGCCAGTACTCACAGAGTAAGGAGTGGTTGCACTTCTTACTTCTAATGACATCCAAGTGTCGTTTCAAAATAAACTTTTAGATTTCAAAACAGTTTTAGATTTACAGAATGATTGCAAACCTCATATGGAGAGTTTCCATGCACTTCACACCCAGTTTCCCTATTATTAACATCTTACGTTAGCCTCTATATTTGTCTCCATTAATGAACCAGTATTGATACGTTGTTATTAAGTCCATGCTTTATTCAAATGTCCTCACTTACAGTGGATTTTCTTGGCTGTTTCAAGATCCCATCCAGGATACTTCATGGCATTTGGTATTCACGTGTCCTTACTGTGGTCTGTGGTGTGACAGTTGCTGAGGTTTTTCTTGTTTTTGATGACTTTAACACCACTGAGGAGTATTGTTTAGGTCTTCTGCATAAAGTCCATGCAGTAGGATTTGTCTTATATTTTTCTCACGATTAGCATTGGAGGTATGAGCTCTCAGGTGTAAAACCCCATTCTCATTACATCATATCAAAGGAAATTACTAGAAATGTGACTTGTCTCTCGGTCCCATATTGAACTCGAGTTGGAAGAGGCGAGTCCGGTCTCAAAATGGAGGGCCATGATCCAAAGGAACCAGAGCAGTTGAGAAAACTCTTTATTGGTGGTCTGAGCTTTGAAACTACAGATGATAGTTTTAAGAGAACATTTTGAGAAATGGGGCACACTTACAGTTTGTGTGGTAATGAGAGATCCCCAAACCAAATGTTCCAGGGACGTTGGTTTTGTGACTTACTCTTGTATTGAAGAGGTGGATGCAGCAATGTGTGCTCAACCACACAAGGTTGATGGGTGTGTAGTGGAACCAAAGAGAGCTGTTTCTAGAGAGGATGCTGTAAAGCCTGGTGCCCATCTAACAGTGAAGACAATTTTTGTTGGTGGTATTAAAGAAGATACGGAAGAGTATAATTTGAGAGACTACTTTGAAAAGTATGGCAAGATTGAAAACATAGAAGTTATGGAAGATAGGCAGAGTGGAAAAAAGAGAGCATTTGCTTTTTTAACTTTCGATGGTCATGATACAGTTGATAAAATTGTTCAGAAATACCATACTATTAATGGGCATAATTGTGAAGTGAAAAAGATCCTTTCTAAACAAGAGATGCAGTCTGCTCGATCACAGACAGGTCATGGAGGTGGATCTGGCAATTTTATGGGTCGCAGAGGAAACTTTGGAGGTGGTGGAGGTAATTTTGGCCATCGTGGAAACTTTGGTGGAAGAGGAGGTTATGGTGGTGGAGGTGGTGGCAGCAGAGGTAGTTATGGAGGAGGTGATGGTGGATATAATGGATTTGGTGATGGTGGCAACTATGGCGGGGGTCCTGGTTATAGTAGTAGAGGGGGCTATGGTGGTGGCGGACCAGGATATGGAAACCAAGGTGGTGGATATGGTGGCGGTGGTGGAGGATATGATGGTTACAATGAGGGAGGAAATTTTGGCGGTGGTAACTATGGTGGTGGTGGGAACTATAATGATTTTGGAAATTATAGTGGACAACAGCAATCAAATAATGGACCCATGAAAGGGGGCAGTTTTGGTGGAAGAAGCCCGGGCAGCCCCTATGGTGGTGGTTATGGATCTGGTGGTGGAAGTGGTGGATATGGTAGCAGAAGGTTCTAAAAGCAGCAGAAAAGGGCTACAGTTCTTAGCAGGAGAGAGAGCGAGGAGTTGTCAGGAAAGCTGCAGGTGACTTTGAGACAGTCATCCCAAATGCATTAGAGGTACTGTAAAAATCTGCCACAGAAGGAGCAATGATCCATAATCAGAAAAGTTACCGCAGCTTAAACAGGAAACCCTTCTTGTTCAGGACTGTCATAGCCACAGTTTGCAAAAAGTGCAGCTATTGATTAATGCAATGTAGTGTCAATTAGATGTACATTCCTGAGGTCTTTTATCTGTTGTATCTTTGTCTTTTTCTTTTTCTTTTCATTATATCAGGTATATTGCCCTGTAAATTGTGGTAGTGGTACCAGGAATAAAAAATTAAGGAATTTTTAACTTTGAAAAAAAAAAAAAAGAAATGTGACTTGTCATGATTAATGTTAGCTTTGCTATGCACTTCTTCTCTAAAGCTACACTAATCAAGAAACTATGGGTATTGGTGGAGGAATGGACACATGTCAATGGAACAAAATAAAGCCCCAAAATAGACCCAAACAAATATTGTCTACTAATTTTTGACAAAAGTGCTAAGGCAATTATATGGAGATATTGTAGTCTTTTCAACAAATGGCACCTGACAAATTGAATGCCAATACACAATGAAATGGACCTAGGAAGAACTTTACACCTTTCACAAAGAATTAACTCAGAATAGGTCAAAAAGCCAAACATAAAACACACAATTTTAAACTTCAGGAAGAAGGCACAAGGGAATATGTACGTGGCTGTGATATTGGGGATAGGTGTTTAGAGACAATGTCACAAACATGGCCCATAGAACACAAAATGGAAAGGTGCGCTTTCTGAAAAGTTTTTTTAAAAAATTGCTCTGCAAAAGACACTGTTAAGAAAAAGAGAAGAGAAGCTGCAGGCATTGAGAAAGTATTTGCAAAGCATTCATCTGATAGAGGACTCATATCTAAAGTCTTTAGGGAAGGCTTAAAACTAAACAATGTGTTCATTGCAGCCCTGTGTACAATAGCAAAGACCTGGAACCAACCCAAATGCCCATCAGTGATAGACTGGACAAAGAAAATGTGGTACATATACACCATGGAATACTACACAGCCATAAAAACCTATGAGTTCGTGTCCTTTGTAGGGACTTGGATGAATCTGGAAACCATCATTCTCAGCAAAATGACCCAAGAAGAGAAAGCCAAGCACCGTATGTTCTCACTCATAGGTGGGTGTTGAACAACGAGAACACGTGGACTCAGGGAGAGGAGCATCACACACAGGGGACAGTTGGGGGGGTAGGGGAGAGACAATGGGGGGTGGGGAGGGAAGGGAGGGTGGGGAGGGATAACATGGGGAGAAATGCCAGATATAGTATGCACCTAAAGTAAAATAAATAAGTTAAAAAAAAAAAAAAAAAACTAAACAATATGAAGTGTCCAAAATCTACAGAGAATGCTTAAAAAGAAATACTAAGAAAACAAAGCTGTGAAAACTGTGCCTGGAAAAACTGCGTGCACTCAATGCCAGCCCATAAAGACTGCTGAGGGGCTGTTCCCTGCAGAACCAAAGAGGCAGTGATGCCCAAGATCTTGGGAGCCCATGCATTCAATCATGTGGTCTGATTGTTAGACATAAAGTCAATGGAGACTAGTTTTGGAGCTTTAAGATTGAATGACTGCCCTGCTAGAATTCAAAGTTATCTGTAGCCCTTTTGTTTTGGCCAATTTCTCCCATTTGGAACTGGAGTACTTACTCAATGCCTATACCTTCATTGTATCTTGGAAGGAACTAATGTCTTTTTCATGTTACAGGCTCATAGGCAGAAGTAACTTGCCTTGTGTCCGATGAGACCTTAGACTTGGACTTTTGCGTTAATATTGGAGTGAGTTAAGACTTTGGGGGACTGTTGGGAAGACTTAACTATTTTTTGAAATGTGAGGAAGGACATGAGATTTGGGAGGGGCCGGGGTGGAACGATATGGTTTGGCTCTGCGTCCCCACTCAAATCACATGTTGAATTCTAATTCTCAATGTTGGAGGGTGGCCTGGTGGGAGGTGATTGGATCATGGCGGTGGACTTCCTCCTTGCTGTTCTCAAGGAGTTGAGTGAGTTCTCACAAGATCTGTTGTTAAAAAGTGTGAAACTATCCCCTCCTTCTCTCTCTCTCTCTCTCTCTCTCTCTCTCTCTCTCTCTCTCTCTTCTCCTCCAAATGTAGCTGTGCCTGCTTCCCTTTCACCTTGTGTCATGATTGTAAGTTACTTGAGGCTTTTGCCACCATGCTTCCTGTACAGAAGCAGAAATGTGATTCAACTAAACCTCTTTTCTTCATAAATTACCCAATCTTGGGTGCTTCTTTACAGCAATGTGACAAGAGACTAATTATCTATCTATCTATCTATGTATCTATCTATCTCTCTATGACTATCTATCTATCTATCATCTATCTATCTATCTATCCATCTACACCCATAGACCGACTAATTACATAGATGAAGCATGGTGGAGGTAGATTTCTCACTGTTGAAGTAGGTACTTATAGATAAACAAAGGAAGGGGATAGAAGCTCCTTGTGGTATTACAGTAGTGTCACAGACATCAGGAAGAACTCATGTTCAACCTGTAATATATATGCACAGGGTGCACACATAAACACTTATAGGCAGGTTAATAAACACACATATATTTCTTTCTTCTGTAAATGACACAGCTAGAAGCAACAACCCCCAAGGAACCATGAGCCTGCCTAGCACCCAACTCTAGGATTCTAATACTCTTCCTCAATACCAGGAAGCAGAATTACATGGAAAATGGATTCTTCTGTGACTGAAACACTAAATATAAGAATGATAATCATCATAATTGTTCAGTGAGTATGCAAATATAAAGAGCAGTACAATTTCTCTACACACCTAACTCAATGAATAACCTTCAAAACCCTGAAAATACCAAATCCTGGGGAGGATGTGAAATTCTCGTTCATTCCTGGGAAAGTAGAAAATGGTTATATTGCAAGATAGGGCCTTTTGATTGTTTCCTATGTAGCGAAACATAGAACTAACATTAGACTCAGCAATCTTACACCTAGATTTTGCATGAATTGGAAATTTAGGTTCACATAGACAAAATTGTGTGCACAAATACATATAAGCACTTATTCAAAATCAACAACCAAGACTTCCTCAAGGAGTGAAAGGATGATTCTAAACAAATTCTAAGCTATTGCCATTATTCTAAGCAAATTAATACAGGAACAGAGAACCAAACACTGCATGTTCTCACTTACAAGTAGGAGCCACACACTGAGCATACATGAAAACACAGGAGGGGAAAATAGACACGGGAAACGACTAAAGTGAAGGGTGGAAGGTAGGAGTAGGGTGACAATTTAAAACTACATATCTGACACTATGATTATTACCCGATTGATAAATAATCAGTACACCAAACCGCTGTGACACGCAATACATACCCATGCAACAAACCTGCGCGTGTATCCCCTGAACCAAAAATAAAAGTTGGGAAGAAACAAAGAACCAAAAGTAATAATAATAATTAAAAAATTTTTACATGAATGCAGTAAAGATTGTAAAGCTAGAAAACAAAAGGAATTTCAAAATCATTTTCCACATTGGTTGGAGCATTTCGTAATTCCCACTGTCAACATATCAGGTTTTAAGTTGGCCTTCATCCTTGCTGGCACTTAATAATATCTTTTATGAAATATCTTCATTCGTTTTCAAATATGTGTTATGCTACCTCTTTTTGGTTCCATGCTCATTTCTCTAATAGATGTGATGAACAATAATTTTTCCTGTGTTTATCAGTCATGCCTATGTCCACTTAGGGCAAGTGTCTATTGATATCTTTTGCCCATTTACAAAATTTGGTTGTTTGTGTTAAGTGAATTCATGGGAGGTGATTGTTTTGGACCAAGGTCTGTCCCCTGGCCCCAGCAGAACAGACCAAACCAGAATGGAGACACAGGCGCTAATTGTCCTTTTATCAAAGCGAACGTTGGCTCATCCTGTACTCTCTTGTTCTCTGGGCTGTCTCCTCTCCTCTCCTTTTGCTCTGCCATGCCTTGCTCTGAAAAGACACTTCCATTTCTCCCCCAGCAGACAGGACTGACTAGCTGAGGAGGGCAGCATGCAGCTGTGCTTTGCCTGCTCTCCAAGTATGCCATGGCCCTGAACCAGGGGTTTTGGCTGACCGCAGAGTATAACCTGTATAGTGCCTATGATTATACAGTACCATCTACGGAGTAAGCTCTTGTGAAAATGAACGTTCAGGCAGCTCTTCCTGCTGGCTGCTATGGATGAGTGCGTCAGTGGTCTGGCCTACCTGCCAAACACTTTATAGATACACGAGGTGGTGTCATAAATGAACATCATAGAAGAAACGTTGGTGCCGTCCTGCTTAATTTTCGTAAAGAAAGGTTTGAAGTCAAAAAAGTGATCAAATTGCACAAGTTTTTGGTAAACGGATTTTTTTTTATCCGTAAACAAGTTTAAGCTCTGGATGAAACTGAAAGGCGTTCAGGAGGTTTAGGTTCCACTGGAAAGAATTAAAATCTTTGGCAAAAGTAGAAAATGGGAAGCCATACCTTTTTCTGAAAAACGAAGAGTTTTGCTTAAAGTGCTTTGTTGTTTTGTACTTCTGTAAACTCAATAGCTTTACCTTCTAAAAGCACTGCATTTTTTTTACAATCGACGAAAGAGCACATCTGTACAGATCACATAAAATGTCTTCTTATGTTTTTCTCCAATTAACGGTGGTATGCAAATTTGCTTTGTGGTGACCTTATTCAAATGGTGTCTTTTTAAAAATTAAGTGTATATCAATTACGAATACAGAAAAACTTGTGTTACTCAACAAATGATGCCCCATTAGCAATTTAATTTGCTTTAATTGCTTTAAATCATTAATACTTTTTATTCAATAAACTTAAAGTCTTTCATGGATACAAAATCTTGCATAAGCTGAACCAAAAGAAATATAAAATGAAAGGGAGAGATTAAAGTTATTCCTTGGTGTAACCTTCTCTTCACTAGTCTAATTTTTTTAAATCTTAAGATTCTTCGTGATGGTGAGAAAAGAGTCCTCAGTTTATTTTTTCATTATTATATTTCTTTTGGTAGATATCCTATTGACTAGTAGAGGTACGTTCTTGAAAAGACGTGTATCTTGGGAATCTGATGCGTTTGGTTTGTTTCCCTGAATTTCATCTGAAAACTAAAAAGTATCTGAGACAGCTCTCTATCAGTTTGGACGTGTATTTTACCCATGTTAAGGGCATGCCCAGAAGGTAGGTCTGTGCCTTTCTCCAGAGATGATTTTGAGGGCTTCAATATTTAACAGAGAAAAGCAGGCTGGAGGAGTCAGAGGGTGGGTATGGTCACATTGGTGATTGCACATGTTGCAAGGGGAGTAGGAGCAGGTAGGGGGATAATCAGTTGTGTGTTCCTCTCTCCCACAGTAAATTGGCACTTTACATCAGATACAGTGAACCTAGAGCAGCTACCTGTGGATGTATTTAACCTTTTATCTGTAGCTTTCTGCTTGAGAGCAAAAGGAAAGGCAGCTTATTACACGACTCAGCATTCAGATTCATTTCCTTCTCCTGGCATACTGAACTAGGGTCCCACATTTTTATGTTTCTTTCACATTTCTCCCTCTCTTCTTTTGAAAATCTTTCAGATAAAGCGTTTGTATTAGTCATTTTCACACTGCTATAAAAAACTACCTGAGACTGGATAATTTATAAACAAAAGAGGTTTAGTTGACTCACAGTTCCGCATGGCTGGGGAGTCCACGGGAAACACAATCATGGCAGAAAGTGAAGGGGGAGCAAGTCACGTCTTACACGGTGGCAGTAGAGAGAGAGAGCACAAGGGGGGAACTGCCAAACCATCAGATGTTAAACCAGCAGATCAGGAGAACTCAGTCAGTATCATGAGAACAGCATGGGGGAAACTGCCCCCATGACCCAATCACCTCCTATCAGGTCCCTCCCTCGTCACCTGGGGATTATACTTCAAGATGAGAGTTGGGTGGGGACCAGAATCAAACCATATCAGCATTTACAAAGAAAATGAGTTTCTGATTTTCTGTTTTGTCTGATCACTCATGGCTAGGACAGTTTATTCCTAGAAAAATAGGCCCCACATTGTTAGGAAAGCTCATTTTTAACAGGTTGTGAAGTCACACATCTTACGAAGGAAAAATAGGGATAGGAAGAGAGAAAGAAAACCACAAAAAAACAAAATGGAGAAAAACCCTAGAAAACTCATATAGGACATATTACTGTGAAATCCATATATTAGTCGATAGGAATGAAAGCAGCTTATGTATATCAATAGGTTGCTGCTGCTTTCTCCTGAAGTTGAAGTTGTCTAGCTCCAGTTCACAGGGCATTAAGAAAAGCACAGCTTCATTTTTAACAATTTCAAATCAACAAAAATGGGGAAATGGGGGAAAAAGAAGCAAAATAAATTGGAAACTTTATTTTATAGACTTATATATAGGAAAAATTTTAGAATTCAGTTCAAACTGCAGAAGATACTAATAATTGAAAAACATTAGGCGAGAATAGAATCTAATAACAGGTACAGTATAGTTCATTTTGTAACGTAATTTTTCTTTTGAATTCCTCAATTTTATTAAAGACAAAATCACAGAGGGACTGATTTATTTGTAAGATAAATTGTAGTCCTATTACACTTGGCTTGATTATTTGCATAACATGAAGCAAGAATAATCATTTGCCATATAGGTTCTCTCTCTTTTTTGAAATTGGCTTTGCTGGAACCTTTCTCATTAGGAACCTAAGATTAGAACTTTTTAAAAGCCTCAAGGTCAGCCAAGGACTTATCTGTGCTTGCAGATACCTGTGTGAATTGAGTTAATTCCTCTCTTTCTGGGGTCCCAAGAAAACTTGAGGTTCCCAGCCTATCAGAACGTAACATTATTTACTTACCACAGGCTAAGATTCTGTAAAGGACAAGGCATGAGGTCAGTTTTTCCAAGGGGCTTCTATTTGCTCTATAGGTCAGCCTCATTTTCTCAAGGCAATCTAAAAAATGGTATTTCAGTCAAAGCCTTGTTTGAATAACTAGTGTCTCCAATTATGCTACGTTACAACAGAAAAGATTCTTATTCAACTTAGGCAAATAAGTATATTGCCATAAACTAAGAATACTCACAAACTGGTTTCCAAAACTTGGACAAATTAGGATGAGAGAAAGAAGTTGTGTTTTAAATCTTGCTCACAACAATATACTTTACTCAATTTTTAAAACCTATAAAGAGATTGAAAGAAGAGCACGTTTTCTAGACTTTGAAAAACAAAACGAACAAAATCATCACGTTTCAAGTAAAAATTCGTAAACGCTTATTTCAGTCTTCTCTTAGTTCAATCCATGCAATTCACTTCTGTTCTGCTTGATATTGGATCACCAATCCTCTTGAATACATCAGCTCTCTCTGTAAGAGTCCTGAAAGTTTTTCTCTCTATTCCAATGGCACAATCTCTAAGGTTCTTAGAAACCTATATTTAAGAGTGCTCCTCAGAGTCATATAGCTGATTATAAACCACTCTATTTATTTGACATTCTAGAAAGGCCAGACTATAAAGACAGTAAAAATATCTGTCGTGGTCAGGGTTCAGGGGAATCGGGGGTGGGGAAAACGTATGACAATAAAGCCCAGGCTGCTGTGCTCTACGCCCAAAATCAACTCTGGAAAAGCATAGAAGGGAAAAAGAGAAATAAAAGAACAATATCAGCAACAAAGTCTAAACAACAAAACAGAGAAAACCCTGGGGAACATTGAAGACTGTGTTGAACGGGTACTTGTGTTTCAGGTGGGTGGAGAGGCAAGGAAGTCGAGATCTGCAGCCACTGCAGATGACAGGGTGAGTTGCAGGAAAATTTTTAAAAGACCACCTCACATCCACGTACAATCGGGGTCTGCACCTCATAACACGATGCCAGTAGCCCCGGGGTAATATCAGGACCCCAGAAAAATTGGATTGATTGAGAGCCTGTGGCTCCAGAGTTGTTCTGATAACAACTAGAAACAAAGAGTAGGTAAGGACTGGCCTTCCAGTATATCACTATTTTAACCAAATAGATATAATGAGAGAGAAATAGAATGGTATGAGTGAATCACACACAGTATGAGTAGATGTTGTTTGATGAAATAAGTACATATAGTCTACATACATATGTGTATAAATATATGTAAAGATATATACATATGAGTACATATAGTTATACATAAATGATGTAAGCATACATACATACATATGCACGTTTATGCATACAAACGTAAATATGATCTGCATATACCATCCATAATGCACATATACAATTGGCACAGATGTAAAATTGGTTTCTTACTATAGGAATGAGGATTAAATAAGGATTAAAATATGCAAATCACTAAAGCGGACTATGAAATGTTAGATAACTTCAAAACTCAGGACCTCCGCAGATTTCTTGCAGCTCCTCAGCCTCTTCAGTGTGAAAATAAATCCTTTAGTACAAAAGGTTTGCAAGGCCACTTCTGGCTGAGGAAGACCCACGGTGGGAAGGCGTGCCTCTTCTCCCAGAGGTCACTACAATCGTGGGTGCTACAACCCTGCAGGGAGCGTCTAGCCCGGGACCCGCAGCCGTTCTATGCAAGGGATGATGCAGCTGTGCAAATGCTCCGAGGTGACAGAAACAGAGCGTCTCCTAAAAGAACCAGGAGTCGGGAGGAGGATCCTCCTGAGTGGAGACTTAGAGCCCACCCACACCACATAGAGGGGCTGCAGAATTCAGCTCTGACCCTCCTGTCATCCCTGAAAGACCCCGGCAGCCTTGTACCCCGACCACTCCCTTCCCCTACTGCCATCTCAGGGGAGTCGAGTGAGGGCCTTGGTCTGAGGGGAGCAGACACCATCCACAGAGGGCGGGGTTCCAGGCTCTGCCAGGCCTCAAGGTGAGTGAGGTCTGGCAGAGCCTTCCATTCCCCGCTGGAATCCGGTTCCGCCCCTGCTGTCAACCCAGAGAAGCCCCGGATGATGGTCGGTTGTGACGCCACTGACGCAGCCGCACGGGTGACAGACAAGCCAGACTCTGCTTCTGACAGACCGCCTTGAGATCGGCGGAGGGCAGCGGGCCCAGGCTCTGTGAGGGGGCAGGTGAGACGCTGAGTGAGGGCTGAGGACGCCCCCCGCCCCAGATAGAGGACCCTAAGTAATCTAGCGCCACCCCTGCTGCCAGCCCTGGACCACCAGGGGTCGTGGGGGGCGGAATTCTCACGCTGGGCCACCCGGCCCCTTAAGCCCCCGGGTCTCTGGAGTGAGAGCTTGGTGAGGCCAGGGCAGGGCTGGTTAGGAGAGGGCAGGGCCCAGGCTCTGCCAGGCATCAAGATCAGGACCCTGAGGGAGGGCTGAGGCCCCACAGAGCGCATCTCTGCCCCTGCTGTCAACTCCGGGAAGCCCTCGGCATGGCGCCCGGGCATGGTGGCCTGAAACGCTGATTCTGACATCCACATCTGGGACCGATGCTGGGAAGGGGCTTGGTATCACGAACATGGCTTCAGAGGAGCAGAGGGAGGGGCCCCGGCCATGCTGGGAGATGAGGGAGGCCTGAGGGGACCAAGAACCCCAGAACAGGGGGCCCACCCTACCCCTGTCTGAGACTGAGGCGCCTCCACATTTGGCCTCAGGAATCCCAGAGACTGAGACTGAAGTCAGCGGAGGGGTGGTGCCCAGCCCTGCCAGGAGTCAAAGAGAAGAGGAAGAGGGAGGACTCAGGGGATCTCGGACTCCAGATCAGAGGAGACCTCAGCCCTGGGCAGTCCCAGGCTCTGTGGCCTCACAGGGTGCATCCTTGCTGCGTTTTTAGGGTGTCAGAAAGGAGACGGCTGTGGTCTGAGGAGTGGACTCTCAAGTCACCGGAGGGAAGCGCCCCAGAGCCCTGACGGAGGACTCAGCAGACCTCCCATTGCTGACCCAGGAAACCTGCCCCTGCTCTCAGACCGGGGCACCCGGGGTAAGACTGTGGGGAAGGGACATGGTCCCCCACTCCTTGGCTGGGGGGCCTCAGGGAGATGGTGGCCTTGGTATACAAGACACATCCACGGCTCAGCAGGAAGGAAAGGGCCATGGCTTCTCGTGGAGTAAATATGAATACCAGGAGGACACCCAGACAGGGAAAACCCCCATGACACCTGCTCCTTCTGTCAGCATTGGGAATTCCATGCAGGGGTGTCTGTGTAGTGCCCCCATCCTTCTGCCTCCTGGGTCTCAGGGAGGTGGCAACCTTGGTCTGAAGGGCATCCTCAGCTCAGCAGAGGGAGCCACAGTGGTCAGCACAGGGAGGAATCCAGGGCCTGCCCGAAGTCAAAGGGTAGAAGTCTGCTGAAGACTGAAGGTAACAAAGTACCTACACAGCCCAAAGAAAAAGGGAACTTGTGGAGCCTGACTTCCGTTCTCAGTCCTGGGAGGCCTCAGGCATGGGTAACATGTGGCATGCTCTCATTTCTGCCACATGGTTGGGGATGGGAGGTCTCAGGAAGGTGAGAACCGTGATCCCAGTGTCACTCACGGGTCAGCAGAGGGAGCCACACCTGTTCAACAGAGGGACGGGGCCAGAGGGTATGCAGGACCCAAGGTGTGCAGAATTGAGTACTGATGACTGCGGGTACTCCTGGCCCAGAAAGAAGGAACCCCACAGAGTCTGGTTAACTTCAGTTATTAGCTCTGGGAGAACCTGATCGAGGGTGGCCCTAAGGGGCACTCTCACTTGCACTGTGGGCAGGAAGTTGGGGAAAACTCAGGAAGATGAGGTCTTGGTGGTAAGGGGAGATGTCCGCTCACGTCAGGGTGTTGTGGGTTGGGGAAGGGCAGGCTCCATCAGGGGAAAAGATGAGTAACCCCCAGGAAGACCTTAGAACCCACCACTCAAGAACAAGCAGGGACAGCCCCTAATGTCATCCATTGTCAGCCCCTAGTGACACCCCACCCAATGGTCATCAGATGTGCTGGCTCCTCACTTCTCTCTTGGCATCTCAGGGAAGCGAGGACCTTTCTTTCAGAGCACCACTCAGGACAAAACAAGGACCCCCATCTGGCCAACAGACTCAGTGGTCCAAGAATCTACCAAGAGTCTATGTGACAACACTGTGGGAAGATTGAGGGTAACCTCGATAGTTCTCCTAACAGGCAAAGGCAGATGGGGGCCCAAGAGAAAGCTGCCCTGCCTCTGCTGTCACCCCAGAGAGCATGAGCAGGACTGTAAGCTGAGGCTCCCTGTTTTATACCGGATTCATTGGTCTCAGGGAGGAGAAGGCCTTGGTCTTAGCGGGCTACACTCAGGTCAGCAGAGGGAGGGTTTAACGCCCTGCCATGAGTCAGGGACTCAAAAAACACCCCTCACCAAACACACAGGACTGAACCCCACCATGCACCTTCTGTCAGCCTTGGGAAGTGCAGGAAAAGGTGAGTGGATGGAATCCCCTCACTTGCTCTCCCAGTGTCTCCTGAGGATCTCTCCTTGGATTAAGGAAGTGGCCTCAGGTCAGCATAGGGAGACTTCCAGAACCTGCAGGCATCAAGATGAGGACCAAGCAGGATCCTCAACCTAGAACACGTGGACCCCAATGCATTTTGTGTAGTGATGATTGCTTTTTTCCCAGTAGGCCTTCGGCAGGCGGGGCCACAGGCGGGTCCCTTTGTGTCCTTCTGTTCCATATCAGAGATATGAGCTCTTGATCAGAAACTCTCTCAGACTAGCAAAAGGGCGGGATCCAGGCCCTGCCAGGAGAAAGGTGAGGGCGCTGAGTGAGCAGAGAAAGGACCATCTGTGCAAAATAGCGGGGAGCTCAGTCAGGCCCACCCTCCTGACGGCACTGGGGTGCTGGGGCTGTGCTTGCAGCCTGCAGCCTTAGTTCCCCTCAATCTCTCTTCTGGGAGCTCCAGGAACCAGGCTGTGAGGCCCTGGTCTGAGGCAGTATCCTCAATCACAGAGCATAGGAGGCCCAGGCAGTACCAGCAGTCAAGCTGACGTGGTGTTTCCCCTGTGTGTATACCACGGGCCCCTCTGGCATCAGAAGAGCAGGCACCCCATGGTACCTGGCTCTACCAGCCCTTCTGTCAGTGCTGGAGCCTTTGCCTTTGCCAGGAGGCTGCACCCTGAGATGCCCTCTCACTTCCTCCTTCAGGTTCACAGGGGACAGGCCAGCCAGGAGGTCAGGAGGCCCCAGAGGAGCACTGAAGGAGACCTGTAAGTAGGCCTTTGTTAGGGCATCCAGGCTGCGGTAGTCAGCTGAGACCCCTCACACGCTCCCTCTCTCCCCAGGCCTGTGGGTCTCAATTGCCCAGCTCCTACCCACACTCGGCTATTGCCCTGACCTGAGTTATCATGTCTCTTGGGCAGAAGAGTCAGCCCGGCAAGCCTGAAGAAGACCTTCAGGCCCAAGGAGAGGCACCGGGGCTTGTGGATGTGCAGGTTCCCACAGCTGAGGAGCAGGAGGCTACTTCCTCCTCCTCTACTCTGATCACGGGAACCCTGGAGGAGGTGCCTGCTGCTGAGTTGCCGAGTCCTCCCGAGATCCCTCAGGGTGCCTCCTCTTCCCTGATTGTCACCGACACCCCCCTAGGGAGCCAATCCAGTGAGGATTCCAGCACCAATGAAGTGGAGGGGCCAAGCACCTCGCCAGACCCAGCTCCCATGGAATCCCTGCTCTGGGAAGCACTTGATGAGAAAGTGGATGAGTTAGTGGGTTTCCTGCTCTGCAAGTATCAAATCAAGGAGCCAGTCACAAAGGCAGAAATGCTGGAGAGTGTCATCAAAAATTACAGCAACTACTTTCCTATGATCTTCAGCAAAGCCTCTGAGTACATGCAAGTGGTCTTTGGCATTGAAGTGAAGGAAGTGGACCCCGCTGGCCACATCTACTTCCTTGTCACCTGCCTGGGCCTCTCCTATGATGGTCTGCTGGGTGATGATCAGAGCACACCCAAGACCGGCCTCCTGATAACGGTCCTTGGTATGATCGTAGTGAAGGGCATCTGCGTCCCCGAGGAGGCAATCTGGGAAGGGTTGAGTGAGATGGGGCTGTATGTTGGGATGGAGCGTAGTATCTATGGGGAGCTCAGGAAGTTGCTCACCCAAGATTGGGTGCAGGAAAAGTACCTCGACTACCGCCAGGTGCCCGGCAGTGATCCTGCACGCTATGAGTTCCTGTGGGGTCCAAGGGCCCTTGCGGAAACCAGCTATGTGAAAGTCCTGGAGCATGTGGCCAGGGTCGGTGCAAGAGTTCCTATTCCCTACCCATCCCAACCCAATTAAACAATAGCTAATTCTTGTCTTCCTTGTACATCTTAGTGTTAAAAAATACATATGTGTACCTGGATTCACTTGGCTTCTTTGAGAATGTAATAGAATGAAATATGAATAAAGAAGTCCCCCTGTTCACTGGCTGATGTTTTCCTAGAACATTCATTGAGCATCTGCTATTTGGAAGGTCCTGCATTAGTAGTGGAGATGCTGAGGTAAGCCAGACCCACCAATAAGCTTAGGGTGGTTGAGTCTAGGATCTGCATTCATGTAACCAAGCTGGCCAGGTGCCCCCTAAGATCTAAAGGAAAAAAGAAGAGAGGGGTGAGGGGGTGGGACAACAGGAGACAGTGGTGGAGGGTACATGCCCTGATCCATGGCCTTTTGGGCTTTGGGAAACAGCAGTAACATTTAGGCGAGCTGATTCTAATGAAGCGGGTTGGGGCCAGAGCCACATTCTCGGAGCATGAGAGAAAAGCCTGGAAGGGAAAACTGTTCAGCAGTTCCTTTTGGGTGGTGGATGAAACAGAGAGGCATCTCCTCCTGGGGCAGGAGTAGAAGGTGTCCTGTACTCTTGTCTCAGTGAACTTGAACCCAGCACACAAGGTTAGTGATGGATACCCATCATCTGCAGGGGTTTCCTGAGAGATTAGCATCAATCTGCTGGGATGTTAGGCCCAGATGCCACTGGCCAGGTGGTTTTCTGCCTGGCTGGGAGAGCCAGAGCTGACCCTATTAAAAAAAAAAAAAAAAGGTATTCTAATTAGCTTTTCTCAAGTGTTATTTGGCCAACCGTAAGAAAAAGTAAGATTTTCTGTGGTGATAAAATGAACAAAAAGTAGATGCTTTCTGTTGAGCAGCTACTACGGAACGTGTTATGGGAGAGCCTACAAGTGCTCATCCACATCTTGGATTCTCTCCTTCAGCACATGGGACAAATACACTCCTAGCCAGCATTTCTGTCTGGCCCGAACACTTTCCCAAGTTACAACACCCTTCACCTGGTTCTTCTCATGTGCCCTCTGTTCCACCTCTGGGAACCTAGCCTGCCGCTTGCTCTTCCCTGCTCCCTCTGGACGCTGCACAGAATCACCTGCCCTCCCCAGGACATGGAGCATTCCTATCCCCTGCAAAAGCTCCCTGACTTTTCCACTGCTCACCCTGGGTCCTGTCCCACAGGCACAGACATTCTGGACTGTCACTTTAGACACCTGGTCCCCTCTCCCTGGGAGTCCTCTAAACACTCTATGTTTTTCCAGTGGGGTGTCAGTGGAGTCTGCTTTATCCATAATCTCCTGATTCTTGGGCTATAGCACTGAAATTAGATAGTAGTTTGGGTAAGCCCCTAGCATGTCTGCAGGATGATTTTAACGAGCTTCTTATCCAAAGCTGAGGACTGAACAAGCAAAGGGATGGTTCTCAGGAATCCCATTCCTTCATAAAAGGTAGAAGACGAGCAGCCGTCTCCTGAAGCTGAATTCTTACCAATCCTCAGTTCCTCCTAGGATGTGAGAAATGGTTCCTTGGTGGACATGCCAGCTGGAATTTGAAAAGAACCAGCCTTTCACTGCCTCCTGTCTGGCATCTGCCCCCAGGAACATACTGGCTTTCAATGTGACTAGTGGCACCTGTACAGGTGTTCAGGCAAGAACGTCATATGGAAGGTAGCAGGGAAGGTGGATAAGATTCTGCCTTCACTTATAAGTAGAAGCTAAACATTGAGTATACATGGACACAAAGGAGGGAAAAATAAATGCTGGGGCCCACTTGGGGGTAGAGATGGGAGTACCTACCTATCTTGGCCAGGCACGGTGGTTCATGCTTATAATCCCAGCACTTTGGGAGGCTGAGGTGGGTGACTCACTTGAGGTCAGGAGTTGGAGACCAGCCTGGCCAACATGGTGAAATCCAATTAGTCACTACTAAAAATGCAAAAATTAGCCAGGCTTGGTGGTGCATGCCTGTAATCCCAGCTACTTGAGAGGCTGAGACATGAGAATCACTTGAACTCAGAGGTTGTAATGAGCCAAGATCACATCACTGCACTCCAGCCTGGGAGAGAGAGTGAGACTGTCTCAAAAACAAACAAAACTACCTGTCAGGTACTATGCTTATTACCTGAGTGATATAAAATTGGTGCACCAAACTTCCATGACATGCAATTTACCCATGTTACAAACATGAACATGTACCCCTGAAGCAGGAATAGAAGTTGGGAAGAAACAAAAAATAATTAAATAGAGTTAAAAAAAAAAAAATAAACGCAGTACAAACTGCAAAACTAGAAAAAATTACCGGATCATTTTCCACAGCGATTGTACCATTTTGTAATTCCCACTAGCAGTATATAAGATTTTAAGTGTGTCTTCATCCTTGTTGGCACTTAGTAATACCTTTTTTAAAAAATTTCAGTCATTTTCAAATATATGTTATGCTATCTCATCATGGTTTAATTCTCATTTCTTAGCAGATGAGATGGACAGTACCTTTTCATGTGCTTATTTGTCATGTGTATGTCCAGTTAGGGGAAGTGTCTATTGATACCTTTTGCCCATTTACAAAATGTGGTCGTTTGTGTTAAATGAATTCATGAGATGCATTGTTCTGGACTAAGATCTGCCCCCAGGCCCCAGCAGAACAGACCAAAGCAGAATGGAGACACTGGTGCTAACTGCCACATAATCAAAGTGAGCTTGGCTTCATCCTGTGCTCTCGTACCCTGGGCCCTTTCCTCTGCTCATCTTTTGCTCTTCCATGCCCTGCTCTGAAGAGATAGCAGCCATTTCTCCACCAGGAAGCAGGCCCCGCCTGCTGAGGAGGGCAGCATGCAGCTGTGCTTTGCCCGCTCTCCAAGCACATGCCATGGCTCGGACCCAAGAGTCTTGGATAGCCGTGAACTATGACCTGTATAGAGCCCATGATTATACAATACCATCTATAGAGTAAGCTCTTGTGAAAATGAACATTCAGATAGCTCTTCCTTCTGGATGTTATGGAGGAGTGGCTCTGGTCTGGACTTGCTGCAAAACACTTTATAGATAAAGGAGCTGGTGTCACAGACGAAAATTATGAAAGAAATGTTGGTGTTGTAGTGCTTAATTTCGGTAAAGAAAGGTTTGAAGTCAAAAAAGGTGATCAAATTGCACAGCTTTTTTTACTCATAAATAGAAGTTCAAACTCTGGATGAAACTAAAAGGCATTCAGGAGGTTTAGGTTTCACTGGAAATAATTAAAATTTATGCCAAGAATAGAAAATGAGAGATCATACCGTTTTCTGAAAAATAAAGAGTTTTTGTTTAAAGTGTTCTGTGCTTCAGTAAACTTAATAGCTTTACCTTCTAAAAACACGCATTTTCTTATGATCGAGGAAAGAATACCTCTGTTCCTATCACATAAAAAACTTTGTTTTTCTCCAATTAACAGTTCTATGTAAATCTGCTTTGTGGTAACCTAATTCAAACGGTGTCTCTTTAAAAATCGAATGAATATACATTACTAATACAGAAAAATCTGTATTATCTAACTCAATAAATGATACCCCTTTAGCAATTTATTTTGCTTTAATTGCTTTAACTCATTAGCAATACTTTTTTTTTTTTAGACAGAGCTTTGCTCTTGTTGCCCAGGCTGGAGTGCAATGGCGTCATCTTGGCTCACGGCAACCTCCACCTCCCGGGTTCAAGCAATCCTCCTGCCTCAGCCTGCCAAGCAGCTGGGATTACAGGCATGTGCCACCACACCCAGCTGATTTTTGTATTTTTAGTAGAGACACGGGGTTTCACTATGTTGGCCGGGATGGTCTTGATCTCTTGACCTTGTGATCCGCCCACCTCGGCCCCCACAAAGTGCTGGAATTACAGGCGTGAGCCACCTCGCCCAGCCAGCAATGCTTTTTATTAAATAAACTTAAATTCTTACATGGATACAAAATCTTGCATAAGCTGAACCAAAAGAAATTTTTTAAAGTGAAAAGGGGAATTTAAAGTTATTCCTTGTTCTTCCCTTCTCTTCACTAGTCTAATTTAAAAAAAAAAAATTTAAGATTCTTTGTGCTAGTGAGAAAAGAGTCCTCAGTTTATTTTTTCATTTTTATATTTCTTTTGGTAGATACCCTGTTGAGCGGTAGAGGTATGTTCATGAAAATACATGTATCTTGGGAATTTGTTACATTTAATTTGTTCCCCTGAATTTCATGATGTGAAAACTAAAAAGTATCTGAGACAGGTCTCACTAAATTTGGAAGTTTATTTTGCCAATGTTAAGGACATGCCCTAGAGACAAGTCTGTGCCTTTCTTCAAAGATGATTTTGAGGCCTTCAGCATTTAAAGGGTAAAAGCAGATTGGAGGAGATAGAGGGTGGGTATGGTCACATTACTGAATGCACTTGTTGCAAGAGAAATAAGAGCAAGTAGGGTATTCAGTTATGTGTTCCTCTCTCCCATAGTAAATTGGCACTTTATGTAAGTTAAAGTGAATGTAGAGCAGCTACCTGTGGATATATTTAACGTTTTATCTGTAGCTACATGCTTAGGAACAAAAGGCAGCTTCTTACATGACTAAGCTTTCAGCTCTCTCCACTTAAGCCATGATATAAAAGAAAAGATTCGTATTCAATTTCTGCAAATAACTATATTGTCATAAATTAAGAATACTCACAAAATAGTTTCCAAAACTTGGAGAAATTAGGTTGAGAGAAAGGAATTATGTTTTAAATCTTGCTCATAACAGTATACTTTATTCAATTGTTAAACGTTGTAAATAGCTTAAAAGAAGAGAAAGTTTTCTTGACTGAAAAACAAAACAAACAGAATCATCAAATGTTTCTAACAAAACGTCATAAAAGATTAGTTCAATCTTCTGTTAGTTCAATCCATGCAATTAACTTCTAATCTACTTGATTGTGGATCACCAATCCTCATGAATACGGAATATGTCAGTTCCCTATGGGAGTTCTGGAAGTTTTTCTCTCTATTCCAATCACACAACCTCTAAAGTTATCAGAAACCTATAGTTAAAGTACTCCTTTATATGAACCACTCTATAAAATAATAAAACAACAACAACAGATGACAAAATTCATAGAACAGCCATGGTTAAAGACAAAATTTGACAGGGATATTTGATTGCTTCTTTGGCATACAATAATTTTACATAATAATCCTAAGTACTACTGATAACATATAATAAGACATATCATAATCACAGGAATCTCATAAAATTTTGGAATACATGTTAATAATACATTTATATTTATTATTATAAAAGAAGAATAGACAGCGTTTCGTATTTGGCAATGCTTCTTGTATTATTTTATTATAGAAAGTAAGCTGAATGTATCTCCCAAACTTCACAAGACCTAATATCAAAAAACTAATGAGGTCAAAAGGACTCAATTTAGCATTTAATTTTGGAAAGTTTGTCATATACAAGAAAAGGTTAAGGCAGGGCACAGTGGCTCATGCCTGTAATCCCAGAACTTTGGGAAGCGGAGGCAGGTGGATCACCTGAAGTCAGGAGTTCAAGACCAGCCTGGCTAACATGGAGAAACCCCATCTCTATTAAAAAAATAAATAATTAAAAATAAAAAGTTAAAACATCTGATATCACAAGATAGGATTACAAGTCATTGTTTCACAAAGTCATTAATTCAGCCAAAGTGATAACTCAATAATCTCAAAAAGAAGCAAGACCCTTTCTTCTTTGGGAGAGGAGACAATTTTTGAAATAGCAGGCCTTTATAAAGACTGCATGAGGCCAATTAAAACTGTCTCTCAAATTTTATAAACAAATCTATTAAATTTTCATCATCTTGACCATAAGATATAATTTTTATAAACCTTTCTATAAAAGTGGGTTAATGCTCCAAGAAAACCTTGTTAATCTGAGATAGAGGCCTGGATGCTGGTCTTGCATTAGTGTGCCTTTGATATTAATGTTTAATTTATAGAGAAACTCTGAACAAATTTTATCTGTCAAAAACAGCTCTTACAGTCTCATGTGCCCACCTCTGCCACAATACTCCTGGGGCCTAGAGGGATTTAATAGTTTTAACTTCTGGCCCCGTGTCTCATGAACGGTTCCTTTTGATTGCCATCTTCTGCCAGGTCTGAAGATGAGGCTTTAACTGCAGACAGTGCTTAAGACTTAGCAGGACTTGGCATCCTTTTTAGTCCCAGGAATCAAAGACCTGTAACTGAATAGCATGAGGACTTTAAAAGAAATACAGAAAGTGACCACAGATCCAAGATGGCCGTTTAGAAACAGCTCAGGATTGCAGCTCCCAGTGAAAGTGCAGAGGGTGAGTGGATGCTGCATTTTTATTGCCCACAGACTAGGAAATTCCCAGGCGGAGGAGCTCCACGGGTCGCCAACGTGGCTGTTTCGGCCAGCGCGGCTGTCGGCCGGCTCCGCTGCTTTGCCTCGCGTGGCTGCTTTGTCAGCGCCCCAGCACAGCAGTTCTCCATACAGAATACACTGGTCCGGGTGCCCTTTTGGCTGGTGATTGGAGCCACGGGAAGTCGCCCATTCATCTGTTTAAAAAGGGGACTGAACAGGGAACCAGGACAGTAGATTCCAGGGCAAAAAAAGGGCCACGAGTCTCAGTGCCGCTGTTTAAGCCAGCGCAGTGAGTCGCCACACAGGAAAACACACAGATCCTGGCGCCTCTTCAACAGGCAACTGGAACGCCAACTTAAAACAAAAAAAAGGCTCTGAGGCAGGGAGCCAGGCGATCAGGCTAGGCTGGTCCCACCCCCACAAAAGAACAGCAGTCAGAAACTCTCTGGATTGAGAGTTTCACGGCAAGCGCGGCTGAACCCCGGACGGTCCAGCTCTGTGGGGAGGAGCGTCGGCCATTACCAAGGCAGTCCAAAACTACAGATGTAGTCAGCCAATGCTGAGGCAGCCCGTCATTGCCAAGGCAACCTGCCATTGCTGAGGCAGCCCGCTGTTGCCAAGGCAAACCGCCACTACAGAGAGAGTCTGCCATAACAGAGGGGGGCCACCATTGCCAAGGCAGTTCTAACCACACCCATATAAACAGGACTGCAGGGAAGTTCACTCGGCAGCTGGGCGGAGCCCACAGCAGCTCAGCAAAGCCGCTACAGGCAGACAGTGACTAGGCTGCCCCCTTGCTGGGCAGGGCAGCTCTGAAGAAAAAAAAAAAAGAGGGTAGCAGCATAAGGGAAACTCATAAATAAAGCCCTAACTCCCTGGGACAGAGCACCTGGGAACAAAAAGCGGTTTATGAGTTCTGCTGCAGCAGACCTAAATGTACCTGCCCAGCAGCTCTGAATGAACAATGGAGCTCACAGCTCAGCACTTGAGCTCCTAAAAATAACAGACTGTCTCCTCAAGCAGCTCCCTGACCCCTGTATATCCAAAGAGCCACCTCATAAAGAAGAGAGCAGACTGATACTTGGCGGGTATCTTTCTGGGACAAAGATAGCAGAAGAAGAAAACTGGTAGCAGCCCTTACTGTTCTGCAGCTGCTGCAGGTGATCCCCAGGCAAGCAGGGCCTGGAGTGGACCTCAGCAGACCTACAGCAGAGGGGCCAGACTGTTAGAAGGAAAAGCAAGAAACAGAAATAACCTCACCATCAACAAACAGAACATCCACTCAGAGACCCAATCTGAAAGCCAGCAACTACAAAGACGACAGGTGGACAAATCCATAAAGATGGGAAGAAACCAGCGCAAAAAGGATGAAAACACCCGAAACCAAAACACCCTTCCTCCTACAAGGGACCACAACTCCTCACCAGCAAGGGAACAAGGTTGGATGGAGAACGAGTGTGATGAAACGACAGAATCAGACTTCAGAAGGTGGGTAGTAAGAAACTTCTGTGAACTAAAAGAACATGTTCTAACCCAATGCAAAGAAACTAAGAACCTTGAAAAAAGATTTGACGAAATGCTAATGAGAATGGACAAAATAGAAAGGAATATAAGTGAATTGATGGAGCTGAAAAACGCAACACGAGAACTTCGCGAAGCATTCACAAGTATCAACAGCCGAATTGACCAAGCAGAAGAAAGGATATCAGAGGTTGAACATCAAGTCAGTGAAATAAAACGGGAAGGCAAGAATAGAGAAAAACGGCTAAAAAGGAATGAACAAAGTCTCCAAGAAATGTGGGACTATGTGAAAAGACCAAATCTATGTTTGATAGGTGTACCTGAATGCGATGAAGAGAAGGAATCCAAGCTGGAAAACACTCTTCAGGGTATTATCCAGGAAAACTTCCCCAACCTAGCAAGGCAGGCAAACATTCAAGTCCAGGAAATACAGAGAACACCACAAAAATATTCCTCAAGAAAAGCAACCCCAAGGCACATAATTGTCAGATTCACCAGGGTTGAAATGAAAGAGAAAATACTAAGGGCAGCCAGAGAGAAAGGTCGGGTTACCCACAAAGGGAAGCCCATCAGATTCACAGCAGATCTCTCAGCAGAAACCCTACAAGCCAGAAGAGAGTGGGGGCCAATATTCAACATCCTTAAAGAAAAGAACTTTCAACCCAGAATCTCCTATCCAGCCAAACTAAGCTTCATAAGTGAAGGAAAAATAAAATCCTCTGTGAACATGCAAGTACTCAGAGATTTCGTCACCACGAGGCCTGCTTTACAAGAGCTCCTGAAAGGCTCTACACATATAAAGGGACAACCATTACCAGCCACTCCAAACACATGCCAAATGGTAAAGAGAATCAACACAATGAAGAATCTGCATCAACTAATGGGCAAAACAGCCAGCTAGCACCAAAATGGCAGTATCAAATTCACACATAACAATATTAACCCTAAATGTAAATGGACTAAATGCCCCAATCAAAAGACACAGACTGGCAAATTGGATAAAACGCCAAAACCCATCGGTGTGCTGTATCCAGGAAACCCATCTCACATGCAAGGATACACAAAGGCTCAAAATAAAGGGATGGAGGAAGATTTACCAAGCAAATGGAGAGCAAAAAAGAAGCAGGAGTTGCAATTCTCATCTCTGATAAATTAGACTTTAAAGCAACAAAGATCAAAAGAGACAAAGAAGGGCATTACATAATGGTAAAAGGATCAATGCAACAAGAAGAGCTAACGATCCTAAATATATACACACCCAATAAAGGAGCACCCAGATACATAAGGCAAGTTCTTAATGACTTACAAAGAGACTTAGACTCCCACACAATTATAGTGGGAGACTTTAACACCCCATTGTCGATATTAGACAGATCAACCAGACAGAAAATTAACAAGGATATCCGGGACTTGAACTCAGACCTGGACCAAGCAAACCTAATAGACATTTACAGAACTCTCCACCCCAAATCCACAGAATATACATTCTTCTCAGCACCACATCACACCTACTCTAAAATTGACCACATAATTGGGAGGAAATCACTCCTCAGCAAATGCAAAAGAACGGAAATCGTAACAAACAGTCTCTCAGACCACAGTGCAATCAAGTTAGAACTCAGAATTCAAAAACTAACCCAGAACTGCACAGCTTCATGGAAACTGAACAACTTGCTCTTGAATGTTGACTGGATAAACAATGAAATGAAGACAGAAATAAAGATGTTCTTCGAAACCAACGAGAATGAAGACACCACATACCAGAATCTCTGGGACACATTTAAAGCAGTCTCTAGAGGAAAATATATAGCAATGAGTGCCCACACGAGAAGCAAGGAGAGATCAAAAACTGACACCCTATCGTCAAAATTGAAAGGGCTAGAGGAGCAAGATCAAAAAAACTCGAAGTCTCGCAGAAGATAAGAAATAGCTAAGATCAGAGTAGAACTGAAGGAGATAGAGACACGAAAAACCCTTCAAAAAGTCAATAAATCCAGGAGCTGGTTTTTTGAAAAGATCAACAAAATAGACCACTAGTCAGATTAATAAAAAAGAAAAGAGAGAATAACCAAATTGATGCAATAAAAACGATAAAGGGGATATCACCACAGATTCCACAGAAATTCAAACCATCATCAGAGATTATTACAAACAGCTCTATGCACATAAACTAGTAAACCCGGAAGAAATGGATAAATTCCTGGATAAATTCACTTGCCTCCTCCCAAGCCTAAACCAGGAAGAAGCCGAAACCCTGAACAGACCCATAACAAGGTCTGAAGTTGAGGCAGCAATTAAGAGCTTACCACCCAAAAAAAGCCCAGGTCCAGATGGGTTCACAGCCAAATTCTACCAGACATACAAAGAGGAGCTGGTACCATTCCTCCCGAAACTATTCCAAACAATACAGAAAGAGGGAATTCTTCCCAAATCATTTTATGAGACCAACATCATCCTGATTCCAAAACCCGGCAGAGACTCAACAAGAAAAGAAAACTTCAGGCCAGAATCCATGATGAACATAGATGCAAAAATCTTCAATAAAATACTGGCAAGCCGATTGCAACAGCACACCAAAAAGCTTATCCACCATGATCAAGTAGGCTTCATCCCAGGGATGCAAGGCTGGTTCAACATACGCAAGTTTATAAATGTAATTCCCCACATAAACAGAACCAAAGAAAAAACCACATGATTATCTCAATTGATGCAGAGAAGGCCTTTGACAAAATTCAACAGCCCTTTATGCTAAAAACCCTCAATAAGCTAGGTATTGACGGAACATATCTCAAAATAATAAAAGCTATTCACGACAAACCAACAGCCAATATCATACTGAATGGGCAAAAACTAGAAGCATTCCCCTTGAAATCTGGCACTAGACAAGGATGCCCTCTCTCACCACTCCTATTCAATATAGTACTAGAAGTTCTAGCCAGAGCAATCAGGCAAGAAAAAGAAATAAAGGGCATTCAAATATGAAAGGAGGAAGTCAAATTGTCTCTATTTGCAGACGACATGATAAGACCCCATCGTCTCAGCCCCAAATCTCCTGAAACTGATAAGCAACTTCAGCAAAGTCTCAGGATACAAAATCAATGTGCAAAAATCACACGCATTCCTATATACCAATAACAGACTTAAAGAGAGCCAAATCAAGAACGAACTGCCATTCACAATTGCCACAAAGAGAATAAAATACCTAGGAATACAACTAACAAGGAACGTAAAGGACCTCTTCAAGGAGAACTACAAGCCACTGCTCAACGAAATAAGAGAGGACACAAACAGATGGAGCAGCATGCCATGTTCATGGTTAGGAAGAATCAATATTGTGAAAATGGCCATACTGCCCAAAGTAATTTACAGATTCAACACTATCCCCATCAAGCTACCAATGACCTTCTTCACAGAACTGGAAAAAACCACCTTAAACTTCATATGGAACCAAAAGAGAGCCCGCACAGCCAAGTCAATTCTAAGCAAAAAGAACAAAGCGGGAGTCATCACACTACCGGACTTCAAACTATACTACAAGGCTACAGTAATCAAAACAGCATGGTACTGGTACCAAAACAGAGATATAGACCAATGGAACAGAATAGAGGTCTCGGAGGCAACACAACGTATCTACAACCATCTAATCTTTGACAAACCAGACAAAAACAAGCAATGGGGAAAGGATTCCCTGTTTAATAAATGGTGTTGGGAAAACTGGCTAGCCATGTGCAGAAAGCAGAAACTGGACCCCTTCCTGACACCTTACACCAAAATTAACTCCAGATGGATTAAAGACTTAAACATAAGACCTAACACCATAAAAACCCTAGAAGAAAATCTAGGCAAAACCATTCAGGACATAGGCGTAGGCAAGGACTTCATGACCAAAACACCAAAAGCATTGACAACAAAAGCCAAAATAGACAAATGGGACCTAATCAAACTCCACAGCTTTTGCACAGCAAAAGAAACAGTCATTAGAGTGAATCGGCAACCAACAGAATGGGAAAAAATTTTTGCAGTTTACCCATCTGACAAAGGACTGATATCCAGAATTTACGAAGAACTAAAACAGATTTACAAGAAGAAAACAAACAAGCCCATTCAAAAGTGGGCAAAGGATATGAACAGATACTTTACAAAAGAAGACATACATGAGGCCAACAAACATATGAAAAAATGCTCATCATCGCTGGTCATCAGAGAAATGCAAATCAAAACTACATTGAGATACCATCTCACGTCAGTTAGAATGGCGATCATTAAAAAATCTGGAGACAACAGATGCTGGAGAGGATGTGGAGAAATAGGAACACTTTTGCACTGTTGGTGGGAGTGTAAATTAGTTCAACCATTGTGGAAGACAGTGTGGCGATTCCTCAAGGACCTAAAAATAGAAATTCCATTTGACCCAGCAGTCCCATTACTGGGTATATATCCAAAGGATTATAAATCGTTCTACTATAAGGACACGTGCGCACGAATGTTCCTTGCAGCACTGTTATAATAGCAAAGACCTGGAACCAACCCAAATGCCCATCGATGATAGACTGGACAGGGAAAATGTGGCACATATACACCATGGAATATTATGCAGCCATCAAAAACGATGAGTTTGTGTCCTTTGTAGGGACATGGATGAACCTGGAAACCATCATTCTCAGCAAACTGACAGAAGAGCAGAAGATCAAACACCGCATGTTCTCACTCATAGGCGAGTGTTGAACAATGAGAACACATGGACACAGGGAGGGGAATACTACACACTGGGGTCAGTTGGGGGGAAATAGGGGAGGGATGGTGGGGGGTGGGGAGTTGGGGAGAGATAGCAAGGGGAGAGATGCCAGATGTAGGTGAGGGGGAGGAAGGCGGCAAATCACAATGCCACCTGTGTACCTATGCAACAATCTTGCATGTTCTTCACATGTACCCCAAAACCTAAAATGCAATAAAATAAATAAATGGAAAGAAAAAAAAGAAAAGAAAAAAGAAATACAGAAAGTTACATGGATGTAATAACCTTAATTTTTTATCTCCACTTTCCTGAGGAAATCAAAACGTAGCAACAGTGACATAGTAATAATTCTGATAAAATGTAAAAATTGTTTGTTAGACCAGTTACCAAAAGGTAAAACAAACATTTTACTTTAGGGCAAAAAAATTTACCATACAAGATTCATTTACATAAAATTATTTATTTAGCCTTTCTTACGAAAATATCTTATTATATCTATAACTTTCTTTACATCTCTCTTATTTACTGGTTCCTTTTACCTTGTCTCAAAAATAAGCATTAAATAATCTTTAAATTTGGACTAAACTTATTTCCCTTTAAATAAGAACACATTTTTTACAAAAAAGTTTACCTATAATGATTTAAAAAAAAAAATAAAAATGATCCACTTAATGAATATCTATTATTTAATTCAATATAAGTTTCCATTCTAAATTATGTGAGAAGTTTATTTGCAAGCATTTATTTCATTACATTTTCCTAATTAATTAATTGTATTTTTTAATAGCTTAAGTAGATTGCTTATGAAAATTGTGATAGTCATCATTTAAAGTTATACCCCTATTAATCATTTTACTGCATGTAAATTTCAGGTATTCACCTCAGTAAGAATCTTGAGGTTAAAAAAATGGTATTTTCTGCCAATATTCAGGATTTAGCTATTCCCATTAAAGCCAACAATATTCAGTGCCTTATTTATAAAAAATTACACAAAAATAATTATCGTGTGAGCTGCAAGCTTTACAACCCTCATGTGAAATTTTGACAACTTATAACATCTAACAGTGATAAATATTAAACTACTAGACCAATGAATCCAACAACAATGTTGACAATTCTGAAGAAATTTCTAATTTTATCAATAATTTTAAAACCAGCTTATTTATTAAGGATTTACTCAAGTAAACTTAAAAAAGCATTTGGGCTTCTATCTTTCTGGTAAAGTAATTGATTTAAGTGCTTTTCTGTCTTTAAGCCAATTAAATATATACAATTAAATTATATAGGTTATATATAAATATATAAAATATATAATTAAATATATCAAAATTAAATATATAAAAGAGCTATAATTAGCTCTTTTAAAATTAGAAAAATTTAATTTCACAGACCCTGAAATAATATTTAAGTCCTCTCATGCAGCAGACGGTGGCAAGAAGAAAGGGACAGGCAGAAGTAAATGGAGAAAACAGAATTCTGTTGACTGAGGATGGTAAAAAACCCTTTTTCCCAAAAAATAATATCCTAGAAGATAAAGAAAGCACAAAAGCTTTTAAAATATATATGTATATGTGTATATATATGCATATACATTTACCTTTTTAAATTTTTGTTTTTTTTCTCAGAGACCCCTTTTTTGAACACACACACACACACACACACACACACACACACAGGCACACACGTATATACATCTTGGATCTTAGCTTTTAATTAAGCTGATATAACAATTGTGCTCTTTAAAAAGTCCTTTTAAATCTCATTACCATATTTTGGCTGGGATAAACTGCTGATATTTCAAATGTAACACAAAAATATCAAACCAGAAAGGACTTGATTAGGAACCAAACCCAGGCTGTCATGTGAAAAAACAGCAAAATCTTAGCTACAGATCTATAGCCACTGCTCTTTCAATTTGGCTTGTCTACTAAAAGGTGGCCTTGTTATGTAAATAAAGCATCTAAGGTAATCAAATTCTTTCTTTTTTTCAGTTGCATGATTTTAGTCAATTCAGAGGCCTTCTTCCCCATCATTTGGAACTTTCCTTCAAATTTGACCAAGTCCAGTAGAGCTGGCCAAATCAATTGGGTAATAGACTGAAACAATAAAAAAACAGAAAGGCAGTTAAGCAAAACAAAAGATAGCACAAACTATAGGATTACTGAGTACTCTATTGATAAGGAGAAATTAAGACCAGCTAGTTCTTAATCTTAACTTTTAGCCATTAAGGAAAATTTCCAAGACAAACTTCAATTCAGCTACTTACCTAGGAATGGGGCCCTGCTGAAGACTCGTTTGTACATTTTTCAGCCCTGCTCTGTATGTAAAGCCAACATGTTCTGTTCAGATCATTGGAGCACCCATTCTATTAAATAGAATGAGAAGTTGTCCACTACAGGATTGCAAATAAAAGCTAATTAGATTTTTGAACCGAATTTGGTGTGATTTTGTCTTTTGACATGTTTTCTCATTTCTGAAACTTTAGGACTCTATATATTCTGCATAAAAGTCTTGTTTGGCATATAATTTGCGTATATTTGTGTAACTCCACATTTGACTTTGCATTCTCTGATCAGTGTATTTCCCAAAGTAAAAGTTTTAATTTTGAGGAATCCAATTTATCACTTCTTCCTTTATGAATCATGCTTTTGGTGTCATGTTTAAGACCTCTTTGCCTGAACTTTAGGTTATCAGTATTTCCTCCTAAATTTTCTTTATAAGTTTTATAGTTTTTCATATAACATTTGAATCTATGATCCACTGTGAATCAATTTTTGTCTAAAATGTAAGATTTTGGTGAAGGTTTTTTTTTTTTAAATAATATATGGATATTCCATTTTTCCAGTATCACTGATTGAAAAGCCTAACATTTTTCCAATGAATTGTCTTTACTTCTTTCTAAAAATCTCCATTGCCCATGTTTGTATGGGTCTATTTGAGGACTCTCCATTCTATTCCAGTAATCTGTATGTGTCTCCATTAGCCAATTCCATGATGTTTTGATTACTGTAAGCTTATCTTGCATCTTTAAATTGAGCAGTATGATCCCACCATCATTTTCTGTTTTTGTTTTTTTTTTTCAAAAGTGTTTTAACTATTCCAGATCCTTTGCCTCTCCATACAGTTTTTGAGCCAGCTTGTTTACATGTACAAAAATTCCTGCTGGTAGTTTGACAACATTTACTTGGAATCTACAGATAGTTTTGGTATAGGTCACACATCTCCACTGAGTCTTCCAGTCCATGAAGAGAATATGTTCCTATATTTACTTGGACCTCCTTGAATTTTCTTCATTAGCATTTTGTCGTTTCTCCACACAGATATGGACTTATTTCATTCGTTATATGGCAAAGTATTTTATTTGTTAATCTATGAAAACTGATATTTTAAAATATGTGTTTTTCCATTTTTATTGTCCATTCTTATTTCCAGTTCAGCATATAAGAAGCTTGAAGTCTCTCTTCCGTTAACACAAACAAGAAAAAAGCTGAATCAATTGAAAAATAACAACTTTTCTCAGATTTGCTTACAGAACTAAGACCACAGGGCAAACTACCATACCAAAGCCAGAGAGACAGGCAAATACAGTCACACCTTGGAGACAAGAAGTCCAGGAGCTGAATGCCCAAGAACAAGTACCAGGATGGGAAGACCTCATCTGCATAAGATGAATGGTTGGAGGCTCAGTATCAGCAAGTTTGAAAGCTCTTGGGGGAACTGTGTTAAGGGGACTACCACCCTTTCCAAAGTTTTCCCTGTCAGGTTTTCTCAGTGAAGACCGGAGAAAAATCCCTTCCTCTAAGGAGATAGGAAAGAATTCATTAGAAATATGCCCAGAGGGTTCTGTTATTCTTACCAGGGCCTGGAAGCAAGAGAAACTATTTTTCCAGAGTCTAACTTGCTGGGATTTTTCTAGACATTAATTAACCTGTGGGAAGGGAAATACCCAATTACAACACCATCCAGCCTTCTTGTGTCTTCAAGGGGAAAACAAAACTGAGAAGCACCAGTGAAAGCTCAGCCTGCTTTGTAATTCCTTTCTTAGTTGAAAGCCAGACATAATGTACTAGGTGAATGGAATTGAGGAAAATAAGCCTTTAAAGTGATAGTTCGTTTTTGTCTGTTTAGGAGTTCAACTGTGTTTACTGTTTCCTGGAGCCAGTTTTTACTGTTTCAGAGGTTAAACTTTCTGTTTTGAGTTTCCCTAGATATTTCTTCTTAAATGAAATCTGAGATACGAAGTTGTTTCAGTGTTATTCCCCTGCAATTACACAAGTCCTACTGACATACTGGTAAAGTATGGCAAGAGGAAGCATTCCACAGACCTATGAGCAAGTCTGTCTTTTTATTGCCCTGTACCCTGGGCTGAGACCTGCAAAAGTGCTACTCATTACCACCCCACAGTCTTCTCATACTTTTTTGGACCAAATATCTTGTTTGAGAATAGGATTCCCCTCCTTGAGATTTTTAGATGCTTTTCCAGCTGTGGTTGATGCTGCAGCCACAGGTTATAGATTCACGGCTGGGGCTAATCTGTGAGCAGGGACGGCAGGATCAAAACTCTCTTTCCCTCATTCCCTGCATAGTGTATGGGCCTGCCTTCCTCGCTCTTGGGCCACAGAGAGAGACTCTTTTTCATAAAGCTCTTTCTGTCTACACCTCATTTGCAATTTCGAAATTTGAGCAACCTTTGAGTCTAGTCTTGGAGATAGAGTAAAAAAATAGCATGAAAATTTCACCGCCATACTGATTTAACTTCAACTTCTAGTTTCTTTGCCCAAACCTCCTGCTACCATTTATTGTATAGAAACATGAACTTTTGGTATGAGAACAGATTTAGATTTACAGAAGAGTTGCACAGATAAAACCAAGGGTTTCCTTCACAAAATGGGTGGAACAATGGAATCTATCTCAACGGGGAGTGGTGAGGTTTGAATTAGATGTTTGCAAAGCATTGAGCATGGCCCCTGAGATCTAAGAAGCACTCAAGCAAGCTTGTCCATTATGATTCTTCTCAGCAGTGTCCTGACCTGCAACTTCCTGGAGAGGGAGATGGAGGGGCTGGACAGGTATGTCGGGGTCCCCAAAATGGACCAAATGGGGGACTCAAAACCTCTGAATCTGGTCCAGTAACTCACTAGGGGGGAACTCACAGGACTCACCGTATAGTCCTACCCATAGCTACAACTTACTACAGTGAAAGGCTACCAAGCACAACCAGCAAAGGGAAAGGGTGCACAGGGAGAAGTGCAGGAGACTAGACACAGGTTTCCGGGGTCACCTCATCTCCCAGTAGGGTCATGCAGAATGTACTTAATTCCCCCACAACAAGCTGTGACCACACATGTAAAATGCTGCCAATCAGTGGAGCTCCGTGAAGCCTCATCACCCATGATTAGGACTTGGGGCTGGTCACATGAGCAGTTCTGCCTGGCATGACCAAAATTCCAAACTTCTAGATGTAAAGTGGTGTGCAGCTTTTTGTTTGCATAAGCAGCTTAGGTCTATACCCAAGAGCCACTATTGAGCCACTCTTATCAGTTCTGAGAAAGGTAGAATGCCTCCCAAATCCAAGTCCTCAGAATCCAGCCAATGGATAACATTGAAAGCAGCAGGCTTTGCCAGAGATAGCAGTGAGGACTGCTGTGTGAGCTCTTTTCTGCACAGTGCACCCCACTGGCCAAGGCATATTACAGGAAAGTTATCATAGGACGACGCAGCAGGGTGAAACCGAGCTGCATATAGCTGTCACTTGTGCCTGTTATGGGTCCTGAACTGAACCAGTTAACACAAAACCCCATTAACCACAGAGGTGTATCTTAGACAGCCATATGGCTTCCCTCCTAAATTTTAGTATTTTTTCTTTACACTTGGCCAATTCAATCAACTGGGACATCAATTCAGGTAAAACACAGCCCTGGACAGTAAGTTTGAGCTAGCCTGAAAGCCATCCAGGGCTGAGGCAGTGTCATGACAGGCAGGACATATAGGATGTACTATACCCAAGCGTACACATGGTCCCCCTGCAAACTTAGAGTGTAGCATAGTTTGGGCAACACAAGACGGTGTACCTAAGTCAGGCAGCACAGGTTAAGGGGTCCACACTGTGGCCTCCCACTGTAGCACCTGTACAGGTTTTACAGTACAGGCTATATAATCCAGTTCCATCCTTGGTTTCCCTTGCAGACAATTTGGCTTGCACATGACAGGTACACAGGACACCTGGAGGTGCTCTGTGGGGAACACCGAGAAGGTGGGGCCACCCCCTCTGTCCCGTAGTCAGTGGGGTCAGGTACGGGCTCAGGCGTGGCCACCATTTTGGATACACGAAACTTGCAGAAGCTTGCAAAGGCAGCATGGGGTGTTTTCCTTCAGCAAGAGGAGAAAGCTTTCAGGAACAGTTCTGAAACACCAAGGTCGCAATGCCTTCTCCTGCACCTCTCCAGATGTCTCATTCTCTTTTTCCTCCATCCTTATAAAACCAGCATGGCCCACTGAACAATAAGAGCTTTACAGATTGCTTCAATCATCTCTTACCTTCCCCCTGACCTTCTTGTCTGGCAGGGCTATATGAGAGAGAGAGATGAAAAATACTGTCGTACAGCATCATGAGAACAGAAAGACTCATCATGCTTAGGAAGCAGTCCGGAAGAAATCCTGCATTTCCAAGAGATTCCAAAATGGGTTTACCCCTTTTCATCCTGCGCATTTATGCAGTGAGGAGTGTAGAACAACAATTTAAAAACAGATGGGTGTGTACAGTAAATGACACAGACTGCAGAGCACTTAGCACAGCGCCTTGACTATGAGTTGTCCAGGTCACTGGCGTTTTGAACAAAGAATTGAACAAAATGTACAAAGTAGCAGAATAATGAAATGCAGGAACAAAGCAGTGACACAGGAATTTATTAAAATCAGAAAGCTCTCCGCAGAGTGGGAGTGGGACCGAGCAAGTGGCTCAGGGGCTCAGTTACAAAGTTTTCTTTTCTCAAACCCCCACTTGAGGTTCTTATCGGCTTCCCCTTATCTGGATGAAGGATTTTGTCTGTGGCTAAAGGCTGAGGTGAACTGGCACCCCATGCAGATGAAGAAGGGATGGTCCCTGCTTGGCCCATGGCCAATCCTAGGCACCCTCCCTTTCCACCTGAGATGTGGTGGAAGGGGGATGGGTGTAGAGAGAGTAGCCTCTGATCCTTTGTTACTCAGCCTGGAGAGATGGGGTTGCCTTTTGGTTTAGCTTTAGGAAGTTTGTGTTAATTGGCCTTAGGTTTCCTGCCCCCAGACCCAGCTGTTTTCCTTTTGATCCAGCTTTGGGAAGTCAGAGTGAATTGACCTTAGATTTCCTGCCCCCAAACCTTGGTGTTTTCTCTTTTAGGAAGTTAGCACAGATTGGCCTACAGTTCCCTGTCTCCAGACCCTATTCTCCTGTCTCAGTAGGAGCTCACAATAATTGTCCTGTCATCACTGTTCTAGTGTAGAGCAATGTCCAAGGATACTAAACCCCACTGAGCTCCCGGTGACACAGAACTTTCTTCATCCAACATGTATGTATTGAGGGCCACATTTGCACTGTGGTCTCAGCCATCCTCATAGGCCTCTTAGTCCAGAGCGGACACAGCCCATCAACATGCCCAACCTCACAGGAGCTCCAGACCCACCCAGCCAATGGTGGAGAGCTGTGGTGGGTCAGTCCCTAGGAATAAGTCTTGCCAGCTGGCCTCATGGGGTGACCTGGGCCCTGACAAGCTGAGTGGCTTCTGGGTTGAAAAGGGTGTTCCCATGGGAGAGGCAGCACAAGCACCCACACCAGCAAGGAAGTTCACAGTGTGCTCAGAAGACAGCACCAGAGGAAACCAGAGGTTGAGAGTTGTCTTACCCAGGACCCAGCATCAAGCAAATGCTGAGTGAAGGGGGGTTAGGCATGGAGGATGCCTAAGTGTGCAAGAAAGAGGGCACAGTGGCTAATGAGGCTGGGAAAGGAAGGCCTTGGAGGAGTGAGGGGTCGGTGCTTACACAACTGACAAGTTCTGAGCCACAGTTTAGAAAGACTCCTCTGGTGCTTAGGAAGTAACTACACCCATCTGAACTTTGACAAACCTGACAAAAACAAGCAATGGGGAAAGGAATCACTATTTAATAAACGGTGTTGGGAAAACTGGCTAGCCATATGCAGAAAGCTAAAACTGGACCACTTCCTTATACCTTATACAAAAATTAACCCTAGATGGATTAAAGATTTAAACTTAAGACCTAACACCATAAAAAACCCTAGAAGAAAACCTAGGCAATACCATTCAGGACACAGGCATAGGCAAGGACTTCATGACTAAAACACCAAAAGCAACGCCAACAAAAGGCAAAATAGACAAATGAGATCTAACTAAACTTAAGAGCTTCTGCACAGCAAAAGAAATTATCATTAGAGTGAACCAGCAACCAAAAGAATGTGAAAAAACGTTTGCAATCTACCCATCTGACAAAGGGCTTATATCCAGAATCTACAAAACTTAAACAAATTTACAAGAAAAAAACAAACAACCCCATCAAAAAGTAGGTGAAGGATATGAACGGACACTTTTCAAAAGAATACATTTCTGCAGCCAACAAACATATGGAAAAAAGGTCATCATCGCTGGTCGTTAGAGAAATGCAAATCAAAACCACATTGAGATACCGTATCACACCAGTTAGAATGGCAATCATTTAAAAATCTGGAGACAGCACATGCTGGAGAGGATATGGAGAAATGGGAACACTTTTACACTGTTGGTGGGAGTGTAAATTAGTTCAACCATTGTGGAAGACAGTGTGGCGATTCCTCACGGATCTAGAAATAGAAATACCATTTGACCCAGCAATCCCATTAATGGGTCTATACCGAAAGGATTATAAATCATTCTATTATAAAGACACATGCACATGTCTGTTCACTGCGGCACTGTTTACAATAGCAAAGACCTGGAACCAACCCCAATGCCCATCAGTGGTAGACTGGATAAAGAAATGTGGCACATATACACCATGGAATACTATGCAGCCATACAAAAGAATGAGTTCATGTCCTTTGCAGGGACAGGATGAAGCTGGAAACCATTCTCAGCAAACTGACACAAGAACGGGAAACCAAACACTACATGTTCTCACTCATAAGTGGGTGTTGAACAATGAGAACACGTGGACACAGGGAGGGGAACATCACACACCAAGGCCTGTTGGGGGGTGGGGGAGCTAGAGGAGGGATAGCAGGGGGTGGGGGGATTGGGGAGGGATAACATTAGGAGAAATACCTAATGTAGATGACAGGGGGCTGGATACAGCAAACCACCATGGCATGTGTATAGCTTTGTAACAATCCTGCATGATCCGCACATGTACCCCAGAACTTAAAGTAAAAAAAAAAAAAAAAAAGAAGAAGAAGAAGAAGAAAAGAAAGACTCCTCTGGGGTAGGATGAACCAACTGCAGAGACACATCCTAGAGCCTGGGAGAGATCAGCAAGGAAGAAGCTCCTGAAAGGCCAGGGGTAGGATGAGGAAGGGCCTGTGGGGATCATGTGACAGGCAAGGCCTACATAGAGAGTCTTGCCCTGCGGCTGGCCTCATGCCTTCGGGCCCCACTGTCAAGAGCTCAGCACTGTTCTCGATCACTGCACAGCTACAAAGAAGCTGCAGCAAATTGGCACTGAGACTGCCTTCCACAGGGCCACTGGTCCTCATACCGTAGTCAGCTGTGCTCTGCTTGGGTCGTCTGACCATGATTATTTCATTCATAAAGCAGCAATGCAGGGGCCATCTCGCGGGCCTTTGCAGCAAGGAAGAGAAGACCAACCATTTTCCTCAAAGGGGCTTGCAGGTGGCAGGTGACTCATAAAGACTGTCTGACTGATTGCTGAAGGTTGCAAAGCTGAACTTTGGGGACTGAGCCGGCTCAGCCAGAGGCGGCCAGCCTTCCCATGACTTTTCTTGACTAGATTTAAGTCAGTACCCTAAATATTCCCTCCAGGGCATAAGAGTAGCTTGATGTCTTAGACTTGTAATCCCAGTGGACATTCTGTGACTTAAAACCAAGGAGAATGGTAGGTAATGGTCCTACAGAAGCCACATGACATAGTGTGACTAAATCAAATCAATACCAGCTCTTGGCTGAATGCTACCGTGTAGTTTCCCTAGTGATTTTCTTCATGATTGTTCCCCTCCCACCTAATGGCCAAAGGCCCTTATAAAAGTAATCAGCAGGGTTCATAAGGTCACAAAAGCCACAACTAAGCATCATTTGCAGTGTTAAGAACTCTCCTATGAAAAAGCACTTTGGTATGTCAGTGAAAGATGCCAGCTGTGTAACTGAATACTCAAGGATCCTCCTTTAGAGGTGTCACCAATATTTTAATGTTTAGCCTTAGAGTACGTGTACCTAGAGGTTACATTGAGTCCTGGAACAAAAACCTTTGTAAGGCTGTTTAAAGAGCGTGTTTGACTATGATCCAAACCTGCATCCAGGCATGTGGGGCACTATGAAAAATTAGAAAGCCCTGAGACTAAAAGGCACCTTGGGAAGAGCCTCCTCCAACCCTCTTCGCACCCAGGGCTGACCCCGAGCGGGCAAAGGGTGCTACTCAATGGGACAAGGGCCCAGGGTCCTTTCAGCCTGGGGCCTTCCCACTGTATCACTCTGTCTCCCTATACAGAGTGAATATTAAGAAGAAAGTTGTCTTTAATGGCTAGAGAAGGTGTATCAACCAAAAGACTGTTGTATCCTCTCATTTGAGGTTGAAGATGACTTTCATTTAGGTTTTCTCCTTCCTCCTGCCCACCCCAACACACACTCATACTCTCATCTATTTTCAAATACACAATGATGGCACTTTTGTGCTGGACTACTTTAATCGGGTCTAACTAAACAAGTAGAGACTTTTCTTAGGATCGTCTGTGTACAGCAGGCCTCAGAAATGATCATGTCTTGGGCAATGAAAACAGTATTTATGAGCAAAAATAGAAACTAAAGGTAATCTCCTGTTGTGATCTGCAAGAGAGAGAGATGCAGGGGCAAGCAGAGCTCCACAGGAGACTCCAAAGCATAGCTGAGGATGTGGCCATCCAACCACAAATGGTGCTTTGGGTAACACCATGGTAGAGGAGCGAGAGGAGTGCTCCCACCATACTTAAGCACAGCACCCCTCTGGGGACAACTCCATCAAGTGGAATAAGAAACACTTTATCTGGGCCCACTGGTGCAGATCCAACCAATCATTAGGAGTACCTGGAAGAGACCAAGCAGGAAGGAGATGGGGGGGATTGTAAAATGGGGATGCTACTAACACAGACCAGGCCAAACAGCCTGGTAGGGACCACCATCTCCTAGAAGGCAGTCACCCGTGAGGGGCCCGTCTGACTCAGGCAGTCTTGGCGAAACCCAAGCTAGGGCTAACTAGGGGCTGGCTCTTGAGCAAATCAGAGGCTACCAAAAGGCCTCCCCTGTCTTCAGGGGTGGGAATGGCCATAGAGTCATGGTTCCTCAGCTCATCTGGGGCCTGGCCCTATGACACAAGGTGCCTGTCAGAAGACGGGAGACTCTCTGGGAACTTAAACCATGCCTGTTTACGCTTTTAGAAAAGGGAGAAGCTGAAAGCTACGCTACCTGGCCCCTCCCCCAACATCTGGCCAGGGCCCCCTCTCCAGATTGGCTGAGAGCCACCTTTGTGACATCATGTGAAAAATAAAGCACATGATGAGTTAAGCAGCTGGTTGCCCTGATACCGAGACTCTAGAATTTTGTGTACAGTATTTATTGGGCACCCTCACTCCGACTGAAGGCATTTTGGACTTGCTAGGACAGTGATAAGGGTCTCGAGGACAAAATGCTCTATATTCTGGTGCAGCTCCATGGCGAGTCAGAATACTGAACAGGAATATGAAGCCAAGCTGGCCCCATCTGTTGGTGGAGAACCAACAAGTGGGGGCCCAGCTAGTTCATCACCTGATCTAAATCTGGATTCCGGTGACATTTTGGACAGGCACGAGGACCAAGCCGTGAGCCAAGACTCAGGTTCCCAAGATAACCCACCACGAGAAGACGAGAACCAACACATGGCCAGCATGGAAGACAACCATAAACTTCCCGGGTTTTCCTTCCCAAGAAAGATGTGGATGATGGTGGAGAAAGACATATTCCGGTCTGTGCGCTGGAACGATGATGGAGACGCTGTGATCATCGAGAAAGATCTCTTCCAGAGGGAGACTCTTCAACGGAGCGGCGCAGAGAAGATCTTCGAAACAGATAGCTGGAAGAGTTTCATTCGCCAACTGAACCTCTATGGATTCTGCAAAATATGCCCAATCACCTCTCCAGGAGACAAGAATATGATGGTAAAGTAGAAAGCATTTCTGTAATCCCTTTCCTTTGTTTCTCAAACATCTTCACAGAACACCAAAACAAATAATATACTGTAAAAGAGTTAAGTGTCAAAGATAACTTTTTTATATGTGAGGTATTTGTTTATTGAAAGATGCAAACTATACAATTTTAAAAGTATGAATTTTGACATTAAACTACAATTCCCTTAAAGATAATATAAAGGAACACATTATCCAGACCTGCATATGACCTCTAAGGGGGTTGCAGTTTAATATCAAAATTCATACTATTTATATAGCACCACCTTGACCTATGAATTGTTTATCTCTAGTCAGGTCATGCTGTAGGGCATACCACACTTGCTGCCACTTAAAGCATTCTTTCCTCCATTGCAAAACGAGATCATAATTTTGGGAAGTAGAAAAGGAATAATTGATCCCAGAACAACTAACATACTTCATTTTGTTTCAGATCTACCACAACTCCAATTTTCAGAGAGGCAAGCCCTGGCTCCTGGAGAATATCCGGAGAAAAGGTGACCTCCAAAACACCACTCAGCAAGTGACCCATGTCCCAGCTCCAAAGAGGGCGAAGCTGGTCCATCACAGCGATGCCAGGAATGCGGCCATCGAAATGTCCCAGGGGGGAACCCACAATGTTCAGGGACCCAGTGGCACCCAGTCCTTCACACACTGCAGTATGCAGCCCAGGAACACTGTCACTGGGCATCCCCCGGGATATGGGCCCCCTCAGGAACCAAATAACTCAAATTGGGAGGGCACCTCCGGAAATGTCACATTTGGATCTTTGGCTACTGCCTGGGTGGAAAGCACAAGGGAAGTGCCTAGTAGCCTGGTTTACCCAGATAATAGTAGTATAATATCTTTGGACAATGCGTGGTACTCCATTCTGTTGGCCTCCCTTTTGGTCTATATTCTTATCATTAAGGCATTTATCATTGTCATTCTCATGAAGGCCTCTTGGTCTTAATAAAGAAAAACAAAATTCCATGGAAATAAAAAATTTAAATGAGAACTGTTGTCTGTGTTCTTTCTAACCTTCTACAACTATACGCATCTCATTGGCACAAGCCAGAAGAGGCTGAAAATCCTGTCCAAGACAGGCATTGGTCCCCACTGTCCTCATTCATTTGGAGAAACAGCATTTTCACACACCCAGCAAAGGATGTTGCTAGGAAGCGTCGAGGCCAAGCCCAAGAAGACCTGGTCCCCTGAGATTTGCCTGCTGGTCAGGAGAAAGAATAGCCTCACTCCTGATCCTGGCAGTATCTCTAAACAGGAGATTGTTCCCCATGGGTCCCTCCCAATGTTGCCAGGAAGTATCTGATCAGCAGGTCAGCATCCCTAGCCGAGCCTACCGGGGACCCCTGAGTCAGGCCACCCCATTTGGCCAAGGGATTTATGACCACTGTAACATCCTGGCTCAGAAGAGAAGGGCCACCGCTAGGATATGAAGTAGCTGTGTGATGCAGATGACACACGTGCTTCAGGAACTGACAGACACTTTCTTAAGAGAGTGAGAGTAACCTGAAAGGACAGACAGCTGCTCTTGTCTGACGTCCTCTCCATCCTGGATGAGTCAGTCCATTAATGGCTGCTCACTACCAGGCAAACATTCAGTGCCAGGTCCGACTTTCTGTAATGTCGCTTGGATGCCAGATTTGATGAGTTTTGACCAGAACAAAGACAGGGGAAAACACAGAATGGAGCCTCATAACCGGTCATCTACAACACATTTATTTGTATAATCCAGAAATTAGCAGGACCAAAATTGTAGCCATGCCGAGACATTTACTGGCAGCTTTTCCTTCTACCCAAAGGACAAAGTACTTGAGACACTGCCTGTGTGCCTAAAGAGGCATCACACAAGGAAAGCCCCACCCCCTACTTCCTTCGTCTGAGCAAAGAAACCTATTTCCATGCACAGTGCTTAGTGGCTGGGACTCTCCAAAGCAGGGGAAATTCAGATTTAACCTAATGTATGTAGGTCTGCATCATGATGGTAAATTGAAAGCAGCTAAACGATTTAGCTGGTTTCAACTGATGGTGAATTGAAATAATGATTTAGCTGGTTTCCCTGCAACATTCCTCTCAGGAGCCCACACTTGTCACACCTCATGCCCCAAAGGGATCAGGTGCTCTGGGATGTCTACCTGGAATACCTCCTTGCCTCCTTTCCTAGGCATGGGCTCCAGTAACCACCTGGGGTTTGAAATCACAGTCAGGTACTTCTGCTTCAGGCTGGTCAGTACAGCTTGATTTTCTAGTTCCACAACCTCATCAGGAGTCAGGTCCTCGGGGCACTGCAAAGTTTCCCCAATGTCAACGAGTCCTGTACACAAAGAGAGATACACATGAATGCTTTTCACTTCCATAGCCCAAGGCCTGCCTGTGTGACAACACAGTTACTCAAAGTCACAATCAATAGAAAGTAAGACGGCATCAGCAAAATGACAAGAAGGGGGTCAAGTCTTTCTTCCACAGCTTTGATAACGAAACAAACTCAATTCAGCGAATGCTGGGAAAGGCAGTGGGGAGGGCTCCAGAAAGACAGAGAGGGTCTTGTCCTCAGTGAAGCCACACAAGTAAGAGGCAGGTCCAAGCCAGACTGCTGAGGGCAGCGGTTGCAGATTGGAAGGGCACCAGCCACCGCCTGGGAGCCTACAGGTGATGCCTACGCAGGTCACCAGGGGACAGGTGCTGATGTCAGAACTCAATCACTCAGAGGTTAGGGGACTCCCCCAGGGTGCCATGAGTGGTGGGGCTGGGGCAGGCTCGTGAAGCCAGGCAGACAGCCTAACTCTAGAGGCCACCTGACCCATTCGGCAGGCTGGGCTGCTTCTCTTGGTCTCTGGCAGACATGTGCAACCCGCGCACATACACATGTACGTACGTACACACACACACACACACACACACCCCCACACCGCCCCCCCCCCATGCACCATGTGCACAGGGACCTGACTCGGCTTCTCACTGAGATCAGAAACAGGAACTGGGGCCCAGAGTGGAGAAACAATTTATCAGAGCATGCGGAAGCTAGGCCTGTCAACCCCCAGCCCAGGGCCCTCGCCGCCCATTTGGAGGTTTGTCATCAAAGGAAACTGTCGTGTACACGCCAATCAGTTCGGACGACAACAGATGGCCCCACACTCCCCAGCAAGATCTTGGGTGGCAGCTCCAGGAGTTGCCTGAGCATTTGGCACATCGTCACTTACCCGCTATCACTCCTCGACCAAACTTTTCCCCTTCGCGGAGCAATGCCTGAATCTGAGCAGGCGTCATCCCGAGCCTCTCCACCAGCAGCTCCCGCCAGGCATCACCTTCCCAGTCCCTGTGAGCAACGTGGATGGCGATGGTACAGTTCCTGTAGCTGCTCAGCAGGGGACGCCAGCGTGTCTCCACAGTCTTGACTCCATTCAAGACAAAGCCAGCATAAGGCTGCCGGAAGGAGAGGCAGCCAAACTTCATCTTCGAAAGCTCCGGGGGCCTCCTGTGTGTGGACTGCCGAAGCACAGAAACGCATCACATGCCAGCCCTCCAAGCTCACTGGCAGTGGTCCTGACCTTTCCCCCGTGTCTCCCAGGTCCCTTAAATATCACTGACCTTGATGGTCCACTGCTTCCGCGTGTCACTACGCAGTCACTGATGTCCAGCGCCACGGCAGGCCCAAGAAAAGGGGTTGGGACTCGGCTGACTCAGGTCTGTTTCATGGAGTCTTTGGGGAGGTCTGGAGTAGGGCGGGGGCAGCTAGAGGAAGGCACAGGCCAGATAGCGTGTGGTCAGTGCTATGACAGAGGTCACCAAGCCCTAGGGAACACAGAGAACAGAGGGCCCCCTCGGCCTAGACAGAGTGGACAGGTGGTGCTGGTGGCAGTCCTCTTTCCAGCACAGAGGGGCAGTCCGAGGCTCTGCTTCTCTTCTGTTCCCCCTGCTGTGCCACGCCAGTACTCTCAGTGCCCTGGCCTTGCTGGCACCAAGGCACTGACCTTCCCGGCTTCTACTGCAGGGCTGCTGAGCCCACATCGTTGATATCCAATCTCAGCTCTGCTCTCAGGATGCACCATGACCTCAGACGGTCCTCAGTCAGACATCTCTTCCCCACCCATCTGGGTGCCATCTTCCTCAAGCCCTTTCCCCCACCACTGCGCTCCATGTCAGCAGACACCCCTGCCCCCGATCTGAGCTGAAAAAAAGAATGAAATTCAGAACAACTGCCGCCCCCCCGAAACACATGCCTTCCACATGCCAGCCTCTCCGATGGCATGATCTTCAGATCATCAAATGGAATCCCCAAGTAACCCAGCAGGGTCAGTGCTACTGTGAGGCCCAGTCTATGGCTGAGGAGAATGAGGCGCCAGCCCACCGTCACACGCGCTCTGACTTCTCACGCCTCTTGCCTGGGTCCCTGCCTCCTGCGTGTGTACCTTGGGAGAGGGTCCCCTCCTCCTGCATGGAGTACAGCCCTGTGCTTCAGAAGGAGCCATGGGCTTGAAGCCAGAACATCAGCCCAGTCATAGCCTCTCAAGATGTCTCAGAGGCTTCCCGCCCCAGCCATGTCCTCTCCTCTCCCCTTTATTCACCACCCTGCAGCCACACAGGCCTTCCATCCACTGAGGGAACATGCCAAGCTTGTTTCTACCTCAGGGCTTTTGTCTGTTGTGATGGGTTGCATTGTGTCCTCTTAAAATGGGTATGTCCTAAACCTCAGCACCTCAGAATGTGGCCTTATACATAAGGACAGAGTCATTACTGAGGTGATCAAGCAGAACTGAAGTCATTAGGGCTGACCCACATGCAACGTGGCTGGCGTCCTTATGAAAAGGGGGATGTTAGAGACAGTGAGGCACACAGGGAGAACACCATGAGAAAACGAAGGCAGAGATAAGGGAGATGCTTCTACAAGCCAAGGAGTGCCACCCGGCCAACCGAAGCTAAGACAGGGGGACAGACCAGATTGTCTTTCACAGCCCACAGAACAAACGAACCCGGCCAACTCCTGGATTTAAGACTTCCATCCTCCAGAACTGTGAGACAACGAATGTCGGTAGTTTAAGCCAGCCCCTTTATGGTCCTTTGCTTCAGCCATCTTGGCAAACTGCTGTTCCCAACACATCTCCACAGGATAGGGCATGACTCTTCCATTTAACAGCACATCATGCCCATTCTCTCCATCTGCCCATCTTCATCTACCTTGTTTTTCACTGCCTGTGTGATATCCCATTGTTGGTCGTCCCATAATTTGCTGGACCATTCCTCCACCGATGGAGAGTTACAAGCTGCTTCCCACTTTTGCCACTAGAAATGACATTTCCACTAACGCTCGCCGTGTGAAGACCTGCTGAAGAGAATGCCTCGGCCGCCCGGCACGCCCATCTAAGATGCTGATATCTGCCAGCAAATGGCCTTCCACAAAAACTCACCTGTGTACACTCCACCAACCCATCCGTGGTGCCATTTCCTCACACACACATGGCTCTGAGCATCATTATTCTACTGATGGGTGACAAAATATTACCAGGTTCCTTGGTTCTGGATTACTTCTGACGGAGGCTGAACGTCCCCCACAGGGCCTGGCCACAGCCATCGGGATATGTGGCTACCGTGAACGTTTGCCTCTTTTCCACCCCTCAGTTTCTTAGCCAACCCTTTTCTCGTCGTCACCACAAAATCACAACAAATGTGAACTGGGTGTGTGTGGAATCCCTAGTAAGAACTCATGTAACTGGAAAGGCAGGAAGAGGGTTGAGTCCCCTCCTACCTGGTGCTGCAGAGAGTATCTGCTTTGCGGCCTGAGGAGGAAACACTCTTCCACGTAGCTTCTTTACCTGCACAACAAGGAAGACAAGGAGGAAAGGTCATTAAGTGCAAAACAGCAAGGCTGGTTAATGGCCCTAGGAAGGTCATCTACTTAGCAGGCATTGGAAACCAAGAAGAGCTGGGAGGGCCGGTCTTACGAGTAACACACTTGTGCACCTCACTCAGTTTGGTTCTGCTAATCACAGCAATGGGACCCTCGGCACCTGTCTGGGTCAAGGACCACAGGGTGCACCGGCCCGCAGGGCAGAACATCATTTCTGGAAGTTGAGTCGCATTCCTGCAACTGAGCACGCTCCATCCGAGGGGAGAAAAATGCCACTTCCCCTCCCATTGTCACTGGGCAAGGGTTTGGGGGGGCCTACATCCCATTCCCCTCATCTTAATTCTGGGTAGGTCACGCTGAGCACGATGCCACAGGCCACAGAGCTGTGCACTGCCTGGCCTCAGGTCCAGGCGAGCTCACAGCAGAGGGTCCAAGCTGGAGGCAGGGAAGACCGGGCCGAGATGGGGTCGGTGTGTGTGGAGCAGCACAGGGCTTTACTTTTTTGACACAGAGTTTCGCCCTTGTCGTCCAGGCTGGAGTGCAATGGTGCGATCTCTGCTCACCGAAATCTCCGCCTCCCGGTTCAAGCGATTCTCCTGCCTCAGCTTCTGGAGTAGCTGGGATTACAGGCACGCGCCACTACGCCCGGCTAAAACTGTTGTATTTTTAGTAGAGACTGGAGTTTCTCCATGTTGGTCAGGCTGGTCTAGAACTCCTGACCATCCGCCCGCCTCGGCCTCCCAAAGTGTTGGGATTACAGGCGTGAGCCACCGCGCCCGGCCAGAACACGGGATTTCTACTCGCAGACGCATGCCGCGAGAAGACGCGCTTAGAAGGAGCGGGGCTGAGACCCTGGCGAGAGCACGGGACAGGAAAGGGTGCCTTGGGCGCGCCCCACACTGGCTCCCAAACTCATATCCAGGGAAACCCCAGCCCTCGGGTGCTGTCCGCAAGACGGCCGAGCAAACAGGTTCCCGTACCTTTCAGCCGCGGCCGGTGTTACGGCCTCCGGACCCTGACAGTCGTCGCGTCCAGGGCCGACTCTGGCTTTTGGCAACAGAAGAACAGTCCTCCGCGTCCCCGCGACCCAGCGAGGCCACCGGAGCCAGGATGATGGGCTCGAAAGCGAGGAGACTTGGGCCGCGGTGAGAACAAAGAGCTCCCGGCTCCTGTCGGGGCTGCAAGGTCGCTCGCTGCCACTGACTCCGGGAAACCGGGGGTTACTAGCAACTGCTAACAGTCCGTAACTTTTCCGCTTTCATGCAGCTCCCGTCATCCCGCTCACGAAGAACGTACGGGGGCGCGTAATCACGCACGTACGTGCACCACGCACGTACGCAGGAGGCACGTACTCAGCCTTGCATATAGACAGCCAAGTCTAGAAAGCCACTCTTCATGAAGCGACGCACTGACGTCATCACGCACTTACGCACGCACTGGCCGCCAGGAGACGCTGTTCAGTTTACGGGTCCTGACGCGACCGGCAGCCTGGACAAACAACCGGAAGGAGGAAAAGGAACCGGAGGGAGGAAAACGAAGAGGGGCGGGACAAGGCCACCAGGCAGGAGTTTCAAGCTCAGAGCTGCGAGACCAGCAGGGAGGATCTCGGAGAAACCACTGGGGAGGGTCGGGGATCGGGGCTGAGAAGAGGAGGGCGGAGCTGGGGAGGGGAAGGGCGGGACTGAGATAATCGCTGGGGCGGGGTTGAGTGGGGCGGGAATTAGACGGGGTTGGGGGGCTGGGCGAAACTATTGGAGGTGGGGCCGGGGCAGATCTGAGCGAGGCTACAGGAGGTGAGAACCAGCGCGGGGAAGGAGGGGGCCGCTGAGAGGAGGAGGGTGGGGCTGAAAGAAACCGCTGGGGTTGGGTTGGGGTTGGGCGTGGAGTTTTCGCAGCACCCACAGGAGAAGCAAGGCGTGGCTTGGGTGGGGGCGTGGCTCGGGGAGGGACGGGGCTGAGAAACTGCTGGGGAGGGGACTGGGGGCGGAGCCTTGGAAGGAGCCACCGGAGAAGCAGGGCAGAGCTGGGGGTGGGGCGGGGACGCAGCCGCAGAGGCAGGGCGGTGCTTCGGGAGGGGAGGGGCTGAGAGAAACCGCTGCGTAGGGGGCTGAGGGCGGGGCTTTGGAAACCCACAGGAGAAGCAGGGTGGGGCTGGGGGAGAGGCGGGAATCAGGGCGGTGCTGAGAAACCGCTGGGGCGGGCATGGGGCGGGGCTTTGGAAGTAGCCGCGGGAGGAGCAGGGTGGGGCTAGGTGAGAGGAGGGGCGGGCCTGCGAGAAACCGCTGGGGAGGGGCTGGGGGCGGGATCTTGGAAGCGACCGCAGGAGGAGTAGGGCGGGGCTGGGGGAGGGACGTCTCTGGGGCGGGGCTGGAGCGGGGCTTTTGAAGCAGCCCTGAGAGGAACAGGGCGGGCCTAGGGACGGGGCGGAGCCGAGAGAGACCACTGGGGAGGTGCTGGGGGCGGGGCTTCGGAATCTGTGGCGGGAGAAGCACGGCGAGGCAGTGGAAGAGCTGAGCGAGAAGCAGCTGCGGGAGCACCCCGCGGATTCCTGAGAACCAGCTTGGGGGAGCGAGGGCTGGGGAGGTGCAGGCTCGTGTCATGAGAAAGTGCTGTAGGAGGGCCTGGTGCATAGCTCAGCTGCCCGGTGGAGCTGAGGGAAAGCCTGGAGGTTCCGGAGGAGGAGCAGGGCGGGGCTGTGCAAAGCGCTGTGGGAGATGGGGCGGGGCTGCGGGAATGAGCTGGGGAAGGAGGAGCCAAGCCAGAGCAAGGCTGGTGTGTGAGCACGGTTGGGGAGGAGCTAGTGCAGAGCTGGAGGAAAGCTGAAAGATGCTGGGGTGGGCAGACGGGTAGGAGAAGCAGGAAGGGGCCAGAGGAGTTGGAGCTGGGAGTGGACATGCATGGGGAGGAGGATGGGGCTGTGGGAAAAAGCTGGGAGAAAGAAGCTGAGGGTGGAGCTGCAGCGGGAACTGTGTCAGAGATGCTGGAGGAGCCACCTGCAAGAGGAGGACGTAGCTGTGGGCAGAACTGGTTAGTGCTGGGAGGAGGAGGAGGAGTTGGGGGCGAAGCTGCGGGAGAAGGAGCTAGGAGTCGGAACAGCTAGGGTGGAGCTGCGGGAGAAGCAGCTTGGGCGGAGTTGCGGGAGGAAGAGCTGATGGTGGAGATGCTGGTGGAGCGGAGCAGAACTGGGGTGAAGCTGTGGGCAGAGCTGTGGGAGAAGGCAGGCTGTGCAGCTTGAGGAGCAGGATGGAGCTGGAGGAGGGAGCTGAGGCACTTCTGTGCTGCACCCTTAGGCAAGATTCTAAACTTGCCCCGGCGACCTAACTGCACCCTCAGAGTCTACCTCCATAGGGCATGGAAGCAGCAAGAAGGGCGGGAACACTTGTCTGGGGTCCCCGCAGCTGTAGGCTGAGTCTTGCAGGGCTGAGCGCCCCCCAGGCCTGCTTCCCTGTGTCCTAGCGGCTCTGTCAGTGCCTGCCAAAATGGGGTCTGGAGGGACTGTCTTTTTAACGCCTCTTTTGCAGGTGTTGAGAAACATCCCCACTCTTAATGTCCTGCCGCCCCTCCGACCTAAGTCGCCCAACACACAGCCCAACTTCCCTGGCGAACTTGCTTTTCAAACTCTCTTCTCCATCTCAGTCAGGGCTCAGTCAGGCCGCAGCGCCGCCATGCTGCGCTCCTCTGTCCCTCCGCTTACCCAGTCCCCCACATTGACTTCATAACCAAGTTCCAGGTGCGTGCCTCTGAAGTGCCTGATGAGACCAAAATGCTCCTCTTCCTGCATCCCCGCTGCTACTTCCTGAGTTCAGGCCCCGTGGTCTGGAGCCTGCACCATTCCATGAGCCTCCTGACCAACCTGGAGGCCTCTGTCTTTCCTCCCTTGGGTCTGTCCTCCACACTCTTTCAGTTTAGTTTCTAAGTCACAAATCTGTCCCTAGCAACCCTCTACTGAAAACCCTGCCAGGCCTTCTCAGGTTGAAGTCCTAACAGCTCAGGGAGTCTGCCCAGCTCTCTCCACCCTTAAGCCAAACAGTCCCTGGGTTCACGCTGTGCAGTTTAGTCACAGGTCGCCATCAGCCTGCTGCCCCAGGTCTCCCTGCTTTGCAGCGGCGGTTCCCATGGCCTTGTACTGGTGCACTCCTGGCCTCCTTCAAGGCACAACTTTAATGTCACCTTCACGGTCCCGCCGCAGTGTTAGGGACTTTTGTCTCCAGTTCTAATAGCATTTTTAACCTCCCCTCTCCCCACCCCACATTAGGCTCTTGGAACCCAGGGTGGTAATTGCGCTGTAAGAGTCTGTGGCTGCCGCATGCTCTCTGAGTTCCTTGAAGGCAAGGACGGTGTTTTTTTTTGTTTTGTTTTGTTTTGTTTTTGTTTTTTGATTTTTTTTTTTTTTTTTTTTTTTTTTGGGACGGAGTTTCGCTCTTGTTACCCAGGCTGGAGTGCAATGGCACGATCTCGGCTCACCGCAACCTCTGCCAAGGACGGTGTTTTACTCATTTCTGAAACTGGATGCCCAGGACACAGTATCTGCTTAGTAACTGTTGAATCAGCAAAGGGCTGCTTTCTCGTCTTTTCTAGTGAGATGCACCTACTTCTCCTTGGAGAAACTTGAGGAAGCAGGAATGCTGGAGATGAGGTGAGGAGGAGAGGGCCCCTCTTGATGGGATATAAGCCTCAGGCCGGCAAGGGACCTTCAGATCATCAGTTCCAATTCCCATACATGCTAGCATCCCCTCCTGGGCTCCTTCCCCCAAGAATGGTTGCCGGCTTCTGCCAGACACTCCGGAACCTGCTGGGAGTGGTTTCACACCGTGAGTGAGGATCCCCGGGATGGTGGGCTGCTGCTCTTCCTCCCGTGGCCTCTTGTTTGAAGAGCTAGAACTCACCTAATGAGCTGGGTACTCACATGTGACTGCTAGCGGGGAAGCCCATGGTGGCTACATAAGGGCTCCGTTTTCAAACTCTCCCAGCTGCCCCACTCTCCTGGGTGTGCTGGGCAGTGGGGTTAGTGCGCACATTAGTGCACATTCTCCCTGGGTGGCAGCAAACAGCAGAGGTCTGATCTGTGGTCAGATGAGGAGAAGTCAAAGAAAAGCAGCTGCAGCGTTGAATGGGCCTAGGAAGAATGGCATCGCCAGGTCAGGTAGGGATGAGGGTGGTGGTCGGCTACCCCTGAGAAAGGGACCAGATGGCACCTGAGTCTTGATTTTCATTCCCAATAGCAAGTCAGCACCAAACCCGAAAACGCTCTGATTTCTGACCTCACTCCTCCCATTTACGATGTCCTGGCAGGAACAAGACTTTCCCCTCCCTCTCTGTTCCTCTGTCAGCAGGTCAGGCCAGCCTTCACCTCCCCAGACCCGTCCTACTCCTGCCTTCCCCTGTGGGGCCCTCGGTGGATGCTCTGGAGCCCCAGGCAGGCAACTGCGGGCATGTGGGGCCTTCTCGGGTTCCTTGCTGCGCTCCCATGAAACCGCTGTGCCTGGCTGCACCCCACTAGCAAACACTCAGCTGACCCCATCTCCTGGGGCCAGGAGTGTTTCTCCTCCTCAAGGTATGCTTTCTTCTTCAGGCCTTGCTTGCATCCCCATCGTGCCACGTCATGTCTCTTTTAGGAAGTCCTTGTGTTTTCCAAAGATCTTGCTTTGCAGCTGATGGCACCCCATGCCAGCCCCCCACCCCAGGCTACTGCCTCCTTCCTGAAACCACAGCCCCCTCTCAGAGTCTTCCTTCCCTGTCATCCCTGGGAGCCCCCTGCAGAGCTCCCTGTCCATCTTGCTGGCCTTCTGAGCCTTGCCTCTGCCTTTCTTATTCCTCTCCTCGCCTCACCCCGCCCCGCCTCTCCTCTCCACCGTTGTGGCAGGCTAGCTTCCCTGACTACGGCTGTCCCTTGGGAATGTGCTGTCCCCTTCCCTCTCTGTGCTCAGCATCCCTGGCTGTTCAGTCTGTCTCTTCCATCCACGTGCTTCCCTAGGGAAGCATTATTTTTGTCTCAGCATGATTTCTGTGCGACTCTTCCCATTTTCTGAGCCTGTCACCCCGTTCCTCTTCCCTTGCCTCCCTGCTGACACTTTCCAGAGGGCAGCCACCCTCTCCTCACTGTGCTGCTTTGACTCTGAGGCCCAGGAGGAAGTCACCCTCCTCCCAAGAGGGTTCGTGTGTGATCCTGCCTAGGGTTACAGGGCACGGCCAGCCTGGGACCGCTTTGACCCTAATTCCCGGCTTCCCTTCAGATGCTTCTTGGTCAGCCTGCTTTCCTCATCTAGGAAATGGCTTTTACCCACTTTTTAATTGAGTGATTTGCCTTGTTGGTATGGAGCTGTAGGAGCTCTTTCTGCATGCTGCTGTAGGGTTGTGGAGGCCCCACAGGGTCGTGGGGTGTCCCTTATGCTGTGTTGAGGTGCAGGATCAGAGAAGTAAAGAGACAGGACACTGAAGAACTGGTGAAGAGCATCTGGACTCGGGGGGCCATGCCACTTGTGAGCAGAGGTCAGTGACGGCCCCCAAATGCCCAAGAGCATCTGTATTTATTAAGTACAAGCAGGGGGCAGGGTCGTGTGTGAGGTCATCATCTGTAGGCTTAGTAATAGGGCATGCCTAATCACGTGAGTCACAAGTGAGGGGGCCACCCCATTATGTCACCTGGGCAGAGAGGTGGGCTGTGCGCAGCAGGGGGCCGTGCCCTGCACAGTAGTAGAGGGTCATGTGCAGAAAAGGGGTCCACCCCCATTAGGTCACCGAGGCAAGGAGGTGGGCTGTGTGCAGCAGGTGTCATGCACAACACTTCTTATCTGGGGGCTGGAGACGTCAAAGGATTTCTAATAGAAGGATGATGTAAGCTTAATGCAGTGGGAACTGACAGACTTGTGCTCTTCTCTTAAGATATTTATGGGAGGATGATTTGAGCTAGCACAGAAGTGAGAAAAGACTGACCGGGTGTACAGCTGCCGTGACTGGTCACACCAGAGGGGTTCTTCTCCCTCGGTTACTTCCAGGATCTCAGGCCTGAGGCCTACTTTCCACAGGAACTGGATGCAAGGTACTACAACTCCTTTTTCAGGAGGAGAGGCTCTTGCTCCAAGCCTGCCATACAGCATATGCCCTTTCAGGCAGGGACGCCACCGCCTGGGCCTTTGGTTCTTGTCCTGGTCTGGCTGTTTTCCCATGTACTGCTTCTGTTCTGTGACTGCTCTAGGCATTCCTCCTACTACAAACTACTATATGGTTACATAGAAGGATTATATACATCAGCACTAAATGTGTCAGTACAGCTCTGACTACAATACCTATATGATTATATAGAAAGATTATATAGAACTGACTACGCCAGATATAAGTATTAAGTGTGATTATATAAACTAGATATATGTAAGCAGTAAGTTATACTTCAAGCACTAATTCTATAAACTAATATGTGATTATATATGAAGGATTATATAAAGGAAACAGCTGAGCAATAGCACTATAAACTAAGATATTCTTCAGGCACTAGTTGTGCCCGGGGTCTGAACAGTTCTCCTTCCTCGGTGCCAGTGAGGGGTGTTACCCACATTCTGCCTCTCGCCTCATGTTGGTTTTTGTATTTCAGAGACCTGGTCGGCTCAGAGGCTTGTTCCTCTGTCTCTTTGCAGGGCTATTTTGGACTCAGTATTCACCTAAGCCCTCCAAATTGTAAGTAAAGCCAGAGGTCATGGAGTGTCCTGTGGCCCCTCCGTCTGGAGGCTGTGACCCCTCCCCTAAGGGGGAGGCACTCACATGTATCCAGCACCCCGCCCACTAGATCGGAGAGGGCGCCCTTCTTTGCCTTCTTGCACCCATCTGTCCACCTTTTAGCTTTCCTTTTCTCCCGTGGACTCACACAGGGTCGCACGAACATGGTGTATAGCAGGAGGAGAGAGGTAAAGTGGAGGAACAGGAGCTGGAGGGTAGAAAAGAGGAGGAGGAGGAGGGGGAAGAGAGGGAGCCGGTTAGAGGAGGGAAGGAGGAGGAGAAGGAGAAGAGGAGATGAGACCGAGGAGAAGAGGTGAAGGAAGAGAGGAGCACGCAGAAAAGAGAAGAGGAGAGGAGGAGATGGAAAAGAGGAGGAGGAGCAGCGAAGGAGGAAGAAGAGGAAGAGGACTGGAAGAGGAAGTGAGGAGGAGGGGGGAGAAGGAGGAGAGGAGAAGGAAAGAAGGTGAAGGAGAGGCAGATACGGAGGAGAGGAGGCGGGGGAGAGGAGGAGATGAGGAGGAGAAGAAAATGAGAGGAGAGGGATGGGGAGGAGGAAGAGAGAAGAACAGAAGGAGGAGAGGAGAAGGAGGTGGAGGTGGGAGGATGGGGAGGAAGGGAGAAGGAGGGGAATACCAGGATGAGGGAGGAAAGGAGGAGAGGTGTAGGAGGAAGAGGAGCGGAGGAGGGGAGGAAGAGGAAGAGAGATGGAGGAGGAAAAAAGGAGGCAGAGAAGAGGAGAAAGAGAAGAGGAGGAGGTAGCAGAAAGGAGGACCAGGAGAGGAGGAAAAGGAGGAGAGGAGGAAGAGAGGAGAATGAGAAGCAAAGGAGAGGAGAGGAGGAGTGGATAAGAGGGGCAGCGGAAAAGGAGGAGGAGAGGAGGAGGTGGGGGAGGAGTGGAGAAGAGAGGAGGGGAACAGAGTTGGAGGAGGTAGAAGAGAGAGGAAGAGGAGAAGGAGGAAAAGAAGAGAGAGGGAAATGAGAAGGAGAGAAGTAGGAGGGAGAAGAGAGAAGCCGAGAGGTTGAGGAGGAGGGGAGGAGAAGGAGAGCCCGAGGTGGGGAGGAGGAGGAGGAAGAAAGGAGGACAGGAGGTGGACAGGAGGAAGAGAGAATTAGGAGGGGAGGAAGATGGGAGGAGAGGAGGTGGAAGAGGAGGAGACTATAGCACCCTTATCAGCCTCCAGTTCTTGGTGCACCCCGTTCTGCGAGACACTCTCCTGTGGTCCGCCCTGGCCTGCAGGGGATCCCCACGCTGAACCTCTGAGGAAGGCTGGCACCCTCTCTCCAGCACATTCCCGGTGCCCTTGCTGAAGCATGTGTCCTCAGGGCCCTCTCCTGAAACATGATCCTCCGAGGTGTCTTCTGGCCTCACCTCTTCTGTCCAGATCCAGCAAGCTCACGTTGCTCAGCCGTTGAACCCCTTCCTTCACCGTCTGCACTGACAGTCCGGGCCTTTCACCATCACTCAGGCATGGACCATCGCTGTTGCCCATCCCATGCCATCCACAGGTTTGCCCCATCCCTTCGGCTGCCTGCCGGGGCATTGGGTTGTGTTTAGCAGCAGAGTGTCTCCAAGTCCCTGACCTAGTCTTCGTTTCCAGCCCCCACAGGTTGAGCTGCATCTGGGTCCCATCCCGCAGGGACACCCCCGGCCGCTGCAGGTGCGTGCTGATCCTGCAGCTCCTCAGGGATGTCATCCCTTTGCCCCTTACCAGGACTGGCACATCCTGCCCGTGCAGCTCTGTGCTGCAGCTTCCCTCTGGTCACGGGTCTGGCCGTCGGCTCACCGATTCCTCCAGCTTCCACGGGACTCTCTGGGTGTTAGCACTGCAAGTTCCTCAGCAAACTGGGACTGTCGGTCACCTACCTGGCAGCCAGTGATAAGGTGAGGGCCACCCCTGGGAGGGAGGACACCTGTGGGGAACATTCTTGTGGGATTTATTTCTCCTTCAGGGTAGGGTGCCTGCACTGGCTCTTGCTGGGCTGATGCTGCAGACTCAGAAGTTTCAAGGGCATCTGGGGAGATTAGATATTCAGAGACCTTCTCCTAGATGTCCCTGTTCCATGTATCAGGCACGCAGCTTTCCCCAACAGGGCCTGTGTCGTTGGCATGATAGACCTGCCTTGGTTGAGCGTTCAGCTGTCTTTGGAGTTCAGCCACCTTAGCAAGTCCTGGGTTTGTTCTTCAGATTTTGCTGCTCGCCCATTGCCTGGATCGGGGGCTACTTTGTAAACCACCAGGACGACTCCAGTGCTTCTGCTTAATTTTTAGACGTTTGTTGATTGCCCTTGGCCTCTCATTAACCCCGTGTGCGTCATCCGGGCAACGTAGTCACCACCATCCACTCCCTGAGTTTCCATTTCCAGACGTCCGTCCTGCCTGGGTCTCCTCACCTGCCAGGAACTTCCTCTTCACAAGCTACCCGTCCCATCAAAAGCTCTAACACCAAAGATCTAGCAACTAGGCTGCCATTTTGTGCCTGGAGCCACCTGCATGCCACCTATGCCCAAAGATGGGAACCTCGTTGCCTCCTGGGCAGTTGCAGGGTGATCCTGTACCAAGACTCCATCTTACAACTTGCTGTCTTGGACCACTCTGGAACCCACTGTCTCAGATTGGGTCCTTTAGGAAGCAGACCGTGAGAGGGAGTTGGCAGGGCCAGAGGTTTACCAGGGCTAACTTGCACTCAGGAAAGGGACAGGAAGGAAGCAGGGCTGGAGAGCAGGTTGGGCCAGACCTGACAGTCTCGAGCAGCCCAAGAGGGAGGTGTGGAGCAAGGGTTGCCCATTAGAGGGACCTGCATTGGGCATGGGTGGTGGGGTCCACATGGTACCTGGCACACAGCAGGCCGTGCAATCCATCTTAACTGACTGGTTGAATTAATGCCAAGGAAAGGTGCTCTGGATAGCGGGTATATGCTGAGCAGCACAGGGAAGGGCCCAGCATCTGTCTTTGCACAGCCAGAACTGTGCTGTGCCCTGCAACAGGCCACCCGAGAGCTGCTTTGAGCTTGCGTGTGCATTAGACAACTCTCAGGGGCACGAAGCTTTGCTGGCAGGGCGCCTCGTGACCTGTTGGTATTGGTGTGAGCACAGCCTGGCAGGAGAGGGCAGATCTCGGCACAAAGTATCATGTCAAAAAGCAGATCAGAGCCCGGCCCCCTCCTGGAAGAGGCTCCTTGAGGGTAGGTGCACGCTCATGCCTTTGTTACTTATAAGGGGGCATCTGACAGGCAGAAGGAATTAGGTGAATGGGAAGAGGGAGGGACTGCTCACTCTGGGCAAGGGACTGGGGGAGGCTTCTCAGAGGAGGGGGTGTTCGAGTGGCGTCTTGAAGGCCGAAAGGGTTTTGTTAGGTGGAAAATGGGGGAGTGACAGCCTGTAAGAGTTAGGTACATTCAGGGAGCCCAGAGAAGGTTTGTGGCTGGACCAGATCCATTTGTAGAGTGAAGTCGTGGGAGAAGAGGCTGGGAAACTAGGTTGGGTCCAACTCCTAAAGGCCCACTGAAGGAATGTGGGCTGCATGCTGGGTGCAGCAGGTGAGTATCCTCACTTGTGTTGCACTGTCAGCATTTTAAAAAGGCAAACCGTGGTTCTCTTACAGAGAAGAATTCATTGATTCACTCATGAGGCCAGTAAGTCATCTGGGCTAGAGGTGGGTGCGGAAATGATAGGAGTGCAAGTGTCATCTGCAATCACAGCAAAACTGCCCTTGTTTTCTTACCTCTCATTTAGATATTGCAGTGCTTCCTCATGTCCCCTGCTCCCTCCTCATTCCTCCTTTCCCAGCCATACTACTTATGGAGAGATTTTGTCTTTGTAAAATGACTGTTAGTCTTATCAAATTAATCAAAGTAGTGGTACTACCCAAAGTAGTACCATCAGTTTTCCTCTAAAATACCAACAAGACCCCTGCTTGAAACTGCTTGTACAGTAGGGACAGAGAAGAGTCTGTGAGAATCGACATACTCTGAGTGCTCCTACAGTGTGCTTAGAGAGAGTTCAACACAGCTCCCCTGCTGGTGTCTCCTCTGTAGTAAAGCAAAGGTAACATTACTGCAAGGCTTTGAAGCTTACAGCTGCTGGCCCTTGGGTTCTTGTGTTGTGTTCAGGGTCAGCAAGAGTGCCTCTCCAACTCCCTTTTCTCATCCTAATGTGACACTGAATTCTCCACAGGCTCCTGGGACCACATTATCATTCTCTTCACTCGAGAGATGAGGATGCTGAGATTCAGAGAGGGCATGTGATTTGCCTCAGTTTGTACTGTAAGTGTTCAAGGCAGGGCTCAACCAGTCTTTCTAACCCTTCCTATGGTGATTTGATCTCTCTACCCACAAGATGGTGGTGAAATGTTGGAATATGGTTTCTAGAAGGCCCTTTGTAGCTCAAGACACATTTGATGCTGTGACTGTTTGGGGATTCAGTGCTGACCAATTTAAGAGGTTGTGTCTCTTAGCTGTCTCTGGTTCCTGGTTTGCCCAGTTTAATTCCATGCCTGCCCAGCAAAGCTTCTCTCTGTCTGTGGTTCAAGAAGCCTGACATTTCTGAACTAGTCCCCCCTTCCACCTAATATCAACAGAATCTCCTGGTACATCCTTCTGGGTCAGCCATGGAAAAGTCAGCTCTGTTGTTTTGGTCCTTGGGTTGTGCCCCAGCTTAGGAAGGTGACTCTTCATGGTGCTTCTCCCATGCTAGGTCACATGCAGGTCACAGATTCCCAGGTAAATCTTGCACTATGTTTATCTGAAATTTGTCTTAATTTCCTTGTCCTTGTTTCTGATTGTGTACTCTCTTCCCTTCTGTCTCATTATCTGGGCCCCAAGTCTTTTCTCAGTGTTTGGTTTCTCTTCTATAGGTCTCTAGACCCTATGCAAGTACAGTGAAGTGAATGAAGTTTAAGATAAAGCTTCAGTGTCTCTTGATTGCATAGCCCTGGGAGCCCTAGCATTTTACAGTTGTATGGTTTGGAAAATCTACAGAAGATATTTTAACCACAGTTGGTTCAGGGAAGCTTTCTTTCCACTATGCCGTCTCCATCCCTCTTGCCTGTGTGTTGGGTAGCAATGCAACGACAATGGTCGTATTGGGAATTCAACTAAGGGATTCATTTAGTTTAGGATATATTTTTGAGATATCTTTTAGGGATCCACAAGCAATTCCATGTATTTCCCAGTTATTGCCAGCTGCCCTGTATTGGAATAGCTTTCAGGAATGCTTCTGCTTACTGTGCTGATGCATCCAGTGTTAGGACAAGAGGGGTGAGGCTGGAGGGTACATTGTAATGTCACTGTGACTTGCAGCACTTGGCATCAGGGGTATGTTGGCAGTAGAGGAAAATCAAGATTCACAAGGTACAGCACCAGAAGGTAGTCTGTGGAAAAATCTTCCAGTCATCAATCAGATGTGTAAAATTGTAAGTGAAGGATTCCATTTTCATTGGAAAGCAAAAGTGCTCTCTTGTCAGGAATATACCCAGCACGCACTGTATGTAATTGTAAATACAAGATACATTGATTTGCACATGTGGATGGGGGTTTTATGAAATGGCATTTTTCAGAATTCCTGTGATTGTAGGACACAGACCTGTAGAAGGACTAGAAACATTGAGTAGTATGCAGAAGAGTTCATGTAACAGTCCTGTGTTGTGTGTAATCACCTATCTGAGCACTGAGGAAGGAGAGCTAAGCAGATCCCCAGCACAATTAGTGCCTGAAGAATATCTTAGTTTATAGCGTTATTACTCAGTTATTTCATTTATATAATTCTTTATATATAATCATGTATTAGTTTATAGTCAGAATAATTAGTGCCTGAAGAATATCTTACTACTCAGTTATTTCCATTTATATACACCTATATATAATTATATCTTAGTTCATAGTCAGAGGAATGCCTAGAGCAGACACGGTACAGAGCATGAATAACGGGATAAAAGCAGCTATACATATATAAGCATATGTTGCTTATAGTCAGAGGAATGTCTAGAGCAGACATGGTGCAGAGCATAATTTAAGGGAAAAACAGTTATACCAGGACAAGAATCTGGCCCAGGAGGCAGCGTTCAGTATTGTAAAGATACCCACTGTATGGCAGGCTTGGAGCAAGAGCCTCTCCTCCTGAAAAAGGAGTCGTAGTACCTTGCATCCAATTCTTGTGAAAGGCCACCCTCAGACCAGCAATCCCGCGAGCATCCGAGGGCTTAAAACCACTCTGGTATAATTGCGCCTTGGTGACTGTAACTTGTCAGCTCTCTAGCTACTGTGCTGATTCAGATCATCCTCCTATAGAAATCATTGGAAGCTGCCAGCAGGTGGCTGTGAAACTTGTCAGCTCTGTTGCTGCTCAAAGCATCCTGCTATAGAATTCCTTAGAAGTAGCCTGCCCCTAGATGGAGATATTGCACACTGCACCCTCTTCACTGTGCACGGCCCACCTCTTTGCCTCAGTGACCTAATGGGGGTGGACCCCTTGCTGCACACTGCCCACCTCCTAGCCTAGGTGACCTAATGGGGGTGGACCCCTTGCTTATCGCTCACGTGAATGTCTTGATCCTATCACTGTCCTTAAAGATGACCTCACTCACTACCCTTCCTCCCAACCTATACCCAGTATATACAGACACTTCTGGATGTTCAGGGCCTCACCTGTCTCCGCTTGTAAGTGGCGTGGCCCCCTGAGCCCAGCTGTCTTTTCCAGTCCTTCTGTGTCCTCTTTACTTTTCAGATCCAGTGCCTCAGCACAGTGATAGGGGACACCCCAGGACCCTATAGGGCTGTGGCTCTACACTGTACTGCTGCCCTTAGACCTGCTTGGAAGTTACACTCCCTGCTAGCATCTGGAAACTCCACTCTCAGAATTTCCCTAGTCAACAGGTAACTGATAAGATGGCTCACTCTGCCTTGACTGTTGATACAAACAACGTGGTTTATGCTGAACACCTGCTTTCCTTCTGGGAGTCTGGAATTTTGGTGCATGCTAGGCAGAGGATGTCTGTGTAACCAAACCCCAGTGTAAACTGTGGGCAGTGAGTCTGGGCTTCTCTGGCCAGAAACATCACACGTGTCATGGCATTATTTTTGCCTGGAGAAGCATGTGCTCTGTGTGGCCCCTCATGAGGGAGAGAGCATAAGGAAGTCTGTGTATGGGTTCCTCCAAACTTTGTGTCTTTTATCCCTGTGGTCTGACTGTGTCCTAACCACACAGCTGTAATAAATCTTAGTTATGATTATATGCTGAATCCTGTGAATTTCCAACTATAACAAACAGGAAAAGTAGGAATAACATACTACAGAAGTACATCAGGCAGTTAAGGACTAAAGATAAGTAGTTATTTATGTTTTGTTTTGTTTTTCTAAATTTTCAGACGTTTCTAACATTTGTCAACTTTTTCAAATTTATCTTCTTTTTTTCTCATTTTAAATATTTGCTTTTGTTCCCAATTTTATGTTGGTAATTTTGCATTCTTGTACTTAAAGAAGGCCCCAAATGTTACAAGCTTCAAGCCCCACAAAACCTGGATCTATCTCTGTCTTGGACTGAAGACTTGCTGCCTCGTGTTGGTTTTGCTATTCGCACCTCATATTACACAGGTGGGGAAATTAACACCAAGAGTGGGGAAGCTAAGCTTACTTGGCAAAACCGGGACAGGATCCAGTTCTTCCAACTCCCAATTTAATGAATGCTCTTTCCCACTATTCCGTAAAGTTTTTTGAAAACTTGTCTGTAAATATCGGTCATGGTATATTGTCCACTGGGTGGCACTCAAGAGACTGAAGTTAGAGTTGCATCTCTTTCAGTAGATAGATAATCTTGAACTAGTCCCTTTCCCTCCTGGGACAGATTTTCCTTGTTTGTAAAATAAAGGGGCTGGATTAAATGCTCTTTAGAGACCTTTCTCTCTCAGGTATTCCCCAAGTTTTTAATTCTAGAAATGCAGGAATTGTATATTTGTAATTGAGACCAGTAATCTTCTTCTTGTTCTTGAGTCTTCTTCATCTTTAAAATGGAAATAAAATACATACCTCTCGTGGTTGTTGTGAAGCCCCTGGTGCTGTTCATGGTAGAGCAGGTGATCAAAAGTTGCTTCCATCCTTCTATCTAATTGGGAACAAAAACTTTCATGTATAATTCTCACACCTCTCCCTTGGAATCAAACAATCTTATCAGCAAACCTAAAATATGTTTTTCAATCAGTTTAGAAGTTTATTTTGCCAAGGTTAAGGACATGCCCATGACACTGCCTAAGGAAGTTCTGGTGACATGCCCAAAGTGGTCAGGCCACTTGGCTTTTAAGGAGATAAAAGACATCAATTGATACATGTGAGATATACATTGGTTTGGTCTAGAAAGTGGGACAAATGGAAGGTGGGGGACTTCCAGGTCATAGGCAGATTCAAAAATTTTCTGGCTGGTATTAATAATTAGTTGAGTTATTATCTAAAGATCTGGAATTGTTAGAAGGGAATATCTGGTTTATGATAAGGAGTTGTGGAGACCAAAGTTTTATCATGCAGATGAAGCCTCCAGGTAGCAGGCTTCCGAGAGAATAGACTGTAAATGTTTCTTATTAAAGAGTCTGTTCTATCAGTCTTAAGGTCTGTATTCATGCTAATGGTAATGAGGTGTGTCAGACTCCCCCTTCCCAATCATGTCCTGAACTAGTTTTTCAGGTTAACTTTGGCCAAGAGAAGGGGTCCATTAATATGATTGGGGAGCTTAGAATTTTATTTTTGGTTTACATTCTTCACTTCTGGCCAAGATTTGCCAGAGCCAACATCAATGGCCAAACTTTTATTTTGTCCCATAGCATTGTTGAAGTGGTATGACTGCCTGCCCCAGGTCCATCCTGTCACTTAGTAGGACCACTATGGCCAAGAGACTTACAGCCAAAAGACTTATAACTAGTTTAAATGTTCTAGGCCAGACAGTAATGGATGTGGATGGTCATTCATTACCCCTTAAAATTTTTAAGTAATCTAAAAGCCAACAAGCAAAAAGCCAAAGGTGAGGTTACAAAGTTGGCTTATCTATCTTTAACTTCTATGTGTTGAGCTACTGTAATCTTGGTTTTAGTTATAGACTTATAGCAATTGGCTATATAAGCAAGCCTAAATTTTAAAAAGAAAAGAAAATGAAGCATACATATACCACTTTTCAAACTTTTTTTTGAAATAGGGTTTCGCTTTGTACTCAGGCTGGAGTGCGGTGATGTGATCATAGCTTTCTGCAGCCTTGAGCTCCCGGGCTCAAGTGATCCTCCCACCTTAGCCTCCTTAGTAGCTAGGACCACAGGCATGCACCAGCACACCCAGAAAATTAAAATTTTTTTTTTTTTTTAAGATGAAGTCTTACTATGTTGTCCACACTGGTTTCAAATTTCTGGCCTCAAGCAATCCTTCTGCCTCAGCCTCCCAAAGTGCTGAGATTATAGGCGTGAGCTACCATGACTGGCCTAAAATATTTTTAATGGAAATATAATTTGCAAACAGAAAACATGCCCAAATTGAGTGAATGCATTGATGAACATTCACAACTTAATACAACAAGATAGCCAGTAGTTAAATCACAAAATAGAACATTGCTAGGACCTCCTTGTAATACCCTCCAAGTCACTACTTCTGCTCAGAGGTAATCACTATTTTGCAACATTTTTTTATTGCTTTACATAAATGGAATCATACACTATATACTCTTTTTTTTTTTTTTTTTTTTTTTAGGAAAAGGTTTTTCACCCTTGTTACCCAGGCTGGAGTACAATGGTGCGATCTCAGCTCACCGCAACCTCCGCCTCCTGGGTTCAGGCAATTCTCCTGCCTCAGCCTCCTGAGTAGCTGGGATTACAGGCACGCGCCACCATGCCCAGCTAATGTTTTGTAGTTTTAGTAGAGATTTTTATATTAAATATTGCTTGTGAGAGTCATGTGTCTTGTCATGTGAGCAATACTTTGTTCTCATTGCCATATAGTATTCCATTTTGTCACTATACCATGATTTATTTAGCCATTCCACTGTTTGTACATGTTGGAATTGTTCCCAGGTTTTTGCTAATACAAACAAAGCTGCTATGAACATGCTTGGATTTACTTTCTTTGGTGAATATATGTTACTGTTATGTATATGTCTAGAGGTAAAATTGATGATTTATGGGATATGCATATGTTTAATTTTAGAAGATACTGAAAAACAGATTTCTAAGGCAGTTGTAGCAATTTACATTACCACCAGGAATGTGTGAGTTCCATTTGCTCTCTATCCTTGACAGTACATGTTGTCACTTAGGTAGGTATGCAGGGGGATCTTTTTTTTGGCATATTTACTTATTTTTTTTACATAGTGCAAACTGATGCGGTATACCATTTTATGGCTTTTGCCTAATGCCGTCATTACAGTTAAGTTACCAAACAATTCCATCACCTCAAAAATTGCTTTGTACCACCTCTTGGTATTCAGTCCCTTCTCCATTCTCAGCCTTGGCAACCACTGATCTAACTCTGTTTCCATAGTTTTCCAGATTATCAAAGAAATAGAATGATGTATAGCAAAGACCTGGAACCAACCCAAATGCCCATCGATGATAGACTGGATAGGGAAAATGTGGCATATATACACCGTGGAATATTATGCAGCCATCAAAAATGATGAGTTTGTGTCCTTTGTAGGGACATGGATGAACCTGGAAACCATCATTCTCAGCAAACTGACAGAAGAGCAGAAGATCAAACACCGTATGTTCTCACTCATAGGCGGGTGTTGAACAATGAGAACACATGGACACAGGGAGGGGAGCACTACACACTGGGGTCAGTTGGGGGGAAATAGGGGAGGGACGGTGTGGGGTGGGGAGCTGGGGAGAGATAGCAAGGGGAGAGAAGCCAGATGTAGGTGATGGGGAGGAAGGCAGCAAATCACACTGCCACGTGTGTAACTATGCAACAATCTTGCAGGTTCTTCACATGTACCCCAAAACCTAAAGTGCAGTAAAATAAATAAATGGGGGAAAAAAAAAGAAATAGAATGATATGGTTGTAACCTTTTGGATCTGGCTTCTTTCATTTAGCAAAATGCTTTTGAGATTTAACTATGTTGTTGCGTTATCAGTAGTTTGTTCCTTTGTGTGTGTGTGTGTGTGTGTGTGTGACAGAGTCTTGCTCTCTTGCCCAGGGTGGAGTGCAGTGGTGAGATCTCAGCTCACAGCAACCTGTGCCTCCCATGTTCAAGGAATTCTCATGCCTCAACCTCCCAAGTAGCTAGGACTTCAGGCACGCACCACCGTGCCTAGCTAATTTTATTTTTGTATTCTTAGTAAAGACGAGGTTTTGCCATGTTGACCAGGCCTGTCTCGAACTCCTGGCCTCAAGTGATCCACGTGCCTCTAACTCCCAACATGCTGGGATTATAGGCATGAGCCGCTGCACCCACCCCAGGAGTTCATTGCTTTTTATTGCTGGGTGGTATTTCATTGTATAGCTGTACCACATTTTGTTTATCAGTCTTATAGTTGAGGGTTATTTGGTGTGCTTTCATTTTTTCTCTATTATGGATAAATTGCAAGGGGAGAAATGCCAGATATAGGTGATGGGGAGGAAGGCAGCAAATCACACTGCCATGTGTGTACCTATGCAACAATCTTTCATGTTCTTCACATGTACCCCAACACCTAAAATGCAATAAAAATTGTTATAAACATTTGTGTACAGGGTTTGTGTGAACATAGTTTTTATTTCTTTTAAGTAAATATTCAGGAGTGGGATTGGTGGGTTACTTGGTAAATTGCTGATTTATAGTTCTTTTTAAGGACTTGTCAAACTTTTTGCAGAGTGGCTGTACCATTTTGCATTCCCACTAGCAAGGCTTGAGAGTTCTAGTTGCTCCACATTCTTGCCAGCACTTAGTGCTGCTAGTTTTTTTGTGTATGTTTTTGTTTTGTTTTGCCACTCTAAGGTGTGTAGTGGTATCTCTTTCTGATTATAATATGCATGTCTCTAATGATTATTAATGTTGAACATCTTTTAACGTGCTTATTTGCCATCCATCTCACTTCTGCGGTGAATTTTTTCTTTATATACTCTTCCAATCAAAATATTGCGTTGAGTGGCTGTCACTACAGGTGTGCATGTTTTCTTATGGTTAATTGTAAAAGCTATATTTGGAAATAATTATAGATTTAGAGGAAGTTGCAAAGAAATGTATATGCTTCACTCAGCCTTCCCCAATGTTAACATCTTGCCTAACTTTGGTACAATATTAATATCAGAAAATTGACATTGGTACAATCCACAGAGCTTATTCAGATTTTACCAGTTATACATATACGTGTGTGTGTGTTTCTGTGCAATCTTATCACATGTATAGTTTTGTGTAGCTTCCACGACAATCAACGTATAGAACTGTACCATCACCACAATGTTCCCCTCATATTACCACTCCACAGCCTCACCCACTTCCTACTTTATATCCCTTACCCTTGTCAACCACTATTTAGTTTATTGTCTGTATAATTTCATTATTTCAAGGATGTTATTTATATACATGGAAGCATACTATATAGTATGTTTCCTTTTCATATTTGCTTTTTATCCACTTGTCATAATTCCTGGAAGTTCCTTCAAGTTGTTGCCTGTATCAATAGTTCATCCCTTTTTATTGCTGGATAGTGATACTATGGATGTACTATAATTTAAGCGTTGTCAATTTTGGTAGTTTCCAGATTGAGCTATTCCAAATAAAGTTTCTGTGAACATTCATATACAAGTTTCTGCACTAACATAAGTTTTCATTTCTCTGGGGTGAATGCCCAGGAGTGCCATTGCTGGGTCATTTGGTAAATCCATTTTTAGTGTTTACAGAAACTGCCACACCATCATCCAGAGTGGCTGTGTAATTTTGTATTTTGACCAGCAATGTCAGTGACCCATTTGCTCCGATCTTCATTAGCATTTAGTATTGTCACTGTGTTTTATTTTAGCCACTTTGATAGGTTTGTAGCAATATCTCATTGCGGTTTTAATTTGCATTTTCTTGAGGGCTAATGATATTGAACATATTTTCATGCGCTTATTTGGCATTTGTGTATCCTTTTCAGTTAAATGTCTTGCTTCTTTTCTAATTGGATTTTTTTTAGGTTGAGTTTTGAGAGTTCTTTATATATTCCAGATATTAGTCTGTTGTGGGATATATAATTTGCAGAATTTTTTCTCAGTCTGTAATTTGTCTTTTTTCATCTCCTTGAAAGAGTTTTTCACAGAGGAAAGTTTTTAAATTTGATGAGGTATAATTTTCAATTTTTACTTTTACGGGTCATGTTTTTGATGCTAAATGTAAGAACTCTTCACCTAATCTTAGGTCTGAAATTTTTCTCTTGTGTTTTTTTTTTGAAAAGTTTTGCATATTTACATTCACAGTATGTTGCATTTTGAGTTAAAGTTTGAGGTTTAAGTCAAGGTTCATTTTTCTTTTTCTTCCCCTCCCTCATGTATGTCCAGTTGCTTCAACACCATTTGTTGAAAAAGCTCTGCCTCGTCCATGTACCTCTGTCAAAAATCACTTGGGCATCTTTGTGTGGGTCTATTTCTGTCTCTGATATTCTTTTTCCTTTCAAGAGTCAGGGTCTCACTCCATGCCCAGGCTGGAGTGCAGTGGTGCAATCATAGCTCACTCCTTGGCTTAAGTGGTTCTCCTACCTCAGCCTTCTCAGTAGCTAGGACTACAGGTGTGCGCCACCATATGGAGCTTTGTTATTATTATTATTATTTGTAGAGACAGTCTCACTGTGTTACACAGGCTAGTCTCAAACCCCTGGCCTCAAATGATCCTCCTACCTTAGCCTCCCAAAGTACGTGTTTGCTATTCTGTTCTATTGTTCTATGTTTTTATACCTTCTTTAATACCATACTGTGTGGATCATTATTACTGTTGAATTTTGAGAATTCTTTTTTTTATTCTGTATACAAGTCCTTCAGATTTATGATTTGCAAATACTCTTTTCTAGTCTGTGGTTAGTCCTTCATTCTCTTAAGAGTGTTATTTACAAATATCTTTCATTAATTTCCAATATGGCCTAAGAACATACTTTTTTTTTTTTTTTTTTTTTTTGAGATACAGTCTAGCTCTGTCACCCAGGCTGGAGTGCGGTGATGTGATCTTGGTTCACTGCAACCTCTGTCTCCCAAGTTCAAGCGATTCTCCTGCCTTAGCTTCCTAAGTAGCTGTAATCACAGGTGCTCACCAGCACGGCTGTCTAATTTTTGTATTTTTAATGGAGACAGAGTTTCTCCATGTTGGCCAGGCTGGTCTGGAACTCCTGGCCTCAAGCAATCTGCCTGGCTCAGCCTCCCAAAGTGCTGAGATTACAGACGTGAGACACCATGTCTGGTTCCTGAGAATATACTTTTAATGATTTCAATTCTTTTAAATTTGTTGAGCTTTTTAATGGCCCGCTGTATGGTTGATCTTTATGAATATTCCATGTGCTGCTGAAAAACATGCATTGGATATAGTTTTAAAAATACATATCAGTTAAGTCAAGGTGAGTAATAGTGCTGTTTAAGTAATTTGTATCATTACCAATTTTCTGCCTACATTTTCTTTCAATTACTAAGGGAGAAGTGTTAAAAGTTTCCTATTGTGATTGTGTATTTGTCATTTTATCTTTTCAGTAGTGTCACAGTTTGTCTAATATATTTTTAAGCTCTGTTTTATGCACACACATTTACAATTTTTATATGTTATTGGAGAATTGACCTCTTTGTTGTTGTGTAATATCTCAGTTTCTGACAATATTCTTTGTTCTGAAGTTTACTTTGTCTGATACTACTATAGCTACTTCTGTATAATATTTTACTCCTAGTAATATTTTAGATAAGTTCATTTATTTCATTTTAGCACCCTTGATTTGTTTGTGAAGATTTATGTTTCCATCTAATATATTCCTTTGGCATAAAAATACCTCTTCACGGTATCTTGTAGTATAGGAATACTAACTAGGATTTCCATCATTACTTTTGTTTTCTTGAGAAAGTCCTTATTTTTCTCCCCCATTTTAAAAATCAGCCTGATGCTGATAAAATTTACGTATCATAAATTTACCCTTTTAAGTATACAATTTACAATTCAGTAATTTTTTGTGAATTTACAGTCATGTAACCACTAACATAATCCACTCTTAAAACATTGCCATCTCCTCTAAAGATCCTTCATGCCTACTTGTAGTCAGTCACCTTCCTATCCCCAACACTGGCAACCACTAATTTACTTTTTTTTATTGTAGATTTCCTGTCTTTGGAATTTCCTATAAATAGAATCATACAATATCTAGTCTTTTGTATCTGGCTTCTTTCACTTAACATAATGTTTTTGAGGCTCATCAATGTTGTAGCATATATCAGTATTTTGTTCTTTTGTTTTGCAGACTAGTATTCCATTATATGGATGCATCATATTTTGTTCATCTGTTTAATAGTTGATGAACATTTGGATTTTTTTCACTTTTTGGCTATTGTGAATAATGCAGTCATGAACATACTTACAAGTCTTTGTGTTTACATGTTTTCGTTTTATTTCTTGGTTAGGTGTTGAATTGCTGGTTCACATGGTAAATTTATATTTAACATTTAAAAGAATTAATGGCCAAACTATTTTCCAGAGTGACTCCACCAGTTTACATTCACACCAGCAATGTCACCTTTTTCTTTATTTTTAAAACATTTTATTATTATTTCAATAGTTTTTTGGGGAACAGGTGGTATTTGGTTATATGGATAAGTTCTTTAGTGGCAGATCACTTGAGGTCGGGAGTTTGAGGCCAGCTTGGCCAACATGGTGAAACCCCATCTCTACTAAAAATATAAAAATTAGCCAGACATGGTGGCAGGTGCCTGTAATCCCAGCTACTCGGGAGGCTGAGGCAGGAGAATCACTTGAACTTGGGAGGTGGAGGTTATAGTCAGCCGAGATCAAGCGACTGCACCCCAGCCTGGGCGATAGAGTGAGACTCGGTCTCAAAAAAAAAAAAAAAAAAAAAAATAGCACAAAGGACTGTTTAATACTTTTACATTAGCTAAGAACTAATTTATACTAACTTCCTTTTTATATACAAAAAATAGTCATAGGATCTTAAAAAGTTGTATAATTATGTTATTTGAGATTCTACAGTATGTGTAGCTTTTATGTCACATTTGTTATTTTCACCTGAGGATGCCTTAACATTAGGCCTACAGGAAATTAGCATAATACCTTTGTTCTCTGCAAAAGGCTACACAAGTGATCTCCAGAGGTGTTTTTCTGATTCTGAAATCTCTAATTCTTGGATTGCCTTATGCAGAGGGGTTTGGGTTTCCAAAACAAAGTACCATAAACTGGATGACTTGAAAACAGCAGAAATTTATTTCTCATAGTTCTGGAGGCTGTAAGTCTTAGATCAGGGTGCTAATACGGTTAAGTTCTGGTGAGGACCCTCTTTGGGGTTGCAGATGTCCATCTTCTTGCTGTGTTCTCACACAGAAGAAAGAGAGTGAGCTAGCTCTCTGGCCTCTTTTTATAAGGGTACTTATCTCATTTATGAAGGTTCTACCTTCATGACCTAATCACCTTCCAAAGGACCCATCTCCTAATACCACCACCATGGGGGTCAGGATTTCAACATAATTTTTGCGGGGGCACATTCAGTCCATAACAGAATCTTTCCTGTTATTATTTTAGAATGACTTGGACTCTTTCCCAGTCCATTTGGGTTAGGATTCTTATCCAGCCTGGAGGCAGAGCAGTAGCCTGTATGGCCTATCACATTCCCTTTGGTCTGGGACTCTGGTAACTTGTAGAACTCTTATTTATAATTATTGTCTAATGCTGAGATTCTCCACAGAGTGCTGCTTGGAGAAATTTAGCCTCTTAGAGACAGTTGCAATAAAAGAATCCTATCAAAAAGTATTCACTGAATTGTGATCACAAACAAAATAACTTTGTGGGGACAAAATGTACTCCAACAAGGGAGGCTTATGTTTGTTTTTCAGCCTCTCCTCCCAGTGCTGCACTTCTAATCTCTCTGCAGAAAGAAACATTTCAACAGAGAACCCAGTGGAAATTATGACATATTACCTTCTCAGAGTCCTGAACTCTCCCATCCCTACCTCAGAAGAGACTCCTCTGTTCACAGAAGCTAAAGCCAGTTCCTTCCCAATGGCAGCTATGTTTGGATGTTGGATCTACACTTTCTCAAGCACTGTGATCTTCAAATGTAAGTTTAGTAACATAAATATCTTTTTGCAGCCTGAAAGAATTTTATGTATCTGTGTTATAAGGTAATGTTACAGTATCTTGTATTTTGCTGGTAACATTTAGAATGTTAATCTCATAAGGAGATTTTAGAGTTACAGTTAAATTGCTATATCTGGGTTATATGGGACTCCCTTATTCTGGAAAAAGCAAAGTTCTTTCTATAAGCGTGTGTTCTCATACAGACCGGGAGACTTAGAAAAGAGTAGAAGCATCATTAGTTTTCATTTTGTAGGTGGGAACAACAAAGCATGGAGAGACAAACGTATTTGCCAAAATAGTTACTCTCAACTCCTTGTTTTGGGCATTCTAGAGTGTTTCATAGGATTTTAAAGTACCTCACAAAATTCTTCTAAATTTCTCGAAGCCAAATTCATTTTAATTGACTTTAATTTTTTTTTGAAAAGTTACAACATTCTTGGGGGTAGGCTAGGTAAATTTTATAAAAGCAATGCAAACAATTGTTTTGCTTAGAACCAGTGAAATGTCAAAACTCCAAAAATGTTTGGGAAGCAGTGGATTAGTCAGTAGCATAACAAGGAATAAAACAACCCAGATCAGGTGCAGAGAGGCATAAACTCTTGACTCATCCTCCATGGATCTATATTTGTAAAGGCAGAATCTTGTGTGACAGTATGTCTAAGGATATGTCTCTTCTGGACAGGGTTTTTACAGTACTTGAGAATGATCCTAACAACCTTTTGGGGTGACTCAATTTTTTTCACTGCTAGAGAAGTAAAAAAAAACATATTGATACAGTTGAACAGTTAGAAATTTAGCTTAGCTGAAGCATAGTATCAATGGTAGAATTATGATCCTGTGCTAAGATCTGTGGGTTTGGCCAAATTAAGACAAGTGAAAACAGAAAGATCAGTTCAGAAACTTGCAACAGTTTCCATAAAAAATGTTATGGCCGTTGTCCAACTTTATTGTGAACTCTTTTATTGCACCAGCGTTTAAAAGCAGATAAGCTGTTACCTTTTGAATCCACAGGCTGCCCAGTTATATTGGTTAAAATCTCTTCCAGCTCAAGTTTTTTAAAAAATCTTTTGCCTTGACTTCCAAAGGCACTTGTTAGGAATCGACTTCTCAAGCTGCGTAAAGTACTTTTGGGAGAATCAAGTCTATGTTGTTCCATGAAGCTCTTAAGTCCAGAGTAACTATCTTTAGTTGATCTTACCAAAAGCAAGAGCATCATTTCAAACAGACCAAGTGTGAGAAATTTAACCCACATGTCCTTTCAGACCTGGTATGTGTGAGCTTGAGCAATGATTCCATTTTGATGTTATTGAAAATGGAGGGATTTCCCTGCACTAAGTTTCACAGCCACTATCTGACTTATATTTGAAGGGTGAAAGATAAAGCTGTGTTCTTTTGATCTGAATTTTTCTGTTCTTAAAAGTTTTTTTCTAAGAACACTAGTCAGTACCTGGAGACACTCTGTAATATTTAAATAATTAATTTGCTTTAATGAAAAAAGTTGTTTCTTTAAACATTTAAATAATTACTTTTTCTTTAGTGAAAAATTAGTTTGCTTTAATGAAAAAAAAGTTTTTTCATAACTGTCATTACATGAACCTTTAGTAAAGGAGATTTTTCCCATTATATACTTCTTATGATCAACAAGTTCCATCATCTCCCCACTAAATAAGAGAAAGTACTCACAGATGATAGAATGATTTTAACATTATGGGACCACAACAGTGTCCACAGGAACCTTGAGTAAGTACCATGAACCCTGACCCTCAGGGATAATTTGTAAGCCCTTGGCAGTGAGATGGAACGTCTTCAGTTTGAAACAAAGGAAACCTATTACATCACAGGGAAATTTGTATATTGGTGCTATATTGACTTTGTAGCTGCCATGCCTTTATACAGACACTTCATCTGGTCCCCACTGTTTCCACTTATTGTGATGGTTTGTATATCTTTATTTCAAAGATCTGTTTGAAACAGGTTTAATTTCTTCCTTGACCTGCTTTCATCACTGCCATGAGACTACCACATCCATGCCACTAGGTGGCATTCTCATCCATGAGACTACTGCACTCCTGCGTACTTCAAGAAGTAGCTAAGCCATGGGCTGGGTTGTGCTTTTCCTGAGAGGATGAAAGGCTTCATGGATACATGCTAGTATCCATATTCCTCTATTCCCAAGTTATGCACCAAGATGATATTTCATACCCGACTGCCTTTCAAAGTCTCGTAAATGTTCATTCAATATCGACTCTATGCAAGACACTGGGGTAGTCATAGAGGCAAGCTTTGAGCTAAGCTGCAGGCCCTGCCCTCCAGGAGCTCCTAGTCTCATGGCAGGGTGCAGACATCCAGAATAGAGGGCCATGGCATGGGAGAGAAGTTTTCTGACTGGGAGCTCTGAAGGTTTAGGGGTCCATAAGCCTGATTTATGGGGTTGTTGGCATAGGATCAGGGGCTCCCTGGCATAAAGTGAATGCAGACACTAACATCCCTGTATTATTTTACTGAGAGTGTACCAGTGTTCAGCCTCTAAGACCAGGGGAGGAAACCAGTGGCCATGAATGTTCCCTCCCATCCCAGGGACTAACTAGGCTCCTCCCACAGTGTCAGACACGGGATGAAGTATACTCACACTGCCCCAACACCAGCGAGTGGAAATATTTATAGGTCTCTCATTTGGTTTTAATTTTTTTAAATTGCATTTTAGGTTTTGGAGTACACGTGAAGAACATGCAAGATTGTTGCATAGGTATACACATGGCAGTGTGATTAATGCCTTCCCCCCCATCACCTATATCTGGCATTTCTCCCCATGCTATCTCTCCCCAACTCCCCACCCCCTGCTGTTCCTCCCCTATTTCCCCCCAACAGACCCCAGTATGTGATGCTCCCCTCTCTGTGTCCATGTGTTTTCATGGTTCAACACCCACCTGTGAGTGAGAACATGCGGTGTTTGATTTTCTGTTCTTGTGTCAGTTTGCTGAGAATGATGGTTTCCAGGTTCATCCATGTCCCTACAAAGGACACAAACACATCGTTTTTGATGGCTGCATAATATTCCATGGTGTATATGTGCCACATTTTCCCTGTCCAGTCTATCACCGATGGGCATTTGGGTTGATTCCCGGTCTTTGCTATTGTAAACAGTGCTGCAGTGAACATTCGTGTGCATGTGTCCTTATGGTAGAATGATTTATAATCCTTTGGATATATACCCAGTAATGGGATTGCTGGGTCAAATGGAATTTGTATTTCTAGGTCCTTGAGGAATCGCCACACTGTCTTCCACAATGGTTGAACTAATTTACACTCCCACCAGCAGTGTAAAAGTGTTCCTAGTTCTTCACATCCTCTCCAGCATCTGTTGTCTCCAGATTTTTTAATGATCGCCATTCTAACTGGCGTGAGATGGTATCTCAATGTAGTTTTGATTTGCATTTCTCTAATGACCAGTGATGATGAGCATTTTTTGATGTTTGTTGGCCCCATGTATGTCTTCTTTTGTAAAGTGTCTGTTCATATCTTTCACCCACTTTTGAACGGGCTTGTTTGTTTTTTTCTTGTAAATCTGTTTTAGTTCTTTGTAGATTCTGGATATTAGCCCTTTGTGAGATGGGTAGATTGCAAAAATTTTTTCCCATTCTGTTGGTTTCTGATTCACTCTAATGACTGTTTCTTTGTGCAGAAGCGGTGGAGTTTGATTAGGTCCCATTTGTCTATTTTGGCTTTTGTTGCCAATGCATTCGTTGTTTTGGTCATGAAGTCCTCGCCTGTGCCTATGTCCTGAATGGTTTTGCCTAGATTTTCTTCTAGGGTTTTTATGGTGTTGGGTCTTATGCTTAAGTCTTTAATCCATCTGGAGTTAATTTTATTGTAAGGTGTCAGGAAGGAATCCAGTTTCTACTTTCTGCACATGGCTAGCCAGCTTTCCCAACACCATTTATTAAACAGAGAATCCTTTCCCCATTGCTCGTTTTTGTCAGGTTTGTCAAAGATCAGATGGCTGTAGATGTGTGATGTTGCCCCCAAGGCCTCTGTTCTGTTCCATTCGTCTATATCTCTGTTTTGGTATCAGTACCATGCTATTTTGATTACTGTAGCCTTGTAGTATAGTTTGAAGTCTGGTAGTGTAATGCCTCCAGCTTTGTTCTTTTTGCTTAGAATTGACTTGGCTATGCGGGCTCTCTTTTGGTTCCATATGAAGTTTAAGGCGTTTTTTTCTAGTTCTGTGAAGAAGGTCATTAGTAGCTTGATGGGGATAGCATTGAATCTCTAAATTACTTTGGGCAGTATGGCCATTTTCACGATATTGATTCTTCCTATTCATGAGCATGGAACGTTTTTCCATTTGTTTGTGTCCTCTCTTATTTTGTTGAGCAATGGTTTGTAGTTCTCCTTGAAGAGGTCCTTTACGTTCCTGTTAGTTCTATTCCTGGGTATTTTATTCTTTTTGTAGCAATTGTGAATGGCAGTTCGTTCTTGATTTGGCTCTCTTTAAGTCGTTATTGGTGTATAGGAATGCTTGTGATTTTTACACATTGATTTTGTATCCTGAGACTTTGCTGAAGTTGCTTATCAGTTTTAGGAGATTTTGGGCTGAGACAATGGGGTCTTCTAAATATACAATTATGTCATCTGCAAATAGAGACAATTTGGCTTCCTCCTTTCCTATATAAATACCCTTTATTTCTTTCTCTTGCCTGATTGCTCTGGCTAGAACTTCCAATACTGTATTGAATAGGAGTGGTGAGAAAGGGCATCCTTGTCTAGTACCAGATTTCAAAAGGAATGCTTCCAGTTTTTGCCATTCAGTATGATATTGGTTGTTGGTTTGTCATAAATAGCTTTTATTATTTTGAGATGCATTCCATCAATACCTAGTTTATTGAGGGTTTTTTGCATAAAGGGCTGTTGAATTTTGTCAAAGGCCTTCTCTGCATCAATTGAGATAATCGTGTGGTTTTTGTCTTTGGTTCTTGGTGAATTACGTTTATGGACTTGCATATGTTAAACCAGCCTTGCATCCCCGGGATGAAGCCTACTTGATTATGGTGGATAAGCTTTTTGATGTGCTGTTGCAATCAGTTTGCCAGTATTTTATTGAAGATTTTTGCATCTGTGTTCATCATGGATATTGGCCTGAAGTTTTCTTTTCTTGCTGAGTTGCTGCCGGGTATCAGGTATCAGGATGATGTTGGTCTCATAAAATGACCTGGGAAGGATTCCCTCTTTTTGGATTGTTTGGAATAGTTTCAGAAGGAATGATTCAGCTCCTCTTTGCATGTCTTGTAGAATTTGGCTGTGAACCCATCTGGACCTGGGCTTTTTTTGGGTGGTAAGCTCTTAATTGCTGCCTCAACTTCTGCCCTTGTTATTGGTCTACTCAGGGTTTCGACTTCTTCCTGGTTTAGGCTTGGGAGGATGCAAGTGTCTAGGATCCATTTCTTCCACGTTTACTAGTTTATGTGCATAAAGTTGTTTGTAATAATCTCTGATGATGGTTTGTATTTCTGTGGAATCTGTGGTGATATCCCCTTTATCGTTTTTTATTGCATCAATTTGGTCATTCTGTTTTTTCTTTTTTATTAATCTGGCTAGTGGTCTGTCTATTTTGTTGATCTTTTCAAAAAACTAACTCCTGGATTTATTGATTTTCTGAAGGGTTTTTGTGTCTCTATCTCCTTCAGTTCTGCTCTGATCTTAGTTATTTCTTGTCTTCTGCTAGGTTTTGAGTTTTTTTGATCTTGCTCCTCTAGCTCTTTCAATTTTGGTGATAAGGTGTCGATTTTAGATCTTTCCTTGCTTCTCATGTGGGCATTTCTTGCTATATATTTTCCTCTAGAGACTGCTTTAAATGTGTCCCAGAGATTCTCGTATGCTGTGTCTTCATTCTCGTTGGTTTTGAAGAACATATTTATTTCTGCCTTCATTTCATTGTTTATTCAATCAACATTCAAGAGCCAATTTTTCAGTTTCCATGAAGCTGTGTGGTTCTGAGTTAGTTTTTGAATTCTGAGTTCTAACTTGATTGCACCGTGGTCTGAGAGACTGTTTTTTATGATTTCTGTTCGTTTGCATTTCCTGAGGAGTGATTTACTTCCAATTATGTGGTCAGTTTTAGAGTAGGTGTGATGTAGTGCTGAGAAGAATGTATATTCTGTGGATTTGGGGTGGAGAGTTCTGTAAATGTCTATTAGGTTTGCTTGTTCCAGGTCTGAGTCCAAGTCCTGGATATCCTTGTTAATTTTCTGTCTTGTTGATCTGTCTAATATTGACAATGGGGTGTTAAAGTCTCCCACTATTATTGTGTGGGAGCCTAAGTCTCTTTGTAAGTCATTAAGAACTTGCTTTTTGTATCTGGGTGCTCCTGTATTGGGTGCATATATTTTTAGGATCATTAGCTCTTCTTGTTGCATTGATCCTTTTACCATTATGTAATGTCCTTCTTTGTCTCTCTTGATCTTTGTTGGTTTAAAGTCTATTTTACCAGAGACGAGAATTGCAACTCTTGCTTTTTTTTTGCTCTCCATTTGCTTTGTATATCTTTTTCCATCCCTTTATTTTGAGCCTTTGTGTATCCTTGCATGTGAGATGGGTTTTCTGGATACAGCACATTGATGGGTTTTGACTTTTTATCCAATTTGCCAGTCTGTGTGTTTTAATTGGGGTATTTAGCCCATTTACATTTAGCGTTATTATTGTTATATGTGAATTTCATCCTACCATTTTGATGCTAGCTGGCTGTTTTGCCCGTTAGTTGATGCAGTTTCTTCATTGTGTTGATGCTGTTTATCATTTGGTATGTTTTTTGAGTGGCTGGTGCTGGTTGTTCCCTTCTATGTTTAGTGCTTCTTTCAGGAGCTCTTGTAAAGCAGGTCTGGTGGTGATGAAATCTCTGAGCACTCGCTTGTTCGTAAAGGATTTTATTTTTTCTTTGCTTATGAAGCTTAGTTTGGCTGGATATGAAATTCTGGATTGAAAGTTCTTTTCTTTAAGGATGTTGAATATTGGCCCCAACTCTCTTCTGGCTTGTAGGGTTTCTGCTGAGAGATCTGCTGTGAGTCTGATGGGCTTCCCTTTGTGGGTAACCCGACCTTTCTCTCTGGCTGTCCTTAGCATTTTCTGCTTTGTTTCAACCCTGGTGAATCTGATGATTATGTGCCTTAGGGTTGCTCTTCTTGAGGAATATCTTTGTGATGTTCTCTGTATTTCCTGGACTTGAATGGTGGCCTGCCTTGCTAGGTTGGGGAAGTTTTCCTGGATAATATCCTGAAGAATATTTTCCAGCTTGGATTCATTCTTTCTGTCACATTCAGGCACACCTATCAAACATAGATTAGGTCTTTTCACATGGTCCCATATTTCTTGGAGGCTTTGTTCATTCCTTTTTACCCTTTTTTTCTGTAATCTTGCCTTCTCGTTTTATTTCATTGAGTTTATCTTCTACCTCTGATATCCTTTCTTCTGCTTGGTCAATTCGGCTGTTCAAGCTTGTGTATGCTTCGTGAAGTTCTCGTGTTGTGTTTTTCAGCTCCATCAATTCACTTATATTCCTTTCTAATTTGTTTATTCTCATTAGCATTTCGTCTAATCTTTTTTCAAGGTTCTTAGTTTCTTTGCATTGGATTAGAACATGTTTGTTTAGCTCAGAGAAGTTTCTCATTACCCACCTTCTGAAGCCTGTTTCTGTCAATTCATCACACTCATTCTCCATCCAGCCTTGTTCCCTTGCTTTTGAGGAGTTGTGATCCTTTGTAGGAGGAGAGGCGTTTTGGTTTTTGGTGCTTTCATCGTTTTTGTCCTGGTTTCTTCCCATCTTTGTGGATTTATCCACCTGTCATCTTTGTAATTTTTGACTTTCAGATTTGGTCTCTTAGTGGACATCCAGTTTGTTGATGATGAAGTTATTTCTTTCTGTTTCTTAATTTCCCTTCTAACAGGCCCCTCTGTTGTAGGACTGCTGAGGTCCTCTCCAGGCCCTGCTTGCCTGGGAATCATGTGCAGTGGCTGCAGAACAGTAAGGATTGCTGCCAGTTTCTTCTTCTGCTATCTTTGTCCCAGAAGGATACCCGCCAGATGTCAGTCTGAGCTCTCCTTTATGAGGTGACTCTTTGGATATATGTGGGTCAGGGAGCTGCTTGAGGAGACAGTCTGCCCTTTACAGGTGTGCAAGTGCTGAGCTGTGAGCTCCATTGTTCATTCAGAGCTGCTGGGCAGGTACGTTTAAGTCTACTGCAGCAGAACTCATAAACGCCTTTTTTTTTTTTTTTAATTTTTTATTTTTTTCCCCAGGTGCTCTGTCCCAGGGAGTTAGGGCTTTATTTATAAGTTTCTTTTGTGCTGCTGCCTTTATTCAGGGTGGCCCTGCTTAGCGAGGAGGCAGCCTAGTCACAGTCTGCCTGCAGAGGCTTTGTTGATCTGCTGTGGGCTCTGCCCAGCTGCTTTGTGAACTTCCCTGCAATCCTGTTTACATGGGTATGATTAGAACTGCCTCGGCAATGGTGGCCCACTTCTGTAATGGCGGACTCTCTGTGTAATGGCGGGCTGCCTCGGCAATGGTGGGCTGCCTTGGCAATGGCAGGCTGCCTCAGCAATAGCGGACTACCTCTCTAGTGGTGGACTGCCTAGGTATGGTGGACGCCCTTCCCCCACAGAACTGGACTGTCCCGGGTTCTGCGGGTTCTGCTGTCCTTGCTGTGAAACTCTCAATCCAGAGCATTTCAAATTGCTGTTTCCTTGTGGAGGAGGGACCAGCCGAGCCTGATCACCTGACTCCCTGCCTCAGACCCCCTTTTTTTTTTTTTTTTTTTTTTTCAGTTGAACGGGCAACTCTGTCTCCCAGATGTTTCAGTAGTCTGTTGAAAAGGTGCCAGGATCTGTGTGATTTCCTGTGCAGTGACCCACTGTGCCAGCTGAAACAGCCATGCTGAGATTCATGGCACTTTTTTGCCTGGGAATCTCCTGGCCTGGCTCCCTGTTTCAGTCCCCTTTTTCTCAGTTGAATGGACGACTCTGTCTCCCAAGAGCTCCTATTGCCAGCTAAAATGGTGCCCGACCCATGTATTTTGTGTGGAGACCCACCACGCCAGCCAAAACAGCCACACTGGCAACCTGTAGGGCCCTTCCACCTGGGAATCTCCTGGTCTGTGGGCAATAAAAATCCATCTGGAAATGCAGCGTCCACTCACCCTCCGTGCTTTCGCTGGGAGCTGCAATCCTGAGCTGCTCCTAATCGTCTATCTTGGATCCGTCCTTGTTTTAATTTTTGTCTTTTTTTTTATTTTTCAAAAATAAAAAAAAAAAATAGAAAATCACACTCGCAAAATTAACCATTACCCACATCCCTACCAACAAGAATTAACCATTCTTAACCTCATAATATGTTGGTTTTCAGATTTATGTTTAAGCTTTAAAAAATTACACAGATAATGTATTAGTACATTGTCCCTTTTCTCATTTGTTTTAATCCATGTTCTTCCCATTTATACAGGATCAATTCTTGCATTCACTTATAGGGTACTATAAATGCCTAGTATAATGGCAACAGAGAGAATTATTGTGGTTTTATACTTTTTCTCATTCCTTGCTTCTCAAATGCAAATTTAAATTTTTTCTAAAGTTTAAAATCTATTGTAGAAAATTTGCAAAATGCAGAAAGGTGAAAATAAACAAATTGCCAGTGGTTCTTTGGCTTGGGGAGAACTGTAGTTGATGTTCATTTCGGTATATTTCCCTTCAGTATTTTTTCCATATAGTTTTATTTTTAAAAATTATATCCCATAAATAGATACACTTACTAATTGTATGTTTTTAAATTAAAAATTTAAAAAATTAAAAATATGTAAAAGAAAAAAATTAGCCTTATTTTGTATTTACCATTTTATAATCTGCCTTTTTGCTTAATTTTCTTTGTTATTATATGTTCTTCTACATCATGATTTTTAAATAGTTGCCTAGTATTCCATTGTATAGCCATAATTATTTCATACTTTAGAATTGTTATTGCCAGACATTTAGTTGGTTTCCTTTTTTTGCTGTTATAATGTGTGTTCCCTACATAAATCTTGTGAATGCCTGATTTTAAAGATAAATTTCTAGCAGCAAAACTTTAATTAAGAGTATATACATTAAAATACACTTTGATTATATTTTTCTTTACCAAAGAAATATGTTTATTAAAACATGTACAAAATCACAGATATACGAAAAAGGCAGTATATAAGTTACTTGTATTCCTCCCACTCAGAGATAGCCACTATTAGCATTTTATTATAATCACCCAGCTTTCTCTTCTCTGAATTCTGCATGCTCTTTCATAAGCTTTTTAATGAGTGTATTCAGAATACCTAAGTCTATTGTTCTCTTTTACCTTCACTGGTTACATGGCATTTCATTGAATGAAAATACCAGAATTTATTTGATCAGTCTTCTAATGCTGAACATTTCAGTTACTTTCTGTTTTTCTCTACTATAAACAATGCAGAGGTAAGTACTGTGTGGCTATGTCTTTGCAAGTCCTTGATTGTTCCCTGTGAGGAAATTTCTAGATGTGCAACTGTTGGTTTTACCTGTATGTTATTTTTTAAGGCTTTTCATGGGTATTGCTAAATGTTCCTATAACAATTCTTATCTGAGAGGCAGAATATTGGTATATCCTTTTTTTTTCCAAGTTTTTGATATTACTGAGTATTTTGCCAATTTGTCTACAAATAATTGATATTTTAAAATTAACATTTATTTAATTACTAGTAAAACTGAACTTTTTTTTTCTTTTTTGCTCAATTTTATGCTTTAGTATAGGTTTTTCCTTATTAACAGATTTTAAAAATAAATTTAAGATATTAATTTCTTGTCATTTGTTTAGGTTTTCTCCTTCAACTGATTGTTGTGATGAATTGCATGTCTAGACTTCCTAATAGTAAATTGCACCCCTGGAATAATCCCTCCTTGCTTATAATGTCTTGCTACATTTGGCTTGCCGGTGTTTCATTTAGGATTTTTGCATCTATATTTCTAAATGACATTAGTCTTCAGTTTTCTTTTGTGTATTTGTGTGTATGTTCATCAGGTTTTGTGATCAAGATAACTTTAGTTTTATAAAATGAATTGGCTTATTCCTTCTTTTACTCTACAATGAGAACTGCTTTTAGAGCATGGAAATTACCTGTTTCTGGTAAGTTAAAAAGAGCTTGCTCAGAAAGCTGTATAGGCACTATAACAAGCATTGGAGGAAAATTTGTAACAGCCTATTTTTCCCTATGTTTTCTACTTCTTTGTGATTCCAGTTAGCTAATTTTCCTAGAAAATTGTCCATTTTATTGAGATTTTCAAATTCATTACCATTTTTACAGTTTTGAGATATGCATACAAGTCGCCCACTTAAAATTATTTTTAGTATATTCATAGAGCTCTAGACCATCACCGCAACTGCCACAATAAATTGTATGACATTTTCAAAACCCCAGAAAGAAACCCCATACCCATTAGCAATCACCCTCCATTTCTCCTTAATTCCTGCTCATCTACTTTCTGTCTCCATAGAATTCCCCTATTCTGGACCTTTCATATCAATGGGATCACATACTGTATGGTCTTTCATGGCTGCCTTCTTTCACTTAGCATAATGTTTTCAGGGTTCATCCATACTGTAGCATGTAGCAACACTATATTCTCTCTCTCTTTTAAGTTTTTGGTTTTAATTAATAGAGTATTTTTTAGAGCAGTTTTAAGTTTACACAAAATTGAGCAGATAGTACAGAGAGTTCCCATATACTCCCCTCCTCTCCACTCCTGATCATAGTTTTGCCCACAGACATCTTGCATTGGCATGGTACATTTGTTATAATCGATGAACTGATATTGACACATTATTATTAACTAAAGTCCATACATTTGGGTTCACTGTGTTGTATAGTTGTGTGGATTTTGACAAATGTCTAATGTTATGTATCTACCATTACGGTATCATACAAAGTAGTTTTGATGAAAAGGTAAAACAGAGGGGACTTTTAGGGTAGTCTTTCCCTCATCCCTGTGAACCCCTAGCAACCACTGATCTTTTGATTTGCCTTTTCCAGAATGTTGTATAATTGGAATCATACAGCATGTAATCTCTTTAGACAGCCTTCTGTCACTAAGTAATATGCATGCAAGCTTCTTCCCTGTCTTTCTTTGGCTTAATGGCTCATTTCTTTTATGGCTAAATAATATTCTATTGTATGGATTTACCACAGTTTCTTTGTCCATTCACCTTTTAAAAAATGTCTTGGTTACTTCCAATTTGGGGCAATTATGGATAAAGCTGCTGCAATCATTTGTGTGCAGGTTTTTGTGGGCACATAAGTTTTCACCTGATTTAGGTAAATAGCAGTGAGCATGATGCTGAGTTGTATAGTAAGACTATGATTATCTTTGTAAGAAACTGCCAAACTGTCTTCCAAAGTGGCTGTATCATTTTGTATTCCAACCAGCAGTGAATAAGAGTTCCTGTTGCTCTACATCCTCACCATCATTTGGTGTTGTAAGTTGTTTGGATTTTCACCATTCTAATAGGTATGCAGTAGTATTTCATGGTTGTTTGAATTTGCAGTTCCCTGATGACATATGATATTGAGCATCTTTTTACATGCTTATTTAACATCTGTACATCTTCTTTTATGCAATGTCTGTTTAGACATTTTTCCCATTTTTAAATTGATTGTTTTCTTTTTGTATATGATAGATACAAATCCTTTATCAGATATGTGTTTTGAAAATATTTCTCACACTCTGGATTCTGATTTCATTCTCTTGACTGTGCCTTTCACAGAGCATAAGGTTTTGGGTTTAATTTTAATAAAGCCCAATTCCTTTTTATGGCTGATATTTCATCATATGGATATACCACATTTTATTTATTCATTTATCGCTTGATGGACACTTGATTCCTTTTGGCTATTGTAAATAATGTTGTTTTGAACATTTGGTAGAAGTTTTTTATGGGAATATATGTTTTCATTTCTCTTGAGTAGATATCCAGCAGTGAAATTGGTGAGTCATATTTTAACTAAATGTTTAACTCTGAGAAACTGAAAAACTTTTCCAAAGTGGCTGCATGATTTTACTTTGCCATGCCTCCTGCATTGCTAGTGACATTTTACATTGTCACTAGCAGTATAGAAGGGTTCCATTTTCTCCATATTCTCACCACTGCTTATTATCATTGGTATTTTTTTTTAATTATAGTCATTGTAGTGGGTGTGAGCTGGTGTCTCATTATGATTGATTTGTATTTCCCTAATGACTCATGACATTGAACATATTTTCATGTGCTTGTTAGCCATTTGTATGTCTTCTTTGCCTCTTTACTTTTAATATTCTTTTCCATGGGAATTTCATGGATTTCACTAACACCGTTGTGCAGATGATTTCCAGTATTTACTTCCAACTCTGACCTTTCTCCTAAGATTGTCACAGTTTTCCATCTGTTTCCTAGCCATTAATGTCCTAATTGCAGAATCAGTGTATCACAACTGAAATTCATCATCTTTCCTCTCAATCAATTTATCCTTCCTCTGTGTTCCCTATTTCTGTTAATCGTATGACTGTTTTAATCATCTAGACTTTCAATTTGGCATTATATTTGTATGTAAGAGAAATTAGGAAACAGTCAATTTGTTGCCAAGTTCTACATTACTTTAATAATATTTTGCATATGTTTTTTCTTTACTTTGTATTGTCACCTTCTTGATCTCTATCCTCTTCTGACTTTTTGATTCCTTGCTCTCTTCTTGTTCTCCTATCTTTGATCATTTTATTTCAGGTTATTCTTATATGCTCCTTAAAATACCTACGTTTTTATTGATGATCATCTTTTTTTTTTTTTTTTTTTTTTTTTTTTTTTTTTTTTTTTTTTTTTTTGAGACAGGGCCTCGCTCTGTCACCCAGGCTGGAGTGCAGTCTGCACGATCTCAGCTCAGTGCAACCTCTGCCTCCTGGGCTCAAGTGATTCTCCCACCTCGGCCTCCTGAGTAGCCAGTTCCATAGGCACACACCACCATGCCCAGCTAAAGGATTTCACTATGTTGCCCAGGCTTGTCTTGAATTCCTGAATTTCTGAGCTCAAACAATCCACTTGCCTCAGCCTTCCAAAATGTACAATTACAGGCATGAGCCACCACCAACTGTCCACACTCTTTTACAAATCAATGTATAACTTCTTCCTTGGCTATTTGTATGTAATCTCAAGATATAAACTATCACTTACACACACATAATTCCCAAATATTTCTAGACTTGGAATATTTTGAGAACTTCAGACACATATATCAAACTATCTTCAGGACAGATGTCCAACTGGATAGATGGACATTTATAGAATAGATGTGCAGTTGGATAGATGTCCAAACTTAACTCTCTCCACCCTAGCTGCCCCCAAACTTGTTCCTCCCCTCATACTTCTAGTCAATGGCAAGACCATCCATCTGGGGTTCTCAGGACGTACATCTGACCATCATTCCTCCTTTGTCCCTCCCCATTAAAGCCAAATATTCACCAAGTCAGTACTATTGTAAAACTGTCTTTAATTCTCTGTCTTTATCCCCATGCTGCTGCTTTGTCCAAACTTTTATCATCTCTCATTTAGACTATTTCAGTGATCTTCAACCTTGCCTTTCTGTCTAGTCTCTTACCACGCCCCACTAACCCCCTTCATGAAATCTACTGACACAAAGTGAATTTCTAATTTAGTCATGCCATTTCACTGCAAAGAACAAATCAAAACAAGAACAAGTACGATATTTACAGTCTCCCTGGTGGCTACTTACTTTTCTAAAGGATATAGGTTAAGCTCCTTAGCCTGTCGTATTGAACTGCTTCCTGCCTACTACTTCAGCTTTGTCTCTTGTCACTCCAGAAACATTCTTCTATGTATTTTTAATGTTTTCCCTCTGCTCAGACGCTTCTTCCTGCCTTATTCACTTAGTGAACCACCATTTGAGATTTCTTGGAGGTAGACAAGATCACATGGCTGGAATCCAGAAGGGATGGTAGATAAGAACCTGCTTCAGGTTCTTATGAATGTGGATTTACATACTTTCTGGGAGCTCTGTATGTAAAGGTGTTGCTTCCAGCCCTTCTTTGCTTGGCTCTTGGTATAACTTCTGATAACTCTCCTGCTTTAGTAGTCACTTTTGGAGCAATGAGAGAGCAGATTCCTTTAGTGGCCTGGGTATGATGTCACATGGTGTTGTTGATAGATCCCTACAGAGCTTGGGATTCTTAGAATCAACCTTCAGACTAGAACTTACCCCAAGAGGATAAGCAATTCTATAGCAGAGGGTGAGAGCCTCAAACAGGCCCAGGAACCTCTAGTCCAAGGACTTTGGGAAGTTTATGGTCCCATCTAGGCCTACAGAATACAAGCATTCAGGGATAGCAGTGTAGTTTGGTAAAGAACAGTGCAGGGCTCTAGGCTCTAGGCTCAAATTCCTTAGGGCAAACAAATCAGTTTGGTTTCCCTCAGCTCTGTGGAACTAAACTTTAAAACTGCCCCTGGGAGTGACCTCCCCAGGATAATCTCAGGGCTCAGTACTCACCTGAGTTGACAGGCTCCAAGAAGACCTGGATGAGCCTTTGGAAGTCAGCTTTTTAGCTCAGTTTAGCCTGTTCCACCAGGATCCACACCCTTTACTGTGGAAATCTGAGTACAAGTTCGGGCTGGTGTCAGTGAGGAGAAGGATTGGAGCTCAGTGACCTTTCCTCAGTAGTGCTTACCTGTGAAGCCTCTGTCCTTGGGAAATTAGTACTGTCTCTGCCAAAGTGGCTTTTTACTGTTTTATGCTTTCCCAGAGTGCACTTCCAGTCTCGTTTAGGCCAGTGCAATTCCTGTTAAGTGGCTGTGAAAAAAGCCACTTAACTCAACAGGAATTTTTCTGAAAAGGAATATGAAGGAAAGATACTTTATTCCAGTGAACGGTTTGCAAACTCAAGAGACACAGCCTTTCATATAAAAGGAAGGTATGTTTCAGGGAACAAAGGGAGTGTTTGGGTTTCATAGCAAAAATTTCTGCCTGAGTTCCTAATCAGGTTTATTTATGCAAATAAAGAATTGAAATGAGCTTAGTTCTAGTTGGTTGATGCAGCTGAGCTCTGATTGGTAAATACAGCTAAGCCCTAATTGGTTGGTACAGGTGAGCTCTGAAAGTCTCAGTGTTAAAGAGAGGTGGGAGTTTTTGGGAAACTCAGAGTATGTGTGTGACCTCTAGTAAGCAAATGACTGCTTGGCCATATTTTAAATTTAGGCCTAGTTAGCCACTTGGAATCCATCTTGAAGGATTGACTCATTTAGGTTCATATTTGTTCACATGGCTTTCTTCCTCTGATACCTTGGTGAGCCTAATGGAGACTAGAGCTTAGTAGACTTTGGCTTTGTGGAATGAAATTATTTCTGGCTGAGACACTAAGCAGAAGCTAAAATTGCAGAAATGCCCTTATAATACTATGTGACAGTTTACAAAAACCGTCACATACATTATTTGATTTATTAAATCTTCACACAAGCTAGTGCCTGTCCCTTAGTAATCATATGTTTGGCATATGAATGAACATGGAGGTTTTTGTTTTGTTTTGTTTTGTTTTTTAGAGGGACAGGGTCTCACTCTTGCCCATGTAGGAGTGCAGTGGTGCGATCATAGCTCACTGCAGCCTTGAACTTTTGGGCTCAAGTGATCCTACTGCCTAAGCCTCCCAAGTAGCTAGGACTAAGGGGATGCACCATCACTAATACCTGGCTGTTTTGTTTTGTTTTTGTTTTTTGCAGATAGGGTTGCCCTAACATGTCTTGAACTCCTGGCCTCAAGCAGTCATCCTGCCTCAGCCTCTCAAAGTGCTGGGATTACAGGCATGAGCCACCATACTGGGCTGAACATAGGAATTTATTGTGCCTATTTTACAGTTTGGTGAACTGAGGTCTAAGCAGTTGAATTGAGTTTCTTAAAATTCAACTCTATAGTTAGCCAAGTGTAGAGCCTACACTTGAAATTATATCCGTTTTAGGTGAACATTTACTAAGCACCTATTAAGTGACAGGTACTTATCAGTGATGAATAAACATGTTTCTTTGTTTTGAAAGCTTATAAGCTTGTCAGACATATGAGCAAATAATTTCAATGCAATAAGCTAAGTGTCATGATAGAGAACTTTTTGTGATGCTACGGAGTCATACAGGAGGGGCACCTAATCCAGTCTGATAATGTTGTAAAAGACTTCCTGAAGAAGTGATACCTCAGTTAAGTTTTGAAGATTCGGTGGAGATTGGCCAACAGTAGAGATAACATTCTAGGCTGAGAAGAGATCAGCCCCAGTGGGGGCACAGAAGTGCATACCAGTATGGTATGTTTTTAGGATTGCTGGAGTATTCCTTGTCAAGGGGAAAATGGCAGAAATGATGACTTAGAGAGATAGGCAAGATTCAGATCATTGAGGACATAGACTTTGCCTTATACACCATTAGTTCCAACACATTGCTGAATTATTAACATCATCTGGGGAACATAAGCATTTTCTTAATTAGCTAGGTTTGAGAGTCACATCTGGAGGCAATAGGAAGTCACTGGAAGATTGGTAGCAGAGGAGTGACATAGACTGCCATGTTGGATCACTCTGATGACAATCTACATGAAGGCAGGTGGATTTGAAAGAGATGCTACTAGGTGCTGAGAGACCATTTTGAAGGTCATTGAATTCATCTAAGTGAGATGTGGTGGACTGAATAGTGCAATAGCAGTGAGGACAGAGAGGGAGAGGCAAATGCAAAATGTTGAAACTCTTAGGATGTGGTGGAGAGGGTTGGAAAGGGAGAGAAAAGTGTCTAAGGTAATTCTCCAGGTTTCTGGCGTGGCTGTCTGAGTAGATGGTGGTGTTTTTGACCAAGTTCAGGAATGAACAGTAGAGATAGAATATTTAAAAAATGGATAAATTTAGCTTGGAACCTACTGAATTTGAGGTACTGTGGGACTTCCAGAGAGGAAGTACCTATTTTGTTCTGGAACTCAGGATGTGTCTAGGTTGGAGATACAGGTCCAGGCCCCCTTTGTCTAGGCGGTTGAAACCCAAGTGAATAGCAAGACATCTCTCAGAGAGAATGTATAGAGAGTGCGTGTTCAATAATTGTACCCCCTTTCAACTTCAAGGGCTATTCACCCGGGGAAGCAGAAGCAGCTTGTTTCTCTCTCTCTGTTTTTAATGTTTGAGGCAACAAGGAATACTGAAAATGCCATGAAAGGTGGAGTTAGAAAACCTGAGTTCAAGCCCTGCTCTGGCACGTCACCACTCTGCCACCCTGAGTAGTTCCTGAGCCTCTCTTAGCCTCCAGGTCTTCATCTGTGAAACAAGGGTAGTAGGAATAACTGCATCACAGGATTATTAAGATAGTCCAATGATAATGTGTATGTGGAAAGCGCTATGTAAAGAACCGTAGAAACATTGTTTACCCCTGCCCCTAGAAACTTGAACCAATATGTAGGAATTACAGGGAGACAGATTTGACCTAATATAAGGAAAGACTAATACTTTGACTATTGGATGATGGGAAGAGCTTTGGGAGATGGGAAACTCTGAGGCCCTGGATGTCCTTAAGCAGAAGCCAGGTTTCTGTGCATTTGCTGAGGGTTTTGTTGCCAGGGACTGGGTTGTCCTGCATGACCTCTGAGTTACCTTTCATGGCTCAGATAGACTTTGAGTTACTAGAACACTTCTTTACCTGTTTTCTGAAATTTTCTACAAATTAGATTTTTTAAATTGAAAAAGTAATACAAGCGCATGGTCTTTCCCTTTGACTTTCTTTTTTTCTTCTTCTTCTTCTTTACTTGTCCCTTTGACTTTCTTAAAGTACTGGGGGGCATTATAGATCCTAGGTGGAGACTTGGTTTATATATCCTGAATAATGGGGCAAAGTGCCTCAGGTCTTACTACATGAGGCAATTATAGACAGACATTTTCTAAATGTTCTCTAATGAGATCTCCTTAAAAGAATAATTTTTTTCTTATTTTCAAGCAGAAATGATATTATAAAAAGCTAACAAAATATTGCCAAGTAGAGGCCTTCATCAAGTATGTTCCAATGAGTAGGTAAAGGTCATTTGAAATCAGTACACTAATTGTTTATATGCAAATCAATGTTAGAGAGCTTGGAAAGAGTTGTTCTCTGAACTGGGTTAAACATCCCCTAGGAGCTCATGTTTATACTCTTAATTTACTCAGAAACCTGTTGTTTTTCTTTTTTTAATAGATAGAAGAAAGGTGAATTATGCCAGCCATGATTGAATTATTACAAATTTAGAAATGGCATGAATGGAATTATACTTTTCTGTGTTTATTTTAGTGCCAATCAGTAATGTAACACACATTTGCTAAACAAGTTCTAATTTTCTTGGTAAATAAGTTTCCCTACAGAAAGCTTATTTCTCTAAGTGAAAGATCTCCACTCATGCCATTTTTAATGAGAAATTATCTTTACGGTTCTCGAGGTGACTTCCTGGCTCTTTGAAAAACATCACAAATGCAATAACCTCAAATAATAGTAATTTTATACCTAGAAAATATTCTATTAGGAATAAGTTGCTATAAACTATATAGAGGTGAACAATCCTGAAAAGTCAAGAATTTAAGAAAGTACATTCAGTCTTAATTATGGTAGAATCAAATTTCATCTTCCTGATGCTTCCACGGGCCCTTCAAGATCTTTGCAAAGCCCCTGGTCAACTTTTGATTATTACTATAGCTATGACAAAGGGTAGTTTATAGAACTTTCTAGTTGATTTTTTAAAAAAGTAAAGATGTTTAAATACTCTTGCTTTCCCTACCTCACTCCACACTTCTGGTTCTCATCTATAAGAGCTAGTGGACCAAGGGAGGGTGTACTCCAGCTGTGGTGTCCTGGACTTTGAATCCTGGGATGAGGGGACAGGGTGGGGTAAAAGATTCAAGAACAGGAACTATGGAGGGAGGAAAGCTGGGAGGGAGGAAGAAAGAGTGAGAATCTATAAATGAACCAAGGGAGAAGCCAAAGAGTGTTGGTTTTGAGCCAGATCATAGGCAATTGGGTCAGGGTTAGAGGTAACAGATATAAGGAACAAGTCTAAGCCAGCCAAACCATGCTTGAGCCATGGTGTCTGACCCTGTGAGGGGCCCTGCAGTATCTTTCTTAATGTAGCTTTGTTGAACTTTGGTCCTGACCCCAGGTGGAGGCTGAGCAGCTCAGTAAACAGGCTGTTCCTTAAAAGCCTAACAGTGTCTGTTCACTTACAACCCCGTAGATCTTTCTTTGTACCAATAAATTACCCTATACAGCTCACTGCCCACACATTTTATAGCAGTCTCACTTTTGGCGGGGTGATATAGAAGTGTGCTGGGAAGAGCTCTCCATGGAAGTTGGTGGGAGAGGGGGCAAGAGGCTTGAGTTTTAGTCAGTGCTCTGCCACAAATTGGCCATGAAACCTTAGGCAAGTCATCTAAATGTTTGGTGCCTCAGTTTCCTTATATATACAGTGAGCATCGAGGCACAGATGTATATAGTACATTAGTTGTGAGTTCTAAAGCATAGAAAATAATTCTGTGGTCTTTGGCATTTGGCTTTTTTGGCTTGAGAAAAATAAATACACCCTAAGCTCTATATTTGAGTTGAAACTATGAAAACCCTGAGAGTCAAAATTAAACTGTAAATAGTCAGATCCTTTCCCCAGCTTGTTTGTTAGAGCCAGGAGTGTTGAAGACAGTCAACTTTTTAGCTTTTCTGGAAATGGCAGGAAGCAAATTGAATAGTGTTGAACAGTTGTGTTCCTTGACCTCTGAGATGCAATATCTTACATACCAGTACTAAACCAGAGGTTCACTGTGTTCCAGGGACGCTGATAGGGCTGATAGACCCCCTAGTGACGCACATACCACCAGCAAGCTGGATGACCTTTCTCCTTTGCCAAAATCACACATGGCTTATTTGCTGAGGGCTGCAGTAAAATTAAGTGCATCTTCTGAACTGGCCACACTGTTGATCCTGCCAGTGTGTGACAAAGATGTAAGGGCTACCAGTGGACTTTAAAATGTTAATTTAAAAAATAGCCCTAATTATATCTTACTATAGGCAGACCACACATTTCTGAATAGTTTAACAAATGAGAAAATAAGTGAAGAGTTGATAAGTGCTGGTGGATTCATTTGCATGCTTTCCCACACCCAAATGGTAATACTGCAACACTACAGTCTTTAGCCAAATTACAAGTACAACAAATTAACACAATTTGTTAATTTCCTTTTTAATTATACTGTAAACAGGAGTATTTCTGTATTTTGGCTTTTTTGAAATAGAGACTTCATCTTAAAAGCAGAGACTTTAATGTAGCTAAATCTATATCTATAACAAATAAAGCTTGTTTTCATTTTCCTTACCCAGCTGGCTAAGATTTATACATTAATTATTCAACCAATGCATCCTAAACATCCTAATTAAAATACATACTGTTGGCCAGAAATTGTTAAACCTCCAGCATACTTTTGTTTGCCTGTAAGGAATAAATACTTAGAACTGTAAATGGGTAAACTTAATCCTTCCATGTGGTGAGGTCAACAGAACTCATGGTGAACATATAAAGAATAGGGGACTAATTATTATTCCGATTCAGGTAAGTGATTTCTTAGGCATTTTAGCTGTCATGCTGTGGAATAATTGTAAACTCACCAGGAAGGAATTGCAAAACACAACCTACTTATCCTTTCCCCAATGGCTATATAGAATTTTTCTCAGTCCTGCAGTTTTTGCCAACTCTAATCATTAAAAGGAATGTTATTTTAAGTATTGCTTCCTTAATAACAGTGTTTGACAGAAACTCTACAGAATGGTGACTTTGCGCAGTGTGGCTTCAATATGCTAGTGTGATTTAGGTAATCAGAGTTACTAGTAATGGAATGCAGATCTCTGTAGCAATTTTATTTAAAATTTTGCTTAAGTTAATATTATATCCGACTAATGTAACCATCTGTATCCGGCCCCATCAGTGACAACGTGAAACTGTTAAACACCATTTCATAGTCATTAAGTGCTTTGGCTTTGGTATAATTTTATGATCATGACTTATTGTAGTACTTCATTACTATCATTTTCTGTTTTTTTGAGACGGAGTCTCACTCTGTAGTCCAGGCTGGAGTGCAGTGGCGCAACCTTGGCTCACTGCAACCTCTGCCTCCTGGGTCCCAGTTCAAGCAATTCTCCTGCCTCAGCCTCCTGAGTAGCTGGGATTCCAGGCACCCACCACTATGGCCAGCAGCTAATTTTTGTATTTTTAGTAGAAATAGGATTTCACCATGTTGGCCAGGCTGGTTTTTAACTCCTAAACTCGTGATCCACCCACCTCGGCCTCCCAAAGTGCTGGGATTACAGGCGTGAACCACCATGCCTAGCCACTATCATTTAAATATCAGTAACAGCAGCAGCAAGTACTCTAGGCATAGCACAGAGATCGAGGTAGTGGGTCCCTCAGCCTTGTGACTAAATTCTTCCTGCCTCTAGGTCTTCACGTAGTCTGTTCTGTTGTACAGGAATGCCCTTCAAATCTTGGTTTAAAGGCCTTTTCAGATAAGGCTCTCTTTCCCCTCTTAGTATTCTTGATCACTGTACCCATTTGTCTTCTCCATAGTATTTATCACAATTTAAAAGTATACTTGTATTTTTTAAAAACACTTGCCTCCCCCACTAGAATATAAGCTATACAAAGACAGAGACCATGACTATATTTTTACTTATTTTTTTTTAATTTTATTTTTATTTCTTTTTTTCCCCCATTTATTTATTTAATTGCATTTTAGGTTTTGGGGTACATGTGAAGAACATGCAAAATTGTTGCATAGGTACACACATGGCAGTGTGATTTGCTGCATTCCTCCCCATCACCTACATCTAGCATTTCTCCCCTTGCTATCTTTCCCCAGCTCCCCACCCCGCACCGTCCCTCCCCTATTTCCCCCCAACTGACCCCAGTGTGTAGTGCTATTATGCAGCTATTTTTATTATTTATTTTTTGAGACAGACTTTCGCTCTTGTTGCCCAGGCTGGAGTGCAGTGGTATGATCTCAGCTCACTGCAACCTCCATCTCCCAGGTTCAAGCGATTCTCCTGTCTCAGCCTCCTGAGTAGCTAGGATTACAGGCATGTGCCACCACACCCGGCTCATTTTTGTTTTTTTAGTAGAGATGGGGTTTCTCCATGTTGGTCAGGCTGGTCTCGAACTCCCAACCTCAGGTGATTCACCTGCCTCGGCCTCCCAAAGTGCTGGGATTACAGGTGTGAGCCAATGTGCCTTGCCTAAAAAAATTTTTATTTTTTAATTGTAAATTGGCAAATTGTAGTTATGTGTATTTATGGGGTGCAAAGTGATGTTATGGTTTATGAAGACAATGTGGAATGATTAAATCAAGCTAATTAACACATCCACCACCTCAAATATTAACCCATGTGTCCTCTTGCCTAGCAAAGTAAGTAGGGACTGTAAATATTTTTTTTGGGGAGGGACTTCAAGTACTTTAATGAATAAATGAAGCAATGTGGTATAATTATAAGGAGGCAGGGGCCCTATATGCTGAGGACTTCCAAGTTAATCTTGTGGTTACATTTGACCTGCCTAGGCCTGTGTGACTTTATACCAATATAACCAAGGGCTTGCTGGACATTTCTACCTGATGACCCCAGACATCTCACAATCAACATTCCAACCTATAATCTGTCTTCTTGCCTCTCAAATCTCTTTTTTCTTCTCAGTCATAACTTAGGTAGTGGCACCATCATGTATGCCATCTTCCCCTCCCTCCTCTGGAATGTCAATCAGCGCACAGTCCTGTCGGTTTGTTCTCCTGAATGTCTCTCACATCTGTCCTTTTCTTTCTTCCTCCATTGAGGTAGCCTTGGTTCAGGTCCTCATTATCTTATCTCTATCTAGACTACTGCACATGCTTCTTCCTCCTCCCTGCTTCCCTGATCTTATTTCCTAAAGACCACCTCCCTCCTTCCAAACAGGCAAATGCTGTTCTCTCTCTCTGGATCCAGAAATAAGTAAGGGCTGCCAATGTACAGAAGTAGCTGGAAACTTACTAAGAGATATTCAAAGATTGCAGAGACATAGGATTTCTTCAAGATTAATTTACTTTTTGTTTTTCTGCTGTGAATCCAATGGAATGTTATTAAAATGCTTCAAGCTTCCGAATGAAAGCATGGAACCATGCCAGCAGGAACAGCATAAAGGTTTCCTTTCTTTATTTTCCTCTAGCATCTATCTGTGATGGATGATATGACCATGAATCGTCACTTAAATATGGAATTCTGAAATATCATAGAATCCCAGAGCGTCAGCTGAGCAAAGCCAGTCTCGGCTCACCGCAGCCTCTGCTTCCAGGGTTCTGGATCCTATGTCTGAGGCTGAGAGAAGGGAGGGGCTTTATTTAACATCATAGAGTGAGTTAGCTGCAGAATTAGGACTCAGACTCAGTTCTCTCTATTATTCAAGTGATCATGAGGCTTTATTTAGATGTATTATTAAAACATTTGGCAGCTCTGTGACCCACCCCCCAAGATAACCATGGCATGACTTCCTTCATCTGATCATTTTTTGTTTCTCTTAATCCCGAGTGCTAATCAGTGTGATTAGAAAGAAAGGAACACATTAGCTGGTTTGCTCCCCAAGTTGAATATTCCAATTAAACAATATTTTTGTGATTTTGTGTTTATTTTTATTTTTACCCTTCTCTTTACAATAATAAAAGACAGGAAAAATCCAGCACATAATAAAGTGACATATGTTTCAGTGGTTATTTTCAAATGGGGCACCTTGGAACACCAGGGCTTTCTTGGAGCTGCCTTGGGGCCTCATATGTATCACTCACTGAGGTCCCAAGTGAATAGGGCCCTGGGCTGGTAATGCCCGTTTTAACGAGACAGCTGTGTTTATATCTGTTTTATATGGACTTATATTACCATTAGATTTAAATACATGATTCTATGTTGTAAAAGTTTAAAAAATGATTGCGCCTCAGGAATACATTAGCTGGTTTTCTCCCCAGGTTGAATATTCGAATTAAACAATATTTTTGTGGTTTTGTGTTTATCTTTATTTTAACCTTTCTCTTTACAATAATAAAAGACAGGAAAGAATCCAGGCTTGCTCATGTGGGTTTGGTCATTTGAATATAGATTTTCTGTGACTAGTTAGTGGACCAGTGCCTAAGGCTGGGGTTTTATGGATTCTTGGCTATGTGTTAGTATGTGTTAGTGGGTCAGGTCCACATAAAGGATCCCATCCTCCTCCTCAGGCCAGGGAGTATGAGCGATTGCTGGGTAGGGGGTGTTGTTCAGTGTCTGATGCTAACTACTGATGAACAAGGTGGAATGTATGATTTCTGAGGGCCAGACATTGTAGTGAAGTATTAAAACACCATGTAAATGTCCATGGAAGGGAAGTTATGTTGAACATTGATGACGTGTCATTATGAAGGGTCTCAGGAGGTAGTGTTCCAGTTTCTGGCATGGGAGATGTTGGTGGGAGGGATATAAAGGCTTTGATGCAGGGACAAATGGGACAAGTGGTATCTCCCAGTTGACTGTTTTTCTTTGTTGCCCAGAGACAGCATACTTTTGATACTTCTCCTTGGCGTGATGAAAGGTAAGACCACTCCTAACTTAGGGGGCCTGGGACAAGGGTGTAAAATACAGACTGACTGCAAACTCCCAATTCTCTTCAACCTTCTAGCTCTGTCCCTTACCCTACGAGGACTTCCACACGTTATATTGGAGGAGCCTTGCTTCTCAAAGTGTGGACTCCAGTCCACAGCATCAGTATTACCTGAGAGCTTGTTAGAACTGTAGACTCTCAGGCCCCACTCTAGGCCTGCTGAACCAGAATCTGGATTTTAATAAGATACCAAGTAATTCAAGTGCACATTAAAGTTTGAGAAGCACTGCCATAGCCCACATGTTCAAGCTGTTCAAGCTCCATCACTGCTGAGTGGAGGGGCAACAGCTGCCCTGTGGCTACCCTTCAGTCACCTTTCAGGCCTAGGGTTTAGTCCATCCTTAGGAAGACCAAACTAGGAAAATGGATCACACAGGCTCCAAAGGCAGGCTTGAGGCACATGGGCAGAGAATTTCAAGGTACTGGGTATTCTGAGGATAGCCTTTAAGAGGGAAGCATAGACTTTGTGTTGGCAAGACCCCTTGACCCTGTAAACCCCTGCCCTATGAGGAGTGTGGCCACAGCATGGCCAGAGCAAAGCCCTGCCAACCATGAGGCCTAGGGCAGGATCTGGTTGCCCCAATCTAAGAGTGATACTGTTGAAAGGTGTCCTAAATGTTCAAGGGGATTGGTTCATAGCACCTTGAGGTACTGGCTAGCAGCCAGGATCTTGGTGGCTGTTTGGAATGTGGGAAAGTTATGGTGGTGGGACCATTACTGCTTTAAGAGGGAATCACTGTGAACTTTTATAAGCAAAATCTTCAGTAGCTAGAGACACATTCTTTGACTAATCTGTAGAGTGTACAGTGAAAGTGCCTCCTGTAGTGTCTAGTAACAATTTGGTTAGACCACCTGCTGGCCTCCATAGGAGACAGGTGGATGTAGCTGTGGAGGGCTTCGAACAACTTCCTTCATATCTAAGAAACAGGCCACTTTTCTTGAAGAATTGAAAGCAGTTCCTGGTGTGGTTAGGATGGCGTGGCTGTTGGAGGGATAAAATATGCCATTTTGTGTCTGCCACCACCTGGTCGATGCCATGGTTGTGGGACGGAGTCTGAAGATCAACAGATTGCTGTCCCAACTCCTGCACCCCAGCTTCTTCATCTGTAAAATGGGTCTAACAGTCCTTGTCCTACCTACCTTGCAGAGATGTTGGGTGGCTCTAGTAAGATAATGGATGGAAAAATGCTTTCAACCTGTCAAGTGGGACCATACATGAAGCAATGATGATCATTCTGCCATTCGCTGTCTTTCCTTTGTGAGTATGTCTTCACCTGCACTTGAGTTTTAGATTTAGGTTGTCCTCTCCTTAGCACTGCAGCTTTCAGGCCACAGCAACATACAAGGTTCTGTGCAAAGCCATTTCTGCCCCTCTTCCTGATACCTTGTAGCCTCTTCCATGCAGATACACTGCTGTGATTCTCATTTTTTGAGTTCCACAGATTGGGGAGGGGGATTTTATATTGGCAAATATTTCTGAAGAGACAAATAATTGCCTCTGGAAAGAGGCTTCTTTTCTCTTCCAAAAATTCATATTTGCTGGTTTAAATGGATGTGACTATTTTTTGGCCAGAACTCTGCAGTATTTCACTGAGCAGTAATTATTTGAGTTTCTGAGAGAAGGGAACTAAATCTAAGAGAGTGAATCCATCTGGTATTGTATGTTGAAGCTTTCTATGAAGCCACTGGCACTGAAATGTTAATGCTAGATTTCTATCTACTGGTATCATTTAGATATTGATACACTATGAGCTAGTACCCTGGGTCACTGAACCAAAGGCTGAATTCCATTTCCTTACATGGCACTGGATTCCTGCACCAGTGGATTGATGACTCTTGGCAGAGTACAATGGTAAGATAGACTTTGCATTCCAGTCCTGACACCTGATTGTCAGACTCTGACTTTCCCAGCTCCAGTAAGTAGACACTGAAGGACAGCAGCTGGCAAACTCAGTGTCTCCCAGTACCTGAAGCATTGATAGGTAACTAAGCTTGACAGGATAGTAGAAGGCCCCCTACACATAGTAGGTAATTAATTCTAGATTAGTCTGATACCTTAAGTGTTAAGTGCCCCTGAGAAGAAAAACTGGGGCCCATGGAGGCTCACTAATTTGCAGCTTTTCTTTTTACATTATGGTGTGGGTGAAACTAGGATGTGTTCCAGGACTGAACTGGTGGCTATCCTCGGTTGGGGCTCTGGCAGCCAGCCTAGCCATCACTAGGCTTTTCTCTAGGGTGTTGGACTCTGTTTCTCCACCTAACTGCCAACTAACATTTGATTCAAATAAAACATCTTAGAAATATGGTGCTGCCACTGTGTGCAAGGTGCAATGTGGCAGCACCATATTTCCAAGATTAGTATTGCCACTGTGCAAGGTCTTTCCTATCCAGATTGTTTAGCTTGCATTTATCATGAGTTTTTCATCTTTGTGACTTGGATAGCCAGGCAGCCCTCTTAGGGACAACTCTGGGGCTAAGTTCTAACTCTTCTTGATCTGTGCTCATTCTTCTTTTTCTGCTCTTCTTACATTGAAGTCTTGGAACTCCCAACCATTGTTATAAAAATTCTGTTGCAAAGAATGGAAAATAGCCTATTTTCTCATAGCCCAGTTACACATACATAGGGAGCTATGGACATCTCACTGTTCACTTTAAATTGAACTTGAAATTCCTGCCTCTCCTCTTCAGGTAGTATTAACCAAAGAAGCCACAAGGGGATTCACTAGTCTCTTATGAAATAAGCCATCAGATACCAAACAGCTAACTGTCCAGATTTTTCAGTAAAAATTGGCTGCTTTCATTTTTTAATTTTTTTTTCTCTCTTCTGTGTAGTTCAGTATGAGAGACTCTTCAGGGCAAATTGTCATTGGGAAGAATTCGGAGATTCCATATGTCATAAGTACATAGCTGAGGAGAATCCAACAAAAGTATTACTGCCATTTTCCCAAAAAGCTATTAGGGAAGGTTATTGATTATTTTCCACACACCTTCCACCTTCATCACAGGGTATTGTGATAACTAAAAAGGTACTTTCATGTATCTCTTAAAAATAGTTTTCTCCCTTTTTGGCTTCTTAATATCCACTATGCCCAGGTCACTTTACAGAGCTCCAAAGTGATGCACCTTTCTTTATCCATAGGGTTTGTCCTTGCCCTTCTAGTAAATGGACTTGAATTTCTACTGCTTCTGTCAGCTGGTGGCTATGTTTACTTCAAGGTCTTTGGGTTGGCCAGACAAGTCCAATTACATACATCATTATTGACTCCTGTCAAACCCCTGTCCCTCCCTGTCACACTTCTTTTTCTACCCTTACCTCCCTCTGTTTTCTATATAGGTTTGGAGGTGCCATTTCTTCCCTTCAGATTTTCAGGCTTTTGAATAAAACTAGTGACTAAAGGTACATGTCATCAGACTTCTGAGTGACTTTTAAAGTAGAATGGTATTAGGTCTGTACAATAACCCATTCTCTATCATTTATAGATTATTAACATTATACCTAATTTTAAAATTCTTGATGACATCTATTAGGCTTAAGCCTTTAAACCAATTCATGAGGTACACGGGTATTGTAGCATTAATACCCTGTAGGTGAAGCGAATGTTGGTATTTGCTCTTTTAGTTGGTTCCTGGACCATCCTTCAGTGCAGCTTTCCCTCTTACCCCTTTCCTCTTTTTTGTTGATGGATTAAGGTATATTTCATTTCTTCTTATTTTGCGTTCATTTCAACATAAGTATCACAGACCCATTAGTTAAGAACAGTTGGCTTTATTCTCCTGCCACATTTCTAATTTCTCAACACCCAGTTGAGAAACAGAATTCTATCTAGAGTGAAGTCATTTTTTCCAGGCTTGGAACACATGAAGGGGCCAGAACCATACGTTGCACTTTCGTTTCAGTGTTAGAAGCTTCCATGGCCTTTTCTTCTAGTCACACTAAAGTAGTATTTGCAGAGATGAAGTTTCTTTGGGTCTTGTTTTTATTTTTGAAGATGGAATCTAAGATCATCTCAGTTTAGTTCTTTGCCTTTTTTGTTGTTGTTATCAAGCTCATATTTGGGGTATGTAGGCCTTTTGGCTATGTGAAGCATTGCAGGGAGTGGTATGTTTTAGTTGGCACATTTGCTACTGTAAGACATCAGCAAATGGTTTGTTGTACCTTTTAAAATGTATTTAACACATATATTTCCTGTGGGCTAGGTGCTGAGCGGGATGCTGGGGATGCACAGATGAGAAAGGCACAGCCCCTGTTCTCAGGTTGTCTCACAGTCTAGTAAGAGGGAGAGACACATCTACCGCTGACTCTAATACCCTAACGATCTGGATAGAAAATTTCAGGTTAGGGCACTGGCATAAACATAGATCAAAAGCAGATAAATACATGGTTTGTTCAGGGAATCACTTATGCGGTAATATGGATGTTAGCAGAAAATGACTAGAGACAAAATGTAAAGGGAGATTCAGGTCAGATTTTGAAGAGTTGAGATTTTTAGCTTTTAGATGATTATGTTGGTACCCCTTGAACTCAAGATGTGGGGTCCAAGGTAATGATTCTGTCTACATTCTTAGAACGTTTTTGTAGTGTAGCAGGCAGGAGGTATAAGAAAAAGTTATTGAAGCTGAAATAATGATCCTCTGCCTTAAGAACAGTGTGTGTCAGAGGTTAGAGCACCCAGCATGGCTGGTGGCCAGAGCTTTGTACCAGTCTGAGATGTATGTGATGTATCTTTAGCTTAGGGAAGAGAGAGAAAACTCGATTTTTGAGGAAGGCTTGGAAGGAGGGATAGAAGAGCTGGATAGCTTTGCTGCTCCCCAGCCAGAAATTTATAGTCTGATTTCATTATTGCCTTGAAATATTGTGATGTCCCAGAACACACAGCCATTCATATTTAAAAGTAAGCATGAACACCTCACATCTGATTCAGATATAAAGGACGGATTTAGCTTATTTGTGTTATTTCAGTTCACAGGCAGCAGCCATAATCAAATGCTTACTAGGCTTGTAACAGCAGCCAGAGGTCAGGCCATTTAGGAACACACTGGCCATGATAGTCAGGAGCTGTTGATTACAGTGTACTGTCACCCAGGCACATCCTCTCGCCCATAGCCACAAGCACTACCCTTGTCCCCAACCAACCATCTTCCAAATGCACACCATGATTGTAAAAGGGAGCATGGTTGGATTGATGTGGTAGTCTACATGGAAACACAGGTTTTACCAGAGTTCCTCTTTCCTGATGTTTCACCTTCACCATTGGCTGTCATTCATGTTGCTTCATATCTATGTTGATTTGCTGTAAGATACATGGGTCTTTCGTAGATTCCTCTTCCTCTTTTGCTATTGGGGTGTGAAATGTATTGCTCCTTTAAAAAAGTACAGTATAAATCCTTCCAAACATGAGTAGGGAAACTCTCTCTTTTTTTTTCCCCCATCTATTTATTTTATTGCATTTTAGGTTTTGGGGTACATGTGAAGAACATGCAAGATTGTTGCATAGGTACACACGTGGCAGTGTGATTTGCTGCCTTCCTCCCCATCACCTACATCTGGCATCTCTCCCCTTGCTATCTCTCCCCAACTCCCCACCCCCCACTGTCCCTCCCCTATTTCCCCCCAACTGACCCCAGTGTGTAGTGCTCCCCTCCCAGTGTCCATGTGTTCTCATTGTTCAACACCCGCCTATGAGTGAGAACATGCGGTGTTTGATCTTCTGCTCTTCTGTCAGTTTGCTGAGAATGTTGGTTTCCAGGTTCATCCACGTCCCTGTAATCAAAACAGCATGGTACTGGTACCAAAACAGAGATATAGACCAATGGAACAGAACAGAGGTCTCAGAGGGAAACTCTCTAAGGAAGAAAAATCTCTTGACAGAAGTGTCAGGGTCTACTTGGGCAGGTGTCCTATTGTGACAGAGTTGTCTTTTTGTTGCTTAGGCCTTGGAGAAATGTATGTTTTCTTGGATTTAATGTATTTTTTAAAATAATACAATCTCCAAGTCCTTCTCATAAACTGGTTCTAAGTATCCCTAATTACTTAGTATAAAAACTGTCTTGATTTATCCATTTCTACTGTTTTTAACATTGCTATTTTGGGAATGATGATCCTGGAGGATAAAGTTCTAGAAAATGTCTAGAGTTAGTATTTAATGTAAAGGAACTGTCTTTTTTTTTGTAGAAAGTGATTTATTTAGAGAGAGAGAGAGAGAAACAAGAGAAAGAGAGAGAAAGAAGCAGCTAACTCTTACACAGAGTAAGAGAATCCAGAAAGATGGAATCCAGGAGAGGAAAGCAGCTTCCACACTGAGTGGAAGGGAATAGAGATGGCGTTTAGGAGGAGAAGACAGGCTTCCACAAGAGAGTGTAGAAGGGAACTCCAGAGGGGAAATCCAGGAGAAAGATGGCTTCCATGAGAGTGTGAAAGAGGGGAACCTGTCTTAAAAGTCAAGAGATAATTTAGTTCCTCTATTAAAAACAGCAAAGGCTAGACCCTGTTTTCTCCATTAGGAATCCTGAGCATTGGTGAGGAAATTCATACTAAGACCTTGCTGCTACCAATATCTTATACCTTATACTAGATCTCCAGTAAAATGCACATATATATAAGGATTTAAAATTATTTTTATCAATGCAATAATATGATTTAAAAAAAAAAGGCTTATAATAACACCAACAAAACCAATCAGGCCAGTACTGCTCCTTTCCAATCCTGTTCCTCTTGCTTTTGGTATTTACCTTCATATTTTATATAATATGCTTAAGCTGCCATTACTTGATTCATTATTTTAGATGTTTGTTTACTTCTTGTGATGATAGGTGAGAGGCTGGCTGTCTCATAGTCCCTATCAGTTAGGCTTGGCTGGTCTGTGCTGCATAACAAGACATTTCTAGTTACCAGGGGCTTTACAGAACAGAAGTATATTTCTTGCTCATGCTACACATTCAACAGAAGTGGGCAGGGGGCCTCTGGCTCATGTTGGTCACTGAAGGACAAACATGGGTTGATGGATGCTCCATCTCAACACCTGATCCCATGATCTCTGAAATGGGCAAATAAAGAGGTAATTGTGTGCTGCCTCTCAAAGCTTCTGCCCAGATATGATATAAATTAGTTTTACTCATATTTTATTGGTCAGAGCAAGCCACATGACTATACTTAATCTGAAAAGAGGACTGGAAGTACAACCCTATCATGTGCCTGGGAAGAGATGCTCTGGAATATTTGTGAATAGCCCTCATGATGACCACACAGCTCCTCCATTTTCCTTCCCCCATTACTCTAATATAAGTAAATCACATATTTTTTTTTTCAAAATCAGTATTCGATGTTTGTTATTATAGCTTTGCAATTATGTCCAGTTCCAAGCCAAGCAATGCATTATGCTTTCATTTCCTTTTTTGAATAATATTTTATTTTCCCCAGTCAATAATTGTCTAATTTCTTGTTTGCTTAGTTTTCTTTTTTTTCATTTCTTATTTTCTCCACCACATTCATCAGATTTTTCAAGTAGTCCTCAGTGTTATTTTTTGAATATTGAAATATATCAGATAACCAACCAGTTTCATTTTTTCCTGGAGTCTTCCAGCTTCCTGCTTCAGTCTTGGCTCTCCAGGCCTGCTGTACAAAAATCATCCTCCCTTTGCCAGTTTTCTGTAATAGGACCCTAGTTTTTTGGGTCCTCTGTCTCCTTTTTAAAAATTTGCTTGTTTGTTTTCCTGGAGCATGTGCTTTAATAGCTTCCTAAGTAAAGGTGTATGGGGAATTGTATTAGTCAGCTTTTTAGTAGGTTATGCTGTGGTTGTAAATGATTCAAAAAATCCCATTGGCTTGTACAAGATTTCTTTCTTACCCATATCCTATGTCTTTCATGGGTTAGCAGTAGCTCTAGCCAGGTCTTTTTCACTCCGGCACCCAGGCTGAGTGAGCAGCCCCTCTCTAGGAGAAGCAGTTCTCATGACAGGAGAAAAATAGCATTGATTGAATCAGTGTTGGCTCTCAAACCTTCTGCTCAAAAGGGGTACACATCACTTCTGTTCACATCTCATTGGAAAATCAAGTCTTATGGCCAAGCTTGATGTCAATAAGCATGGAAAATAAAAATAATACTTCCACAGGTAAAATTATATTTTTGCCATAGGAAATAAGTAGCTATGTTGCATATAAAATTATAAATTGGTTAGAATTTTGAAAGCATTACTCCATTGTCTCCTAGCTTTCAGTGTTGTTATTTAAAAGCCTGATGCCAGTCTAGTCCTGGTATAAGAGTCCTCTGTATGAGAGTTTTTTTTTTCTTTGCTCTGAAGACTTTTAGGATTTTTTTTTTTAACCCTTACAATTCAGACATATTTGGACAGTGTGACTTGGTATAGATCTTTATGGACTTATTTTACTGATCCTTTCTTAGGAGCTTTAAATGTGGAAATTTTTGTCCTTATTTTTCTTACATTATGACTTGGATAATTGATAATTTTCTCTTTTTTTTCCTCCTAAAATTTCAATTAGTTGGATATTAGACCTCCCGTATTGTTCCGCTACTTTTCTTATTTTTTCCTCTCTTGGTCTTTATGTTCTTCTTTTTGGGATATTTTCTTATTTTAATGTTTTTCTTTTTTGCTGTTTGATTATCATATTTCAGTGTCCTTAAATTCATTTGTTTTCTTTTTCTTCCTTTTTGTAGTATCCTGTTTATGCTTATGGATAGAAATTTTTCTCTTATCTCTGAGGATATTAATTATAGTTTTAAGTTTTTTCTGTTCATGTATCATCTCTGCTTTCTCTGTTTTGACTCCTCTCATATTGAAGGAGTTCCTCAAATGTTTTATGATCCTTGGCAGTCTATTCACATTGAAGAGTGGAACTTTCTTGTTTCCTGGGGGCAAAGGGAGAGAATAAAATAGTTTCCTGGGTAGCTGCATGCCAAAAACTATATATGAGAGCCTGCTGCTCCATATACAGATTTTTAATTCTTGTTTTCCTGTGTCTTATTTCAATTTCTATGGTACTTGGTATTTCTAAACCCTTAAGCCTTCCCAGGATTCTTTGAGGGCTAATTGTTTCACTTTTCCTTAGCATGTGTTTCTGCAAGCCCTTATGTTCTAACTTGTTTTTCCTCTACTTTCCTAAATAAATATGCATTCTTCCCACCATTTCCTGTCTTTAAAACATTTATGGACAATTCTTGTCCACTAGTGTCTCCTTCCCTATTCTCTTAGTCTGTGTGGACTTACACCTCTTTCTCTCTGTCTCTTTCTCTCTACCCCTCTCTCTCTCTCTCTCTCTCTCTCTCTACCTCTCTCTCTCTCTCTCTCTCTCTGTCTCTCTCTCTCTCTCTGTCACACACACACACACACACACACACACACACACACACACACATTTTTATTTGTATTATTTAATTCCATTAATGGGACTTCGGGAAGGAAAAAGATAATCATGTATCATCAGTCTGCCATGTTTAACCAGAAGTCAAGCTGTGGAAGGATTTTTGTTTTTTTGAGATGGAGTCTTGCTCTGTCACCAGGTTAGAGTGCAGTGGCATGATCTCGGCTCACCGCAACCTCTGCCTCCCTGATTCAAGCGGTTCTCCTGCGTCAGCCTCTCCAGTAGCTGGGACTAGTGACGTGCGCCACTGCGCCCAGCTAATATTTGTATTTTTAGTAGAGAGAGGGTTTTTTTTTGTTGTTGTTTGTTTGTTTTTTTGTCCAGGATAGTCTTGATATCCTGACTTCGTGATCCACCTGCCTCAGCCTCCCAAAGTGCTGGGATTACAGGTGTGAGCCACTGAACCTGGCCAGGATTTTTTAAATGTAGTTTTCTTTACCTCATGCTAAACTGAACATGGCCTTAAAATCTACCCCTGGTCTTTGAAATAAAAATAAAAATAGCATTATATTTGGATAGATGACATGGTTTCACCACCAAATTTTAAAGGCAAAACTTGAATGTTGATGGAAATTAAAATGTGTTGAGCACTTCCTGACACTAAGCATGGTAAATGAATAAATGAATGAATCAGTGAAAAGAAAGTCACTATAATGGATATTCTTGAGTTTCCCATTCCATCCACACTCTCTAACCTTCCTTATCCTGCTCTGGGTCCTTGGAGACTGACTTCTATGGGATGTATCAACCAGGCTCCCTTGTCCTCTGGTTTCCAGTTAGGTTTGACAATGGGAGGTATCAGTGCGGGAGGGAGAAAGGACCACAGGGTAGAGAGGAAAGCCAGATCTTGGTATTTACTTCTCCAGCCTCTTCTCTGCCAGGTCACATTTGGCAGTGACTGTGTTCTACTATTTGATGCCATACCTTCTGTTGGGTTGTCCCCCTCTGACAGCCTCAGCTTTTATCAGGTTCTGGTAACCATTAATCTCCTTCCTACTTCAAGTCTAGAGATGGTAATGGTTTCTTCCTGCTACTGATCCAGGACCACTGCACCATACCTTATAGGTTCCCTTAACCCTGCCCCTACCTTCATTTACACCTTTTGAATGTGCTCTGTTTCCTGCCAAGACCCTGCTTGATACAAATGGTATAGTAGCACTGTCTCATTATCATCCATGTATTTTTGAACAACATACTGCACATCATGGGCCTCAGTTTCCGTATCTGAAAAGTACTAAGGTGGCAGTAGGTAGTCTGATGATCTCTCATCTAAAACCCCTTCCTGTTCTGATATCTCTGGTACTATATGGTGCAACAGTGGTCAGCAGCCAGCTCTAGCTCTAGTTCTCTTGTGTTGACTCTGTGGACCATTGTGGATAATTCTGAGTGGTAGATAAAACAGTTTCTTTCTGTCTTTGGGAGGCAGTTTGCTGGAGCAAAAGGATTATAGGCTTTGGAGTCAGACCAGAGTTCAAATATGAGTGTACTACTTTTTTACTATATGACTTTGAATAGATTACTAAACCTTTCTAAGTCTCACGTTCTTCATCTTAGGATTAGGGTATATGATGGACACTGCTAGTTACTTATCCTAGCCATTTGCTTCTCCCTTGCTAAAAGAATGCTATTTTCCATTACGTATGTAGCTGAACATTTACTTGGATGTTTTGATACATGCAGTTTGCATAGACATAACTAGTGTTTACTACCATCTGGCTCTCTCCTTCTGGAAGCATGAAAGACTAATTTCCAAGCCTCCTATAGTTAGGTAGGACCATGTGGTTATGTCTGGCCAATGAACTGTGAGGGAAAATGACCTGTGACACTTTGGGGCTAAAGTAGAAAAAAGCAAATGTGCAATCTCTGTGTGCTATCTTACCCCTGCTGAGGCAACGAGCAGCGATCTCTATGGTGTAACCTCCATTAGTCAAAGGCCCCAAAGTGGCTATGTGGAACAAAAACACTCATAAGCTTGCAGTCAACATGTAGCATGAGTGAGAAGTAAACCATTGTTGTTTTAAGCCATTGGGGTTTTGTAGTTGATTTGTCAGCCAATGCATAGCTAAAAAACATCCCTACAGATATATTATTTTATATTTCTTGTAGGGTTGTATAGATCAGACTTTCTAGATTTGATTTCTAGCTCTATTATCCATTAACTTGTATGTCCTTGGTCAAGTTACTTAATTAACCTTTCTGTGCCTTGGTTTACTCATCTGTAGCCATGAGGTTAATAATACCTTTTTCCCCATGAGGTCAGTTTGAATACTGAGGAAATTAATATACAGGAAGCACTTAGAACAAGGCCTGGCAGGTAGCAAGTGCTATGTAGCATTTGCTATCAGAGATTACGTATTTTAGACTGTCAAGTACAGTGTCTGGCTCTCACCAACAACTGAATGCTTTATTACCTTTATAGCTGTCCTAAGGGTTAGAATGATCCACATAAAGCCTTCATATATAATGGCCACTTAACACAAGGTCACTATTATTTGATGACTGATTTCGTACTTAATTCTGAATATGTGCCCCTCATTTTTTAGTTATCTTAGAATGATATAATCATTGCCAGTAGTTAAGTGCATGGATTTCCAAGATAATTTCTGAATACACAGTTAAGATGTGGAAATGGCAGCAAAGCCTTAATGAAACAGGGAAGGCATTAATCAGAAGTGGTGTTATCCTTAAGTTTGAAACCAAGGCGACCCACAGAGAAGCTACACTTGTAAAAATGAACCTTGGGTCGGGTGCAGTGGCTCATGCCGGTAATCCCAGCACTTTGGAGGCCAAGGTGGGTGGATCACGAGGTCAGGAGTTCAAGACCAGCCTGACCAACATGGTGAAACCCTGTCTCTACTAAAAATACAAAAACTAGCTGGGTGTGGTTGTTCACGCCTGTAATCCCATCTACTTAGGAGGCTGAGGCAGGAGAGTTGCTTGAACCTGGGAGGTGGAGGTTGCAGTGAGCTGCGATTGCGCCACCGCATTCCAGCCTAGGCGACAGAGCGAGACTGTCTCAAAAAAAAAAAAAAAAAAAAAAAACAAACCTTGGATAATGAGTATTTCATTGTATTTGCCACTTAGAGCCCTTAAACACTGTCCATGCTCTTCATTTTGCTGATAAGAAAACTTAAGCCTAGAGAAGGAAAGGGGATAGTCTAGGATAACACAGTTAACAGCATCAGCAAAACTAGAGCCCAAATACACTGCTTCTTGATCTGTGTCTACATTTTGCATCTGTAAAGCTATACAGCATTGCCTTCTACTACTTAAATAAGAAAGTCATTGGCTTTTCATCTCAAAACTCTCAAAAGCTTAGTAGAAACTCAAAGAGATGTGGTTTGGGAGGAATCAGATGAATTCAGGTGAATTCATGTAGAAAAAGGTAGAAAAAGCCAGGTTTGGTCTTGTAACATTTGTGCCATTTGAAAACTATTGCCAAACAACTGCAACCCTGGACTCAATGAGAAAATTAAAGTAAGTTTGCTTCTATGCTCTGTCCTTTGCACAGCTCATCATCCATTTTGTTGGTGCTGTTTTACTCATGTCTTTGAACACATCAAAAGTGGCTTGATTTTCCTTTACTGTCTATTCACTGGCTGCAAGAGTGTGCTGTCTATTCCAGATTTTGGATGGGCTGCCCAGAATCACCACAGACTTTGCTTCTTAGCCATCTAGAGGAAAGCAGAAATGAAAGAGCCCTGCCAGTGTGTTTCCTGTCTGTTAGTTTCCTTGGACACAAACACAGGAGCAGAGTTTCTGTGGAGCAGCTGGTCTCCCCATTTTGGATTTTGCTGAGGCAGGTAGTTGAACTCTTTGAGGAAGTCTGGATTTTCTCTGTCTTGGGAAATTACTGATAACATCAGAGCCAGAAGGAGGTGAGTAAAATGGAAAAGAAAATTCATAAGAGTCGTGCCAAGATTCAGATTTCCAACCGCACCCAATTCTTCCCCAGTTCTCTTTCCAGCTGCTACTTGCTTCCCAGGAAGCAACAAACAATAGGCTACTGATTGAATTTAGGTCTGAACTTCATACAATCAAAGGTGAGGTAAGTAAAACATAGTTACATTTAGAATCAAAGTCTCCAAGTTTCCATCAGGAGGCACAGTCTGTATGGATACTTTAGAAAGTGGGTCTGGTTCTAAAGTCAAACCTGAAAGCCCTTTCATTTTGGTAATTATTTTCTTTTTTAAAGCAAGAATAATCTTTATTCCTTGGAAACTAATTTATAGAATTGTTATCAATAAGATGAAAAGATTCATGGTAATTATTTTCTTGTTCATAGTTTCTTCCTGGCTGTATTTTTTTTTTTTTTTTTGAGTTAATCACTTCCAGGAAAGTTCAAAGGTCTTACAGTAAAGAGATGGAAAAGCATGTTAATTGTAGCTGGACTGGGTCTAGATCATGAGAGCTGGAAAATCCTGAGATCTGGGACAAAGGGACAGCCATTGAGCAAGTGTACTTTATGGTAGGCAATGGAGCATAAAGATTCAGTTGTTTCTTTTTTACCCCATCTAGGACAATTTAAATGTCTACTCTGGTTAGTTTCCCAGAGTAGGTACCATGTTATTTTAAAAACTCTACTCATTGTATATGAAGTTATATCAACATATAACAACTGCCACTTGGAAATCATCTTCATCTTTCCCTGATATCCCTTTTTCCTGTTGTTCTCTCTAGTACTCATTCCTTCGGTGAATTTACGCTGCAGGTTGACTACATGCCAGACACAATGCTAGCACCATAGATATAAAGGTGATTAAGAGTGTTCCACTTGCCTATTCCTGTGTGATAAACCACCCTCAAAACTTAGTTGCTTAATATAAAAATATTTTACTATAAGAAACATTTTACTATAGCTCACAGTTCAGAAATTCAGGCAGGGCTTATCTGGGTGATTCTTTTGATCAACACAGGCATTCAACTGGTGAATGGGCTGGTATGGTAACCTCCTCTCTGCATCCCCCCTCTAGTTTCACTCACATATTGTCTGGTGCTTTGGCAAGGATGGCAGGAAGGCTAGGCTCATCTGGCCCTGTCAACCAGAGAACATACACATGGACTCACCAGCATAGTGACCTCAGGGTGGTTGGAATTCTTATGTGTCAGCTCAGGGCTCCAAGGGCTAGTGTTCCAGCAATCCAAGTGGAAAATGCACAGCCTTTTATGACTCAGCCTCTGGAGTCCCAAACTGTCACTTCCACTGCATTCTCTTGGTCAAGCAAGTCACTGAGGACCAACCCAGATTCACGGGGAAGATAATTAGATTCTGCCTCTCAATGAAAGAAGTAGCAGAGACTTGATGGACACCCTTAACATGTCAGACAGTCAGAGCTGCTTGATGAGATTGTATGTCAATGGAACAAGAAGCAGACTGGTCAGTAAATAGTCCAGGGGCAGAGGCTACCTTGAAGAAGTGACTAGAAAGCCTATGGAGTAGTATAGTGAATACCCTTTGAGGGCTAAGTGGCTGAGAGTCTGAGGTTGTTCCTTTGTGCTCTCTTGGAGGATTCCTGTGATGCTCCCCTCCTCCTGCTCAGCATTACATATACTGGAAAACAACCAACTTTGCTGGCAAACACACATTCACAGGGCACAGTTCATAGCCTTGTCTCCACACACAGCTGCCACTATCGTTCTGATTGGTTAAAATCTAATTGTTTGACTGAATTCAGGGTTGCTAAGTGATTAGTACTTATTTAGTGTAGTTCAGTCAGAACTGGCAATTGGCATTGTTGTTCCATCTGCTGAGACTGTTCCCCCTCTTCTTCCTCTTGCTAACTCTACTTATTCTTTTGAATTCGGTATGAGGAGCCCCTTCTTCCTGGAAAAAAAATTTTGACCACCCTCATCCCAATTTAATTTAGATGCCTTCCTCTGGACTCCCTTAGCACTACCCAAGAAATGTACTGCTAATTCAGCAGACATATCTGAAATGGGAATGTCAGCTATCAACCAGGTTCTTGCTGAGAGAGCTACAGATACTGGGGTGATTCAGACTGATACAGTCGCTCCCTATACCTGTACACATAAATCTCCCAGTCTGGTGGTGAAGGCAGATATCAAATGAATCATTACAAATGTATTGATTGTTTCTAAAAAAGCCTGGCTCAGAGTCACATGGGTAGTGATAGGGACTGTGCCATCTTCTCTGTTGTCATGGTGCCTGGCATATAATACCATCTCAGTAAATTTTTTTTTATGTGCATGAATGAATTTTGATGATACATTTGTTGAACATGTGGATAAAGTTATATCAGTAGAATGTCATTTATCTTTTTATTAGAGCCCTCCTAAGACTTTACCAGGCTAGGCCATGATGCTTTCCATTAAGAAACAGTGGATTGGGGTGGAGGGAGGGAGAGCATTAGGAAAAATAGCTTATGCATGCTGGGCTTAATAGCTAGGTGATGGGTTAATGGGTGCAGCAAACCACCATAGCACACACAATTTTACCTATGTAACAAACCTGTACATCCTACACATGTACTCTGGAACTTAAAATTAAAAAAAGAAACAGTGGGGACAGGGCCTACATCTGGATCCAGTCCATCCTTTTTGCTCCCAGCCAGGTTATGCTAGCCTCCTCTCATCTCTTGATCAGTCTGATGTCTGGGGGCTGCGAGGTAGTGCCTCACATATCAAGGTTTGACCTTCTTCTCTGTTAACCTTTGACTTTAGCTCTCATGACCCTATTGATAAATCAACCTCGGTTTCCTGCTGCCCATTATATCCTATCCTTTGGAATAATTTGTGGCAGTACTTGACTAGAGCTCTTCGGACCTAGACCTGTCCTGAGCAGACACACCTTGCCCTCTACCACGTTCTGGGGAACCTAGCTGGCAGCTACCTTGATCCTTCCTGGTTTACTTGCCTTCCAATATTGGCTTTTCCCGAATATGATTTTCAGATCCCAATGTTGTTGGTTAGTTTTTTTGTTTTGTTTTGTTTTTGTTGTTTGTTTGTTTGAGACAAGGTCTCACTCTGTTATCCAGGCTGGAGTACAATGGTGCCATCACAGCTCACTGCAGCCTCATCTCCTGGGCTCAAGCAGTCCTCCCACATCAGCCACCCAAGTAGTTGGAACTACAGGCATGTACTACCATGTCTGGCTAACTTTCTTATTTTTTGTAAACACAGGATTTCAATGTGTTGCCCAGGCTGGTCTTGAACTCCTGGGCTCAAGCAATCCTCCTGCCTCGGCCACTCAAAGTGCTAGAGTTACAGATATGAGCCACCATGCCCAGTGGTCTCAAGTTTTTAGAATGACAACAAAAAAGCATAGTCCTTAGAACTAGACATAATTGATTTTGAAAGGATTCCTTTATTTGCTAGCTTTATCATGCTGAGCCTAATTTTCTCATCTGTGGAAATGGGAATAAAAATGACATTATAGGGTTTCAAGTGTAGTACCTACCATGTAATTGCTGAGAAAGTGGTAGTTCCCTCCCATATCTCATCTCAATGTATTGGCTTTTGTATTCAAAGAAGATATTATTGATTACTTTCTCTCCAGTACATTATTTACCTTAGGGTACTTTTCCTAGATGGGGATAGTGGCTTACTTCCAGTGCTGGCCTTGGCTACACCATTATCAGAGCTTCTGGACTCCAATGACATGGCTACCTGGCACCCTCACCTGGAGAATCTGGGTCCCATGGCCTCTGGCACAATGACTTCACTGTAGCTGCAATTCTACCTTCTCCTTCCAACCATGGCTCAGTGCCAAGATAGAAGGAAACTGCAAAGGAGTGTGGCAATATTTCAGAGAGGAGACTTTTAGCAGAAGTCATAGCTTTGCTGTCCTGGGCAGTGCTATGAAGGCACTTTCCCACACACTCCTCTGGATCCTACCTTCATCTTCCACCTTCACTCCTGTTTCTTTCATCTAAGAGGATACAGTAGTATATTTGGGTGGTATGTGACATGACAATATCTCTTATTTTGACCTCCTGTAGCATTTAAGCATTTATTGTTGTAAATTGCTTTATTTTGTATAATTATGTTTTTCTGTCTGTGAATTTCATGTAAAATTAAAGTGTGCTAGTCATAAATCATTCTAAATAACACTGAGCTCTTCGATGGCAAGGGTTATGAATGAATAGCCCAGACCCTGAACACAACCTGAGAACTGCTATTTTAGAGCACAGGATGAAAAGAGAAGTTAATGAAAACTGAGGAGAAGTGAGAGAAGCAGGAGGAAAAACAGCAAAATTGAATGTTAAAGAACCCTGATGAGGAGAGTTTAAGAGGGATGGACAACAGGATGTAGGCTTCAGGATGTTTTGGAGGGTTTTGGGCACATTTCATTTACAGGGTCACAAGGGTAGTGAAATTGGAATTCAGAATCCTGGGCCTTACCCACAGAGATCGTGTTTCAATATGTAGGACCTGGAACTCTGTATTTTAACAAACATCACAGGTGATCGTGATGCTGGTGGTCCCAAAAGAAACATGGATCTCCTGTTAACAAAATAGTCCAGGGTTGTATTGGTAGTTTGACAGCCCTATCATGTCTTGTGATCAGCTAAAGTCCCCAAGTCACAAAGTCAGAATGACAGAAGGGCCCTTAGAGGGATGATCTACCAACATAACTCAATAGGGGCACTGTATTAGTTCGTTCCCACACTGCTATAAAGACATACCTGAGACTGTGTGATTTATAAAGAAATGTTTAATTGGCTCACGGTTCTGCAGGCTGTACAGGCTTCTGCTTCTAGGGAGGCTCCATGAAGCTTACAATCATGGCATAAGGTGAAGGGAAAGCAAGCACATTTTCACATGGCCGGAAGTAGTTGGTGGAGGTGCTACATATTTTTAAACAAACAGCTCTAGGAAGATGGTGCTGACCCATTAGAAACTACTCCCATGATCCAATCACCTCCCACCAGACCCTTCCTCTAACACTGGGGATTACAATTCGGCATGAGATTTGGGTGGGGACACAGAGCCAAACCATATCAGGCACTATGGGAATTTTAGGTGGGACCGTGCTTCCTTGCAGGGGACAGATGGTCCTGTGCAACGCAAGATGTGTAGTACACTTTGTTCCCAACTAGACTCCAGTAGCACCCCTCAGTCATTCTAATGAACAACAAAACCTCCACCCCATATATTTCCTCATTCCTCCTAAGGGGGCAGTACCATCCCCACCGAGAACCACTGCCAGTATAATTGCTTCATTTTATGTGGGAGGGAAATGGGTCTCAGGGCAGGGGAGGGAATTCTTCAAAGTCTCTCAGTGAGCTCTTTTTGAAGTAATATACTCTCAAGTCTGTTATTCTTCATCCTGTATTTCTGTAACTAAGTTTGGGAACCTAAATGCAGGCTTGCCTCCCCAGTTGGATCATCAGCTTTGTTAGAAAGGACAGGTACCATCATCTTACCAGGTCACTGTTGTCTCTGACAGCGTCAAATATAGTGCTGGCTACACAACAGGTACCTCCCAGATACTCACTAAACTGAATTGAACCACAAAACTATGTGGAGCTCCTTAAAGATGACCAAGATTCAGAACCCAACTAGGCAGTAAGTCTTCTTTCAGGAGAGACTGAATTGTTTATTTAGACTGCACTTTGAAGAGAAACATTAGTTCATTAGCATATCCTTAGTACATCAAGAACATTCACTGGACCTTGAGCCCTGCTAGAGTGTACATTTCAGGAGGGCAGGAAATGTTGCCTTTCTTCATTATTTATCTTCAGCTCTTAGACTGGTGCCTGGTACATAGGGAGACACTCAGTAAATATTTATGTATGAAGAAATGGCTCTACCTTACAGTAAAAGATTGTTTACTTTGTTCAGACAAGTATAAAATAAGCAAATGCTTGTAAGGATTATTATATCCTTGGAGAAAAGTAAATATGAGTTAGAAGAATATGAGTACCTTGTATTTGCAAAGAAGATTTCTAAAATTCAAAGGCTTTTCACATGTATTAAGGAAAATGTAGACAAATGTGCCCTTTTTGAACCTATAGGGACAGATGCTGATGGCTCTACTAATGTCCTCAGAGAGAGGCTGCTGGTGCTATTGCTCTGTGCACCATCCCTTCCTCTGACCTGTTCAGCACTGTTAAGAGTGACATGGAGAGACCACTGATAGCCCTGATAGCCCGTGAGCAGATTCACAGATGGGGTCCTGGGCAGCCAAGTGAAGGTATTGGCTCACACTGTCATTGGCATCAGAAAGTAACAGTAAACCAAACCCAAAAAGATGAAATGTAACAGAAAAATGTGGGTTTCAAACCCCAGTGAACCAAGCAAGAGTGATCTGCTTTAATAGCAGCCTTCAGGGTTTCAACTGATGGAAAGACCAATAGTACCTAACAGGTTGATGTTGCTGCTCCAAAGGACTGATGTGACCTCAAACCACCTTACTGAAGGTTAGTGCCTAGAGTACAAGAAGCAGTAGTCCATACCTGTGCAAACCTGCTCTGTTTACTTCTTACTTGTGTTCCTGTCATGCAAGGCACCTAGACAAACGAGAGCCCATTCAGAAAGTTACCAGGATGTGGATGACTTTGTAACCTGGTTGTATACAGAGCAGTGGAAATAACTGGAGATAATTTAATAAGAGAGGAGTCTAGGGACTATTATAACAACTCACAAAGATTTGAAGGGTTGACATGTAGGGCAAAGAACAGTCTGGTTGTGTAATCCCCTGAGAACAGAATCAGCACTAATGGATTGAAATGCCTGCAATTCAGATTATTGGCTCAAAACAATGTAAAACTTCCTACTTACTCTATGCTATCCAAGACTTCAATGGGCTAGTTCATTTGGTAGTGAGTTCCTTGTCACTGGAAGAGTTCAAGTAGTGAACTAACCACTTACCTGGCAGGGAAGCCATAGAGGGGATTTAAACATCTGATGAGATTGAACTTCATGACTTTTAAAGTCTCGTTCAAACCTGAACACAAGCCTGTTCAATTGGGTTTTGAATTTTCGAGGTGATAAGTAAATCTGATTCAATATATATGAATATTGTGTCTGTCACCACGGTAATGTGGAGTTATCATTTGGGACATATGACCATCACTCTTTAAATGCCTATCATTGTATAGGTTTTAGAAAATTTCATCAGACTTGTTACAAGAACATATTCTTAATGTGCACTAAGAAACCCGATTATCAAAGCAGTCCCTCTTCCAGGAAAACCCCGTTCTCCCTCACTCACCCTCTACCCAGCCAGGTATTTTCATTTATATCTGTAGGTGTCTAGATCAGGTTTGCTCAGGATTAATTCACAGCAAGGTGAGAAGCAAATACAGGTACCTGTGATTTGGACAGCACTGCTCTCAGGGTCAAGGTTAAGGGCCTTACTTTGTTCTCTGGCCTGTCTTGTTTGCTTAGATCAGGACAGTCTTGCTTGTTTTCTGACTGTTGAGCATCTCGTGCTATTCCTTCAACATTTTCACTATTCACAGTTGCTAACTCGTCTTCTTTTGATCGGTTCTTTTTTTGTTAAGGTAGTACCTACATGATAAAAATGCAAATAAAACAAGTATATTAAGTGAAATGTAAGCCCCACTGCTCCTAACTAATCCTAAGTTCCGTAGTTCCTTCCTCCAGAGACAACTGCTATGACTACCTTCTTTCAGGTCCTTCCATAGTGAGTCTGTGCAAACATAAGCACTATATAGATATTTGTTTGGTCTTAAAGCCTTCCATCTGGCTCTGCCCACCAGTTTGTGTGATCTTTTGCTCACCCTCAGCTACTACAATATCTCATTTATTTGGAGCCAACCCTCTCTGCTAACCTGTCTTGGCTTCTATTTTCTACTGCTCACCTGCTCTCATACTGCCACTCTGACTTGGTAAGACCTTAATCTGGGACAGGGAGAAGTAGAAATCATCATTTAGGAAGAGTAAAGCATTTCTGGTTTCTATTTTCATTCCATATTTTCTAGCCCTATAAAATTAAATTATGCCTGTTCATCTGCTACTGACTCACTATATTCCACGGGCAAGCAATTTGCATTATTCTTCACAGCAGCATCTTTCTCCTTAGGATGCTGTGGCAACTAATGTTTTAAGATTCTCAGAAAAAGTCATAATAATAAAACCTTTCCATCATAAGCATCTAAAAATTGAATTGAGACCAAAGCATAGAGAAATATTATTAAAGAATCTAAACAGTTTACAAACTCAGCAATGCCACATTGAAGATTAAACCCTGTAGATTGGGAATTCATTTAGGGCACATTTGTATTCTGTGTTTTTAGGTGTGGCTACATGCACAAGTCACCTAACACATCACTACAGAATACAGTGTGTCAAAGTATTTAGAATATGGGAGCATCACACAGATAAGGGAGCAGTTTTTATCTGGGAAGGTGAGAAAAGAGAGTGAAGGAGTAAATGAGCCACAGAATTTTAGAGTTTGAAGGGGCCTCAAAGATGAGCTAGTAGTGTAGGCTAAGTACCTTTGGCTGCATTGCTGTGAAGTGGTTGTCTGGCCTATGCTTTAAGTACCTCCTCTGACAGAGTGCTCATTATATCACAAGGCAGCATATTTCATCAAGCTGCTCTATTAGAAAGCTTTTTCCCCTCCCCTCCCCTCCGCACCCCTCCTCTCCTCTCCTCTCTTCTCTCTTCCTCTCTTCCTCTTTATCTTTCCTTCATTCTTTCTTTGACAGAGTCTTGCAATGTTGCCAGGCTGGAGTGCAGTGGCATGATCTCAGCTCACTGCAACCTCTGCCTCCCAAGTTCAAGCAATTCTCCTGCCTCAGCCTCCCGAGTAACTGGGATTACAGGTGTGTACCACCACACCCAGCTAATTTTTATATTTTTAATAGAGACAGGGGTTTCGCCACATTGGCCAGGATGATTTCAATCTCCTGACCTCGTGGTTGGCCTTCCAAAGTGCTGGCATTACAGGAGTGAGCCACCACGGCGAGCCTATTAGAAAACTTTTCTTTAGGCTGTACCAAAATCTATTAACAAGTATCTTCTACTGTTTGTTCCTAGATTAAACTTCTTGGGGCTACACAGGCCATACCAAATTCTTTGCAAGTATAAAAGCTCTTTATATATGTAAAAACAGTTTTCAAGTACTGTTGTCTAGAGTAAGCCCTTAAAATTCCTTCAGTGGTCATCAAATGAAATTGTTTCCCACCCATCCATCATCTGTGTGGGCACAAAACCCTTACCTATGGAGTAATGTATGTCGATTCCTTCTCTTGTGTCTTGTTTTTGGCCTGAATAAGTTCAATGAGATAACCACAAATTAAAAGAATCTTGGAGAGGAATCAAATATGGAAGTATTTGAGAATGAGATAATAAAGGCAAGCCTGATCATACAATTTCAGAAGCTTATGCCTTGAATCAATTAGGCTAATAGTGAGGCCATGAGCACAGACATCAGAAAACTAGGGATAACTCTCACCATGACCTGCAGAATGAAAATATTAGGAAACCATAGTCTCTGAGGTAGGAAAGTCCTTCAGCAATCAGTGAATGCACCTCCATCATTTTACAGATTGGGAGGCTGAGATTTGAAGAGGCCAAGGGACATGGACAATGTCCCACTGCTACATTGGCAGAGCAAAAACTAATTAATCCATGTCTTTTGATTGCCAAATCAGTGCTTTTCTGCATGTGTTTTCTTAACTTGGGACACAAGCAACAGCCAGATAGTAAAGGATATCCTTTTATCACCTTCTCTCTAGTCACTGTTAACCAATTATATTTCACTCCAAAATATTATTTCAGAAATTACAGAGTCACATAAGAATGCTCTTAAAATTCTTGGCTTGATCTCCAAAGCATCCCTGCCTTATTCACCAAAAACGTAGCAGTTTGCATCTTTCTGAGTTTTGAATTAATGTGAGTATCAGTGCGGGTAAGTCCCCATTATTGTGAGGAATTTGTACAGTGAGCGTCTAATAACATGGATACAATGTGGGAATATTGGTAAGACATCTGAAAATAAGAGAGGAAATATTGGCCAATAATACATATTATTGTGTGATAAGACCCTGATGTCATATAATCATGTTATTGCAATATCAGTCTAAACAGAAACTCAAAATCGCTGAATTCCTCCTGACATGTGTACAATGTACATGGGTCTTCACGTGTACATTGGAAGTGCACATTAAAGTGGAAATGGGGAGCTGTTGCTAGGATTCCAGGATATTGGAGACAGACAAAGTATTCACCCTGCAAGCACTTGGTAGATATTTTTAATTTGAAAAATAAAGACAATCCTAATATCTAGATTTCACATTTATGTAGCCCCCTAAAAAATTATAGTAGCAGACCTCCTATGAGTCTAGGTCCTTCTCCAGCTGAGGGCTTCCAGGTAGACACTGTACTGACTGAGATGAGCCATTGGCCTTATTTGATGATAACCCAAGTCTGGTTCTGTCAGACTTGGGTCATTCTATTTAAATTCAGGTATAGACACTATTTTCTAGACCCCATTTTCTAGAAAACCTGTACTAATAAAACTTTGAAAATGTGAAGACAAAATTAACATTTGAGAGAAATGATTATAGAAAAACTGCTAAATACCTTTTTAGAAATGAGCCTGGCCCTACTTTCCAATCCTATAAGATAGCATGCCATTACATATCTATGCCATAATTTATACTGTATTGATTTTATTGTCACAACTTTGGAAATATTCTGTCATGTGTATTTATGATGGCCCATAAATGTTTGGAATAACATTTAGAGACCAAGTCACTATTTGGAGTCAAGGCAATAGAGGACTGTGTAGACAGGTTAGAGCCCATTAATAGATCCAGTGTGTAGACCTAAGAAATCTGCCTTCTCTTGAAAATTGAGTAAAAGAAGCTCTTAAATAATAGTGGCTCAAAATGGAAATTTAAAAATGGAAAGCTGTGAGCTGTGTAGCCCAGAGTGATGACTCTATTTGAAAGCCCATATTTTTTTCCTGTCCAGGAATCCTCAAGTGGTACATTTGGAAAAGGAATTGACAAAATCATGCCACTATACTAGGCAACAAGATTCTCTGGATGAGCAGATCACAGCTTTCACATATTAGCACGTCCTGAACATATAACTCCCAGTTATAGATCTGGAGTTACTTTCATCATCAGTTCAATACTTTGGGACTTAGGGCTCCAGTTGTATTGGTGCCAGATGGAGAGCAAATATGTTGTCTAACTCAGACTAGTTAAGGGGTTTTGCTCCTCAGAGGGGGTGGGAGAGAATGTGACTGTTTTGTTCTCATTTTCCTCATCCTGCATTAGAAACAAAGCAAAAAGTTGGCTGGAATCAGTGTTAGCATTGCCCACAGCTGCTGAACCCTGATTTAACCAGATGCCATAGCTATAGCAACAGGGAAATATTGGAATTTTGAAATTAACATGCTACTGAAAGTTGCTAAATATATCACACTTTGTGGAGGGGTGCATATTGTTGGTATTTCCATTATTTCTCAAATGACAAAGTAACTCAGGCTTTGGATGGAAAGTTAATTTATTCTATATGGTGGTTGCTGAAGTCTACCCTACTTGATCTATATCTATAAATGTGTTTTTTTGTTTTTTTTTTTTGAAACCAAATGAGATAAATCAGCTTGATTGTCCAAGGCATAGATGGAAATTGGGGCTGTCATAAAGCCATCTTCAGATCTGTGTGGGTGTCAGAATATTCACCTTTGGGGTTTAGCAGAAAGAACCTAGGGCTGGGTCAGGAAACCTAAGTCTCAGCCTCTATGATTAAATTATTATGTGATCTTGGGCAGATTTCAGGTTTCCCATCTTTTAAATGCTAGATATTGAACTCTTTTGCTTTCAAATTCCAGGATTCTGGAATAGTTAGGGTTCCAATTCCCCAGCTGTGGCTCTGGAGGGTACTTACTGATGTCCTTTGAAAGAAGAAAGAGAGACCCACATCCCAGGATCCCTGGATCAGAGTGATGGGTGACTTGTAAAAAGAACTGTGGTTCCCCGCTATGGGCTTTTCTCTGGCTAGAAAAGTGTTTTCTCCACTCAACAAACGCTATAATGGGCCTGTTTGCTTCATGCTCCCTCAGTCCTCCTTTCTCTACAACTGGGCCTATGTGGCTCCCAGAATGAGGCCCTCATCTTACTCCACTCTGCCTAGCCATGCTCTGAGCCCTACCTTGTAGTTAAGAGAGATCTAAAGGATCCAGGGTCATAAAAGCAGGTCATGGATGCAGTACAGCTGCAGGGTTCTTGGACTCTTCACCTGTGTCCTAGTAAACAGATTCTTGCCACCTTCCTGTGACTGACACACCTTGCCCTCTCTTCCATATCCAGGAGCTCATTACTTGTCTACTACCTACTTTCTTTTAGAGAGCCTAGTCCCTACCTTGGCTTTGTACTTGATGTCTTTTTCCACTGAGGACTGAATTCCGTTGCCCTTTTCAGTCTTCTTGGGGTCTGGGCTTGTCCACTGCCAGAACTCTCTGGGATCACTCATCTGCCTGTCTCTGGAGATATTTGTCTAAGGCCTGTGTCCAAGACTTCACAATGCCTCATAGCCTACTAGCCAGCATAGCCTTTTGTTGCTTACTGTTGATCCTCAGTGAGGCTGCTGGCCTGCCTTGTCTGGACCTCTGCCTGCTGCTTATGACCAGACCTTCCTAAGGTGTGCTTCATCTTCTCTGTGGGGACATTGCCCTGTAACTTATGTCTGGGTCTGCACAATACAGATTATTAGTCTCTACTTCTCATCTCTTATTGGAGACCCTAAACTCAAAGCCATCATAGGCCTGCCTGGTCTCTGTGTTTTAGGTTTCCCCAGGCTGGTCTATTCCAAACCCAGCCAAATTTCAGATATATCTTACAAAGACTATATGGGCAGTCGTTGGGCCAGGTTGCCCTGCCTGGGTTCAAGTTTGTGGGTCCATTCCTGGAGAAGAAAGCTACTGTGTCTAGTTTCTCAGTCACTATGCACCAGTTAACGAACAACCTTGTAAAACTTGGCTTTTGATTACCTTGTAGGATGAATTCAAGTTAATATTCTGAGATATAGATGATGAGGGAAAATTTTTGTGTCTTTGTAGCCTACAGTAGATAGGGGGATGCTGTTGGGAATTTTTGAGCCAGCTAGAGAAAATTAGGTGAAAGGTGAGAAATGCCTTCATAATCATTTTGGAAGCTAAGTTGCATATGAATCTAAGGTGGCATTATTATTAGTAGTAGTATTTAGTCTAGTAGTATTCAACTCTTTGCCAAGGTTCTTCTGGCTTAATGAAATGACCCAGAGTCTCAGCTCCATAGCAGGGTTGCATGTATTGGCTAGCTACATGTCCCTGTGTTGAGGACTTACTCTTTTTGAACCTCAGTTTTCTCATATGTCAAGTAAAGCTTTGTGGATATGTTATCTTTGTCCATAAGCTTTCAGGCGATGCCAAGGAATACCAGTTAGTGGGTAGTAGATGTGAAAATGTTTTAAGAACTGTAATGCATCATACAGGTTATCTAGTCTTCCTTCCCAGATGGATGGAGTTTACAGACATAGGACTTCTTTCCCAGTATTGGTGGACAAAGATTTGGATCAACATCCTGGGGTCAGAGTGAAGGCAAACAGCCTGACATGGAGCTAGATGAGACCAGGGAGACAGTACACAAAGCCAAGTACTTTGGGGCCAGCCGAGCTAATGCATGAGGAAGTTTGAAGGAGAGGAATTTCCTGAGTGGAGAGGAATTTCCTGAGCTAGAGTCCAGGGGCTACTGGCTCCTTTTTCTTTGGTGCCTGCTGTTGCTTGTCTAGCAGCTTAGGCTTAAGTTATTCTGAAAGCAGTTATGGGGTAGAAGAAGAGCAGACCAAATGTGAGGGACTATTTCTTACAAGATATGACAGGATTTAGGGACCAGGCAAAGGGTACAAAGCCAGTAACAGCTAGTCCAAGGTAAACTCAGTTCAAAGGAAAATAGTAAATGGCCTAGATGAGCAGCAAAGGCAGGCCATATTTGGACACTAGTAATGGTGAATTTTATGTGTCAACTTGGCTAGCTTATAGTGCTCAGTCAAATACTAGTCTAGATATTGCTGTTTAGGGATTTTTTAAAGATGAGATTAACATTTAAATCAGTACACTTTGAGTAAAGCATTACTCTCCAGAATGTGGGCGGGCCTCATCCAATTCATTGAAAGCCTTGAGATTAAAAAAAAAAATTGTGGTTTCCCAAAGAAGAAAGTATTTGGCCTCAAGACTGTAACATAGAAACCCCGCCGAAGTTTCTAGACTGCTTGACCTGCCATGCAAAATTTGGACTCCAGATTGTAATAACACTTCTTACCTGGGTTTCTAGCCTGTCTGCATGTGCAGATTTACCATCTCCCACGAGTTCAGACTTACCATCTCCCACAATCATCTGAACCAGTTCCTTAAAATCAATCTCTCTCTCTCTCTCTCTACACACACACACACACACACACACACACACACACACACACACACACACACACACTATGATTTGGTTTGAATGTTGTTTGTCCCCTTCAAAACTCATGTTGAAATTTGATTGCCATTGTGACAATATTTAGGAAGTGGGGCCTTTGAGAGGTAATTGGATTGAGAGGGCTCTGCCCTCATGAGTGGATTAATGCTGTTTCATAGGAGTGAGTATGTTATAAAAAGACAAGTTTGGCCCCCTTTTGCTCTCTCCCTCTCAGCTCTTTTGCTTTTCTGCCATGTGAGGAATAGTGTTTCTCTCTCTAGAGGATCCAGCACTCAAGAAGCCATCTTGGAAGTGGAGACAGCATTGACTGGACTCCAAACCAGCTAGTACCATGATCTTGGACTTCCAGCTTCCAGAACTGTGGAAAACATATTACTGTTGTTTATAAATTACTCATTCTGTAGTATTCTATTAGAACAACACAAAATGAAGTAAGACAATGTGTGTGTGTGAGAGTTTATGTATGTTCACACACATGTATGAGCAGGTTGCATATGTGTGAGTGGGTGTGTGTATATCTCCTATTGGTTCCATCTGGATAGTCATGACTGAAACAGATATTATGAAGATAGCAATGCGGCTTTGAGCAGAGACAGTTACAGGATTATGGAGAGCCTTGAGTGAGCTGTCATGAGTTCTTTCACCCAAGTTGTCAGTCAGTCATAAAATATTGAATAATATTTGAGTAATAATAATTAATTATTACTGTGTCTACTAAGTGAGCATATATTGTGCCATAGAGGTTGGTTGGCTCAATTTCTATTGACTCAGATTTCTGAGATGCCAATCCAGAGCCTGAGTGGCATTTTCTCACCTTCCTGTCAGAGAAGCTAAACTCTCCTGAAGAGAGCACCAAAGGCTGGATATCCTCCATCAGGGAATGGGGATCTGACTAGAAAGGGCCTCCAGCTCTGTCAGGTTAATACTGGGATCAAGAAGGACTTTTTGTATTAATGGAATCAATGCCGTTGAAAGTTAGCATTCATTTGGTCTACCTCTTCATTGTACACATGGGGAGAGTGAACCTGAGAGAAGAGAAGCCACTTTCGTAGGCCGCACAGCAAGCTGGTGGCACAGCCAGGCCTCATACTCACATCTCCTGACAATAAGTAAGGTAGAGAATAAAGGTGAAGGGAAGAGATAAAGGTTGCTTGCTAGAAGAAGAGAAGTCTGGATTCCTGTTATGCTTTTTTTATGAGCCATTTGGTGAGTAATTGTCCCAAAGTTTGGAAGTGTCCTACTTTTCACAGCTGGATAAAAAGGAGGGAAAATAGAAGAGTCTGAAAAATAAAGTAAAATAACATAGACAACGTATTCATAAGGGCCCCTAACTGTTAAATCACAAAATGATCTGTATAAATAGTTTTCACTGGTGAGTAAATCAGCACTCTGGTGGACTTCTCTAGTGGCAACAAGGTCACTGCACTCAGTCTGACCACCTTGACCAAAGGCCAAGTTTGCCCTTGTTAAAATAAAGGTACACTATGCTTGCTGTGGCACCAGGTTTTCTTATTTCTCTCCTATATTTGTTCAGGCATTTGGTTATCTCCCATGAGCATACTAAATTGAATTGGTCAATGAAAATGGCATCTGTGCTTGTTTGTTTTTACTTGACTTTGATAGCTTCATCCACTAAACTTTCAAAGAAGTTATAATTTCTTTAAAAAAAACAACAACCTAAATTTAAAAACATGCCGGCAGTTCATAATTACCTTGGTGTGTATCAAGATGAATCAGTGAAGGTGACTCTCTTCCCTTCGCATTTAGTATTGTTGCTTTGTGCCTGTGTTTTCTATTTAGGATTTATTAGTGTAAATCTCCCTTATACATCATTAAAAGCATTAGGATTTATGTAGTGTTAAATCCATATAAGGATTTATATGGAATTAAATCCAATTTAAGAGACAGTGGATAACCTAGTAGGGTTTTGTATCCATAATTTCTACTGCTCTTTGTGGAAAAGCATTTCGTTACAAACTTTCATATTTGGGAAAGCAGTGTTCTACAAATGGCATATATTATTACCAATGTGGAGTGTTTTACTGCACTTCCCATGTAATCCCTGAGCTCCTCACTAAGATGCATCCTCATGGCAAAGCATCTTTCATGGCCAGGAGGAGGAAATTAACTTCCTCTCTACTCCTTCCCTGTTTGGAGCACAGCACAACTTTGATTAACTCTTTAAAGAGCCTTCTGTTTATACCTTCTCACAGATCTGCAGACAGTATTTGCAAAGCACATTGGAATTTTTGACAGCAGGCGCCACTGGGGTGGGGAAGGTACTTGACAGCTTTTTTTTGGTGACTCCTTCCATTTAAAAAAAAATCTTTTGAGGGAATGAAAACTGCTCCAGGTTGCTGCTACCATCTTGCTATTCTACCCTTTTATTTCTTTTCTCTTCTTTGTATATGCTTTTCCCTCATCCCATATACCAACTGATGGGGTGATTGAGTGACTTTCATCCATTCAGTCAATTATTTACTGAGTCATACTTCATGCAAAGTACTGTACAATGTACTGCATTTTTAGAGTTATTCCTTTCTGGGGTTTTTGTCCCTTTTCAAATTGTAAAAGTAATACATATGGTAAAAATGCAAACAGTACAAAAGGATATAAAACAAAAAGAAGATCCTCTTCCATATCAAGCCTCTAGTTTCACTCCCTTGTATAACATTAATAACAATTTCTTACATATCCTTCTAAAAATTTTCTATATATATATAAGTGTGCAATGTATACATTAATACATATATGTACACGTAGGTAACATACACACATTTACTTATTTATTCTTTCTTAGAAAACACAGACTGGAGCATGGTAAACACAGTTTTATACATCTACTTCTAATTAGGCCATTTGCTTTGCTGTAAAGAAATACTTGAGGCTAAATAATTTATAAAGAAAAGAGGTTTAATTTGGTCATGGCTCTACAGGTTGTACAGGAAGTTTGGTGCTGGCATCTGCTTCTGGTGAAGCCCTCAGAAAACTTACAATTATGGTGGAAAGTGAAGGGGGAGCAGGCACATTCTATGGTGAGAGAGAGAACAAGAGAGAGATGGAGGAGGTCCAAGATTTTTAAAAAAACAGATCTCATGTGCACGCAAAGTGAGAACTCATTTATTACCAAGGTGATGGTGCTAAGCAGCTTAAGAGGCTGGCCAATCATCTCTCACCATGTCCCACCTCCAACATTAGGAATCACATTTCAACCTGAGATTTGGAGAGGATACACATTGAAGCCATGTCACATGTATATCTTTCCATGCTTTCCATGTCAGCACATGCAGTCTTGCTGACTCCCTTAAAGGCTGCATGACTGAAATATAACTTTAGGAAAACCCTGAGGTTTTGATAAGTTTTATATAGAGGGCGCTGAATTTGATTTTGAATATATAAATTCAGTGTTCATTTGCTGTCCTCAGGTTTCTTTTACTTTTTCTCTATATTGAGGGTACTACCCAGTTATGCTTCTGACACTTGAAGAATTCTGGTGGCTTGCAAATGCTCTATGGAGATGAAAATTAGCTTGATGGGTTTTCCTTCCTGAACACTATGTGTTCACTCTGGCCTTGGCCCACTCTGAAGGTGGGTTTCAAACCAGGCTCTAGAGTTTGTCCCAATACTTTCTAATAGTTTCTTTTCTCCTTTTCATAAGTTTTCCCCTACAGTTTCAATTCATATTTTCTGGTCTGGCCTTATCAGCTGTAAAGTTCTTGTTTATTTGGAACTTGAGGTCAGTGAGTTCTGACCTCACTAGCTTTACTTCTAGTTCACTATCATTTAGGCACTTACTATAAGCATAATTTCTATGAGAAACCCATGAAGGAGGTACAGTAATTATCTCCAAAGTGACAGATGAGGCACAGGAAGGCTAAGGACGTTGTCTAAGGTCACACAGCTAGTAGATGGAAGAACTGGAATTTGAACCCAGGTTTATCTGACCCTAAAAGCTGTGCTTTTAGTCAGTATATATACTGCCTCCCTTAAATCAGTATTTCTAGGCTAGCTATTCATGCAGAGCAGCTCTAGCTTTTCTGTGAGCCTGTGATTCTCTAATGGCAAGCCACAGTAATAGCCATGTCCTGAACATACACTGCATGCCAGACTCCATACCAGAGGGTGGAGCTGAATTTTCTCATGTTGGAACAGCATTTTCTTACAAGCTAAACTGTGGAAGGGATCTGGGATGGGAAGAAGCACTTCCTGCTTATAATACAAGCCAAAAAGAGATTCCCACAGTATGAAGCCCACAGTCTTTCCTGTGTAATGACATTATGAATACCTCAGGCAGAATCTCCAGCTATTGTGCATTTTTGTTTAATACCTTTATACTCTAAATAGTTAGAAATGCAGACTTATAACCTCTACTTTGACCCAAAACACCAAGACACAAGAGGGAACAGTCTTTTATTTTCCTGATCAGAGTTCTCTAGTTTCCTTATCAATGTTGCTAACCCTGCATGTTGTCTTTTTGAATTCAGATTTGTGTGAATGAGGTTTTCTAATAGATGGTACATAGTAACCAAGAGACAGTTTCTATCTCTGCCTTCTTAATGGTGGACTCCAATCCTGGTTCTCCAGCTGCCTTGCCTTCATGTTTTAGAGATTCTGAATCAGGATGCGATCATAGCCCAATCACAGAATTGAACATTTCTAAGTTCCTCAGTATCCAAAAGAAAAGCCACTTCAGATGCCAGGTAACTGTCCTTTATTTCTTCACTGTCTGATAGAAATTTAATGGCTACAAGAGGGTTTGTTTGTTTTTATCTTTTTAGTTTTATTATTAGTTTATTTCCAGCACTGGAAAATAAGCCTGAAAATCTGGAAATGGAAAGGCCAAACCAATTGCAGTTGCCCTGAAATTGTGGGGCATTCCCAACAATAAATGTCTAGATGGTGTGTTTATTCCAGTTCCAATCCAATCCAATTCAATGAATATTTGTTGAATGCCTGCTGTGAAGATAAAGAATGAATAAGACATAGCTCTCACTCTCCAGGAGCTCACACTGTAATGGGAAATTGACATTTGCACTGTTAATTCTCATACAAAGAAGGCAATAATAAAGGTGTATGCAGAAGTTTAATCAAGGTGTTATGGGAATATTGAAGGAGTAAAAAATTATGTTGAATTAGAGTATCTTGGAGGATGCTGTTTGAAAGAAGGTGGTTTTGAGCTTTGTCTTAAAGGGGTGATGAGACTATTATAGGAAGACATTGAGGTGAAAGGTAGTTTAGGTTGAAGAACCACACACTCTGCAAGTGTCCAATCCCAGGGAATGAATAGCAATTAATCTGGTAAGGTGGAGAGCAGTATGGCATACAGCTAGAGAGGTAAGTCCAACCCAGTTTATGAAGAGCCTTGAATATTAGCCTAAGAGTTTAGACTTGCTCTGTAGATTAAGGGGGCTCTTGAATACCTACCCCTCAAAATCACCAAGGAATCTGTTTCCTGTCATCATAGCACTTGGTTCTTTCTCAGTGGCCCCTTTTACAAATTCCTTCTAGTTACTTTTGTACTCATTTGGTGAAGATTCTCTGTGAGAAATATTTGACTTTAAAAAACATGACACATGAGGTTGATTTAAATGTCTCTGATATATCAGTAATGTATTTTATTTATTTCTCTCCCCAATAGTGTATGTAACTACATATACTTTGTGTAATCATTGACTATGATTACAGTCTGTGTTGATATAACCTAAAAGTGATTATGCATGATCTTGGTGGTATTGCATCTGGAATTTATCCTACTCTATAATATGTTCCATTGAACTTACACCAAACCAGTCTAGCTATGCCATCAGGTTTCTCTTTACCAGCTCGATTTATGGTCTTTCTCTGACATTCCTATAGGAGTGTCATGTTAAATTACATCAGATGCTTCTCTCTCCAAGATGTTAACTTTGCTCCATCCTCTTTCACCATTCAGCTTGTCGTTCTATCATGAACAGGAATTAGCTTCATTTGGCATGATTTGTGTTTGAAGAATCTGTATTGACTACTGTTTATCACTTGGGTTTCCCCTAGATACTCATAAATGACTGCCTTAATAATTGCCCTCACTGCTTACCAGATATTGAAATTAAATTTATGAGTTTAATTCCCTGAGTTCCCTAGAGACTTTTTTTTTTTTTAAAGAAAAATGGAACACGGCAGTTTCATGACTTACAAAAACTCTTCCATAATAACCAATGTGATAAAAACATTTCTCAGGGAAACAAATTTCAGTTTTAGCCTTCCAAATGATTATTATAAAATTAGCAAATAATAAAAAAATTTGAAATACTAAAAGACATCCTGTATCCTCTCAAACTGTTTATTTATTGTACACACACATATTCTTAAGTGCCATAACAGATGCCTAGAAATCATTAATCCACTAGTATATAGTCCTTACTTGGTGCTAGCAAATGAAAATATCTTTTTATTTACAAATTATTATACATATGAAAAATAGCCCAGTAATGACACTTTTTGTAGGCTATTTCTGTCAGACATGTGCTTAAGTATTGTTACAGGTTGCTGAGGCAACCCGCCTGCTACAATTGTGGTTAAGTCTACAATTTACTGATAATGTGCTGACCTGAGATTTGAGTCTTACCTTCACTGGATGCGGTACATGTGTACTGTAGGTAGGCTGTGGGTGGACCATAGCTACCTTTAAATCTTTACAGAAGATTTTGAATGTGGCTTCTGTTGCATAGAAAATAAATAAAATAAATCTCTATGACTGGCAAGAGATTGGTGCACATTTATTAGCGAACAGTGGGATGCTTTGAAAGGGATGGATAACATAGAACATTGAACAATAACAAGAGCTTTAGTGGGGTTTAGGTTTCGGTAGTTGTCCAGCCAAGACTGCCTGTTACTGAAGCTAGGGTTATATGGAGTGATCAATTTACATCAGTCATAATAGATAAGTAATTGCTTTTTTTAATGATTATACTTTAAGTTCTAGGGTACATGTGCAGATTGTGCAGGTTTGTTACATAGGTTTACACGTGCCATGGTGGTTTGCTATATCCATCCCCCGGTCATCTACATTAGGTATTTCTCCTAATGCTATCCCTTCCCAATCCCCCCACCCCCTGTTATCCCTCCCCAGCCCCCCTCCACCCCGTGGCAGGCCCCAGTGTGTGATGTTCTCCTCCCTGGGTTCATGTGTTCTCATTGTTCAGCACCCACTTATGAGTGAGAACATGTGGTGTTTCGTTTTCTGTTCTTGAAATAATGGCTTTTACCTGACTAAAGCAGTCTGGACCCAATGAACAACATGCTGATGCTACAGTCCCTATTCTTGATGTTTTATTGGAAAGTGGTAAGAATTCTTTTGCTCTCTGAGCTGGTACTACCCATTTGCAGTGATATGCTCTAGAAGCAAATGATATTTCAGAGCTCTTTTGTTGTGTAATTTTTTTTCAATAGGGATGATGGGTATTCTGGAAGCTGTATCATGGTGCCTTTTGCTTGGCTGTGTGTCATTACTATAATGCACAGATTCTTCACTTGTTCATGTGAATGTTTTTATTCCAAAGATTGCCATCCAGGGCCATGCAGCAAACAAGCAATAGGGAAATATCCCACTATGCAATCCTATTTTGAGATGATACTTAGGATGAGAGAACATGCATTAGTTACCTACCAGTTTGACAGGAATGGATTTCCAAATGTGACACACCATAGCCTCAATTCTCATCAGCGTGCTCCTGCAAAGGCCAGCCCATGGTAAGCTCCTTAGAGTTTGTTAGTAGTGGGGATGCCTTGAGTTTCAGGAGAACATGTTTGGATGGCATTTTAAGAAGCCATTCTATTTTTGGTAGAGTAGAAAAAGTCTGCATCTGAGTCTGTAGTACAGTCTGTTCTCTGGATGAACACAATGACTGTCTCTCTCACATTTTTTCTGATATTTATTCTGCAAATCAGCTGCATGAGCCCCTGCCAGTCTTCTAAATAAGCTTTCAGGCATTACCTACATGCTGTGTTCCCGTGGTGGGATGGCAGTAATCTCTGCTAAGATAAACGGGGGCTTCTGTGGATAAAGCATAAACGCAGTGAAGTGTGTGTGGCTGTAAGATTTAATGCCTCTACAGGTAATTTTTTTAGAGGGGGATCTGGCATTTAATCAAATCCAGAGTCATTATGTAAATTTAATCACCTTGCAACACACTGGTAATTTTATTATCTCCTTTTCATTTGACAGTGCTTAGATACAAGTTGAGCTTGGAATTCCAGAGGTAGAGCACTGCTGATTGGAGGCATATTAAGGAAAATGTACTGTGGACATGAGATAAAACCTTTATTCTTGCCAGTGATTGTCATTCTTGTATGCGTTCAGGTGTCCAACAAAGGATTTTAGAATGAAGTGTGCCTGTTTAAAGTTTTCCACTTTTCTTAAAGTTCCCAATGAATTACAAACAGCCCATTTGGAATGGACTGTATTAAATCTACTTCAAATGAAAACCTTGACACTGAGTGAGATATGGTTCAACTCTCCTTAACTCAAGGCCTTTACACTTGGGTAGCCCATTTTGGTATGGCCTGTCTTGTCACTTGAATGCTGTCTAAGCTTGGGTGATTTATGCCATAAGATTTACTTAAAGCTGAAGACAGTATTTCCATTTATCAATACTAGTTTTGAAAGGTGTTTAAAAGGTGCAGTGGGGTTGATAATCCTGAATACACAAATTATTGATCACCACATCAAGTTGGATTTCCCTTAAGGCGTATCGCTTTTTGACCTTTTGATTTACACTAATGATTATGTCTTAATAAAAGTAATAAAGCTAAATACTTTATACATAATCTAAGGAGTGAGATTAGAAAGGAAGCAAGAGAGACATGATACTATGTTGAACTGACCTTGCTAAGGCAGAAGAAATGGCATTTTATGGTGTTTTTTCTTTCCTTCACTTCTCTGTTTTACTCCTTCCACTTTTTATCTCTTAATTTGAAAAAAACTCTTGAGAATATCTCTTCTCCTGCAGACAAAGACTCCATGAGCCCCCCCATCCATACACTGGAACATGCAGGCCCTTGGTCAACCAGAGAGTCTTTCTTTAATCAGCTGATATCTCTCCTTTGTACCTTGCAGGCATGGAAGCCAATGACATGGGCAAATGCCCCTAATTCAGACTCAACTCAGATGACCAGGATTCCCCTGCCTAGACTGCTACTTTTTGCAGTGAAAACTTTTCTTTTTTCCAAAAACCTTTAATAACTCCCTGACTCATAACACGGCTTCATAATGGGACATCCAAATGTTATAATCTAGTATTAAGATTTAAGTGGCCTTACTATCTAGTTTCCTGTTGAGTTTAGTATCTGTTTTCTGTTTACCACTTGTGTCTCAGTTTTCTCATTCTAAAATGGAAGTAGTGATCACTACCTACCGCCAAGGGTTGATACAGGATTCAGTGATGCATTTGATATGGAAGTATCCAGCACTCAGTTTGGCATAGAGTATATGCTCAGCGAGGGCAAGTGGAATCTGAATGATCTTCTGAGTGCTAAGAGGTTATAATTTAAGGTTAGGATGTAGCCCTAACAATGGGGCTACCATGCACAATCACAGTGAGGGTCCGAGTCAAATGAGGTTAATTGGGCTCTGGCTTAGGTGTCTCATTTTGTGGGTTGCAGCTGATAAAATAAGTCCTCTTGGCTGGGCACAGTGACTCAGACCTGTAATCCCAGCTCTTTGGAAGGCCAAGGTCGGTGGATCACGAGGTCAGGAGTTTGAGACCAGCCTAACCAACATGGTGAAACCCCATCTCTACTGAAAATACAAAAATTAGCCAGATGTGGTGGTGGGCACCTGTAATCCCAGCTACTCAGGAGGCTGAGGCCGGAAAATCACTTGAACCTGGGAGACAGAGGTTGCAGTGAGCCGAGATCATGCCATTGCACTCCAGCCTGGGAGACAGAGCAAGACTCCATCTCTAAATAAATAAATAATAAAAATAAGTCATCTTTTGTCACAGCATCATACAGAAGTAGGTTCATACATGTACACACACACACACACACACACACACACACACACATACAGCTTGAGTGAGAGAGTATGTCAGATAATCCTACAGTAGGGAGATGATGAGATTGCTGTTAAGGGATGTCCTAATTTGGCTAAAACTTGTGTGACTTTAGGAAATAAATGGACTTACCCTCTCTATCTCAGTTTCTCTCTCTCTCTCTCTCTCTTTCTCTCTCTCTCTCTTTCTCTTTCTGATATCCATTCATCCAACCATCTTTCCATTCATTCAATCATTCAATAAGCTCTTATAAAATATACTCATCACGATATTTCTATCACCATTACTTAATAGTGATGATAGAAAGATGAATATGATACTTTTCCTTTCCTTAAAGAGCTTATAATCTTGTTGGGGAGAGGGACAAGCAAACAGTTATAAAACACTCTTAATCCATTTGGGCTGCTATAACAACATACCTTAGACTGGAAAATTTATAAATAACATAAGTTTGTCACTAGCAGTTCTTGAGGCTTGGAAGTCCAAAAATTGAGGTACCAGCAGGTTCAGTTGTCTGGTGAAGGCTCTCTCCATCATAGATAGTCACTACTTGCTGCGTATTCACATGGTGGAAGGGGCAAGAGGCTAATAAACTCTCTGAGAGCTCTTTTATAAGAGCACTAATTCCATTCATGAGGATCTATCCTCATGACCTAATCACCCCCTAAAAGCCCTATCTCTTAATATTATTGCTTTGAGGATTAGGTTTTAACATGAATTTGAGAGTGACACAAATATTCAGACCATAGCAAATACTATTTCAAAAAGTGACAAAAGCATGCAGAGGGTATCATGGGAATAAAGAGAAGGTTCCTTTCCCAGCCTGGAGTGAAAATGAATGGTCAGGGATTTCAGAAAGAGGTGGTGCTTGGGCTAAGTCCTAAAGGGCTAAGAGGTGTTTACATAGTAACAAGTGGTGGGGGCGGGTGGCAGAGTGTGTTTAAGCTGAGGGCAAACCCTGGGGTCTAATGCTCTACAGTTCCTATACTGGCCAATACTGGCAAGAGTTCTGATCAGATTTGACAGCCATACATGAAATGTAGATTCAGCATTTGTTTGTAGCCCACCAGATGTGTTGAGAACACTTGGATAAGTGCATATTTTAGTGCTTCTGTAAAGTTCTAGAAAGTAAATATTTTAGGTTTTGAAGGCCATTAGGTATCTTTTGCAACTATGCAACTATTCAGTGCTATCTCATCACAGATTTAATTTGCATTTTTCTAATAGTAATGTTGAAAATATTGTGCTTATTTACTATCTACACATCTTCTTTGCTGAAATTTCTGTTGATGTATTTTCCCCATTTTCTAACTGGATTTTTTTCTTACTATTGAGTTTGAGAGTTCTTTGTTACATTCTAGATAAAAGACCTTTGTAAGATATGTGATTTGACATATTTTCTTCTAGTCTATAGCTAGTCTTTTCATTCTCTTAACAGTGTATTTCACTGAGAAAAACTTTTTAATTTTGATAAAGTCTAATTTATCAACTTCCGTTTTATGGATCATGCTTTTGATGTCATATCTAAGAACTCTTCAAGTAACTCAAGGTCAGGAAGATTTTCTCCTATGTTTTTTTCCAAAAAATTTATTGTTTTATGTTATATGTTTAGATCTATATTCCTCCTTGAGTTAATTTTTGTATAAGGTGCAAGGTTAGGTTGATGTTATATATTTTTTTATACTGTTATACAATGATTTCAGTACCATTTGTTGAAAAAACTATCATTTCTCCATTGAAATGCTTTTGCATTTTTGTCAACAGTGAGTTGGCCATATTTATGTGAGCCAATTTCTAGACTCTGTTTTCTTTTTTATTGATCTATGTGTCCTTCCCTTTGACAATACCACACTGTCTTGATTACTGTTTATATACAGTAAGTCTTAAAATCAGAACATATTATTTCTACAGTTTTACTCTTTTTCTTTAAAATTGTTTTAGCTCTTTTAGTTCCTTTGCTTTTCATATAAATTTTACATTCCACTTATCTGTAAATATAAGAAGTTCTATGGGATATTGATTAGAATTGCATTAAATCTGTGTATTAGTTTGAGAAGAACTGATATCTTTATTATGCTGTTTCTTTCAGTTCATAAGTATGTTGTAACTCTGTTTAAATCTTTGATTTCTTTCATCAGGGTTTTATGGTTCTCAGGATGCAGAGTCTATATACATTTTGTTATACTTACGCCAAAATATTTAAATTTGTTTTGAGCTATTATAAATTTCATATATATATATATATATATATATATATATACATTTAAATTTTGGTTTTCAGTGATACATTGCTAGTATATAGAAATATGCTTGATTTTTGTGTGTTGACCTTGTGTTCCATCACCTTGATAGTACTCACTCACTATTTTTAGGAGTTTTATGTAGAGTTCTTGAGATTTTCTGTGTAGATAATCATGCTGTTTACAAACAGAGAGAGTTTTCTTTTTTTTCTGATACCTGTGCCTTTTATTGATTGATTTTTACCCGATTGCATTGACTCAGACTTCCATAATGATGTGGAATAGGTGTTAAGAGTGGATGTCTTACATTGTTACCAGTCTTCAGAAAAAAAAATTAGATTTTTACCATTAAGTATGATGTTATCTGTAGGTTTTTTGGAGGTGTTCTTTATCAATTTGAGAAAGTTTACTTCTATTTCTAGTTTGCTGAGATTTGTTTTTAATAATTAATGAATGTTGACTTTTGTCAAGTGCTTTTTCTATATCAATTGATACAATTAGGTAGCTTTTTTAGACTGTTAGTATGATTGGTTATATCAATTGAATTATTCTGTTATTGAAGTAATCTTACAATCTTGTGATAAACTCCACTTGATTGTGGTATCAGAAAGGGTCTGTGATAAATCCCCATATATGTACTTATTTTATTTCTCTTTGCCCGGTAATGTAAATGTAGTTATACTGGTATCATAAAGGTACATTTGGGTACTAGGGAGAGGTTAGAGAGAGAATGCTGAGAGGAAGGTGGAAGGCATTCTGCCTGAATGATGAGCCAAGGAAGGCAATGGAAGCTAGGGGAGAGAATGTACAAACTGATCCATGAGCAGGGCAAAAGTGAGCCAATCCATCAGGCTACAACCATTGAGTGGAGTGCCTGCTATATGCCAAGCAGTTGACACAGGCTAAAAGGTTCTAAAAAGAGTCAAGGTTGAATAACAAAGAAAGAAGGCCCTTGAGGAGCTTGTATCATGCTGGGAGCTAGAAGTGAGAGCCTTTGTATATTCTAGTCTGGAATTTGGCTGATGAGCACTGAACCCAGGACCCAGATGACTGCATGGAGCAGCCTGAGGTCCTTTCTTGGCCTGCTGGTAGGTAAAATAAATGAGAACAGAAAAGTCTGGGAAAGGTGGCCTCTGTGGCTTATCTAGCACCTGCAATTTAATTAGATGTATATAACCTGTGTCTTAAAATTCCTCACATTGGGCAAGGCAGGCCAACATGCAACCATCAGGCACTGAGATAGGACTATGGGCTCTGAGAAGGAGAGAGAATTAGAGATATTCTTCAAAACTGAGGGCTTGACCTGCCTCCTTCCTTTCTGTGATCACTGTAATGCCACTGCCTTAGGCAATGATACCCAGTTTGATCTCTCTCAGCTACTGTTAGGTCAGTGTCTTTCTCCTTCCAACGTTCCTGAATCTGACTTGCATTAGTTTCTTCCAGCTGCTCAAGGCACCTTCCAGGGATGAGGTATGAAATACAAATCATACAGTTTTGGTGATTCTGCATATGAGTTAAATGCTCTGATATTTTCATTTAAGATCTCACTGTGTTGTACAATATAAAGATGAACTGTAAAATATCTATTAATGATTTCAAATTTTACTTTTTCTTTACTTAGAGTGACATTGAATAGCAAAGAGGAAACACCATGACAGGTTGAATGAGAAACCACAGAAGAAAGGAAAACATCTTTATATTTTAGTACCTTTAAAGACACTTTTTCCATGTTTTTTGAACAAGTCACACCACATTTTCATTTTGCACTGGGCCCCACAAATTACATATCCAGTCTTGTCTGGGGTTATATTTAAAATATGTGGATGTATCCAAATTAATTGGCATTGGATAGGGCTCTAGGCATTTTTTTTTTTTTTTTTTTTTTGAGATGGAATCTTGTTCTGTTGCCAGGCTGGAGTGCAGTGGTGCGATCTCGGCTCACTGCAACTTTTGCCTCCCAGGTTCAAGCAATTCTCCTGCCTCAGTCTCCCAAGTAGCTGGGACTATAGGTGTACATCACCACACTCAGCTAATTTTTGTATTTTTAGTAGAGACGGGGTTTCACCATGTTGGCCAGGATGGTCTCCATCTCGATCTCATGATCCACCCACCTCGGCCTCCCAAAATGCTGGAATTACAGGTGTGAGCCACCACACCTGGCCAGCATCTGTATTTTTAAAGGCATCCCAGCGAATCTGTCATAGAAAGAAAGTATAAGTAAGCAAAGAGTGAAAGCTAGAATAAACCCTGTGGTACGAGATTAGCATCAGAGAGATCCATATGAAAAACCAGCAAATATGTCTGTCTATCTGTAAAGGTAATAGAGAAATGAATGTTGATGTGGTGTTATCATAGTCTGTTCATGCTACTGTTAACAGAGTACCTTACACTGGGTAATTTATAAACAATAGAAATTTTTACTCACAGTTATAGAGTCTTGGATGTCCATGATCAAGGAGCCAGCAGATTCTGTGTCTGGTAAGGGTTCTTTGCTTCATAGATGGTACCCTCTTGCTGTGTCCTTACATGGTGGAAGGGGTAAGGGGCTAAGAAGTTCCTTCAGACCTCTTTTATAGGGCCACTAATCCCATTCATTAGGTTTCTGCCCTTATCACTTAATCACTTCCCAAAAGGACCTCTTAATACCAACACATTGGGAGTAAGATTTCAACATATGGATTTTGGAGGAACACAGATATTCAGACCATAGCAGATGTATTCATGGAAATATATATATATATTTGTCCCTCCATATCCATAGGTTCTGCATTTGTGAGTTCAAGCAACTGTGGATTAAAGTATTTGGAAAAAAATAAAAAATATACAATATAACAATAAAAAATTATACAAAGGAGAAACAATATGGCCTAACAACTATTGGCATAGCATTTATACTGTATTCACTATTATAAGTAATCCAGAGACGATTTAAAGTATACAAAGGGATGTGTGTAATTTATATGAAAATACTACACCATTTAATATAGGAACTTGAGCATTCATGGTATCCAGCATGGATTTTGGTATCCACAGGGAGTTCTGGAACCAATCGTCTGTGGATACTGAGGGTTGACTGTATTTCATAGCTCTGTCCACTGAGAGGGCCTAGAAGCAGCAACATTGAGGTAGAGTTAACTTACCTAGAACCACATCTTGTTTCCTAAATAGCATTCTCAATTAAAAAGAATTAGACCTTCTCAGAGAAATAGCTAATGAGAGAGAAAATACACCACAGTAATAATTTCAGAGGACAGGATATTTACATAGCTACAAACTACTAGCTCCCAAATTTGTATTAATTACTATGGTGGTTTTAACATGTGTCCACAAATTATTTGATACTCCTCCCTTCAGGTGGTAGAGATTAATTCCCCTTCATTGAGTGTGAGCTGGACTTTCTAACTCAGTTCTAATAAAGCATGAAAGGGAAATATACTAGCTTTACTATTGACTGTATTTTCTATTTAATATATAAGTAGGTTGAAAGTAAAAAGATATTTCATGCAAACATTATTCAAAGGAAAGTGGGAATGGCTGTATTAACATTAAGTAAGTAGACGTAAGAACAAAGAAAATTATTAAGGTAGAAAGGGTCATTAAATAATGATTACATGGTTGGTGAACCAAGAAGACAACAATCCTAAATGGGTATGTGCCAACAACAAAGCTGCAAAATATGTGAAGCAAAATCATTAGAATTGAAAACAGACAAATGCACAATTATAGTTGGAGTCTTCAAACTCCTCTCTCAACAGCTTATAGAACAATTAGAAAGTCAGCAAAGATATAAAAGAATTCAACAACACTATCAACCAGCAGAATCTAGTGTTTATAAAAACCTCCACCTCACAACAGCAGAATATACATTTTTTTCAAGCATTCCTGGAACATATACCAAGATAAACCATACACTAGATCATAGAACAACTTCAAGAAGTTTAGAAGAATTGAAATCAACAGAAAGATACCAGGAAAATATCCAAACACCCGGAAACAAAGCACACTTCTCAATAATCCATGGGGCAAAAAATAATCAGACTGAAAATAAATATACAACATATCAAAATTTGTGAGACACAGCTAAAAAAGTATTGAGAGGGATGCTTATATCAGAAAAAGTGAAAGATGCTCTATGATCAGAAACAAGGCATGGATAGCTGCTCTTGTCACTCTTTTTCAATGTAACGTAGTACTAGAAGTTCTAGCCAGTATAATAAAGTAAGAAAAATAAATAATAAGCACTTGAATTGGAAAAGACAAAATAAAGCTCTTCCAGTTTGCAGATGGCATGATTGCCTATGTAGAAAATCCCAAAGAATCTACAATAAAACTTCTAGAGTTAATAATTGAGTTCAGTAATGTTGCAAGATACAAGGTCAACCCACAAAAATCAACTGCAGTTTCAAATACTAACTATAAACAATTGCTACAAAAAAATTGAAATACTTGGGTATAAACTTAACAAAATGTAACAAAACATGTACAGGATATGTATGCCAAAAACTACAAAATGCTGATGAAAGAAATCCAGAAGACTTAAATTAATGGAGAGAAATACTGTATTTGTGGATTGGAAATCTCAACCCAGTAAATTGTCAAATCTGCCCCAAATTGGTCTACAGGTTTAATGCAATTTTAATCAAAATTTCAACAAGGGGGCAGGATCCAAGATGGCCAAATAGGAACAGCTCCAGAGTGCAGTTCCCAGCAAGAACAATGCAGAGGGTGAGTGCTCACCACATTTCCAAACAAGTTTTCACTACCCACAGACCAGGAGATTCCTGGGCCAAAAAACACCACGAGTTTTCAGCACGGCTGGTGCCGCAGGTTGGCACACCAAAACTCACACAAATCTGGGTGGCCATTTCAACTGGTGCCTGGAATGCCTGGGAGTTAGAGCTGCCCATTCAACTGAAAGGGAGGGACTGAGACAGGGAGTCAGGTGATCTGGCTTGGCGGGTACCACACCCACAAAACAAGCAATCTGAAATGCTCTGGATTGAGAGTTTTGCAGCAAGTGTAGCTGGACCTGGGACAGTCCAGCTCAGTGGAGGGAAATGCATCCGCCACTACCAAGGCAGCCTGCCAATACTGAGGTGGTTCACACAGCAGCTGGGCAGAACCTGCAGCAGCTCAGGAACACCTCTGCTGGCAGACTGTGACTAGACTACTCCGTGCAGGGCAGGGCATCTTTGAAAAAATGCAGTAGTATGTCAGGAACTTATAAATAAAGCCAACCTTCCTAGGTCAGAGCACCTGGGAAAAGAGGCGGTTATGAGTTCCACTGCAGCAGACTTAAAGGTACCTGCCCAGCAGCTCTGCATGGAACAGTGGAGCTCCCAGCATAGCACTTGAGCTCCTGTAAGGGACAGACTGTCTCCTCAAGCAGCTCCCTGACTCCTGTATACCCAAAGAGACACCTCAGAAAGGAGAGCTCAGGCCGACATCTGGCGGGTACCCTTCTGGGACGAAGATAACAGAAGAAGAAACCAGCAGCAGCCCTTACTGTTCTGCAGCCCAGGCAGGTGATTCCCAGGCCAGCAGGGTTTGGAGTGGACCTCCAGCAGTCCTGCAGCAGAGGGGCCTAACAGTTAGAAGGAAAACTAAGAAACAGAAAGAAATAGCTTCAACATCAACATAAAGGATGTCCACTCAGAGACCCCATCCAAAAGTCACCAACTACAAAGACCACAGGTAGATAAAGCCACTAAGGAAGAAACCAGTGCAAAAAGGATGAAAACACCAAAAACCAAAAGGCCACTCCTCCTCCAAGGAATCACAACTCCTAGCCAGCTAGGGATGAAAGATGGATGGAGAATGAATCTGATGAATTGTCAGAAACAGACTTCAGAAGGTGGGTAATAACAAACTTCCCAGAGCTAAAAGAACATGTGCTAACCCAATGCAAAGAAACTAATAACCTAGAACAAAGGTTAGATGAGATGCTAACTAGAATAAACAGCTTAGAATATAAGCGACTTGTTGGAGCTGAAAAACACAGCACGAGAACTTCACAAAGCATACACAAGTTTCAGTAGACGAATCGACCAAGCAGAAGAAAGGATATCAGAGATTGAAGATCAACTCAATGAAATAAAATGAGAAGGCAAGACTAGAGAAAAAGAGTGAAAAGAAATGAACAAAGCCTCCAAGAAATATGGGATTATGTGAAAAGAACTAATCTACGTTTGATAGGTGTACCTGAATGTGAGAGAGAGAATGAATCCAAGCTGGAAAACACTCTTGAGGATATTATCCAGAAGAACTTCCCCAACCTAGCAAGGCAGGCCACCATTCAAGTCCAGGAGATACGGAGAACACCACACAGATATTCCTCAAGAAGAGCAACCCCAAGGTACATAATCATCAGATTCACCAGCATTGAAATGAAGGAAAAAATGCTAAGGGCAGCCAGAGAGAAAGGTCGGGTTACCCACAAAGGGAAGCTCATCAGACTCACAGCAGATCTCTCAGCAGAAACCCTACAAGCCAGAAGAGAGTAGGGAGCCAGTATTCAACATCCTTAAAGAAAGGAACTTTCAACCTAGAATTTCATATCCAGCCAAACTAAGCTTCATAAGCAAAGGAGAAATAAAATCCTTTACAGACAAGCAATTGCTGAGAGATTTCATCACCACCAGGCCTGACTTACAAGAGCTCCTGAAAGAAGCACTAAACAAGAAAAGGAACAACCAGTACCAGCCACTCCAAAAATTTACCAGATGGTAATAAAGACCATTGACACAATGAAGAAAATGTGTCAACTAATGGGCAAAACATCTGGCTAGCATCAAAATGGCAGGATCAAATTCACACATAACAATATTAACCTTAAATGTAAATGGGCTAAATACCCCAATCAAATGACACAGACTGGCAAATTGGATAAAAAGTCAAGACCCATCAGTGTGCTGTATTAAGGAAACCCATCTCATGTGCAAGGACAAACACAGGCTGAAAATAAAGGGATAGAGGAAGATTTATCAAGCAAATGGAGAGCAAAAAAAAAGCAGGAGTTGCAATCCTAGTCTCTGATGAAATGGACTTTAAACCAACAAAGATCAAAAGAGACAAAGTAGGGAATTACATAATGGTAAAAGGATCAGTGCATCAAGAAGAGCTAACGATCCTAAATATATATGCACACAATATAGGAGCACCCAGGTACATAAAGCAAGTTTTTAATGACCCGGCCTACAAAGAGACTTAGACTCCCACACAATAATAGTGGGAGACTTTAATACTCCACTGTCTATTAGATCAACAAGACAGAAAATTAACAAGGATATCCAGGACTTGAACTCAGATGTGGACCAAGCAGACCTAATAGACATCTGCAGAAATCTCCACCCCAAATCCACAGAATATACATTCTTCTCAGCACCACATTGCACCTACTCTAAAATTTACCACATAATTGGAAATAAATCACTCCTCAGCAAATGCAAAAGAATGGAAATCATAACAAACAGTCTCTCAGATCACAGGGCAATCAAATTAGAACTCAGAATTAAGAAACTAACTCAGAACAGCACAACTTCATGGAAACTGAACAGCCTGCTCCTTAATGTCGATTGGATAAACAATGAAATGAAGGCAGAAGTAAAGATGTTCTTTGAAACCAACCAGAACGAAGACACAACATACCAGAATCTCTGGGACACATTTAAAGCAGTGTCTAGAGGGAAATTTATAGCAACAAATGCCCACCAGAGAAGCAAGGAAAGATCTAAAATCCACATCCTATTGTCAAAATTGAAAGAGCTAGAGGAGCAAGATGAAAAAAAAACTCAAAGCTAGCAGAAGACAAAAAATAAGATCAGAGCAGAATTGAAGGAGATAGAGACACAACAAACCCTTCAAAAAATCAATAAATTCGGGAGATGGTTTTTCAAAAAGATCAACAAAATAGACCACTAGCTAGACTAATAAAAAAGAAAATGGAGAAGACTCAAATAGATGCAATAAAATTTGAAAAAGGGGATATCACCACCAATTCCACAGAAATACAAACTACCATCAGGGATTACTACAAACTACCATCAGGGATTACTACAAACAACTCTATGCACATAAACCAGTAAACCTAGAAGAAATGGATAAATTTGTGGACACTTGCACCCTCCCAAGCCTAAACCAGGAAGAAGTTGAAACCTTGAACAGACCAATAACAAGGGCTGAAGTTGAGGCAGCAATTAATAGCCTACCAACCAAAAAAAGTCCAGGTCCAGACGGGTTCACAGCTGAATTCTACCAGACATACAAGGAGGAGCTGGTACCATTCCTTTGAAACTATTCCAAATGATACAAAAAGAAGGAATCCTTCCCAAATCATTTTATGAGACGAACATCATCCTGATACCAAAACCCGACAGAGACTCAACAAAAAAAGAAAACTTCAGGCCAGTATCCAATATTTTACATAATTCTATTTTCTCTCTCTTCTTACAGTGTCAACTATACTTCTTTTAAATTTTTTAGTGGTTGTCCCACAGTTTAAGATATACCTTACTATAAGTCTACCTTCAAATAACATTATGCCACTTTACATGTAGTACAGGTGCCTCATAACAGAGTATTATCAAATCTTCTCTCCAATCCTTTGTGACATTGCTATTTATTTCACTTATCCATATGCTATAATCAATCAATACATTGTTGCTATTGTGACTTCAAACAGTTATCTTTGGGCTGGGCAGAGTGGCTCATGCCTGTAATCCCAGCACTTTGGGAGGCTGAGGCAGGCAGATCACCTGTGGTCGGGAGTTCGAGACCAGCCTGACCAACACGGAGAAACCCCCTTCTCTACTAAAAATACAAAATTAGTGGGGCATAGTGGCACATGTGCCTGTAATTTCAGCTACTAGGGAGGCTGAGGCAGGAGGCGAGCCATTGTACTCCAGCCTGGGCAACAAGAGCGAAACTCTTGTCTCAAAAAAAAAAAAAAAAAAAAAAGTTATCTTTTAGATCAGCCAAAAATTAAAAAATTTTTAAAAAATAAAATATTTTATTTTACCTTCATATATTCCTTCTCTGACAGCCTACACTCATTCTTTCTTTCTGTGGAACTGACTTTCTGATCACTACAACTTTTTCTCCCTGAAGAACTCCTTTTAACATTTCTTGCAGGGCCAATCGGTTTTCATTTCTGTCAGTTTTTGTTTTGTTTTTCTGAGAAAATGGTTTCACTTTTACTTCTGAAGGATACTTTCACTGGATATAGAATTGTGGGCTGGTGTTTTCATTTTTCTTTCAAGACTAACTATTTCACTCTACTCTCTTGTTTTTTGCGTGTTTCCTATGAGAAGTCTGATGTAATTCTTATCCTTATTCCTTTATAAGTTGTTTTCTATCCCTCTCTTGTCTTTCAAGATTTTTTTCCTTTGTTTTTCTGCAGTTTTGCTAGAGGGGACTGGAGTAGGTAAGAGCAATGCACTTCCCCAGCTCAGATAAGGCCCTTAGAAAAATATTTTCCCCCATTTTATCCTATGTTAATTTTGCCCTGTATTATGTTTTATCCTATTTTGTCTTATGTTAAGGGGAAGGCTCTGGGCATATTTCACAATGATTATGTTTTACTCTCCCCAGCAGATCCACAGGATAATTTTACTCAGATTTTTACTGTAAGAACTTGTTGGGTTTTTTTTCTGAAGGTAAAGACAACAAAATGTTGGAGTTTTCCCTATGCCTGTAGTCCTCAATTTGTCATTCTCATAGTAGTCTACACTCAGCCTCCAGCAATTAGTTAAAATTTTCAGTTGTGGTACTCCTACTAGTTTATGACTCCAGTGACTCAACCAGGCAAGCAAATTGCAGCTACATCTCTCTGAATATTTCTGACTCTCCAGATTTCAGGGTGGTGGTTTTCCCTACAACTTTGTCTGAAGAATTCATAAAAAGTCATTGATTTTAAGTTTGTCTAGCTTCTTCTTGTAAGGACGAGAGTGATGACATCCAATATCTTGTCAGAACTTAAATCAGAATAATGTTTCAAAATTTATGGAAAAGACGCAGGTCCTAGAATAGCTACAACAATTTTGAAAAAGAGTAATAAAGTTGGAGGAATCACTCTCCCTAACATTAAGGCTAACTATATAGCTATGGTAACCAAGACCATGCAGTATTGATAGATGGGTTAGGTATATAGATCAATGGAACAGAATAGAGAACCCAGAAAGAGACCCACATAAATATCCCCAACTGAATTTTAACAAAGATACAAAAGTAATTTGAGGAAGGAACAACTGGACATTCATATGCAAAACAAACAAAGTTTAACTTAAACCTTAACACCTTATGTAGACATTATCTCAAAATGGATCATGTAAGTTTGTAAAACAGAAAACTAAACATATTTTAGAAAACTGGAGAAAATCTTCCAGATCTAAGGCTAGGCTACAGATTCTTTGACTCAACACCAAAAGCATGATCCATAAAAGGAAAAAATAATTGGTAAATTGTAACTCACTAAAGTTTTGTTCTGTGAAAGATCCTGTTAAATATGAAAATACAAGCTATAAACTGGAAGAAAATATTTGTAAATCATATCCAACAAAGAATATACAAATAACTCTCAAAACACAATAGAATAAAAAAAATCTTATTAGAAAATAAGCAACAAATAGCAACAGACATTTCACTGAAGAGGATATACAGATGGAAAATAGGCACATGAAAAGTTCAACATCACTAACTATTAAAGAAATATAAGTTAATACCATAATATGATATTACAATACATCCATGCATGGATCTTTCATACATTGCTTGTGGGTAATGGTATGACCACTCTGGAAAATGGCTTAGTGGTTTCTTACAAAACTAATTGTACACCAACTATGCTATTCAGCAATAATATTACTGGGTATGTATCTCAGAGAAATAAAAATATACATCCATACAAAACCTATACATAAATGTTCATAGCAGAGCTGTTTTCAATGATCAAAAAACAGAAACAACCCAGGTGTTTAGTAAATAGGTGAATGGTTAAAAAAAAAAAAAAAAACTATGGTACATCCATACTATGGAATATCAGTCAATGATAAAAAAAAAAAAAAAAAAAAAGAATGAACTACTAATATACACAACTTGGATGGATCTCATTGGCATTATGCTAAGTGAAAAATGGCATTCCCAAAAGGTCACTGTTAGGTTCCAGGTAGATGGGAAATGGCTTTATTCAGCAGCTTCCTCACACTTTTGGTGCTGCATTTATGTACCTCACAGACAAAAATGGCTCAGAGCCAGGTGATGAGCATTCCCATGTTATGGCTACATAGCTATAATTATATAATACATGAGGTCGTGCACCTGCACTCCAATCCCACTATGTCATACTGTGCCGGATGTGTGCTTCGGCCTGTACTTGACTACAGCACAGCCATTGTCCTTATAGTCACATACTGATTCCATTTATCTGATACTCTCAAAAATGATAAAATTAAAAAGATGGAGAATTGATTGGTGCTGTCTAAATGTTAGGAGTGTTGGTGGGGGGAATTGTGACTATAAAGAGGTAGCATAAGGAAGATATTTGTGGTGATGGAATAGTTTTGTTTCTGGATTGCAGTGGTGGTTACAAGAATACAGATGTGATTAAATGACATTGAATTACACATACACTTAGCACCAATGGCAATTTCCTGGTGTTGGTATAGTACTATAGTTACATAAGATGTGTCCATTGGGAAAAATTGAGTGAGGGATTCACAGGACCTCTCTGTATTACATTTACAACTTCATGTGATTCTATAATTATATCAATAAAATATTTTAAAAAATAGCTTACAGTGGGCCGGGCACAGTGGCTCACGCCTGTAATCCCACACTTTGGGAGGCTGAGGCGGGTGGATCACGAGGTCAAGAGATCGAGACCATCCTGGCCAACATGGTGAAACCCCATCTCTACTAAAAATACAAAAAAATTAGCTGGGCGTGGTGGTGCACACCTGTAGTCCCAGCTACTTAGGAGGCTGAAGCAGGAGAATTGCTTGAACCCGGGAGGTGGAGGTTGCAGTGAGCTGAGGTTGTGCCACTGCACTCCAGCCTAGTGCCTGGTGACGGAGTGAGACTGTCTCAAAAAAAAAAAAAAAAAAAAATACGTTACAGTGGAGAAATCTGGCAGTAATTTCCTTAACCAGAGAATCAAGACTAACATCACTGGCAAGTTTATGTTCATATCTTGAACCCCTTATATACTGTGTGATAAGAAATACACTTCACCTCTGTGCTATCCTTCCCCAAAATATATAATCCCAGCCTAATTATGAGAAAACATTACACAAACCCAAATTGGGGGATATTCTACAAAGTACAGACCGTTTATCATTAAAATTGTTGAGATGATGAAAATCAAGGAAGCATTAATAAATTTCCATAGATTGGAAGCAAATAAGAAGATACGAATAAATGCAACACAATATTCTGGATTGAATCCTGGGACAGGAAGAGGACATTAGTGGGAGAATGGATGAGGTACATTATACAAAATAACTGATAAGTACTCTTCAAGGTGTCAAGATTATTAAATATATAAAACAATGGACAAACTGCCATAGATTGGAGGAGACAATGAAATTTGAAATACTGAATTTGACCCTGAAAAGAAAATGCAGTGTAGTGGAGAAACTGGTAAAATGCAAATAAAAACTATAGTGAATCATATTGTACCAAAATTCATTTCTTAGTTTTGTTAACTCTATGATGGTTATGTAAGATGTTGACATGAAGAATGCTGGATAAAGTGTGTGCAGCAGGTGTTTGCTGTTTTTGCAACTTTTCTGTCATTTTAAAATTATTTCAAAATAAACTTTTAAAGAAAGCCTCCTGGGAGATTCTAATATGTAGCCAGAGCTGAGAACCACTGCTCCCTCATGCATTTGGTGCTGCTTCATGGGTTTCCACTATACTCTCTTACTCTGCCCTTGCTCCATCAAAATTGTTGTGCTCTGAAGGGATTTGTTTTCAACTGGCTGCTGGCCTAAATAGGATGGGGCAAAAAAATTAAAATGTTTCTACCGCTATCCCAGTGGGAAACTAATTTCAAAGTTAATAGCACATGGGCGCTATTCAACTATAGCCAGGTGTCATTGTACGGTAAGAATTTCCACCTCAGAGATTCATTCCTTTTCGTAAAGAATTGTTACATCATGATTTTTCAGGCAGCACTTGTGGATGTCGGCATATGAATTCAGTAAGAATTGTGGGTCGTGCGAACTGGTGTATCAGGGCTTTTTCTGTAATACCACAAAACACTGGGCCTCTATGGAGGAGAGAGCTAAATTTGTCGAGTCTCCTACAATCCATTTTAACTCTCTATACCGGGAAAGAAAGCCCTTGCTTTGAGGCGGGAGGCTAGTATTGTAGGTAGTTAGAGCCAGGTACTTAAAGACAGCAAAAAGCAAGGATGGCCTTAGAGAGTGATGTCCTGGTCGTAGAGAACTGCCTTAACTAGAGATAGTCCACATCTTGAATAGCAAACTCCTGTTGCTATGACAGTTTCCAAGAGCACACTTGTCTCATCAGAGCGTGGGGCTTATTCAGTTGGCTCCACCCTCTTCCTGGAGCGCTCTGTTTATTAAAAGGGCCCTGCCCTTTATTTTACTAGGATTAGTCATTATGGGTTGGCGAACTGCCCTTTTTCTCCCTCCTCTCCAGCTTTTCATCTGCACCCTAGAAGCAAGGGCTGTGCCTTTGGGCCTGCTGAGAGTTCTTCAAGAGAGCTGATCTGAGAGAAAATTAAGAACAGCTACGAGTAGGCACAATGCCTTCATATGCCTCTAGCAAAAAAGGCAGCTCAGATACTCCAAGAACAAGAGAAAAATAATGAGAGTTGGAGCAAGGAGCTGAGACAGGGGAACTGTGCAGAGGCTAATTACTGGAGATTAGGTTCAGGGCAAAAGTGCTTACTGAGATATTGGAACTCTTAGGACATTATTCTAGTGTTTAGCACCTGGAGTCGATAGACTTAACAGCTAAAACTAAACTGGGGTAGACTGGTGAAAGCTGTGAAAATGCCCTGAGGCAGCTTATACTTAGGAATAACATTAGCAAGCAAATGATTAGAGACTGAGCTTCTTTGCACAGTAAGTTACAAATTGGACCCTTTGCATACTTTTCCCTGTTGTTTTGTATGGGATTGCATGGTTTACATGTGAAAGTAAATGTATTTATTTTTTGGTTTGTTTATTCTAAAGACATAAATTTCTATACATAAAATATTGACATTTATTTGGAGTAGTATATCCTTATGAAACTAAATGATAAACTTGTGGAGTGTGAAGGGACGTCAGAGCTGACATACTTGGACAATAATTTTACAAATGAGGAATTTTGAAGCCTAAGGAATTATGGAATATATAGGTAACATGAAGCAGGAATCAACAGTTACAAAGAAGATCATTCAGAAATATCAGCTACGACAAATATGAGTTGAAATAAACAACTTGATCGAGGGATCACATAGCCATTATGTAACAGAGTTGTAGTTGGAAGTTAGGTCTCCCATTTCCAGCCAAATGCTATTTTCACCCCACACCTGTTATACTTAATTTAGCCTTGCCCAGAGAGAATCCAAACTTCTGTTCCTTTATTACCGCTAGTGACTGTCAGTGACTATCACAGGTAGCAAGCAGACTATCAGAGATGAATCAAACTGCCTCTACAGAATTTTCTAAGAATCCTTAGCATACTAATCATGATGTATAAAAGTCACAGTGGAAAGCTAAATACCAAGATGTACTTTGTTTGGCATTTATTTTATTAAATCTTTTTTCTCTGTGCCATCCTTAAATATGGTAATGTTGCTCTGTTTAGCAGTGTTTAAAAAACATTGTATTTTTAAGTTTAAATAGCAACAACTCACAGTATTTAGTTATGTTATCTAATTCAAGAAACTACACACAGAACTGATACTTCAAGCTATGCAACCACAGCAGTAACAACCACAGTGATGCCTTATCTTATTTGCAGGGTTGTCTCTTTGATGGGTGAATGAACCTTTGGAAGGGTGAATGTATAACCTAAACCTAATAGAATGAGAGTAGGGTCACTGACATTAGTCTGAGAAATCTGTTTTGAAGTTGTAACCAAAGTGGTCTCCTCAGTCAAAAAATTGCAGTAAGTATTAATAAATAACCTTAGAAGTTACTGAGCAGCAGTCTTCTTAAATAACATACATTTTGAGGAGTAAAACTACCCCAAAAGAAAGGCAACAATCTTAATATACTAGACGAAGCAGAATGAATGAACTAATAAAAACAATGATTGGAAACAAACTAGAATATAATTGAAAAGCTAAGAGACAATGTTGGTAACATGAAGCAGGAATAGTTACAAAGAAGATTATTCAGAAATAGCCACTATGAAAAATATAAGTCAAAATAACTTGATAGGGATTAATAACAACAGATAGGGATGAAGAATTAATTAATGACCTGGAATACTAGATTGAACAACTTTCCCAGAAGGCATCAGAAAGGGATAAATAGTTGGGAAATATAGGAAAAATACTTCAGAGGTATATATAACAGAAGGAGAAATGTCAAATCAGTTTAATAAGAGTCCTAGAAAGAGAGAGGGAGAAAAGTATATGGAGGAGATGTAATTATTTGAACAAACAAAGACCAAGAATTCTGCAATCTTAGGGGAGTATGGATGATCTCAGTTTAAAAGGATTCAGAGTTTGCCAAGCAGTACATATGAGACAAAGCGTATATTTAAACACATAGTAGTAAAATTTAAAAATATCAAAGAAAGAAGCCTTTCCAGGAAGAAAAGACAGATTACCTACAAAGGAACAAAATCGTATTGACATCTCAGTACTCAAAAGCAACCCAAATAGAAGAAAACTGGATCGTTGATTTTCGGTATGGAGGGGGAAAACTTGGAACCTAGAATTTTATACCCAAGTAAGTATCATTTATATGTAAGAATGAAATATTCTGAGGTGTCCAAGGCCTCAAAAAGTTTACCACAAAGACTGTCTTTGAAATAAGTTCAATGAAAGAGTATTTATAATAAATATGAGTGAGTCGATATCCCCAGAATCTTCTCGTTAATGTTCCTTTAATTTCTCAGATCTGTCAAACTTCCTCTTACTGTGACATCTCCAGGATAGAATTCATTTGAGGGAGCCAGAGTCTGGAGTTTGCATGCTATTGTGTAAGAATCTCAATTGGCTCATTTTTGCTTTCATTACAATCTTATCTTTCCTGCTAAGCTTATGAACTACCTGAGGACACAATATTGTTCATTTCTGTATTCACAGTAGTACCTTTCTCAGGGTTCTGCACATGGGAGGTATTTATTAAATCTCTGTGCCAGAAAGGAAGAGAGGAAAAGAGGAAGGGAGAAAGTTATAGGCTGAAAGATGAAGCTAGGGCTGCTTCCATTCAAGAGAATGGTTGTTCTCTCTGGTTTTTGTGCACAGAGGATTAAGTGACATCCCAATGTGTGTCAATATTTTGCACTTCAGCAGATTATCTCCTGTATTAAGTCTGACTATGAGTGACTTGAAGATAATTGAACATTATTCGTTTCACCATCAAAATATTAAAAGCAGCTTAGTTTGAATCCACTTGAATTAATCGTTTACTTGGTTCTCCATGACACTTAAGCTCCCACTGAGTCATTCATGATGAAAAATTATATGCTTGCATACCAGTAAACATTCCCAGGCCAGGAATAAGAATGGAAAGTAATCCACAAGGGATTCTGGGGTGGTTTTTTGTGGGGGGAAATTTTTCAGTGCATCTCCACAGAGTTGGTGAAAAACCTCTCTTCCTCCCTCTTCAGTGAGGCAATTCCTTTGGCTAATCTGTGGTTCTATAACAAGTGCCCACTGAGGCGGTGTGGGTGATACACACCTATCAGCGTCCAAACTCTAAGATCTGTCTTGAATTGGACACCTTGCTTTCCAGGAAAGAAGTGGGTGGGTGGTTGGTTAGTGTTCCACACTTACTTTCCCTTGACATTATTTGTTGGCATTTAGAGACAGGCAGAACAAGAGACATCAAGGTTGAGAGGGGCATCAGAGTTATTTCTTTTCCCTTCTATAAACAAATGCCTTCTTTTCCATCCATGTAAAAAGCATTTGCAGATGTTTAAGATGCTTGCCTGTGAACTATTTTCAGACTTTCAATAGTTATTTTATTGCAAATCCCAAAGAAAAGGCACTGGGCAGAGCAGAAAATGGCAGTGACAGATCCCCAAAACAAATATATGACACATGCACATCCTGGAGGCCAACATTATCACATCAGCAAATGCCAGCGGAGTTCCTCCTCACCATTATCTCCTCCATGTTTTCTCACCCCAATTCAGTTTTTGGTAATGTGTTTTTATAATAACATTGAGTTGAAGTTGTTAGCAGCAATTTTGGCATATGGAATTAATTGAATTATTTCTCAGGTAGTTGGAATTCTCACTAAAAATTTCAGAAGATCATGTAACATTTGAGTGCCACATGGATTTAATTCAGTATATAGTCACGAAGCACCTGCTCAGTGCAAGGTCAGCCCTGGGCAATGCTTACGTACACTTATCAGTGTGAAGGAAGTGCCAAGGGAAGAGTACAAATGAACTGGAGGTTCAAAGCAGGGATAAGATATCTTGGTAGAACAAAAGGAAAGACTTCTTGAAAAGGTACCCTTGGGGACTAGACATAAACAACAGATACAATTTCTACAGGCAGAGGCATGTTAGGAGGCAGAAACAGCTTGAGCAAAAGTAACAAGGTGGGAGATCATAGGATCCATTTAGGGCTGTAATAGCCCCTATGTATTGAATCATGACTGTGCCATGCATAGTGTTAAGTGTTTTACATGCATTCTCTTATTTAATTGCCACAGCAGTGTCATTCATTCTAGGTAGTATCATTCCTACTTTACAAACTAGGAGAATAAAGCCCAGAACAGTTACGTAACTTGGTCACCTGCTAAGAGATGGCAGAACAGGAATTCAAACCAGGTGTATCAGACTCCAAAGCCTAGCTTTTTAGCCACTAAACTTTATGCCTCAGAAACAAACATGTGACTGGGAAGAAAGGGTAGGACCATGTTGTGAAGAGCTTTAGGCTTTAGATGCTAAGTGAAGGATCCTGAACTTAAAAGTGTCAGATTGTGAAATAAAAGGGAAAGTTGTTTTCCTGTAACAGGAAATGAACAGTCAATAAGAGGTCAACAGGTTAGAGACCAATGACCAGGTTTAAAACTTCTCTTTCCTCATTTGTTTTGTACCTTCCTGGGAGGAGAATGGATTGAGTAGGAAAGAAACCTCCCTGTTCCTCTTAGAGCTTTTGTATAGAATTTCCACTTCTTTGGTGTCCTTTTTGTTTTGTTCAATTCCTCACTATTGTGCATGGTCTTACTTCTGAGGAGAGAAGGTCAGAATCTGAAATTCTGTGGCCAACTAGAAAATTGATTGCTTAAATTTCAGTTCCTATTGCATTATATTGGATAACTGAAGCCCCTGTTATCTTTTTTATTAATTTTTAATTAGTTTTGGTCTTTTATGTTTAGCTTCTTAGTCACAAAAATATAATTCATTAATTGTCCATGAATATAATTATCCTCTTCAATCTTGTCTAGAAACTGGAAGGCCCTGTTGCCCTCACTGGTGGTTAGCTACCTCTTTACCAACCTCGGTGTGGGATCCTGAAGGAACAATTACTTGGAGTCTTGCCTTCTGACTGACCCTGGCACTTCCCCATGTGGCCCTGCATGGTGTGGCATGGTGTTCCCCCTCCCTTTGGAATTGTGAGTAGCAAACTATCTTCTCTCTCTTTCTTTCTTTCCCTTCCTCCCTTTCTCCCTCTCTCTCTCGCTTCCTTCTTTCTTTCCTTCCTTCTTTCCTTCCTTCCCTCCCTCCCTCCCTCCCTCCCTCCCTCTCTTCCTTCCTTCTTTCTTTCCCTCCCTCCCTTCCTTTCTTCCTTTCTTTCCCTCCCTCCCTCCCTCTCTCTCTCTTTTCTTTTCTTTCTTTCATCTGTCTCACTTGGTTGCCCAGGCTGAAGTGCAGCAGCATGATCTCAGCTCACTGCTCACTGCAAACTTTGCCTCCCAGGTTCAAGCAATTCTCCTGCCTCCTGAGTAGCTGGGAGTACAGTTGTGTTTCACCACAGCTGGCTAGTTTTGTATATTTAGTAGAGATGGGATTTCACCATGTTGGCCAGGCTGGTCTCAAACTCCTGACCTCAAGTGATCCGCCCACCTTGGCCTCCCAAAGAGCTGGGATTACAGGTGTGAGCCACCACACCTGGCCACAAACTATCTTTTCAATAACAGATGCCTCCTGATCTTTGGCCTTACTCCACCTGAATAAAAATAGCAGTCCCTAACCTTTTTGGCACCAGGGACCAGTTTCGTGGAGAACAATTTTTCCACGGACCAAAAGCGGGGACTGGGGAGATGGTTTCAGGATGAAACTGTTCCATATCAGATCATCAGGCATTGGAGTCTCATAAGGAGCTGGCAACCTAGATCTCTTGCATGTGCAGTTCACAATAGGATTTGTGCTCCTATGAGAATCTAATGATGCCACTGATCTGACAGGAGACAGAGCTCAGGCAGTAATGCTGGATTGCCTGCTGCTCACCGCCTGCTGTGTGGCCAGTTTCTAACAGGCCAAGGACTGGTACTGGTCCTGGGGGTTGGGAACCCCTGTTTTAAAAGACCCAAAACTGTGTCAGTGCCATCAACCAAATCTAGAGGGTGGGAAATTCTGCAGGAAAAATGGCCTGATTGTTTACTAACTTAATTACTTAAAATATAACTTTTATTGTTATTGCAAATTTGCTTTCTTTGATTAATAATGAGACTGAATTTTGTATATTTGTTTAGCAGTTATATTTCTTCTTGGGAGGAAGTGAATTAAGTATTCCTGCCCATTGTTCATTTACTCAGAATGTATTTTAAAGCAAACTGGATCAAAATGTTTCATGGACTTAAGTTTAAACTATGAACTATAAAACTTTTAGAGGAAAACATAGGAAAAATTTTTCAGATCTAAGGTTTGGTAAAGAATTATTAGACTTGATACCCAAAACATGATCTATAAAAGGAAATGTTTGTAAATTAGAGCTCTTAAAGAGAAAACTTAAAAAAAAAATTAAAAGTTAAAAAATTTAGAATTTTTGCTCCCATGAAAGAATCTGTTAAGGGAATAAATGACAAGCTACAGACAAGTAGAAAATATTTGTGAACTACAAATGCAACAAATGATTCATATCTGGGATGTACAAAGAATCTCACAACAGGAAAAAAATCCAATTAAGAGATGAGCAAAAGATATGAAGAGACATTTCACCAAATAGGATTCACAGATGGCAAATAATTACATGAAAAGATGTTCAATATCATTAGGCATCAGAGAATGCAAATTACCATAATGAGATGTCACTACATATATATTAGAATATCTAAAATGAAAAATAGTGATAACACCAAATGCTGGTGAAGATGTGGAGAAACTCAGTCTCTCATACATTGTTTGTGGAAATTCAAAATGGTACAACCACTCTGAAAGAAAGTATGGATATTTCTTTAAAAACTGAACATGCAATACCATAAAACCTAGGAATTTCACTCCTGGACATTCATTCTAGATAAATGAAAACTCATATGCACATGAAAATATGTACACAAATGTTCATAGCAGTTTTATTCATAATAACCCTAAACTGGAAACAACCCAAATGTTGTCAAATGGGGGAATGGATAAACAAACCCTAGTACATCCATACTGTGGACTATTACTTGACAAATCTTGCATGGATATTAAGGATTTGATGTTTAGTGAAAAAAGCCAATTTCAAAAGGTCAATACCATATGGTTCCCATTATATAACTCTCTTGAAATGATAAAATACAGTGATGGAGAATAGTTGTTGCCAGGGGACAGGAACAACAATGAGGAGTGGGCATGATTATAAAGGTGATAAAGGAGTAGCATGAGGGGAATGCCTTTGTGGTGGTGCAAGCAGTCTTTTGATTGCGATGTTTATTGCATGAATCTACACATGTGATAATATTGCACAGGTCTATACCCCACTCACATACATGAGCGCATTTAAATACTGGTGAAAATTGAAAAGCTCTGTAATTTAGTTAATTGTATTTTCCTATAATCACCTAAGATGCACCATTAGGGAAAGCCAGGGGAAGCATTCAGTGGACTCTGTAAACTATTTTTGCAACCTCCTATAAGTCTATAATTATTTCAAAAGAAAAAACTTCCAAAGCAATGCTAAAATTTTAATTGGAATAGCATTGAATTACCCATTAATTTGGGGGTCATTGACACCTTTACAATGTTAAGTCTTCCCAGGTTCATTCTATTTGTTGCCTTTAAAAATGTTTTTCATTTATCCAAATAACACTTTCATCAACCAAGATAAGGTAAAATAATTTAATGTTATCCTATTTCAAGTTTAAAACAATTTTTGAAAGCATTTTTTTTCCAAATTCTTTGTATGACATAAAAGTTCTTGGCTTTTTAGATATTTCTTTTTACAGTAGTTTTTAGTGTTTGCTCTCTGAATTAATAGTATGCATATCTCTAACTTTTCAGTCTAAGTAAAGAAGATATAAGATTTTATATAAAATGTAGAAAACTTAAAATATTAGAGGTCAGTTTAACCACTCCCTATTCTTTTTCTATAGTTGTGAAATGTAGTACGTCTACATGTGAAGCCTACAAGTAAATGTCCTAAGTTTTGGTCTAAGGAATGCTACGTATTTTAAGAAATTAAGAGGAATGAAATGGCTTTTTAAATATTTACCCACATATTTCTAATTTCTGCCTTATTTTGTAAATTAATATATGCACTTCCTTCTGGATTCATCTTCCTTCAGCCTCGTGAAGAACTTCCTTTTGTTAAGAAGTTGAGCAGTATCTAGGCAGCATTGGCGTGGTTAATGCAGCTAATAGGATCACTTGTCTAGCTGCTAGGTCAGCTTGTCACATTTTCATAGATCCAGCCAGTAACGATAAACGAGGCCAAATAGATTCAGTTTATTACTTAGACACCAACAGCAAGATCAGTGTAGCATTACCTACTCGTATTCATAGTCCAGCAGGATTACACTGAACCGAGAGAACCAGGTGATGATATGAATAACAGTTTGCTCTGCCACTGAGAAACCAACTCTAGACTATAGCCAAACATGTTTATGCAGCTGTATCATAAGGGAGGGGGACAAGATGGAAAGTTCTGTGCTCACTGACATTAGGGAGATGGATGAAAAACAGCCTTGGGATGGTTCCTCATCAGACTGTTTACATTCCTTTGTTCCAAGAGGAGTTGCATGGTGTTCTCCAAAGACCCCGTTAGACTATGGTAAAGCCTTGCCTAAGTGGTCCATATGGAGACTAAAATGATCATTGGGGCACCATGCAGTAGAGCTCTTCTCCTACAACCTTAGGATTTCTTGTGGTTCAGATTTGCTGGCAAATAATTTTTTTCTTTATTTTTTAACACTTTCACTATTTTATCTTTTTAAAATTTTTGTGGGTACATAGCAGGTGTACATATTTATGGAATGCATGGGCTATTTTGATACAGGCACACAATGTGTAATAACCACACCCGGGCAAAGGAAACAAACAGTCAACAAAGTGAAGAGACAACCCATACAATGGGAGAAAATATTTGCAAACTATCCATCTGACAAGGGATTAATAACAATAATTTTTAAAATTTTTGTTGTATCTGAAAGTATCTTTGTTTTGCCTTCATTCTTAAAAAATATTTTTCCTGAGTATGGAATTCTGGGTTGACTTTTTAAAAAATATTTTAATTTTTGTAGGTACAGAATAGGTGTATCTATTTACAGGGTACATAAGATGTGTGATTATCACATCATGTAAAATGGGCTATCCATCCCCTCAAGCATTTATCATTTATATTACAAACAATCCAACTATACACTTAGTTATTTTTAAATGTATAATTACATTATTTACTATAGTCACCCTCCTGTGCTATCAAATACTAGGTCTTATTCATTCTTTCAAACTATTTTTTTGTTTCCACGAACCATCCCTACCTGCCACCCACCCTTTTACCACCCTTCCAAGCCTTTGGTGACCATCTTTTTCTCTCTGTCTCTATGCGTTCCATTGTTTTGATTTTTAGATCACACTAGTAAGTGAGAACATGTAATGTTTGTCTTTCTGTGCCTGGCTTATTTCATTTAGCATAATGAACTCAAGTTCTATCCATGTTGTTGCAAATGACAGGATCTTGTTCTTTCTTATGGCTGAATAGTACTCTGTTGTGTATAAGTGCCACATTTTCTTTTTTTTTTTTTTTTTTTTTTGGGGACGGACTTTCGCTCTTGTTACCCAGGCTGGAGTGCAATGGCTCAATCTCGGCTCACCACAACCTCCGCCTCCTGGGTTCAGGCAATTCTCCTGCCTCAGCCTCCTGAGTAGCTGGGATTACAGGCACGTGCCACCATGCCCAGCTAATTTTTTGTATTTTTAGTAGAGACGGGGTTTCACCGTGTTGACCAAGATGGTCTTGATCTCTTGACCTCGTGATCCACCCGCCTCGGCCTCCCAAAGTGCTGGGATTACAGGCTTGAGCCACTGCGCCCGGCCCACATTTTCTTTATCCATTCATCTATTGATGAATACTTGGGTTGCTTCCAAATTTTTGGCTCTTGTGAACAGTGCTACAACAAACATGGGAGTGCACATATCTCTTTGATCTGCTGATTTCCTTTCTTTTAGTTATGTACCCAGCAGTAGGCTTGCTGGATCATATGGTAGCTCTATTTTTAGTTTTTTGAGAAACCTCCAAACTGTTTGTAATAGTGGTTGTACTAATTTATATTGCCATCAAGAGTGTACAATGGTTCCCTCTTCTGTACATCCTCACCAGCATTTGCTATTGCCTGTCTTCTGGATATAAGCCATTTTAACTGAGGTGAGGTGTTATCTCATTGAAGTTTTTTTTTTCCATTTATTTATTTTATTGCATTTTAGGTTTTGGGGTACATGTGAAGAACATGCAAGATTGTTGCATAGGTAGTTTTTATTAGCACTTCTCTGCTGACCAGTGGTGTTGCACAACTTTTCATATGCCTGCTTGCCATTTGTATGTCTTCATTTGAAAAATGTCTACTCAGGTCTTTTGCCCATTTATTAATCAGATTAACAGATATTTTCCTGTAGAGTTATTTGGGCTTCTTATATAGTCTGGTTTTTAATCCCTTGTCAGGTAGGTACTTTGCAAATATTTTCTCCCATTCTGGGGGTGGTCTCTTCACTTTGTTGATTGTTTTCTTTGTTGTGCGGAAACTTTTTAAACTTGATGTAATCCCATTTTTCCATTTTTGCTTTGGTTTCCTGTGCTTGTGGAGTATTACTCAAGAAATTTTTGCCTAGACCAATGTTCTAGAGAGTTTCCCTGATGTTTTCTTATAGTAGTTTCATAGTTTGATGTCTTAGATTAAGTCTCTAATCCATTTTGATTTGATTTTCATTTATGGTGATTTGATTTTGATTTTATTTTTGTAGGGGTCTAGCATCATTCTCCTGTATATAGATATCCAGTTTTCCCAGCACCATTTATTGAAGAGACTGTGTTTTTGCCAACATATGTCCTTGGCACCCTCATAAAAAATGAGTTTACTGTAGATGTGTGGACTTGTTTCTGGTTTCTCTATTCTGTTCCATTGGCCTACGTATCTGCTTTTATGATAGTACCATATTGTTCTGGTTACTATAGCTCTGTAGTATAGCTTAAAGTCAGGTAATGTGATTCCTCCAGTTTTGTTCTTTTTGCTTAGAATAGCTTCGGCTCTTCTGGGTCTTATGTTGTTCCATATAAATTTTAAGATTTTTTTCTACTTCTATGAAGAATTTTATTGATATTTTTATAGAAATTGCTTTGAATGTGTAGATTGCTTTGAGTAGTATAGACATTTTAACAATATTGATTCTTTAAATCAATGAACATGGAATACCTTTACATTTTTTGATATCCTCAATTTCATTCATCAGTGTTTTATACTTTTCATTATAGAGATCTTTCACTTTTTTTTTTTTTTTTGAGGTGGAGTGTCTTTCTCTTGTTGCTCAGGCTGGAGTGCAATGGTGCAATCTTGGCTCACCGCAACCTCCACCCTCCAGGTTCAAGTGATTCCCCTGCCTCAGCCTCCCAAGTAGCTGGGATTACAGGTGCCTGCCACCACACCTGGCTAATTTTTTGTATTTTTAGTAGAGTCGGGGTTTCACTATGTTGGTCAGGCTAGTTACAAACTCCTGACCTCAGGCGATCCACCTACCTTGGCCTCCCAAAGTGCTGGGATTACCAATGTGAGCCATTGCACCCAGCCTGAGATCTTTCACTTCTTTGGTTAAGTTAATTTCTAAGTATTTAATTGTATATGTGGCTATTAAAAATGGGATTACTCTCTTGATTTCTTTTCAAATTGTTCACTGTTGGCATATAGAAATGCTATTGATTTTTGTAGTTGCTTTTGATTTAGTATCCTGCAACTTTACTGAATTTAACAGTTCTAATAGTTTTCTGGTTGAGTCTCTAGTTTTTTCCAAATATAAGATCACCTGCAAAAAAAGATAACTTGACTTAACTTTCTTTCCAATTTGGATGGTCTTTATTTCTTTCACATATCGAATTACTCTAACTAGGACTTCTAGTGCTATGTTGAACAACACTGATCAAAGTGGACATCTTTGTCATGCTCCAGATCTTAGAAGAAAAGCTTTCAGGTTTTCTCCATTCAGTATAACACTATCTGTGGATCTGTCATATATGGCTTTTATTATGTTGCGTTATATTCCTTCTACACCCAGTTATTTTTTGAGGGTTTTTATCATGAAGGGCTGTTGAATTTTATCAAATGCTTTTTCAACACCAACTAAAATGATCATATGGTTTTTGTCCTTCATTCTGTTGATATGACATTGATTGATTTGTGTATGTTGAACTATTTTGATATCCCAGGATAAATCCCACTTGGTCAGGATGAATGATCTTTTTAATGTGTGTTGAATTTGGTTTGCTAACATATTGTTGAGGATTTTTTGCATCAATGCTCATCAGTGATATTAGCCTGTAGTTTCCTCTTTTTTTTTTTTTTTTTTTTTTTTTTTTTTGATGTGTCTTTGTCTGGTTTTGGTATCAGGGTAATACTGGCCTCATAGAATGAGTTTGGAAGTATTGCCTTCGACTCTATTTTTCAGAATAGCTTCAGTAGAATTCATGTTAGTTCTTCTTTAAATGTTTGATAGAATTCAGCAATAAAGCCATTGGGTCCTGGACTTTTCCATACTGGGAGTTTTTGTTATTATACCTTCTATTTCATCACTCATTCTTGTTCTTTTCAGGTTTTGGATTTCTTCATGATTCAAACTTGGTAGGTTGTATGTGACTAGGGATTTGTCAATTTCTTCTAGATTTTCAAATTTATTTATACATATTTGCTCACAGATCCTTTGAATTTCTGTGGTATTAGTTGTAATGTCTCCTTTTTTGTCTCTTATTTTTATTTATTTGGATTGTCTCTCCTTTTTTCTTAGTTTGGCTAAAGGTTTGTCTATTTTGTTTAGCTTTTCAAAAAACCACCTTTTGTTTCATTGATCTTTTGTATTTTATTCATTTCAATTTTATTTGTTTCTGCTCTGACCATTATTATTTCTTTTTTTCTACTAATTTTGTTTGATTTGCTCTTGTGTTTCTAATTCTTTAAGATACATCATGAGGTTGTTTATTTAAAGTATTTCTTCTTTTTTGATGTAGGCACTTGTAGCTATAAACTACCCTCTTAATATAGCTTTTGCTGTATCCCATAGGTTTTTGTATGTTGTATTTCCATTATCATTTGTTTCAAGAAAATTTTCCATTTTCTTCTTAATTTATTCATTGGCCCACTGATCATTCAAGACCATATTGTTTAATATCCATGCATTTGTGTAGTTTCCAAAATTCCTGTTGTTATTGATTTCTAGTTTTATTTCCTTGTGGACAGAGAAAATGATTCATATTATTTCCATTTTTAGACTATTTTAAGTCTTGTTTTGTGACCTAACATATTATCTATCCTTGAGAATTATCCATGTGCTGAGGAAAATAATGTGTATTCTGTAGCCATTGGAAGAAATGTTCTGTAAATATCTGTTGGGTCCATTTGGTCTGTAGTACAGATTAAGTCTGATGTTTCTTTATTGCTTTTCTGTCTTCAAGATCTGTCCAGTGCTGAAAGTGGGGTTTTCTCTTGCTGCTTTTAGGATCTTTTCTTTATCCTTGATCTTTGAGAGTTTGATTATTAAATGCCTTGAGTTAGTCTTCTTTGGGTTAAATCTGCTTGGTGTTCTATAATCTTCTTGTGCTTGGATATTGATATCTTTTACTAGCTTTGGGAAGTTCTCTGTTATTATCCCTTTGAATAAGCTTTCTACCCTTATCTCTTTCTCTATCTCCTCTTTAAGGCCAAAACTTAAAGAGGCAAACTTAGATTTTCCCTTTTGAGGCTATTTTCTAGATCCTGTAAGTGTGCTTTATTGTTTTTTTATTCTTTTTTTGTTTTGTTTCCTCTGACTGTGTATTTTCAAGTATCCTGTCTTCAAACTCACTAATTCTTTCTTCTGCTTGACCAATTCTGCTACTAAGAGACTCTGATGCTTTCTTCAGTATGCCAGTTGCACTTTTCAACTCTAATATTTCTGCTTGGTTTCTTTTCATTATTTCAATCTCTTTGTTAAATTTATCTGCTAACATCCTGAATTCTTTCTCTGTGTTATCTTGAATTTCTTTGAGTTCTCTCAACACAGCTGTTTTGAATTCTCTGTCTGAAAGGTCACATATCTCTCTTTCTCCAGGAATGGTCCTTGTTGCCTTATTTAGTTAATTTGTTTTCCTGGATGGTGTTGATGCTTGCGGACATTCTTCAGTGTCTGGGCATTGAAGAGTTAGGTATTTATTGTAGTCTTCTCAGACTGGGCCTGTTTAGGAAGGCTTTTCAGATACTTTAAAAGGACTTGGGTGTTATGATCTAAGCTGTATCTAAGCCCCTTAAAGTAGATACAGCTTAGATCACAGTAACACTAGTTCTTTCAGATTCATAGAGGTACTGCCTTGATGGTCTTGGACAAGATCCAGAAGAATTCTCTGGATTACCAGGCAGGAACTCTTGTTGTCTTTTTTTACTTTCTCCAAAGAAATGGAGTCTCAGTCTCTTTCTCTCTCTCTCTCTCTCTCTCTCTCTCTCTCTCTCTCTCCCTCTCCCCCTCTCCCCCCTCCCCTCTCTCCTCTCTCTGTCTCTGTCTCTTTGTTCTGAGACACCTTTAGCTGGAGGTAGGTGAGGTGACATAAGCACCCCTGTGGCCAACACCAGTAAGACAGTGTTGGGTCAGACCTAAGCCCAGCATAGTACTTGGTCTCACCTAAGGCCTGTTGTAAACATTCCTTGACTGTAGCCTGTGTTCACTCAAAGTCCTGGGACTCTACAATCAGCAAGTGGCAAAAACCGCCAGGTCTATGTCCTTCCCTTCATAGTGGCAAGTTCTCCCAGGTCTAGGTGTGTCCAGAGGTGCCATCTGGGAGCCAGGGACTAGAGTCAAAAACCTTAGAATTCTTAACTGATGTTCTGTTGTCCTGTGGCTGAGCTGGTGCTCAAACCACAAGATACAGTCCTTCCCACTCTTTCCTACCCTCGTCAAGGCAGAGAAGCCTCACCCCATAGCCACTGCCACCACAGGCTCATGGGGACTACTTCCAGACTGTTACCCATGTTCCCTTAAGGCCCAAAGGCTCTTCAGTCAGTTTCTGGTGAATGCTGCCTGGCCTGGGACTCACCCTTCAGGGCAACGGGCTCCCCTCTGGCCCAGGGAAGGTCCAAAAATGCAGTCAAAGAGCCTAGTCCTAGAATCAGGGACCCCAAGAGCCCGCTTATTGCTCTATCCCACTGTGGCCAAGCTGATATCAAAAGTGCAAGACAAAGTCCCCTTTACCTTTCCCTCTGCTTTTCTCAAGTGAAAGGAGTCTTGCCCCACAGCCACCATAGCTGGAAGTGCACTGAGCCTCACCAGAAGCCAGCAAGCCTTAAAGTCTCACCGAAGGGCCTTGGCATAGTACCTGGGTATCGCTGAAGTTTATTCAGAGCCCAAGGGCTCTTCAGCTAACAGGTGGTGAATCCAGCCAGGACTTGGTCCTTCCCTTCACGGCAGTGGGTTCCCTTCTGTGTCTAGAAATGTCATCCTCGAGCTAGGGCTGGGAAAGGGGGCCTTGCAACTCTAAGTGGTGTCCTATCCTAATGTGGCTGAGCTGGTACCCAAGATGCAAAACAAAGTCCCCCACTACTCTTCCCTCTCCTATCCTCAAATGGAGGGAAAGGATGTATTTTGGAGCTGTGAACTATAAAGTCTGAGTTTAGGAGAGGGGTGATGCCAGTACTCTCTTAGCTGTTCTGGCTGGTGTCTCAGTAGGTTGCATGTCCCCCAAGTCCACTATCTCTGAGCCCAGTTCAGCACTAGGATTCTGCTAGGAGTTGCAACTCTTGTGGCTTAGACTGCCTTTCAAGTTTATTTAGAGACACAGAACACTTTAACCTGTGGTTGTGAGACTAGCAGGAACTCAAGTTCCAACCACTGGGACTGCTGATTCCCCCTGACTAGGGCTGGTTTAAATGTTCCCTCCATAGGTGGGCATCAGCTGAGTTTGGTTTGGGTTTGTTTTCTGTTATAGGGCAGCACTGAGTTCAGTGCCTAACAATTGCTATAATCTCGCTCTCCCTGACACACAGGAACACTCTCTGAACCATACTGCCAATGCTGGGAGATGAGGGAGGGGTGGCATTGGTGATTCAAGACCTTTCCTACCTCTTCAATGCCTCCTTCAGGAATATGAAGTTAAAACGAGGTGCTGTGAGTGCTCATCTGATTTTGGTTCTTGTGAAGGTACTTTTTTGGTGTGTAGATAGTTGTTAAATTGATGTCTGTGCAGGGGAACAATCAGTGGAGACTTCTGTTCCACCATCTTGTTCTTCCCCAAGTCCAGATTGACTTATTTTTCTTATCACTTTGAAGATATTGGTCTCTCTCTTTTGGCCTCCATAATTTCTGATGTCTGTAATTTAGTCATTTTTCCTCCTCTGTGTGTAAACCGTTGTTATTCTCTGGCTGGTTTTTTTTGTTTGTTTGTTTTGTTATTATTTTCTCATTATTGGTTTTCAGCAGTTTGACTATGATATCCCCAGACTTTGTTTTCTGTCCTTTTGGGATTTGCTGAGCCTCTAGAATCTTTAAATTTAGGGAAATTTAAACCATTACACATGCATTTTTTTAATACCCCATTCTCCTCCTCCTCTCCTTCTAGAACTCTAACTTCATGTACGTCACACCTTTGGATATTGTCCCACACATTCCTGAGGATTTGCTCATTTTCTTTTTCATACGTTTTTCTCTCTGTTCTCTATATATCTGAAGGAATGCATAATTTCTAAAGTTTCATCTTAAGTTTATTGAAACTCCCCTCTTTTATTTCCATTCTCCTGTTAAGCCTATTCAGTGATTTTTTTAAGTTAGATATTGTATTTTCTAGTTCTGTAATTTTTATTTTTTATGTTTTATGTTTCTCTACTGTGATTTTCTATCTTTTAATTTATTGTGAAAATACTTTCTTTTACTCCCTTTAGCATAATTCTACTATTTGCCTTAAAATTATTGTCTGCTAATTCTAACATCTGAATCATCTTAAGTTTTCTCTTTGTTGATTGCATTATCTCTTGGAATGGATCACAATTTCCTAGTTACTCATATATTGAATAAGCTTGGACTGTATTCTGAATCTTTTGAATATTATTGAAACTCTGGGTTCTATGAAAAATACTGATTTTATTGTTTTAGCAGATAGTTACGTTGGTTAGACTGAAACTAAATTCTGTTTCTTGGTTGGTAGCTAAAATGTTAGTTCAGAGCTTTATCTTTAGCTAAAATCTATCCCATGTAAGTATGGTTCAGGGGTCAGCTGAGACTTGGTTAGTTTGTATATACAGAAATTAGGGCTTCTTCTATTTTGCCCTCTCTCTGCTTTACAGGATTCTCCCCCAACTGTCCAGTCGCTCAGCTTGTCCCAAGCTCTATTCTTTAGTTCGTCATATCAGAATGATTGTCAGTTCACTCTTAGTGTGCTAGCCACTGGCAGCTTTGGCTTGCCTTCAGTCTAAAAGCTGTAAAAATAGGTTGCTCACATTATGCCATATCTTTATTCAAATGTCAACTTCTTTTAAGAATATGCCTGCTTCTGTTCACTTTCCAGTCTCTTCATATCATTGTTTCTTTATATTTTGTTCACTGTTTAAAATTGGTGTTTTCAGGAGGATTGTGATCAGTAGGAGTTTATTCAGTCATATCAGAAGAAGTAATGATCCTGCCCAATTTTGATTTTACTACTAGCAGTTTATCCTTAATGTGGTATTCTGTCCTAGAAAGGAACCTTGACAAGTCAGTTTTGAGAGCTCATGGGGGCTAGATTCCTACAGCCCCTTTAGTCCTTCTTGCTATAGGCCTTTTGTACTCACTTATTACTGGTGAGTGGACAGCCTCCATGAGTTTCAGCTGCTATTCTCAATTCTTCCACTATGTTTTTCAGTGAATACTCATTAACTGTTTTTCCTTGTGAACTCCTATTCCACTAGAGTTTTGGCTATCTTGGACTGTAATGTGTAACTATGGAGAACAACTAATACTTAAGCCTTGCCTTGTGCCCTTCCCAACCCAATAAGTGTGATAGTCAGGAGCTATGTTGCTGGAGAGAGAGCATCTAGCATAACAAATAGTAACTCAGCCTTGGTGTTGGTTTCTTTCAAAATAATCCTCTGTAGTTACAGTTCTCTAATTTTCAGGGTGTCGAGATATGGGTGGAAATGGCAAAAATATTCTTAAAGGCTGGCCAGTCCACATGCAGTTGATATCTAGTACCCATCATCCCAATGAGCCCTGAGTTCACACCTGGTGGGCACTGGTCTACTGTTTAAATGCCTCCCAGTGGCAAAGCAGGGAAAGAATGGTGTTCTTAGGGTATTGAGTAGAGAAAAAAAAATTAAATTTTTTTTCTACCTTAACTCCTGTCCATAATTTTTGGCCCTCTTCTTTTCTAGGCTGCCTTTTCCCTAATTTACCCTACTTAGATCCCTGACCTATCCACAGGACCTTCTGTTTCTCCACTGGTTTCCTCATTGTTTTTTAGCTATCCAGAGCTACTCATCTCTGGATTATGTGACATGGCCAAGGTTTGGTTCTGGAGAGAGGGCTAGTTGTAATTTTGCAATTTTGATAAGAACTGGCATAACTGCTTCTTATCTATAAAAAATTAAAATACCTAAAATTCTGTAGGACATATTTCAGGATATTGGAACTTAAAAAGGAGAGACTTATGAACCCTAGAAGACCCTTGAGAATTTCAAACAGTGATAACAATGAAGAATAATTAATTGATCATCAGCTTTGGGTTCTTACCCAGTTAATGCCATCAGGGGTACAGATGTTAAATAAATCTTTACAGATATAAGATTTAATGGCGTAGGAGATAATTTTGATTTTTGTAAAATGTCTCATCAATAGGCTACAAAATAATGAATGATTTTTCCTTTGGCATTACTGAGCAGACATTGGGCCAGGGTCGTAATATTTGTTATGTAATAAAACTAAAAATATCTGATTAATTATTTTTTCCTTTGCTTATGTACTTTGCTTCTACTCTGATGAAAGTAAGTTATAATTTATAGTTTCTAAGGAGATTAGGATGATAGAAAGTTTGAATGAAAAAAGCCATATCAAATTACTCTAGTTCTTCATTTTGCCAGAGCCATTAAAACCCAATTAGATACACACCAAATTCCTGTTTATTAGAAGCCGGCATAGTTATGGGAGCTCTTTTAAGTCCATGCAGTCTTTTGCAAAAAGGCATTGTGTCATTTTAATAACAAGCATGTTTTCCATGAATATACTCATTCGCATTGACAAATCAGCCTCAGTCATTTACAATCCAGTGACTCACACTGTTTAAGCAAATAAGTATATGAGCCATTAGCCAGCTCTTTTCCTTCTTACATCTTCTCTCTCATTAGTACTCCATCCCTCCCCCCATGCATGTTGAAGCATTATTCATGTCCTCCAGGACCAGCTCAAATAGTATCAAGCCCAATCATTCCTCTACAAGACAAAATTGATTGCTTCCTTTCTTATTCTTCTCCCTGTCTCTAATGCCAAGTGCAGAACGTGTCCTGTAGTAAATATGTTGAGTGAATGCAGTAAGAGTAAAACCAACTATAAAATGTTACCATTTTGGGAGACTGGCCATGAAGATGGTGCTTTCTAAATGTTCATTGCAGCACTGTTTACAATAGCAAAGACCTGGAACCAACCCAAATACCCATTGATGATAGACTGGACAGGGAGAATGTGGCACATATACACCATGGAATATTATGCAGCCATCAAAAACAATGAGTTTCTGTCCTTTGTAGGGACATGAATGAACCTGGAAACCATAATTCTCAGCAAACTGACAGAAGAGCAGAAGATCAAACACCGCATGTTCTCACTCATAGGCGGGTGTTGAACAATCAGAACACATGGACACAGGGAGGGGAGCACTACACACTGGGATCAGTTGGGGGGAAATAGGGGAGGGACAGTGGGGGGTGGGGAGATGGGGAGAGATAGCAAGGGGAGAGATGCCAGAGGTAGGTGATGGGGAGGAAGGCAGCAAATCACACTGCCACGTGTGTAACTATGCAACAATCTTGCATGTTCTTCACATGTATCCCAAAACCTAAAATGCAATAAAATAAATAAATTGGAAAAAAAAAGAAAAATATATTTACTACAGAGCCAAGCTGTGTAATCAACTTACAATTCCTTCTAAACAAGATCAGTGATACAAACCCATAATACTTTAATGAGTCAAGGTCAAACGGATTCTATTTTGCTTCATATTTGAACCATGACTTTGTTGTACAGTCTTCCCTTAAATTTCTAATTACCTTCCTCTTGTTAATAAAACTAATAAGACAAAAAAAAAAAAAAGCCTTTCTCTTCTACTGCCAAGACCCAAGCAAGGTCATTATGACAGACTACTTACCCAAGACTTGCTATGGCTGTTTCTAACGGGAGCAGGGAAAACCAAGAAGTATGGCATTTACTGAGCCCACGAACACTGCCTTTAACTTGCTTGTGCTTGGGGGGAGTAGGGAAAGGTACTCCTGATTTGTGTGCTTGGCCAGGGCATGCCACGGACATAGAGACAGGCCTCTTCCATTGATTACATGCTTCTGTAGCCACCATTGTGCAATAGCATAGGAATGGATAATCAACGTGTTTTGATGATATTTTCAAAGGTAGAAGAAAGAGTGCTATTAGAATCTAAGGTGCTGATTTTCTTCAGTAGGAAACATCCCCTTGTGTTCCATCAGAAACTCTTCAAAATTTGAAACATTTTAAATTAGAAATTATTGGAGATCCCTTTATAGTACATTGACAAATGAGTTATTCACCTCTGCCCCACTCCTCATTATATATTTCATTTGAAGTAAACACAATGCTTATTTAACTTTTGCATCCTCAGATTAACTGAAAGTGGAACAACCTAATAAATTTCCCCAGCATTGGAGTTTGAATTCTGAGGACAACAGTTTTCATTCTCAAATGAAGCTGACTTCAAGAAAGAACAGCAGACCAAACAGCAATGCTGGCCTCCTCATCTTGCAGAATGCTCTTATAACGAAATGGCTTGTGGAATTTGGCTCCATTTCCTACAGCCATGGGATAAGAATTGAATGTAAACAATAATACCCTGTGCTATTTGGGCCTCATTTAACTGTCTTTATTGCGTTAGAAGGAACTGCCAAGTGGTGCTGTTTCTCATAGCTCATGCTTTACATACCAACAATATTATAGGGTCTACTTCAAAGCTGGCACTCTATACCACGAAGATTGTGGCTGTTGGAGCACACTTGGTTGTCACCGGGTTTCATGTTGACACATCCTTTCAAGTCATACTGCAGGTGCACTTTTCTTGAAGAATGAATTCTGTACTCTGAGGGTGGGCCTATTATTGCAGAAGGCCTTTGCAGTTATCATTTGGGTGTTTTCCTAGAAAGCTGTAGCAGCTCTGCACCTAGAATGACTGTGTCTGCTGAATTACAAGCAGAGAGGTGATTTTTGCAAAGTAAGGTGTTATGTTGTTGACAGAGCAGTAAGCTGGAGTCAGGAGACCTGTGTTGTACTCTCCAACTGACTAGCTCTTTAGCTCTAGGAGAAACATCCTTGATTTCTCTGGCCTGTTTTCTAATCTTGAAATGATGAGATTATACTAGATAATCTCTAAATTCCTTTCTGGCCTAAATTTGATCAGGCAAATTAAAACAGTAAACAACAAACAGCGAGTCAAACAAAAGTTCCCAATCCAAGCTCTGCTGCTCAGTAATTGTGACTTGAGACAAGTGATTTAACCATTCAGCCTCAGGTCTCTATTCCTGGGGAGACCAAAGCCTTCTCTACCTGCCCCACCTGGTGGCTGTGCCTGTTGAGTAGGGAAAAATATTTTTCACTCAACACTTACTGAGCAATTGCTCTGTGGCATGAGCTTGATAGATGGTGAAGAAGTAGAGGTTATTAGATTATCTGTTACTACTACTAATATTAACTATAGTTTAGGGATCACTTTCTATTTCCAGGCATGCATGTACAACATTCCATTTAGTCTCTCTTTTATGGAGGAGGAAATTTGAGGTTCAGAGAGGTTTAATAATTTGTTCAGAATTATGTAACTCGGCAGAGCTGGAGCTGAGATTTATACCAGCATTCTATTATTTTAACAGTTAAAAAATTTCTCACCTCTGACAAGGAGCTTGTGTTACTATCATTATTTTTCTGGGCCATAGTATATGAATCCCATGACCTGAAATCTGTGTGGGTGCAGGCAAATGAGGGGACTGATCTGGCTTGGGCTGAAGGAGAGACACAGACACTGCCTGAGGCGGCACAGCTAGGGTTGTGAAAATACCCGAGGGACAGCCCTCAGATATTTTCAAGCCTTCCTCTGGCTTGTAGACTACCTGTCCTCAGCAGGCACCGAGGTGACAGGTAGGGGGAGTGCAGAACAAAGCAAGCCCTGTGGGTCACAGGAAGATAAGAGTGCTTTGGTACGGTTTCCAAGGCTTGGCATTCTTTGAGACAAGTTTTGAAGTGAAACTAATGGTGTGGTATGTAGATAGATCAACCCCTCTAAAAAGCCACGCAGAGGGCAGGATAAGCCCTCAGTTTTCTCACTAGTAGAAGAAAGGCTCATTGGCTAAATGAGCTCTGAGCACATTCCTCAGTCAAACATTCTCTGAGCCAGCAGATCTGGGCTCCTCCAGGGTTCTGAGCAACAAACAAGCGCTCTTAGTAGGCCATTTTTCTCTTTTCAGAAAGTGACCCTGAATTTCTGAGATGCTAGGATTCAGTTTTGGTGTGTCGGGAGCTGCACTGGCAGGTCCCCATGCCCCACAAAGCAACGGCTTAGCTGTCTCCCTGTTCTGTTTTCCAACACTTCCCAGGGCAGCTCTCCTGTCAAGGGAAGTGGGCTTTCTAGCCTTTGGAAGGTTGTACAACCACACCCAGTTGCCAGAGACACAGCCCAGCTTTTTGTGTCTCTTCTTCACTCCAAGACTGCTGCTTCTCAGACCATACTGGTGCTTTCTCCTACTTCCTAGCTTAACAGAGAATGGTTTGGTCACTCAGTGTTTGGTTTTAGAAGTGGGTGTTTGTCCTCACATTGGACTTGTGCATTTCAAATATGGCCTAAATTACAGAAGCAGGTACTGGTACTGGGTATGACCACTGAGCAGGACACATGCTTGGGAAAATGGCATTGTTACAGTCAGAGGCAGACAAGAGAGTGAGAAGAATAGTCTCCACACAGACCTAGGTACCTTTGTGATAGTCTAGAAAAAAAAACAATGACAATAGCACAAGAAGATACTTGTATGGACACTGCTAAGTGTGTAGCATATACTAATTCTTTTGGTCTTCACAACAATCCTGTGAGGTAGAAATATTATTTCCTCACTTTACATATGAGGTAACCAAGGCACAGAGAAGTTAAATAACCTACTCAAAATCACACACCTTAGGGAGTATGTGGGTATTATTTGACTCTTCAGCCAGTTGGGCAATCATCATCTGCAAGACCTCTAACCAGTGGCCACACCGTAGCCACTGGGCCAAGGTGCCAGTTCCAGAGATAAGGATGGACAAAAACAAGGCAGGTGGAGTGACTCATCTATCCAGCATTAGTCTAGCACTGAGGACCATCCTCTGTGCCAAGTGTTGAAGGAAGATTTAAGCAAGACATTATCTCATTTAGGCTAGTGCTTTAGTTTTCAAGGAGGCTAGGAAGGCAGGCAGGACAACTCTAGGACTTAAGAGTGGGAGTCAAGGCAGAAGACCAGTTGTTAAGGCATGGGTCAGTGTAAGAGGTAGGCTTGGAAAGAGTTCTAATTGGGGATCATTACCGGTCTTTCAGGCAGCTGTTCTAGGGGGTCCCAGACAGGGGAAAGCAACCTAATTTTAATGCTCCAGCCCAGGGCTGAGGCCAGGCATTGACTTCATGCCTGTGAATGGGGTGATCGGGGAACTGGGGTGGGCGTTAGCCTCTAGGTGGAAGTTCCAGCTGTAGGGATCTGAGTAGGAGAAGGGAATTGAATTGGGGGCTGATGGGACAAAAACTAGGAATAACACTCCAGCCCCTGTGGAATCGGATTTTCCTTTTCCTATTCCTTTGGCAGCATAGTCCTCAGATGTGGTAAAAAAGGGAAATGAATTTGGAGCCAAGAGATACGGGCTCCATATATTAGTAGAAACTATGATGTTTGAACATCCTTGTTGGGATAGCTGAAATTCTTAGTAGAAATTGCAGAAGACCAGAGGACATCTGGGAAATATACATGGATTGAAGTGGAGAAAAATTATCTTTTGGGGAAAATTTCCATGACGAAAAAACATGTTATTGTTGTTTTGTCTTTTAATTGTTTTCACTAAGTCATATATGTAAAAGCCTTTCTAAGCTGTATGGCAGAAGCAGTGTGCGTGACCTTGTCAGCATCTTCACTGTTACAGATTGGGGATTGGCATCCTCAGGACTTCACAGGAGGAGGCTGGAACTTTGCTTCTTTTTTCACTCCAGCCCCTTTTCTCTGTAATGGGAAAGTATCATTTGGAGCTGATTCATACTTCTTTGCTGTGCTCACTAGTCTCCTCTAGAGCCATCAGCAGGGGCCGCTGCTATCTGCATGCAGGGATTGCATAGGTGCAAGAAGAAGAGAGCAGAGCCCCTTGTCCTTGGCGCGCAAGTTTAGCCAAGAAAATTGAGAAGTTGAGTCTATGTCATAGAAGGTTGTGAGGGTGTCCTGACAGCCTGGAAAGCACTTAGCGCAGCACCTGGTCCACATCAACATTTGGTAAATGTTGGCCTCTGCTATTCTCCTTTCCCCTCCTCCTCTACATCATCCTTCTCATCCTCCTTCCCCACTTTCCCCCACCACCACCCCATTTTCAGAGGGCTTTTTCGAACCTCAGGCTAGTGGCTTGATGGACTCAGGACCAAGTTGACCTGGTTCTGACCTAGTGGCCCAGTTTGGGTAACTAGATCTTGGGCCCTGGACCCTTGCATTCACAGCATAAGCACTCTAGGGTTGAGATATTGCCTGGCCTTTGGCAATTCCCCTTCTAGCCCCTGTGACTTACACCCTGCCCTCTACTCTCAGAGCTCCCTGATGCCAGTCTCTAGCTATCCCAACACACTTATTGGATATGACTTCTCCTTTGGTAGTAGTGGCCCACACAGCAGATTCCCGCTTTGGTGTGGGCTCTTTATGTCCTCACCTGCCATCCTACACAGTGACTCTATGCAGTGCCTTCTAATTAACCAAGTACTTATCTCAGAACCTTCCCAGCAACCCTGGGTAGTTGCACAGTTCATTCATTTATTCATTCAACAAACACTCATTGACCACCTACAGTGTGCCCCTGGAGGTGTGCCCAGGGTGGCACAGTGGAAAGAGCATGGGAATTCTTAGAAGAGGCCTTCCGGCAGTATGACAGAGTGGGTAAAACCCGAACTCCTGTGTCTCACAAACCCACACTTGAACCCTGGCTCTACCACTCACAGCTCTCTGGCCTTGGGCAAATCACCTCATCTCCCCATACCTCAATCTCCTCATATGTAAAATGTGCGTATGAATATCCCTTATCTCACAGGGCTTTCTCATAAGCCTCATTTCCTACTCTGTGCTCTCTTATAATTTGTATATTCCTTTTATTTCTACTTCGTATCATAATATGTTATAATTCTATTTGCCTTCCAAGCTATATTCTGAGCTCCCAGCAGACACAACTACTGGTTTGTGTTTGTATCTCTAGTGCCTCCCATAGTGTCTTCCCCAGAATATACATTCAATAAGTCACTTCTGAAGTGTTAACACTATGCTGTAATTATTTTTCTAAGTCTGTCTTCTTCATTAAGCTGTGAGCTTCTGGAGGGCCAATATTTCATTTGTCTCAGTATCTGCAGAATATAGCAGGGGTTTGGCTTGGAGTAGACACTCAGTGAATGTCGGTTAAATGAATGGCTAGAGAGTGGGGGATTGAGGGAAGGAATGAATGAAGGAACAGATGGAAGCTGATGATTAAGACAGTGTCTTACAGGCTCACTATTAGTGAGGTCACCATCAGCTTGAAATTAATTTGGATATGTGGTAGGAATTTGAAGTAAGAGATAGTTGCGTTTTCTGAGACCTTATCCTTATTAACCTTGTAGAATTTAACACTGTTAACCACTCTTTCCTTGGCATTATTTCCCTCTTTGGCCTCTGTAAAACAAAACTATTTTGGGTTTCCTTGTGTTTTTCTGACTTTTTTTAAGAGAGAGTCTCACTCCTCTCATCCAGATTGGAGTGCAGTGGCATGATCACAGCTCACTCCAGCCTTAACGTCCTAGGTTCAGGTGATTCTCCCACCTCAGCTTCCCGAGTAGCTGGAACTACAAGCATGTGCCACCATGCCTGGCTAATTTTTGTATTTTTAAAAATTATACTTTAAGTTCTGGGGTACATGTGCAGAAGGTGCAGGTTTGTTACGTAGGTATACACCTGCCATGGTTGTTTGCTACATCCATCCCCCCATCATCTATGTTAGGTATTTCTCCTAATGTTAGCCATCCCCAATCCCTCCAGCCCCCCACTACCCCTCCTCTAGCCCCCCGACCCCCCAACAGGCCCTGGTGTGTGATGTTCCCCTCCCTGTGTCCATGTGTTCTCATTATTGAGTGAGAACTTATGAGTGAGAACATGTAGTGTTTGGTTTTCTGTTCTTGTGTCAGTTTGCTGAGGATTTTGTAGAGATGGGGTTTCAGCCACCATGGCCAGACTGATCTTGAACTCCTGGTCTTAAGTGATCTGCTCACCTCAGCCTCCAAAAGTGCTGGAAATACAGGTGTGAACCACTGCACCCAGCCAAGTCTTCTTTTTCTTCCTGCTTCCTCACCACTACCTCTTCTATTCCTCCCCTACCACTACTAGTACCCCACTGTGATATAAGTATTCTCTAGGACCTTATATAATTCATAAGGAATATCCTTATACAATTCATAAGGAATATATATATATATATGAATTGTTATATATAATGAATTATTATTAATGTTTGATGTGATAATGACAGTCATTATATATATTATAACTAGTACTAGTTATAACTAGTTGTACTAGTTATATATTATTGTTTTATGTGATAATGGCAGAGTAGTTATATATATATTATAATGGGTAGTTATATATATAAACTTTTAAGTTAAGCCTTTTAAGTTGGCTTCTGTTTCCTTTTGTCATGATAGCTTCCTTGATTTTTGGTTATATAGGATGTTTCACGCTCATTTTATAATATTCCAATCCCGAACTGGGGTCAACCATTTCTCTAAAGAGCTATAGTTCCCTTTAATGGGAAATGATATTTAGAGAGCACAGTCTGAGGGCTTGGATTCCTCATAGCTACTAAATTGTCATGTATTTTCTTTTTAGTGAAAGAAGGAAATACATAGTTTTTAAATGATAGAAGTGATGAGTTTATACTGATTTGGAAATCAAATTTAAGATGATACGGTTTTTACTTTTATTATTATAACTATCTCTTTTCTCTTTATTTATTCCTTTATTATACTTTAAGCTCTGGGGTACTTGTGCAGAGTGTGCAGGTTTGTTACATAGGTATACACGTGCCATGGTAGTGGTTTGCTGCATCCATCGCCCCATCATCCACATTAGGTATTTCTCCTAATGCTATCCCTCCCCAATCCCCCCACCACCTCCTATTCCTCCCCTAGCCCGTCACCCCCAGGCCCCAGTGTGTGATGTTCCCCTCCCTGTGTCCATGTGTTCTCATTGTTCAACACCCACTTATGAGTGAGAACATGCAGTATTTGGTTTTCTGTTTTTGTGTCAGTTTGCTGAGAATGATGGTTTCCGGTTTCATCCATGTCCTTGCAAAGGACATGAACTCATCTTTTTTATGGCTGCATAGTATTCCATGGTGTATATGTGCCACATTTTCTTTATCAAGTCTATCATTGATGGGCATTGGGGTTGGTTCCAAGTCTTTGCTATTGTGAACAGTGCCGCAAATAAACATACATGTGTATTCGTCTTTATAATAGAATGATTTATAATCCTTTGGGTATATACCCAGTAATAGGATTGCTGAGTCAAGTGGTATTTCCATTTCTAGGTCCTTGAGGAATCGCCACACTGTCTTCCACAATGGTTGAATTAATTTACACTCCCACCAACAGTGTAAAAGCGTTCCTGTTTTTCCACATGCTCTCCAGCATCTGTTGTCTCCTGATTTTTTAATGATTGCCATTCTAACTGGCATGAGGTGATATTTCAATGTGGTTTTGATTTGCATTTCTCTAATGACCAGTGATGATGAGCTTTTTTTCATGTTTTTGGCTGCATAAATGTCTTCTTTTGAAAAGTGTCTGTTCATATTCTTTGCCCACTTTTTGATGGAGTTGTTTGCTTTTTTCCTGAACATTTGTTTAACTTCTCTGTAGATTCTGGATATTAGCCCTTTGTCAGATGAGTAGATTGCAAAAATTTTTTCCCATTCTGTTGGTTGCAGGTTCACTCTATTATAGATAGTTTCTTTTGCTATGCAGAAGCTCTTAAGTTTAATTAGATCCCATTTGTTTATTTTGGCTTTTGGTGTTTTAGTCATGAAGTCCTTGCCCATGCCTGTGTCCTGGATGGTATTGCCTAGGTTTTCTTCTAGAGTTTTTATGGTGTTAGGCCTCATGTTTAAATCTTTAATCCATCTAGAGTTAATTTTTGTATAAGATGTAAGGAAGGGATCCAGTTTCAGCTTTCTACATATGGCTAGCCATTTTTCCCAACACCATTTATTAAATAGGGAATCCTTTCCCCATTGCTTGTTTTTGTCAGGTTTGTCAAAGATCAGATGGTTGTAGTTGTGTGGCATTCTTTCTGAGGCCTCTGTTCTGTTCCATTTTTCTATATCTCTGTTTTAGTACCAGTATCATGCTGTTTTGATTATAGTAGCCCTGTAATATAGTTTGAAGTCAGGTAGCATGATGCTTCCAGCTTTGCTTTTTTTTTTTACTTAGGATTGTCCTGGCTATGCGGGCTCTTTTTTGGTTCCAAATGAAGTTTACGGTGTTTTTTTCCAATTCTGTGAAGAAAGTCATTGGTAGCTTGATGGGGATAGCACTGAATCTATAAATTACTTTGGGCAGTATGGCCATACTGGCCATTCTGTATCCTTTTTCTCTAACTGTAAAAGTCTTGGTTCCTAATGACATTAGCATAATTACTTACATTACCCTACATGATATTTGTAACAATTTTAAAATAACAATTCCAGTGTTAATACTAAGACTATGGAATGCAGTTTAAGATTGCTTTGCTGTTTTGTTGTTCTTAAAGTCCTGTTAGGGAGGTAGTCAAAGCATTATATTTTAAAGTCTCTTAAACTAACTTCTTTCCTTGTAGTTACATTTCCAACTTGTTACGCAGTTTAATTCCTTTGCTTCATTTATTCCCTCAGTTTTAGGGATTGTTTTCCTTTCTCTTTTGGATTTATCTTTACATTGATTATATGTAAAACCATTACATGTTCCAAAGTTGAAATCATATAAGAGGAGATATTCTTGAAGTCTTGCTTCCATTCTATCTGCCATTCTTTTTCCTTCTTCCCTCTTTAGTAATCATTTTTATTAGGTTTTCCTTTATAGATCTATTATGTGTTTGAATATTAAACAAATGAGAGTAGTTGTATTTCACCCATATTTCTTACACAAAATATATTATTTGGTATAAACACTGTCCTGCTTCTTTATTTTTTCCACTTAACAACATGTTGTACAGATTATCACATGTCATTATATGGAGCTCTTCCTTATTTCTTTTTTATAACTGCATCATATGCCATCCTGAAGAGAAATCATAGCTTGTTCAACCAGGCAGTCCCTGTTGACAGATATTGTGTTGGTTCTAATCTTTTGCTATTACAAAGAAAGCTACCGTAAGTAATGGAGGTGCCTGTTTCCTGGTTCTCCTGGCTCCTAGCCTACTTTGCCCTCTGCCTCCTTTTGCATACCTAATAACTTCAGAACCCAGCAATTCTTCGTTTGTTCCCTTCTCTGTTTCTGCTTTTCCGTCCATGCTGCTCTCAACCAATTTCAGATGTGTTATCTTTGCCTGAATCATAGCAGTAGCAGTGAAATCCCTACTTAGATTTCTCCCCAGTCCCAGTCTGTGCTGAATACCATGGTCAGATTCATCTCCTGAAATATTATTTGGACTATGACCTCTTCTCACCCTACTCAAATATCTTCAATAACAGCGTAAAAACAAAACTACTTAATTTGGAATACAAGGGTGTTCATGAACTAATCCAAATCTCCTTTCCCAATACTTATTCCCTCTGCTTTGGTCTGTATATGCATTACTCGATACATGTGATTTCCCAACCTTCATGTTAATGCCTTTGTGCCTTATCTGTTCTTCAAGCCTCCAATTAAATTCTAGAGCCTCACATACTGTTTCAGAATCCCAAGCATTCTCCCCTGAACTCTTACTCTGTGTGATAACAGTTTCAAACTCAGCAAAGACTTAGACCCCAGCCAAATGGAAAATCTTATTGACTCTATCTAGGCACTACTGTGAGATCTAAGAAATCTATTGCTACATTCATCAAGTATTAGCTAAACACCAGAACAGCATCCAAAGGTGAGGCAAGTGGGCATTTTGATTGGTTAGGGTTCCTTCTGGTAGTGACCAAGAAGGATGTGGGCACCTCTCTGCCTGGAGGCACAGATAGGAAGATATTCCAGGGTGGCAATACTTGACTGAGAGATAGAGTAGTAGACTGTGTGTCTCTTACAAAGAATAATTTATTTCCAGTTCAAGAAGAATAATTCGAACCCTTGTCTGGGGAAAGGGACTTATCCACTGGGCAGAAGCCACAAAGTCCCAAATCCTGGGAGTTTCTACCTTTCGCCCATCAAGACAAAATGTGGCAGTATATTCTGTGAGGGCTTGAAACTCATGCAAAGCTAGCATATCCTGGCCACTAGCTATGTACATGGTTATTGACAAATCACACATTACTGAACACTACATTTTGTACTGCTTTCTTTGTGCACTTTTGTTGTTTGTACTTCATTAGCCTTAGTTTCATACAGTTCCTTTTTAAGCTTCACCATCTGGGGCTAGAACTATTTTTGGTTTATTTATTTACAATTTAACCTCCCCCTCCCTTTATTTTCAAAAGGATTTGCAGAAACTTACAAGTTTAAGGATCATGTAAAGTAAGACATAGAGAAGAATTGTATGTTTCAAGAAGGAGTAGATATTACCAGATACCTCATGATCAGAACACTATGCATGTTGAGCACTGACTTTGACTGAAATTTTTGCAGCCAAGGGTGAGGGAAACAGTGGTATACATAACTTAAGAACCAGAAGAGGGATATATTCCTCTTTAAATGTCAACTTCTCTCAAACACAAAACTCAAATAGGGATTTGTCACAGGAATGTTGAATAAACACATTAGGTAACATAGTGATTCATGTCTTTGATTTTTACGAACAACACAGGAATACCAGTGAAATCAACACTGCTTATGTGAACTGAGGTAGGATTTTGTTTTCGTTCTTGTTATTGTGTGTATACACAGCTAATTGAAGGGTAAACTAACACAACCACTTTGGAAAGCTGTTTAGCAGTATCTACTAAAGCTAAACAAATACCTACCCTATGACCCAGAAATTCTACTGCCTGTGTTCAGCAAAAGACATATGCAAGAATGTCCATTAGAGCATTATTTAGTACTGGTTAAATAATGAAAATAACCAAAATGCTCATCAACGGTAAATATGCAAATAAATTCCAATACATTTATACCATGGAATATGGTACAGTAATGAAAATGAACAAAGTATAGCTACATGCAAGAATGTGAAATGCTCTTGCAAACATACTGATTGAAATAAGTCAGACCCTAAATAATACCTACTGGCTGATTCATTTTCTATAAAGATTTAAAAAAACAGATTAAACCGTGATATTGGAAATCAGGATAGTAGTTAATTTCCAAGATGAAAGAGGAAAATTATAGGTGCATGATGGGGCTTTTGGAGATTGGCAGTGTTCTCTTTTGGGCCTGGGTAGTGGTTACTTGTGTGTATTCACTTTATGCTAATTCATTGAACCATACAGATACAGACTGTGTTTCTTTCTATGCGTGTGTAATGCTTCAACAAAAGTTCCAATACTGATGCATGCACATGTTAAAATTTAAAACTACATTAAAGAGTGTGCAATTAAAAGGAAGTCATCCTCTCACTCTAAAGTCCTATTTCCTTTCTTCAGAGTCTATCATTACTACCATTTTCTAGTGTATTCTTTTAGAAATGTGCTGTAAAATAACAATGATGTATATGTTTCTGTAGGTATATATTCTTTTCATAATTTACAGAAATATAAACTCACTACATATGTTATTCTACCACATGCTTTTTTTATGTAACAGTATGTGTTAGACATCTTTTCCTATTATTGCTTGGAAGCTAACAAGCTTATTCTTTGTAATGACTCCATAAATTATTCTACTGTGCAGACACACCATGTTTAACCAGACCCCTGTTAGTGAACATTTAGGATTTTTCCAGGTTTTAAATATTACAGTGACATATTAAACATGTGTTTTTACACATGCCCTTGCACACATGTATGCATATGGTGGACTTTAACACCTTTTTGTTTGATTATTTAACTAACACATAAGGTGAATATCCCATAGAGTCAAAACCACCCTTAAAACTTCCTTAGGAAGGCTGACACACCATATCTTCATTATTCCAGCAGAGCCTGTTTGCCCCCAATATTGGAGTACATCACTGAGTCATTGGCTCAGCACCAGATGAAGAGGTTAGCTTGTGGTTATGAGCTACATCGAATGAAATATATGTGTCTTTAAACACCACAATCACTGTGAGATGCCCACTGTATGAGAGACACACAGGGACTGAAACTTACCAATGGAGTAGCAGAGCCACAGCTTTTACTTTAAGTTCTCTCTGGGGCACAGCAGGATCATTGAGCAGAATGGTGGGCACAACCTGCTACACCATTTCAATTGTTGTCTCCTCTCTCCCTCAACTCTCTCCTCTCTCTTTCTGTCTCCGTCTCTCCTCTCTCTCTTCTGTCTGTATACCGAGTGTATATATTTGAATTTACGTAACTCATATATGCATATGGTATGGTTCCACTATGTTTCCATAGGATCAATTCCAAGAGGTTGTATTTTGGCATATATATGCATGCATGATCTTCAAATCATGTACATGTGTGCATGTTGTATAGATATACCTTTTTAATTATGAAAAATTTCAAATATATACAAAAGTAGATAGAACTGTAATGAGTCCCCATCACCCAGCCTCAACAATGATCAACACCCAGCCACTCTTGTTTCATCTATACTCACATCTGCTTTACTTCTTTTTGTAATATCATGAAGCAATTCACAGACATCATAACATTTATCTGTAAATAATTCAGTGTATATTTCTAAAGGATTAAGATTCTTTCTAAAAACATATCCACAATACAATAATTACATCTAAAAATGAACAAAACTTCATTAAAATCTACAAATATCCAGTCATTATTAAAGTTTCCAGTTATCTTATGGTTGTCATAAATGGATATTTGTTTAAATGAAGCTCCAAATATGGGTTAGATACTGCAATTGATTAATACAGCCTTTAAGTTTCTTTTAATCCACAGGTTCCCTTCCTTTTTTTCTTTTTGCCATTTATTTTTTTAAGAAAATGGGTACTTTTCAGTGTAGCATTTCCTATACTGGATTTTACTGATTGCACTTTTGTTGTTAAGTTTAACATTCTCGGCAATCTTCTGTGTTTTCCATAAATTAGTAGTTGGTTTCAGAGGCTTAAGTTTCTTTGTTTTTTTGTTTTGTTTTGGTTGACTATTTCATATATGGTTTGTGCTCTACATGTAGAAGCACATACTATCTGGTTGTTTGTTTTTGTGTTGTTAGCAGCCACTGACAGTCAAACTTAGATTCATTCATTCATTCATTAAGGGTTGCAAAATGGTGATGTTCTTATTTTGTTATTCTTTCTTTATTTGTTAGCTGGAATATTTCTGTACATCTACTACTTGGTTCTCCAGTGGTACAGTTTGTATAAGAAGGCAGGGTAAATGCCTAATTCCAAATAATGAGCTAGCTCACTGGTATCCATTAATATAATCAATGAATGATTATTTTCAAAATATATTAATGAATTCATGGATTTAAACATATTTTATGTGTTTTGATTCATTGTTCTTATTCATATTGAGGCTCATATTGAGGCCCATATTGGCCCCTCCTTGGTCATAGGGGACCTCTTTAAATTGGCCCCTGAGTCCTTTTTACATGAATCTTGTAGTTTTTGAAAGCTTTCTTGCTAGGCATGATAAGATATTCTAGGATCATTATGCAAATTTCCTGCCCCAGATCTGAAGACCTATATTTTTAGATACCAACATGGTATAGTGAAAAGATCACAGTCTTTGCAGTCAGAGAAACTGGGATTGAATCCTGGCTTTACCTCATGCTGCCTGTGTGACCATGGGAAAACTACTTAATATCTACCCGCTTCAAGTTTCTTCATTTTTATACATAGCAGGAGGTACTCAGAAATTCAGGCTCCCTCTCCATTTCCTGATCTCTTCTTACTCAAATGACAACATCATATTTATTATTACTTAGGCTTCTGTGCTTAAAGCATGGAGTGTTCTCTTTCATATATGATAGATACTCAATTTTTACTTACAAAATGACCTTGAGGATAGATGCTGTCAAATAGATGACGCTAACACATGTTGAGCTCTGTGAAGGTAGGCACTGTCTCAGTGTAGCTGTTTTTTTTTTTTTTTTAAATTTCCTTTTTTTCAAAGTACCTAGCACAAATATTAGTAAACAAAATCTTTCTTATCATCTCTACCCACTCCCCAGAATTGAGGTGGGATGGTGATGTCAGCTTTTAGTTGTGTTAAAAGAGGAAAGAAAAGAAGCATGAACAATTCAAAAGGATAATTCAAGGCAATGAGTCACCCCAAAGTCACTCATTTCAGTTTGAAAGACATTATTTGATATATATTGCAGATTTCCCTTCTTAAATTAGCTTTAGTTACACTACTATTAAAATGGCTGTTCATTCCTTGAGGTCACAGAAGCTAGAGAGGGCAATAAATCCAAAATGTGCTGAACAAGCCACAGAAGCCAACTCGGGATGAAGTGTTTACACTGGATATTCTGCCCTGACACTCAAGTGTTGCTATAATGCTGTCCTCAACTTAGGATCAGAATTACAAAATTGCCAGGCGACCTCAACGTTCCAGCCCTGGCAGCAAGGGGAGCAGCAGCTGCTGCAAAGAGCACAGCCTTTTGACAGCTAACTAAAAGATACTGAATGAAGGTGGAAAGAGTGATCAGAAAAAGAGCACCTTGATTAAGCAGTGTGCTGTGATGGCCTTCAGCTTAGCATCTATTCTAGGATGAATTGGGATTTTGGGGGAGCTTACTAGAGAATTATTTTGCCTTTTGCCTTGTGGCTACTTTCCTCAAAGTATCCAGTGAACAGTTCACAACATGACAGTATTCACTCAGAAGGCACTGACTAGGGAAAGCTGTTTGACCATCTCCCATAGGGCCTGTTTTTCAAGCTGTTGGTTTTGTCGTGGGATGGAGGCAGCTGGCTGAGGTGACTAGAAAGCCCAGAGTTTCCTGAAAGCTAAATTTTGGGGCTATTTCCTCTCTTGGGCTGGCTACCCAGGATCTCTCTTCCCATAAGCTCCAAGGGTAGATTCCTAACAAACACAAGGGCTTACTCTGTGCCAGAACTTTGAGGGGCTATTTGCATGCATTTTCTCATTGAATTCTCATATCCAGCATGGCAAGGTATATATTAGATATCCATTAGTTAGACAAGAAATTGCAGGTTCAGACAAACTCAATGACATGTCCCCCTGCCCACCCCAGATAGGATCACACAGCCAGCAGATAGAAAAGTAACAATTTAAACATGAATACTTGACCCCAAAATGGGTGTTCTCTCAAGGATGCTGTGCTGCCTTCCTTCAGCTTAGCTCCGCTCTCTTCACAGGTCTCACAGGCACTTGTCTCCTTCCTTTGCTCTGGCTACTCTCATCCTAGGTTCCACTTCCTGATTGACCATACTTTCATTTTCAGGTGCTTCATTGCCAATCAGCCCCTAATGTGAAGGCAGGAAAGAGCACAGATGCCAAATAGGTGAAGGTGACCAAGATTGTGGAGGCCTCACACTATGTTTTCTCCATTTGCTCCCTGTTCATTCTCTTCTTATGGCTGGATCTGAAAGTCTCCCAGCTCTGAAATTAAAGTTCTAGGATTGTGGTTTGCCAAGGACAAATGTATTTAAGGCCTGGTCAATGAGGTCAACTATTAGAAGTAGACCCATCCCAGGAAATCTGCTATTCCTGTTTAATGTAATTTTGAGTCCTTGCTAACTCTTCTCCTGCCCTTTTGTCATTTACTCTGGTGGCCCTCCAAGGAACAGTGAGGTGACCACTGGTACTCATGGGTATAGGGCTGCTAGGTGAACCCTGGAGAGACTGGGTTGGGGCTGCTAGCTGAACCCTGGACAGACTGCACCTGCATTGCTCTTATTAGCTTAGCCACATACCTCAGGACTCATGATGGAAAAAAAAAATTATTTCTCGAAATGATATGTCTCCATGTAAGGTTGTGGTCAAATGGAGAAGGAAAGAAAACTTGTGTATGAACTATTTAACCTGAGAAGCAACAAGCTAATCAGACCCATGGAGCATTATATCAACATCAAGAAACCGTCTTATATTTCATTATATTTAGTATTTGCTCATTGTATTTAGTATTTGTATTGTTTGTTTTACTTTGTGGGTAAGCATTGCAGATATATGAGAAAAATGAGAGGAAGTTTTCATTTCCTACTGAAGTTTTACTTTGTCTCAAAAGATTGTTTTCATCACAGGGCACCTTAAAATGGGTAATAACCATTATTAAATTAATTTTTTGAAAGAAGAAAAGAGTCCAAATATCATTAAACACTGTATTTTAAAAATATTCATTCTCCTTTCACACTGCTTGTTCATGCCTACTTTCTTTCTTTCTTTCTTTTTTTTTTTTTTTTTTTTTATTTATATATTTCCAATGCCTACTTGAATGTCCAACACCCACTCGGAGCCTGCTTTTCTGTTTATACTAAACAGAATTATAATAAATGATGCCCGCCTAACAGAATTATTCTGTCATTTTTTCTAACTATTTTAGATCACATCACTTTGTTCGCGTGTGTGTGTGCATGCGCATTAGCATAATGACCAACTCTTTTGAAATTAGATTTAATTCATTGTCTTGGAAACCTGAAAGCTCTGCAGCTCTGGATGTTTCTGTAGGAAACCTCCTACCCTCCTTACAAGAAGGGCAAAATGAAATGTCAGAGAGATGACTACTCATCTTTCCATTTATGGGCTTATTGTCTTTGACATACTTTATACTATTTCATCAACCCTCTGCTTAGACCAACCTAACACAAAGGACGAAGAGACTATATTGCTATCGCTACTGTTTCTTTATTTTAGAAGATCTCACCATTATTACCTCCTCTCCACTATTATTGTCCAGCTGGGAACATGCACATATCTTCTATTAACAGTACTACATGAGATGCATCTTAGATGTCTGTCCCTGAGCTACCCAAAGATCGCCCATTTTCCCTTTTTTGGTGTGGTGTCTCACTGTGTTACTCAGGCTGGTCGCAAACTCCTGGGCTAAAGCAGTCCTCCCGCCTCAGCTTTCTGAGTAGCTGGGATTACAGGCGAGTACCACTGAGTCCAGCTCAGATCTCTTTTTTTCACTAGTAAAGATTTAGAGCAGGGATCAGCAAACTTTTGCCCACAGGTCAAAACCACTGCCTATTTTCATAGGGTTTTATTGGCACACAATAAACATTGATTTGTTTAAATATTGTCTATGAATGTTTTTGTGCTACGTCAGCAGAATTGAGTAGTCACTACATTGGATAGAGAGAATGTATGTCTCACAAAGACTAAAATATTTACTATCTGGCTCTTTACAAAAAATGTTTGCCCACCCCTGCTATGTAGTGACATCTTAAATGTACTGAAGGAAAAAACTGTCATCCGAGAACAGATGTCCAGCATAACATGTACCCAAAACATCTCAGAATGTGTTTGCCGTGTTTTAGTGGTGAAGGTGAAAGACCATCAGGAAGATGTAGCAAGAGCTTCCACCTGGAAGAGGAAAAGGGATTCCAGTCCCTTCTTTGCCACTATTTGCATCAATTTCGGCATATCCTGTTTCTTCCCTAACCCAAGTTTGCTCAAAAGGTCAAATGAAAGAATTTAATGAGATAATCTACAGGGGCCCTTCCAACTTGGAGATTCTGTGATTCCAACATTTAGTCTAATGAGATTTGTTACAATCACAGATGTATACCTACAGTTGAAACTACAGGATGCTCCAACCTTTTTATTTTGAGATAATTTTAGATTTACAGAAAAGTTACAAAAACACCACAGAGAGCTAACTACAGCACACCCATAAGCCAGCTTATCCAATGTCAGCATCTGCATAACCATGGTACAGTCCTCAAAATTAAGAAATTAACTTTGGCACAATACTATTAACTAAACTATAGACTTTATTTGGATTTTACAAGTTTTTCCACTGGTGTCTTCTTTTTTTCCCATTTCACATCCAGTCCAGCATATTCCATTGCATTTTGTCATCCACTCTCCTTAAGTATCCTCCTATCTATGATAGTTGATCAAAACAGCACCAATCAATTATTTTGTAGAATGTGCCACAAATTTGATTTGGTCTGAATTTTTTCTTACGATTAGACTGAGGTTATACATTATTGGGAAGGCTACCACAGAGGTGATGTGTCTTTCTCAGTCCATTGTGTCAGGAGCTACATGATATTCATATTTATTACTGGATATGTTAACCTTGATCACCTGGCTAAAGTGATTTCTACCAGGATTCCCTACCACAAAGTTATAATTTCCCCACCTTGTTAAGTACTAAATATTTTAGGAGAAATACTTGGAGAATATGCAGAGATCCTATTCTGCTTAAACTTTTGCTCACTCATTATCACATCCATTGATAGATTCCTCCCGTGGCAGTTATCACTGTGGTGTTCTAATGGTGATATTGCTTTCTTCATCCCTCCTACATCTATCTAATTGGATTTTTTTCTCTCATTATTCATTCAATTATTGATTTATATCAGAATGAATTCATAAATTTTCTTTTATGCTTTGAGTTATAATCTAGTACTCTCAATATTTATTGCTCATTGCTCAAATTGCTGCAACTTTGACCATCGGGACCTTTTCCAGGTTGGCTCCTGTGTCCTTTCAATATGCCCCTGTTACTATTTTTTTTAAGGCTGCCTAACTTTTATTTAAAAGGGGGTGTGTTTCTGGATTGCTACAATACTGAAAGTTTGATTTTCAGCCAAGGGCAATTTTGCCTCATCACTCAGGGTTAATTTAGTGATAAGTGGAGATATTTTTGGTTGTCATAACTGCCAAACATCCTACAGTATATAGTACAGCCTCCCACAACAAAGAATGTTCCTGTCCAAAATGTCAATAGTGCTGAGATTGTGAAACTCTGGTCTAGAGCATTATTTTCTTAATACTCAGATGTATGGCACCAAAACCAAATATCGTGAGAAACAAAAAATGCTTTTTAAAAGTATATTTTTAAAGTATTAATAATTTTGTGTTTGGAAGAATATTACAAAAGTAATATAACAGGAGACTTTCTCTTCCATCCATGACAGAATATCAGAGACTAATTACCTTCCATCTTAAACAACTAGAAAACCAGAGAGAAGATATGAAATAATGTCTTTTAGACATTGGACAACAGATAGTACACGAGAGCATACAAGTAAGGTGTGAGTCCTATGATTTTCATAGTTTTATTGCCTGGAGTAATTTTCTAGGCTCCAGCAAAAAAAGGGAGGACCAAAACCCGTCCTAGAGGTCTTGATCAGTAAGGGAGACAAAGATTAGAGTCCAGGGGGACCACGAAGGCTAGAAATTGCCGGGACAAGATTTCTACAGAGAAAGCTCCAGAGATATGCAGAGGATCCCCTCCAGTCTTTGGCTGAATTCTGACCTGCAGCACATGTATGAGGGGGGAAAAAAAAAAAAACACAACCATTTTGGGCAGTGAAAGACCATGAGAAAACAATAAACTGAAAAATTAACAGGGCTCACACAGGTCTGGAAATAGACCTGTAATACCTGGAGTATGAAGTAGAATGTTCAAAAGGATATTGTCTTAGTAGTAAGGCTTATTTATTCCTAGAGTAAAGGCTGATACGGACCTGCCTGAACAAAGCTTAAAAGTAAGCCTTGAAAGAATCAGATTCCATATAACTTGACTGTATCCCAGAACAAAACCCACTAATATTTAAAGGAATGCAACAAAATCTGCCACCCGACCATGTAAAATGCACTTTATACAGCATCCAATAAAATATTATTGGCCATGCCAAAAAGAAAACCCCTGGAGAATTTGATTCTTAGCCAGGAGAGATGACAATAAAAATACACTTAGAAATGACAGAGATGATGGCATTAGCAGGCAAGAAATTTAAAACAGCTTTTATAAATATGCTCTATATGATTATGAAGGTGGAGAAAACATGGATATGACTAAGAGAAAAATGGAAGATATTAAAAAGCCAAAATCAAACTAGTAGAGATGACAAATACAATATATGAAATGAAAAATGTACTGGATGAGGTTAACAATGTAGAAACTGCAGCAGATTAATTAGCTTGAAGTCATAGCAATAAAAATTACTCAAAATGATGAACAGACAGAAAAAACTGAACAAAAAGAACATAACATCAGTGACATGGGACAACATAAAGGGATCTAGCATGCATAATTGGTGCATCAGGAGGGGGAGAGGGTAGAAAAATATTTGAAAAGTAAGGCTGGGAAATGTTTAAATTTTATGAAAACTAAATATTTGTTTATCCAATAATCTCACTGAACTCCAACAAAATAAATGTAAAGAAATCTACATCATGACACATAATAATCAAATTATTGAAAAATAATTGTTGATAAAGAAAAATATTAAAAGCAACCAGAGGAAAAGAGACATGTTACATAATGAGTAATAAAGATAAGAATTACATCAGACTTCTTGCCAGAAACCATGCAAACTACAAGACAATGCAGTGACATCTTAAATGTACTGAAGGAAAAAACTGTCATCAGAAATCTAAACCCAATGAAGACATTTTCAAAAATGAAAAGGAAATAAATACTTTTCAGACGAAAACTGAGAGAATCATCATGAACAGATAATATACTACAATACTAAAGGAAGTTCTTCAGACAAAATGAAAAGGATAATAAATGAAAATTTAGATCAAGCAAGTTTGAGTTCTGAGACTGGTAAACGTGAGTATATATAAAGACAGTTTAAAATTATTTGTATATTCCCATTAAATGAAAATTGTTAAAATGAAAAAGAATAACACTGTAGTGTGATGTAATGTGTTTCTACATTTTATAAATGTAGAAATAAAATGTATGACAACAACAGCATAAAGGACAGAAGGGGAAATGAAAGTATTATGTTGTAAATTCTTATAGTATACATGAAGTGGTATAATATTGCTTGACGGTAGATTGTGCTAATGTAAATATTTGTGGAGCAAGCAATAAAAATAAAACAGAGACTCTATGAGGCCATACTGAAGATAAAAGGGAATGATTAAAAACAATTAAAACAGAGTCATAGAAAGAGCAAGGAACAAGACTAGATTGGGTAAATAGAAATTAGATAGCAAGATTGTAGACTTAGGTCCAACAAAACCAATAATTTAATAAATGTAAAAATCTGAAAGATTAAATTAAGGACTGAAATCTAATTAAAAGATAAAGATTGTCAGTTTGAATGAGAACACATGGACACAGGGAGGGGGAACATCACACACTGGAGCCTGTTGGGGTATGGGGGGCTAGGGGAGGGATAGCATAAGGAGAAATACCTAATGTAGATGACAGGTTGATGGGTGCAGCAAACCACCATGGCACACATATACCTATGTAACAAACCTGCACGTTCTGCACATTTACCCCAGAACTTAAAGTATTTTAAAAAGAGCATATATTTTAAAAAGTATATAACATACATGTATATACACACATCTAAAAACATCTATACGTATAAGTGTGTATTTCTCACCTCTGCATATATGTGAGTATTTATCTATCTACATATATAATGTCACTATCCCTTGTTTATTAAATAATATTAAATTATGTCTCAAAAAAAAAGATTGTCAGTTTAGGGAAAAGGCAAGACCCAACTATATGTTGTCTATAAGAAACCCATTTCAGATATAAATATACACATAGCTTAAAATGGATGGAAAAAGATATAGCAAGCAATTACTAATGAAAACAAAGCTGGAGTGGCTATATTAATATTAGGCAAAGTAAATTTTGGTACAATGAATATTACTAGGGATAAAGCAAAATCGTTCATAATAATAAAGCATCAATTGACCAAAAGGGCATAACAGCCCTAAATGTGTATGAACCTAATAGCAGAGCTTCAAAGATGCAAAGCAAAAACTGATAGAACTATAAGTAAGAATAGTCAAATCTATAATTATAGTTAGGGATTTTGACATTCCTCTCTTGTTTATTGATGGAACAAATAGAAAGTAAATCAGTTAGGTTAAAGAGGAATTAAATTACAGTATCAACCAAATTGATCTAATTGAATTTTATAGAACGTTATACCCAATGAGAGCAGAATATACATTATTTTCAGGTGCACACAGAACATTCTCTAAGAAAGGCCATATTCTGGACTATAAAAAAAAGTCTCCATAAATTTAACAGAATTTAAATCATACAAAGGATATTCTATAACCACCAAGCAACCAAACAAGCAATCAATAACAGACATCTGAAAAATTCCCAATATATGCTTTTAACAGCTTTTAAAAAATATAATTCACATGCCATACAACTCACTCATTTAAAATGTACAATTTGATGGTTTTTAGCACAGTGTATTCACAGATATGTGCAACCATCACCACAGTCAATTTTAGAACATTTTCATCACCTCATAGAGAACCCCTGTATCCTTTAGTTATCACACCTACATCTCTCTATCCTACTCAGAGCAACCACTAATCCATTTTCTGTTTCTGTAGATTTCTCTATTGTGGACTTCCATATGAATGAACCCATATAGTATGTAGTCTTTTGTGACTGGATTCTTTTACTTAGTTTAATGTTTTCAAGGCTATTTCATATTGCAACACATATCAACCCTTCATTTTTTTGTGGCTGAATGGCATTCCATTATATAGATATACCACATTTTGCGTATCTACTCATCTATTGATGGTAATTTAGGTTGTTTCCATTTTTTGACTATAATAAATAATGCTGTCATAAAAATTTGTATACAGGTTTCTGTGTGGGCATATATTCTCATTTTTCTTTGGAATTAACTGGACCATTTTATAACCCTGTTTAACTTTTTTAGGAACTGTCAGAATATGTTCCAAAGTGATTGCTTTGAAACCACTTTCTATTCCCACTAACAGTGTATAGGAATTCTTATTTCTCTGCATATTCCCCAACATATGTTGTTGTCTGACTTTTATTCTTGCCATTTTAGTGGATGTAAAGTGGTATCTCATCGTGGTTTTGACTTCTGTTTCTCTAATGACTAGTGATGTTGAACATCTTTTCATATGCTTATTTTCCATTTGGATATCTGCTTTGGGGAAATATTTGTTTAGATTCTTTGCCCCTTTATATTAGGGTTATTTTTATTTTTATTATTTAGTTGTAAATTTATTTATATGTTCCAGATACAAATCTCTTATCAGATATATGATTTGCAAATATCTTGTCCCATTATGTGGGCTGTCTTTCCACTTTCTTGATGGTGTCAATATATGAATATTAGACTACACATTCCTAAAAAACCCATGGATCAAAAAACAAATCTCAAGAGAAGTCAGAAAATGTTTTAAACTAAACCGAAAATAAAAACACAATATTACAAAATTTGTGGAGTATAGATAAAACAGGGCTTATAAAGAAAATTTTTACATTCAATGCTAATTTAGAAAAGAAGAAACATCCGAAAGGAACTATCTAAGCTTCCACTTTAAGCAACTCTATTAGGCATTGTCAGATTGGTCTCCAAAACAGTTATGCTAGTTTATGCTTTCAGCAGCACTGGGTGGTCACTTTATCAGCAACACACCTGTTGCTGTTAGACTTTATTATTTTGCCAAATAGATGGGTGTGAAATATATCCTCTTGCTTTAGTTTTTATTTCCCTGATTACTAGGGAGTTGTTTCATCTTTTCTCTCATGAGAAGAATGTCTTGTTTTTTTTTTTTTTTTTAAGCTCCTGAAAGTGGTCTCACCTCCAGGGATCTAACTTAATAAAGGTCAGATATAATACTTATGATGAAGTTACCTTAAACTTCATGCCTATGTGTAGAATTATGTTATGTTCCATAATTTTCAGTTGTGCATACAAGATCGACCCAGTGGTGTTTGTTTGCTGTGTTATTTTCTATTTTTATTGCCATATCCACTTGTTTGCTCCAGTCCTAGCCATGCCAAGACTTGTCACAAAAACCCAGGCTACAGAAGAATAAGAGCCTAAAGACTTCCATTTCTTGGTATATATACCACATCCTCTGACTTTAGTGGGAAAATCATAGAATTAGTGCAGTTTGTTTAGATTGAAAGAGAACATTTTTAAGGGTCTTGATAACCATAGAATAACAACTATATTGTAAGTTTCTCTTTTATTTTGCTTTTCCATTTTCATATTGTTCTGGAGCTGCTGTTTAGATACATACAGCATATCATGGAAGACCATGACTACATGATGCCTGTATATGAATATTCCTAAATATTTAGATACATGACCAAATTGTTCTGTGTTCATTTAGATGTGTCGGTGCGGACTTTTAGGCAAGATTTCATAGCCTACTATTCCATTTGTCTCTGGTATGGAACAGAAACTTTTCAGCTCTGTACTGCTTCCCTCCATACCTGGACACCTAGGCTGATTTTTTTAATTAATTGATTTTATTTCTTAGAGTAGTTTTAGGTTCATAGAAAAATAGAGCAGAAAGAACAGAGAGTTCTCATATACTCCCTCTGTTTCCTATTATTAACATCTTGCATTGGTATCATATATTTATTACAATTGGTGAGCCCATATTGGTATGTTATCATGAACTCAAGTTTGTAGTTTAAGATTCACCCTTTGAATTCTGACAAATACATCATGTCACGTATCCACCATTACAGAATCATGCAGCATTGCTTTACTGCCCTAAGTATCCTCTCTGCTGCACTCCTCCAAAGCTTCCTCCTCCCCTCAAACTCCTGCCAACCACTGATTTTTTCTTTTTACAGAGATAGGTTGACATCCTCTATTTCTGTTTGAATCCCTTTTTTAAAAATTTTATTTCAAGTTCTGGGATACATGTGCAGAACGTGCAGGTTTGTTACATAGATGTATAGATATACATGTGCCATGGTGATTTCTTGCACCCATCAACCCATCATCTAGGTTTTAAGCCCCACATGCATTAGGTACTTGTCCTAATCTCTTTCTCCCCTTACCCCCTACCCCACTCCCGTGTGTGATTTTCCCCTCCCTGTGTTTATGTGTTCTCATTGTTCAACTCCCACTTATGAGTGAGGACATGTGGTGTTTGATTTTCTGTTCCTGTGTTAGTTTGCTGAGGATGGCGGTTTCCAGATTCATCCATGTCCCTGCAAAAAACATGAACTCATGCTTTTGTATGGCTGCATAGTATTTAATGGTGTATATGTGCCACATTTTCATTATCCAGTCTATCATATATGGGCATTTGGGTTGGTTCCAAGTCTTTGTTATTGTGAACAGTGCTGCAATAAACACACATTTGCATGTGTCTTTATAATAGAGTGATTTATAATCCTTTGGGCATATACCGACTAATGGGATTGCTGGGTCAAATGGTAGCTCTGGTTCTAGATCCTTGAGGAATCACCACACTGTCTTCCACAATGGTTGAGCTAATTTACACTCCCACCAACAGTGTAAAAGTGTTCCCATTTCTCCATATCCTCTCCAGTACTGTTGTTTCCTGACTTTTTAATGATCGCCGTTCTAACTGGTGTGAAATGGTATCTCATAGAACTACTGATATTTTTCATCTCCATAATCTGTCGTTATTTCCATAATGTGTTATAAATGGAACAATACACTATATAGTCTTTTTAGGTTAGGCTGGTTTCTTAGTAGTATGCATTTACAGTTCCTCCATGTTTTTTCCTGGCTTGATGGCTCACTTCTTTTTTATTATTGAATAGTATTCTATTATATGGATTTACCACTTGGGCCTGTTCTTAACTTGTTGCGCTTTGATGGATCATTTAACTGTGACAGACAACTCCCAATTCTAAATCACAAAGCCCTTCATGTTCAGCCATAGTCAAGTACCTATTTGAACAACCACTTCATTTAGACTCATTCACTGGCTAGTGTAAACAACTGATCATTTGGGTAAGAAAAGAAATTAGCCAAATTAATGGTCACTAATTTGAACAACCAGTTCCATCAAAACGATCAGAGTGGTGGAATGTATGGGCATAGTCTGAGAGATAGACAGCATGGTCTAGTGGAAAGAGCCCGGGCTCAGGAGTCAAGAGCTTTACGTTATACTCAAGAGGTCTTCCACTAACCTATGCTAGCTACCCTCCTCTGTGGACCCTGGTCTTTGAAGGCTTCGCCTTGCTTTGCTGAGCACAAATTCCATAAGAACTGTAAGTCTTCCCTTACTGGGCAGCCCTCCTATCTGTAACATGGAATGCTATTTATATGCCAGAACATATATACTAGGATGGCGGGACCATCTATTCATAGACACGGGACTTAGCTTCTTGCCAGGGGATGGAATTCATGTTACATTGTCTCTGAGGGCTTTGCAGAACTTCTTTGGAGAGGAGCTCATGATACACACTCATCCTAAGGACTGTTGGAGATAGGCAAAGTGTTACTCTCTGAAAGCAGGATTTTCCTTGACCCCGAAAAGGGCTTTTTCCTCTTATAGTATTATTAAGCCAAAATACATCCAAAGCCATTGGGGATTAATGCTGCTAGATGGAGCTGTTCCCTTTAGATGAACTCTCCCCTTCTGCTTGACAATGCAATTCCCAATGAGCTAATGCACTTCCTAAGTTTAACTCTTCCTTGCTATTGGGAGCCGACTTCCAGGAATGCTTCTAAAGTTTCAGATTTAAATATTGGCTGCTTTTCACAATGAAGTCTCCCCACCTTTTATTCCTTTTGTCTTTTGTGAGGCAGAGGGTCTTTCTGCATTGTTAAAACAGAAGATTAACATTAATTCCTTCTTTTGCAAATCAGTCAGTTTTTTCCTGAGAGCCTCTTCACTCCATGCTGTGCCCTGAATTCAGGCTAGGCTTGGCAGTGGGCTTTGTGGAGAGAAGTTCCTTTGACTTTGGAGACCACATAGTCTGGGAAGGAGACTGACAAATGTATACAGCAGGCAGACCTAGACAGTTTGGGATTTTGACTAGGAGGCCCATCATATTCCCAGCTGCCCAGCTAAAAACTCCCCACTCTCCCTCAGCTGTCACTGACCACTGGACCTCTGCAGTTCAGACCACTCATCTCACCATGGGTGCTAGCAGAAGCTCTGTCACTTGTTTCCCTTGCTTCAGGCTGTCTCCTCCACTGCCCATGGTTTAAAGGCTGTTCTTCCCACTGCAAAGTCATGCCTCCTACTCACAAAGCCTGGATCTGCACTGACTTTGTAATGAAATCCCAACCCCTAGGCCTAGTGTTCAGGACTCTTCACACTGTAGTATTCTACCTCTTGGTTACCTCTTCAGGTGACCTGGGCCATCACTTTCCACAGCTCCTGATGCTTCAGCTATACCAGACCTCCTTCTGTTCCCTGAACATCTCATTTACATATATATTGCTTTACTTTGTTTATACCTGGAGTTCTCCCTTCCCCGGCTGTCTTTTCCTTTTCATTCTTCAAGCTGCAGTTTCAACATCACCACTTTGTGAGGCCTTCTCTAATCCCTGGAGAGTTAGTTTCCTTTTAGGTAAAATGGCAGAGTGATGCCAGACCCTGATTCTCAGGGCCTTTGCCCCATGCTATTTGGTGAAGAGAACTGGAACTGAGAATTTCCCAGAGTGACTTGCTACCCAGGATCTCTGCTGGCTGCTTGTTGACAACTATCCTTGCAGGCAGGTGCAGCTGCTCACATGCTCTGGCAGGAGCACAGCCATCTTCTTTAAAGAAGGATGTCCTCTTTGACTGGCAGAAAGCCCAGGGAGGGAGGGGCCAGCATGCAGGCTTTCCCAGACCTATCCAGAGAGGAATGGGGCAGAGATGGCCTCCCAGCCTAATATTCTCTCAGCATCCACCCTGGGAAAGGCCACCATGTACAGCAGCTCTTGACTGACCATCCACTGAGCTAGTGCTGGGCTACACTCTGCAAAATGTGTATGGCCCAATGGTGAACATAGTTTTCTGTATATTGGTGATTTATTTGCTCAGGCTTCCATAACAACGTACCACAGACCTGGTGGCTTGAACAACAGAAATGGATTTTCTCCCAGTTCCGGAGGCTAGAAGTCTGAGATCAAAGTTTCACCAAAGATGGTTCCTTCAGAGTGCTGTGAGGGAAGGATGTGTTTCAGACCACTCTCCTTGGCTTGTAGATGGTTGTCTTCTCCCTGTGTCTCTTCACATCATCTTCCCTCTGTGTGGGTCTCTGTGTCTTCATTTCCCCTTTTTATAAGAAAACCAGTCATACTGGATTAGGGCCCACCCTAGTGACTTTTTAACTTAATCATCTCTTTGCAAACCCTCTATCCAAATACAGTACTTCAACATGTAAACATTAGGGGGAGCACAATTCATCCCATAACAATGGGTAATGCGAGTTTAGGAGATTAAGGACCATAATGGGGGAGGGTCTGCACAGAATATTGTTGGGACACAGAACAGGCTGTCCTATTCTGGCCCAGGCTCATGCCCCTTGCTTTCTCTGATCTGGTCCAAGTCCCTCTTGGGAGGAGAAGAGCTCTCCATGAGTCTCTTCTGAATTCTACCTTTCCCTGCCTAGCCTGGCAAATTGGAGAAACATAAGCTTAGGGTACAGAGAGATATGAATTCAAATTTCAGTTAGCCTTCCTACTACTTTTTATTTATATTATGAACAGACAAATCATATCCCTGCATGAGCCTCAATTCCATCTTTCATAAAATGGGTTGATAATTCTTTTCAGGCATGATTATGAAAATAAAATGAGGATATTTAGTGAAAGGCAATGGATCCAGCCTAGCCTGGAGTGTCTTGATTTCTGTCCTGGCATAGCCTGTTATGGAGGCTGACATGGGACCACACCCAAGCCAATGAGAGTCAACTGCATGAAACATCAGTTACTGAATAGATGGATAAGGGAGAGCAGTACTCTTTTACTGTAAGTCTTTCTGCCAGTTGTGCCCATGAATTCAGGGTGAGGGTGTGCATGTCCTTTTTATATCAGAGCTAAAGTGAAAAAATATTTCCTCCCTTTATGAAGGGGATGGGAGAAGAAAACAGGGGATTGGGAAAGATGGGTAAAAGACCCAGGAAATATCATTTATCTGCTTCTCATGTACCCATGTGGAGTGTCACAAGCAGGGATAGGCTGCAGAGCTAAGTGCTGGGCCAGGGTTGGGCAATGTGGGAGCAGAGGGATGGGACTGGGAACCCAAAGTTCACACTGCTGTGGACAAGAGAGTGAGGGCAAGTAGCAAGCATGGGTTTGTGGGGAGAAAGGGCTGTTTCCTCCATTCTCTCCACCTCATAGCCTAGCATGGAGTAGCTAGATGGTCCATGAGGTTGTGCCAACAGCCACACTTCCCTCTGACATGCTTTCTGAAAGGCAAGAAGGGTCTTTTAGGCCTGTATTATGCTGTCATCAGGTACTCTCATTTCATATTAACAAACACTACATCTGATGTATAAGTACTCCAGGAAGTAGTAGAACTGGGATTTGAACCCAGGTCTCTCTGATCCTAGAGCATGCCTCCCATCCACTAGGCTATACTGTCTATAATGAAGAAAGAATGGTAGGAATGGAGAAGACCTGGGTTTGAGGCCTAGCTCTGTCATATGCTGGCTGTGTGACCATAGGAAGTTATTTATGTGCTCTGAGCCTCCACTTCATCATTGGTTAAATGAGGATAATCCTCCCCTTCACACACACACGTGTGTGTACATACACAGGTCTCTGGAAAAGTTAAACAAAGGAGCATGATGGAAATGCTCTGTAAAGTATGCCCCATGATAGCCTATGGCCTAGTGTCCTACGTGGCACATAGGCTGACCTTCAGGTGCCACTTCACTTCCTTTGTGAAAGTCCCACTGTAGTTTGAAGTCACTCTATAATGCAAATTCTGAGAACCCCTGGCCTCTCAGAGTCTCAGCTAGGGTCTCCTTTCAAAACTCCCTTTTGGGTTATCAGGATCTATTCCCCACTTCTGTCCCCTTCCTCCCCCCATGTTCTCTCTCTCTCTCTCTCTCTCTCTCTCTGTCTCTCCTCTCTCTCTCCTCTCTCTCTCTCTCTCTCTCTCTCTCTCTCACACACACACAGACACACACACATGCAACAAGAAGATAGGCCCAGTCTGTCATCCACTCGCTCAAAAATCACATTCCAAGCACCATCCATTTTCCCCATTCTCTGGGAGGTTGCTGTCTGGAGTTACATGTGCACCCATCAGACCCACAGAAAGACCTGGTTAAGCCAGGCCCCAGGAGCGAAGTGCTGAGTTGATGAAGGTTGAACAGAGTATCTGGGAAGGAAGGGCCAGTGCAGTGGACAAGGGCTTAGCAATAGGTGGCCCTTTCTCTTGTTTCTATTGTAAACAGGTCCTAGATCTGCTCATGGCTCCTCTTTGCTGGAAACATTGTCTTCAGTGCCATCTGTATCTTCCTCGTAAGTCATGGGAAGGGGCTTTCCTCAAATCAAGCCACAGGTGATAAGGAAAGTAGCTTGTCCTCCCCAGCTCTGTGGCCCAAGTGGTGAGAGATGGCCTGGAGTAGGAAGAAGCAACATGGCCTGAGAGTCTGGCAGCCTGAGCCCTGGCCCCAGCTTTGTCCTGCCTTGCTCTTGGTTTGTCATAAGTCCCTGCCGCTCTCTGGGCCTTGGTCCCTCTAGCTTCAGATTAAGGGACTTGGCCTTATCCCATCTCTGACCTCCCTGCTTGAATCTTCTTTGTATTTAGGCCTATAATTCAAGCTCTGTAATCAGGGAGTGTAAAGGCCTTTTGGTCAAGGTAGGAACTGTTCTCCTGCCAGCCTGACTGAGAGCTTTCTGTTGGCCCTAGTGCCTGCTGCTGAGCTCTAACCATTTCATAACCCCAGATCAGAGACACCCATTCATTGTCCTTTGAGACAAATTCCAGGTGGGAAAAATATCATGCTTTAAAGCAGCCAAGCAGTAACTAGGCTCAAATCCATTTATTTACAAAGATTTTCCACCTCTTGGCCCATCTGCCTCTGAGTAACCTGAAGCACGACAAAGATGATATGTGTCGCAGCCCTGGATTTTGGTCTAAGCATGCCTTAACACTCTGCATCACACCTAGATTCCCTCCGAGCTATAACTCAATCCTGAGCAACCTCAACTGTCCACAGATATTTGACCCAAGGAAAGCCAAAATCTCAACAGTTAACTGTCTCACCCTAATCCTTCTCTATACATGTGAAATCCCAGTTTAGAAAGGAAAAAATATTTATCACATTCTTGCATGGCCATTCTACACCAGATTGAGTGGGTGACAGGCAGAAGAACTAGAAAGGAAATGCCTGCAATATTTAGTTAATGTGGTCATCATATTTTATTTGGCTGCCTCTCCCCAAATGCAAATAGAAATGTCCCACTTTATTTGCATGTGAGTCTTTTCTTCCACACAGGGAGAGATAGGAGGGCCGCCTCGAGTCCCGCAGTGGTCTTGGAGCAGAGTGAGACATTTGCTTGGACTTAGAGCAGTTGTACTGGGTCCCAGGTGGCTGGATATGTGATCTCTAGGACAAGGCCACATGTAAATACTTTATCTCAACTGAGAGCAGCTTGGAAAATACCACAATGAAGTTTTTCAGAAAACCATTTTGCTGGTACTCTTAACAGAATAGAAAGGGCACCAGACTTGGAATAGAATTACTCCAGTCAAAGCTGAGTTCTAGCACTTGAACTTGGGTGAATTTCCTAGCTTCTTGGAGCCTCAATTTCCTACTTGGTAATATTGGGTTAAAAGCCCCACTCTACTGAACTCATTGGGCTTATGAAGTGCCCATGGGAAAATGAATGTGAAAGCTTTTGTCAGCTGTTCTAGGAATATGATATTTTATTGTTGTTGTTGTTATTAAGTGAGGGGGCTAGAGAATGCCTATAGAGCAAAACTTGGCAACAGTTCTATTTGTAGGTGGTTTGGACTCAGAACAGCTCATCCTATAGATGTGATTTGGAGCATATAGAATCATTCTCTCTTTTTTTTGGAGAGTTTTTTTTTTTTATTATACTTTAAGTTCTGGGATACATGTGCAGAACGTGCAGGTTTGTTACATAGGTATACATGTGCCTTGGTGATTTGCTGTACCCATCAACCCGTCATCTACATTAGGTATTTCTCCTAATGCTATCCTTCCCCTTGCCCCCCACTCCCTGACAGGTCCCAGAATGTAATGTTCCCCTCCCTGTGTCCATGTGTTCTCATTGTTCAACTCCACCTTATGAATGAGAACATGCAGTGTTTGGTTTGATTAAGAATCATTCTGAAGAACTTATAAGGACATGAGCCCTCCAATTTAGGACGGAGAGAAGCTTACCACACTCACTGACCTAGGGAAAACTTGCTGCCCTCCCTGGCTCTTCCCACTTCCCCCATCTGTACCAGTAGAGAAAGATGGGGAATGTGATCTGTACAGATGGGGAAAGTGAGAGGAGCCAGGGAGGGCAACAAGTGCTCACATGCTCTCTCAAGCCTCTTCTGGGTCTTAAGGAACCTGTTTTACAGTAGAGATAAATCACACATTCCAGAGGTTTTACATGGCACTGGGCTTTTATAGATAGGGTCTTCCGCATTTCCACAGGCCCAGCCTTTTTACCAGCAAGTCCAATAGCAGCTCTGGTCTACTTAAGGTAGTAGTTGCTAAAGAATAGGTGAGTGTTGTGGATAAAGACCACGAGATCTGGAGGAAGAGGCATGAGGTACAATCGAACAGTCCTCTGGGCCTTAGCCATCCTGACCCCAGGAGGCACAAACAAATGCCATCACCGAGGGCCTCTGCCTGAGACAATTTGGGAGGCAATCTCCCTGGCCCAACCAGCCCTGTGATCAGAAAGACACAAGGCTGCAGAATACAGCTAGTTTCCTAACAAAAAAAAGAGTCACCCAATCCGAAGGATTAAGGTGTTAATATGAAAATTGGAATCTTTTCAATGGGCAAGATTTAAATATACAGAAAACTCATTTTTAAATTTTTTACTCAAACTTTTATTAATTTTGAGATCATTGTAGATTCACATGCAGTTGTAGGAAACAATAAAAAGAGATCCAGTGTATATTTTACCCATTTTCTTCCAGTGGTAACTATGAATCATATCTTAAGGGCTTATGTTTTTCCTCCATTAGGCTGCTGGGAATGCGGCCTGCTACCAGACAATGGTAGAAATCATTAGCTCTACAGAAACTTCACTTTGAGGCTCCCCTTACCCTTTCTGTGGCATTTGGCTCCCTAGAAGGTATCTGTCCTCATGTTCCCTTGATCCTAATAAAACCCAGCATCCAAGATGCTGCCCAAATTGAAACTATTTTGGTAGTGCAGGTAGCGCAGTTGCCACTGCCAAAAGCTGAGTACCTTCTCATTCTCAGATTTTGTTCTCTCACCCAACTGCTCTGTTTTCCATTACTTCCTGGGGAGATGGACGTCCTATACTTGACATTAAAGACCTTCCCTTACTCATCTCTTCAGTGCAGGGCAGTGGAAAAGATGGTTGGCTGTAGATCCAAGCAGATCTGGGTGTGAATGCCAGCTCTATCTCATACTCATATATGACCTTGGACAATTACTTCACCTTCCCTTTTGAGCTTCTGTTTACTCATCCATCAAAGGGAGATAATAATACCTCATAGAGCAGTTGCAAGAATTGAAGAGATAGCAATAAATGCAGAGCATCTGGCCCAGTGCTTAGCCATTGTGGCAGCCTAGATGTCAGTAGCTGTAAGCACTTCAGTGCAATTCTGTCATGCATACTCTGGCCCCATCCTCCCCACACACCCTGTACTCAGTCAGATTTTGTATTTGCTATTATACCATGACTCTGTCTGAGCCTTTGCTTTGACTTCATGCCTTTGTTTCTGCTTGTCTCTATACCTAGGACATCTTTTCCTTTATCGTGTTTACCTATCTAAAATCAGATCTAGAATTCAACACCCAGCTCATAGGAAGCCCTTCTAGCCTCCAGCCCAGTGTGATCACTTCACCCTCCTTTGTGGTGGCCATCATCCTCTCCTTTGTCTCACCATGGCCACAGCTACTCTGATTGCTCAAGAGACTGAGCTCCTTGAGGATACGCTCAGGTTCTACTTCACCTCAGAGTACAGGACTTGATGTAGAGCAGTGGCTACGGTAGGATCCATGGGTGCGGGGTCCCACTTGAAGCTCTGTAGAAGACAGGCATTTGACTAGATCATACTGGCCCTGCTTCCCTGAGTGCCAGGGCATACCTGCCCCATAAAGGCCAGGTGGGACCTGGGCCCCTGCTAGCAGAGTATCTAAGTTTGGATCCTAAGAAGCTACCTCATGTTATCTACCTAGAAATAGACCTACAGGTGGTTCCATTTGGGGAAGCCAATAGCTATGAAGAGTGCCTTCTCCCCATATTCCAACGTCTTGATCAGCAAGGGCTTCATCTTCTTGTGTTGCTTTGAAGCTTCAGATGCAGACTGAGACAGCCCAAGAATAGGGAGATAAGGTATGTGGCAGTGACAGCCAGAACTTTGGAGTCAGGGAGTCCTGGGAAGAATCTTGTCTCCCTCTCCTTACTAGCTATGTGATCTTGGGTGAGTCAGTTCATTCTTCTGTCAAATGTTTCTGAGGAGTAAATGGGAAGGGTCAGGCATAAGATGGGTTACGTTGGGAGCACTCAGTAAAGGTTCATTATTGGGCTAGTGCTATCTGTCCTATCACCATAAAGGGCACTGTAGTGAAGATGGGCATTTCTTGGACCCCATTTAGGGGAATTCATATCCTAAAATTCAAAAGCATTTCTTCACAACGCAACCTTGCCCACGAGCCTATCCCGAAATGTGAACCCTGAGAAGAGTAATTCAGAGATGCCCTTGGAAACGGTGGCTATTACTGAGGATGTGTTGACATGAGGTGAGTTTGCAACTATCCCATTTAGTACTCTGGTGAAGGCTGTGCACTACGATTTCATCAGCATGTAAGGAAAAGTGTGTTTCTTCCAGGAAGAGCTGTTTTTGACCAATGTGATTGATTGGTGATTGGAGGTGTTGAGGAGGGTTTGGTGACAGATGCTCCATTAAATCTGACTTAGGAACAGTCTCCACAGAGCTTCCATTTAATACTTAATGCTTTGTTCTCTGTAGCTTTGGGGAATCAGTTTTCACTCCCTTGGCAGTAACATGGATGAGCTCAATTCTGGACCGCACTGTGTTTTTGGCCCATTTATGGGGCTATAGAGAGAGGTCCCTTGAGAAGGCCTGGGCATTACCAAAAGTGGTGAGGACAATGTGCGTGTGGCTTGTTCAGGGGCTCATCTGATGGGTCAGCATGGCAATAGGTGCTCAGGGACACTGGAAATCTGGTGCTAGGTGATACATTGCCAGATGCCAAGTCATTCAACTCAAAAGCCTATGAGCACCTGGGGAGAGAGGGGTTGTCTGTCACCTCTGATGGAGACCAGACTAAAGCAGGGCAGGGCAACAGGACCTGATCCAAACACACTGACGCATAGGACAGGAACCCAGGTCCAGCAAGGAGCTGGAATGCTCAGCTCAGAAACCAAGGCATAGCCCACCTACATGGACTGGGTCAACACGGTGGCAGCAGTAAAAGAGTGTTGTCCTCTAGGCACAGGGTCACAGGGCTCCCCCAGCTGCACCAACTGCTGGCTCTGGGGCAGCAAGATAGAAGCTGCTGGGTGGACCTTGCCGGGTATATGGTAAGGTCAAGACTGAGGCTGTGGGTAGAGGCCCTAAGCCTGGCAGTGAGAGGTAGGTACTGGCAGAGACTGAGGCAGATAGGCTGACCCATTCCTGTCTTAGCTCTTTGTTTATTTTTTACTTGGACACCATATTGAAGGTTACTTGGCTACTCAATTCCTCATTCAACAACCAATATTTATTTACTGGGCACCTGCTGCTCTGATCAGGCCCTCTGCTCTATTCTGAGTAGACTAGTGACAGTGATACTATAGTTCCCTCTTTACAGGCCTCACTCCTACTGGGGTTGGCTGACAAGCAAACAGACATTTAGTATGTAGTGTGGCAAGGGCAGTGGTGGAGTCTGCACAGGGCAACACTAGAGCCCAGTGGAGGATGCCCATCCTACAGAAGCATCTTCCTAGAGGCGAGAGAAAGCTCACCACTGGGCACACTTCTAGCCACAATGCAGTGGTGACATCAGTCTGTACTGCCTTCAACAAGGACTGTCTTCTCAAATACGTAAATTATTTGGTTGGGGGTGGCAGGTGGCACTGCATGTCAGAGCAAAGTGAAGGAAATTCTAGGCTCCTTACCAGGGCTGGTCTGAGTTAACTTTCACAGCTGGGACCGGGAAGTAAGCCCAAACACTCAGACAAATAACTGATAATTTAAAAACTATCTGTCATTAAGGACTAGTTTTGACACAGGCCAGAAACTAGCAGGACGGGTAACGAGACTTGGGGGGAAAAGCAGAAAAAAACAACTTCACTTGGGGCCTAGGAATTTTCTCCGAATTGGCAGCAAGGCTTCTTGGGAAAATTAAACTCACAGGGAGGCCTAGATACCTTTTCTCTCTGAGGTGAGGGGGATTTTTCCTTCAGTGAAGGATATGTAAAGGCCAGGCCCTAAGTCCTCCTGGCAGATAAGATTTCTCTTCTAGACATCAAGGGATTGAGAATTTTATTCTGCATTGGGATGGAAAATGGCAAGCATGGCTTGCTTGGGAGTGAGGACCACAGGGCCCAGGAAATTCAGCCCAGAAAAGGACAGCAGTGCCCTGGAGCTCAGAACCTGTGGAGAAACAGCATCACTAGGTAACCTCAGAACCAAAGGAAAGGCACTGCTGTCTCCTCCCACAGAAGATGGTTACAGCACAGGAAAAAAATCACCATTGGCAATAATGGAAACCACTAGTGGGAATGGTTGTTTTTGCTTTTAAAAATTGTTCCACAAGCATTAGGAGGAAAGTTATACTGTACCAGAATTCATGGCTGGGAAAGGAGGTGGCAGCTCTCAGTGGGCTTTCTGGCCTCTTGCCATCCTAAAATGTCCTATTTTTCTGCATAGAGTAAGGAACTGTACTTGCCCCCCTCCCTTTTGCTTCCCTCCCTGTTTCACTTTGTTCCAGTTTCATGAAGCCATCATGAGGAGCTGTGACCTTGGGTCGGCCCTAGGAATCATATGCGCACCTCTGCAGCTGTCTGCTCTCTAGGCTCTTCTGCCAGTTGATTTGGCTGGCAGAAATCTTAGTGTTAACCCTTTCCTAGGTCAGTGCTGCTGTTTGTAGGACAGCTCAAATGTTCCCCCCACTGGAAAGCACTTCCAGTTGCTAACCACGAGAAAGATTGGGATTCACAAAATCTCTGAGGCCAACCCTGTCGCTCCTGTTATCACTATGCAAGTTTTACAGATGATTATAAGGAAGCCCAGGACCATGAAGATGAGGGTACAACCTAAAGGCCAGTGGGGCCAGTCTGCACTGGCATCTCTTAGTATTTTCACACATGGCTGTTGATTGCAGAGCAACATGCTAGCCACAGCCTACAGTGTAAAGCAGACTAAGACCTGTTCATTTTCCCCAAGCTCACACTAACTTTTCCAAAGGATATTTCTGAGAAAATAAGGACAAAGTAGACAATCAAAAAATTACGTTGAACATGTAAGATTTGCCTGTAAAGTAATGGGACGCATCTGTGTTCATCCTGGAGTGATGGAAAAAGTGACACATTAGGAAGCAAAAAAGTCTGATTTCAGCCCTCCCCTTTGCTATGGACTAGCTATGTGACCTTGAGGAAGCTGGTTACTCTCATTGATCCTTAGTTATCCCATTAGTAAAGGGACAATAAAGCATCTAGCCACAGCTTTGTTGAGGATGAAATAAGGTAAGGGATATGGCATTGCTGAGAAATGGTGGCCGGCTCACTGTTGTTAAATATTCCAACCTGAGTTTCAGGGGATGTTTGACAGCGTGCCTTCAGAGCTGGCCAGCCATTCCTGGAACAGCGTTTTATCATTTGAGGGTGGCTTTTATTCTCAATAGCTGACAAGCTTTTTGAGAGAATGTGGGTGATTAAACCAGGAAAGTGTGGATTTGGCTCCAATGGGTGATGGTATTCATAATTGCCTCTAAGGGCCACTTGCACAGCCCCATGGGGTTTGAGCAACAGCAGCTTTAGTAAAGTGTGTAAAGCCTCTCAAGGGGACTGCTTTCAAGGGAGATATTTCCTTAATGATACAAATTCTGTTTCCTTTGCTTAAAAAGTCTCTGTATTGTGACAGTTCCCCTGTAAAAGAGCATCTATGTAAATGGATAGTAACTGTGCCCTCTGAACCTATGAATCTCCATTTTTCTGTTAACTCAGCCTGTTGGGGAGCTGATGTCCTCTAGGGTTGCTTCTAGTTCTGTTCCAGTCATGGTTACCTCCAATTTAGTTCCAGTTATGATTCTGCTTCTGGGAATAGGGGTGTGATGATATGAACTTGCTCAATAGCAATTTGAGCAAGATAGTGGGTAGAATAGTAAACAAACAAACAAAAAAATAGCCTTACTCTTCCCGTGAGGGTAAGTACTGTTATCATCCCTATTTTGCAGATGAGAGGACTGAAGCACAGAAAGGTGAAGTGATTTTCCCAGCATCACACAGCAGCTAAGAAGTGTCAGAGCCTGGATGCATATTCAGGGAACCTAGCTCCAGAGATTATGCTGTGCTCTATTGGAAGAGTCTTAGGAGCCAAGTGTTCCAGAATGCTCTTGTCCCATAAAATGGATGAGAGCACTGATTGCCCAGACCAGAATCTGTCTCTGCCTGAGTGCTGCCAGTTTAATCTGGAAAACACAAGAGCTCAGAGGAAGATGCAGTACACTGAGTGAGATCCCTCCCCAAAAGATATGTTCACCCCAGAACCTGTGAATGTAACCTTATTTGGAAAAGGGTCTTTGCAGATGTAATTAAGTATTTCTAGATGATATCATCCTGGATGTAGGGTGGACCCTAAATCCAATGACATGTATCCTTATGGAAGACAGAAGAGAAAAAGACACACAGAGGAGAAGGCAATGTAAAAATGAAGGTAAAAATTGAAGCATTGTGACTAGGAACACCTAAGATTGCTGTCAGTCACCAGAAGCTACGAGAAAGGCATGGAACAGATTCTATTCCAGAGCCTTCACAGAATAAATTTCTGCTGTCATAAGCCAGCCTGTTTGTGACAATTTGTGTGGCATTCCTGGAAAACTAATACAGAGAATGAACCCCTGTAAGGAGTCTTGGTGTACTATTGCTCCTTAGAAGCAACTGAGGGATCAAGTTCAGTATGGGAGTGAATATCAACGCCACCAACTCTTTGGAAGTGGCAGAGAGGGTAATAGAGGGGGAAATTGGCTCCTTCCAGGCCCACAGCCTTATTCAAACAGAGGCTTCCAGCCTGGTGCTCGGAGACCATCATAAGTGGCAGAAACATCTGCATGCTGAGCTGTTCAAGAGGGGCCTTGGTTCCCAGCGGTATCCAGGAAACCCCAAGAGTGGCCAGTCATAATGGCCCTCAAGAGGGCTCCTGCACTTCGATTAATTTACCTCTCAGCTCACTTAAGCTGTATTCCATCCATTCTGACGTATTTTGTTTTGTACCTGATCAAATGGAGATAAAATGGGATGGAAAGGGAATGAAGATGGGAAAGAAGTATGTTTGTTTGTTTGCTGAGCATTTTAACATTGTTGGTATTAGCATTGCTCTTGCCTTGAGACATATTTAGAACAAGGGTCTTTTATTGATGCTCTCAAGACTTCAGGGCAACAGAAAGTACTTTGGTCCCTTACTAAGTTTAGCCCTTTTTCCTAGGCTCTATAATTCTGGCTCAAAGGCTGAGCTAATGCGAGCTGCTGTGTGGTTGGAAATGGCAAAAGGATGGCTAGAAGGCCAGGAATTTGAAGCTCAGCTGTCTTGGACTTGGCTCAGACTCCTCATTCTGGAAGTGTCCATAGAAATTTTGGAGTCTAAAACTTTTAGTTCACACTTGAGAAAACAGGCTCTGAGGAATGCAGGGACATGCCCCAGGCTGTGCACTTTGCTCACTGCCAACCTGGGACTGGTTTGCAGGGCTTTCTGACCCATGTTGCTTAGATCTCTTTCCTGGTCATCGTGAGAAGCCAGAGGATGGGCAAACTTGCTAAGTTCTTTTTCCAGCTACAAGTCTTCTGTCCTTCCTTGGAAACTCCTGCCTAGTGCTTTGCTGTTCCTGGGAAACTGACTGTATTCCACTTGATCATTGAGGTTCCTGCCTTATCTCCTCTGCTAGACCACAAGGCTCAAGGTCGGGGCTAAGCCTGATGTGCCTGTATATTCTTCCTCCTCCTTCCAGGGCCCAGCACATCTGAAATCTTCAGGCACATCTGAAATCTCTTCAGATTTTGGCAGAGAAGAAATTACAAATTTACGCATTTTCATTCCTCTGTGATGGCTAACAACCCCCCAAAATTTAAAGGCAAAACAGTAACCTAACGTTGTCATTCTGTCTTTCCTCTCTTCTCTTGCTGCTGGACATATCTGTGAGACTATCAATGTTTTGAAATACATTTTGCAATACATGTAATTTGAGACTTGTCAAATTTTATATGAATCTATAAAGTTACTTCCCAGCTTTTTTCTTTCCTTTTTGCTCTCACATTGTGTGATTAATGTACCCTTTTACTGTATTGGAGGAGCAAAGTTCATTGAATACTATGAGCCCCGATGTAGCTACCTAGCTAGCTTCATGGATATATGTGCTTGGCCAGTTCTGCTGAGTGCACCTGGAACCAGTTCCAGGGGTGATGCCACCCTGGGTGTGGCAGGCTAGATGTGGGACAACCTTCATTGTGGCCTTGGGGCAGGAGGAGGCAGTGACTGTGGGGGACAAATATGTCATGTAAGGGTTTATCTCTGGTAGGATGAGCAGAGGAGAGGCCCCTATCCAGAAGACCCCACTAGGGCAGGGTTATTGGGGGCTATGCCCTGGAACTCAAGGCCTTCCTGTATCCCCACAGTTTTTGGTAAAGCAGTTTAACAACCATGCCTGGCACTGGAGAATCAGTAGTTAAGAAGCAGTACAGCAGAAGCAGTTAAGAGGGAAGGCCCTGGAGCCAGGTGGCAGGGCTCCCAGTCTCCATTGCCACATTTCCTACCCAAGAGATCTTGGGCAAGTTACTCAGTGTCTCTGAGCCTCAGTCCTCTGTTCTATAAGCTGGAGACAATAGTGTCTTGCCATATAGGCATTTAATCTCTGTGCACACCTGGCACAGACCCTGGCCCATGAGAGACACTTTGTATGTATATCTTGTGGTGCAGGTGGTGATAAATGGCAGGAGTGCTCATAATGGCGGGTGTAACAACAGCTTCTTATGAAGTGCTTTGTCTCTGGCAGGCAGTATGATTGCCTGCCTCTAACCCTTGAGGAAACTGAGGCTCAGGAAAGTGACATAACTTGCTAGGGGTCACACGGCCACATCCTAGGGCTTTTGGGAGGATCCAGTAAAGTAACAATGGCCATGAAAGCCACGCCCCCAACACTTCCTTCCTTGTTCCTGCCTCTTCCAAGCCATTCAGAAGAGCAGAACTGCAGACAGGCTGCACCTCCAGCCACTACTCAGCTGATCTTGAATCTTACCAGGGCTTGAGGAAAGATTTTCCTAAGAAGGGACTCTCTGCAGGCTGTTGGTGAACTATGTGGACCATCAGTCAGCAAGAGGTCATGTCTGGACTGTAAATTGTATTTGTTTGCAGAAGGGAAAAATTATACTTAGCAAATCTTTAATGTCACATTGACTGAAACCAGCCAAGTATCTGGCTTACCACGTTCTTCCCCACCAACTGGCCTTCCTGGGGAAGGAGGTTTGGATGTATTTACTAGACCACAGAAAACCTGGACAGAGTCTGGAGAAGAAAGAGGAGAGGTATAAAGGCCTTCGGTGAGGGGATGCGGGTTTTGTGGCTTCCAAGTATCATTATGTTATGAGTGTACCTTCCAGAACCAAGCTGAGATTTGTCTGGTATTTAAGGTGGGGTTCCTTTGAAGAGATAAATCAGGGTAGGTTGAAAGTAGGGGGAAGGAGACCACATTCTCAGCCTAGTGAGAGACTCTTAGCCTCTGCCTATACAAGCAAAGGGGACAGGAGGGCTACTCCCAGGCCCCTTCCTTTCTGATAAGTCATGATTTTGTGGAGTAATTAGCAAGCCAGGGAAGATCAGTCTGTTTAGTACCCACTATCTTCCTCCTGACTCTGACACCCCCTGTTGCCTCTCTGCTGATATGTTCTCTAGCCTCCCTGTCTCTGTTTCCTCACCTTCAAAGTAGTCTAAGTCAAGTGCCTATGTATTAAAATCAGCCTCTTTTTGGCAACTCCCTAGAGGTGGAAGAAAACAAGGAGGAACGCTGCTGAGCTATAAAGTTAATTTAGTAGGCAGGAGGTGGTGCTGGTTGATAACCCGAACATGTTGAAATGAAGGGGAAGTTGGGCCAGGGCAGGCAACTGGCTTGTCCCACCAAGGCATCAACCTTTAAGTTTCCTGGTCCTCCTTCCTTGCCGCAGCAATGCCCCTCTGCCCTTGGTGATTGCCTACACACCCAGAATGCAGCATGCAGACTAGTCCACTTGTCATGGTACCATAGCCCATTTAGGCAAATCTGTTAACCTTTCCTTGTAATTCCCAGGAATACTGAGGAATTGTTTGGGGATGATATCCATGGATGCACCTCAGACTTCATGAATTTTGTGTTCTCTCTGATATTGCATGTATCAGGTTGCTGAGAGGAATTGGTCTCTGAACTGATACTAATTTCTTCATTTCAAGTGCAGACAGAGAAGAGCACTGATTGTCTCTGTCCTCACAAAGCTACAGAAGGTATTTGGCACAACCTCAAATCTGGGAGGGACCTACCAGTTCCAAAATCCTCTGTTCAGTTCAGGAATCCCCTTTCAAGAATTAGTTTTTTGTTTTAATACCTCTAGTAACATGCTGCTCACTGCTCCCTAAGGCAGCCTGTGCCAGTTTCAGACAGTGCCAATCATTTGGAAACTTTTCCTTCTTCTGAGCTGAAATTTATCTTCCTGAAATGTCTAACCTATACAGTCCTGGGTCTGTTCTCTGTATACACTTTCCAAATACAGCTACCATGGACCCCTCATCCTCTTGTCTCAGGTCTTATCATTCATTCATGACAGCCTTATGTCATGATTCCAAGACCCTTCACTATCCTGTTCTCCCTCTGTTTTTTTTTTTTTTTAACAGTTTCTTTCCATATATCTCATTCTGTAATGCATCTGGAATAAATTAAATTAGTCAGGGAGAGGTAAAGATTTAAGTAAATCTCCCTTCAGGTTAACATCCACATTCCCCCAGAGTACTTGCTAAATAAGCTTTCATTTCCCTGTGGTTTTCTTTTACCAGGTTTGGCTCTATTTCTAAAACAGATTTCATATGTAGCTTTACCTTTCATTTTTGATCCCGGACTCTGTATCCTTTTATTGTGGATACTGTAACAAAGTACCACAAACTTAGTGGCTTAAAACAACATACATTTATCATCTTTCAATTCTGGAGATCAGAAGTCTGAAATGGGTCTCACAAAGCTAAAGTCAAAGTGTTGGCACAGATGTGGTCCTTTTGGAGCCTTTAAGAGAGCGTCCATTTCTTTGCTTTTTCCCCCATTCCTTGGTTTGTGGCCCCTTTCTCCATCTTCAAGGCAAGTATTATGGTATCTCCAGATTTCAATTACCCCCACCTCTGCTGACTTTCTCTGACTCTGCTTCCATCATGATATCATCTACTATTACTCTGACCATCCCTTATGCCTCCTGCTTTTACTTACAAAACTCTGAACTCAGGGTTACATTGGACCCACCTGGACAATCCAGAATAATCTCCTCATTCCAAAATATAATTCAGTCACATCTGCCAAGTCCCTTTTTGTCTTGTAAGGTCACATATTCACAGGTTCCAAGGATTAGGATGTGAACATCTCTGGGAGGGGCTATTATTCTGCCTACCTCAGATTCCTTCTGCCTGCAAGGCCATTGGCCAAACAAGCTTAGCTGACCACTGATAGATTCAGCTGGGGGTTCCACTCCCTTGTGCTCACCTAGGCGCTGGCTTCCCTCACAGAGGGGTATGCATTATTTTGGGAAAAGTGGTGAAGTGCAAGCCACTTTGGGGCACAGATTCAGCCCCTTATGTGGAATTTGAAGGATCTCATTCCTGGAAACTCTTCTTTCAGGTCCATCATGGGCCTGGCATGGGTAAGAGGTCAGTGAATGAATGAGTAGCTGACTAGATAAATGAATGAACTTCTTCCATGTCCATCCCCGCCATCATATTTGTATAATCTTTCCACAGCACCTGTTAATGTGTTTTGGTTCTCTCTTCAGAAATGGTTGATGGTGCCCCTGCATATGCAGATTTAATCCCAGACTCTTCAGCCCAACCTAGTCAAGCACTCCCCCATCTGACCCTAGCTTGCTGGTCCAGCTTCAACTTTTGCTGTGCTCATCCACATGCTCTGCCCTCTAACCTCACTGGCTTGAGTGAGAATGGTAGCAGCAAGCACGTGCAAAGTGCTTGCCCAGTTCCAGGCCCTGTTCTGAGGGCTTTATGTACATTAACTCACTTAACCCTTGCCACAACCCTATAGGTAGGTATTATAGTCATGTACCGAACAATGACATTTCGGGCAATGACAGACCGCATATACAACAGTGGTCCCATAAGATTATAATATCATATTTTTACTGAACCTTTTATATTTTTAGAGCCACAGATACTCTAAACTGTGTTGCGGTTGCCTACGGCATTCGGGATGATAGCTGACTCTATAGGTTTGTAGCCTAGGAGCAATGGACTCTACCACATAGCCTAGGTGAGTGGTAGGCTATACCATCTAGGTTTATTTAAATGCACTCTAGGATGTTCACACAAGGAGAAAATTGTCCACTGACACATTTCTCAGAATGTATCCCTGTATTAAAGTGAAGCATGGCTGTATAACTATCTCCATTTTATAAATAAGGAAACAGAATTGGAGCAGTACAGTAACCTACTTGAGTGCATGGGTAATAAGTAGTGAACAGAGCTAGGATTCCAACTTTGGCAGTTTGGCTTTGGAGTCTATGATTTTAACAGTTGTACCAGACCACCTCTCAAAATGTTCTCTGTTACTCTGTCCTGTCCTCTGTGCCTTTGTCTTACTGCCCTGACCTTATCAACTATGCCTTGACTATCTCCTCCTCTCACCACATACCCTTACCCCACCCCAACTGTCCTTTACCCTAGTCTCCATAGTTAGGGTACCAATGGGTCATCCTGCACTGGAGTGTGAGCTCATCCCAGATCAGTGTCTTTGGGACCTCACCCAGGGGCCACATGACTGTTGGGTCTTTAGGTCTCAGAGACCCATTCCTTGGGCTGGCTCAGTGCAGGCCCTGCAGGAGATGGGGGAGCTGACACTCAACCAGGCTCCGCCCACTTTCCACCTGAGAGGAAATTGTCTAGATTAGAGGTTCTTAAACTTTAGGGGGTCATGGAACCTCTTCTAGACTTCCATGAAAGCCATGAGATCCTCTTCCTGGATAAAATGCTCATGTACACATACCTACTGTAGATAGTCTCTGGGAATTCCTGGTGCCCTGAAGTCCTCCCCAGGGAAGGAAACCTGACATTTACAGAACCCCTTCTGGGCACCAGTCATTGCAGAGAGCCTTTCAAATGCCTTGTCTCATTGAAGCCCCTCAGCCCCACAAGAAGCAGACCTTTGACACCCCACCCTAAGTCACACACAATGGCAGTAAGAGAGGTGGTAAGCACTTGCATCCTGGACCTCCAGTCTGTAAATCCTTGCTTGACCCAGTCCTCACTTAAGAAGCTGGAAAACTGTAGGTATCTGCCCTGTAGATAAGGGAGTGGCGACAACAGGGCAGCAGTGACCCTCTGGTTATGTCTACAGAACCCTGGGAAGGAATCTGGGAAGTAACCGTGGCTGTTGGCCAGGACACTGGAGACCCTGAGCCTGAACCAGCTGTGGCTCAAGTGTCAAGTGGCTGGAGGATGGGCTGGCAGCAAGCCTGTTGGAGCAGAGCGGCCTGGATGCTGGAAGGAAGCAGATAGTGGCCAGAATGGGATTTCCTGAGGTGCTTGCAAAGTCAGAGAAGAGGGCCTGAAGCTAGGGCAGAATGTGGGACCTTGTTAGGGGAGGGCATTGACTCTGTTTACCAGGGTCCTTGTTGGCTCTGGGGTTCCTGGATAACTTTTGCTGAATTGAGAAAAGTTGGAAAACTGGACAGGATGCACAATCACCCAAGATCAAGAGGTGTAAGGTTTGGGTCTGGGCCTGCCCCTAGTGTATAGGGGGACTTTGGGTGGTCCCTTCCTCTCATTGAGCTGCTGGTCTCTATCTGTCCTATAATTAGGCCATCTCAAAGGGCTTCTACCTAGTTGTGACATCTTCAATTCTAGGATCTTTGGCTTGGCCTCAGTCACTGACTTGGGACAGTCTTAACTTACTCGAGTCTACCAAGGAATTTATCTGTGACAGAGCAAGAGTCTACATCATTACCAATTCAACAGACATTTACCAAGGACACCTGTGTGCCAAGCACTGGGCTGTGTGCTATGGCTCCAGCAAGGAGGCCAACCCTGCTCCTGTCTATGGAAAGCTCCCAGCTGAGTGGGAACAACTGGCATATAAAACAAGCATCAAGGTGCTGCATATATACCTTGGGCTCTAATAGCCCATTATGTGCTCAGGAGTACATCTCTAAACATCCCTGATCTGAGTACAGAGCTGGCCCACCCATCCATCGGAAGTGGGTACAAACACCATGAGGAGAAAGTGAGGAGGAAGCCACGTGAATGCCATCTCTGCTGGAGACTCTCAGGCAAAGAGGCTGGAGTGAGAAGCAGCACTGAAGTGATATACCTCACAAGGCTGTTACTGAACTGGAGTAAGAGGATTTCTTTTGCTACCGAGAGCCTGGCCAAGCCAGACACTCCACAGAAGATAGCTATTATTAGCTCCATGTCAAACAACAGAGGCCTAGTAAGGTTTGTGATTATATGTTTAAGATCACACAGGAGTTTAACAGCAGAACTCAAGATTTTCACCCAGACTGGACCAGCTTCCAAGCCCACATACTTTTTCTCATACCACTTGGCTGGTTCTAAAATTACGTATATCTCATTCAAGTGAAAGATTCTCCAGCATCATTAATTTTCAAAAGTATGTGTGAGTTCTGAGGGCAATTTGCCAAGAGAAGCTTGTATTTGCCAGCCCTAGCCTCTGAAAGCCCTTGGTCTATGCCCACCTTAAAGCTGGTGCCATGCCTCCGGGTAGCATGGATTTCCCCTTTGTATACATGAGCATGTCTGTGTACACACATACATGTACACACGCCTACACACACACCTTTCCTTGGCAGACAGTGAAATACTCATTAGTTGCAGTGCTCTGTCCATGGTAAAGGTAGCTAGTTTCAGACAAGTGTGCCAATTCCCATCTTGCCTCTTCCTTTCTGTCCTCAATGGTACCTGAGGTCCACCAGGCCCCCCTCATTCCTTAGAGTAATAATTAACCATCCTATGCCTAGACACAGCATTTGTCAGGCTGCCACAGATGACAGTTGGAAGAAGCCTCTGCAAGGCATAGTGGGGAGGGGTTAGGGGCCCAGTCCCTGAATGTCACCAACTCATGGCCTGACCTTGGACAGGGCCATTCTCTATCCTGGGCCTTGAAATGTGGATACGTACATTAAGGTACTAAGACTGGAGCAGTGACAGCAAAACTTTTTGCTGACATTCTAGGGTAGTACCTTGTGGGAGCAAGAGTAAGGCCAAGGATGTGGCTACACTACAGAGACAGAATGATCTTTAGAAGATGAAAGCCACTGGGCTAGGTGACCTCCAATGGCCTCTACATCCTTGATATTCCATGATTGTATGTGTGTGTGTGTGCATGTGTGTGTGTGTGTGTGTGTGTGTTTAAAAGTAAAGATTGATTTATTTTGGAATATTTGTACATTGCATGTGTGCTTAGGATCTGTGAGTGTATTCATGCTGTGTTGCCTTCTTTGAACCTCCTGACTAGGATTGCCAGTCTCCCACTCCCCATAGTCACTATCACATTACCCTATATTTTGTCTTCATGACAGTTAATATCAAATTATTATTTATAAGATTTATTGTAAAGTCCTAATGTACTTGTTAATGTCTTTATTTTCTCTCTTTCCCAACTAGAATGCCTTTTCTCAGAGAGCAGGGACTATGTTGGTCTTGCCCATCACTTTGCCCTTAGCAACCAGCAGAGTGGCTGGTTCATAGGAGATGTTGATGAGTAAATATTTGTTGATTCAGTATCTTTATGGGTCAGGTATGCCTCTCTGTGTTTGGGAGGTATGGGTGTACTAGGTGTTCTGGATGCTACTCTGAACCTAGCAAACCTAGACTTGGCCTTTGTCTGAATCTTGAACCAGTCCCTAGACCTGATTGCTGCCTAGCTCTTCAGCAGAAGACTCCATTGTCTGGAGAGAGCAGCAGGCAGCGATAGCAATCAGGAAAGTAAAGGAGGGAAATAAAGGGGTTAAAGTTTTGCAGCCTTACTCTCTTGCCTTTACTTAGCTGGGAGTCCTCCGCTAGACTTTTCTGTGCTCCACATTAGCCATTCTCAAAAACTCTTCTTGATTTGAGGCTCCTTGTGGCTACAGCTTGTGTGGAGTGAGGATGAGGTTTGTAAGAAAGAAAAGAGCCCTCTAATATGCTGCTGTGTTGGTTCCTGGGCTTCACATCCAGCACATTTGGGCACCAACTCCCAGGACATTGTCCTAAGCAGGTGTCCTTCCTGGTTTCAGGACAGTTTTCATTGGACTGACTGACTGATCAGCCTGAGGCAAGCACCCTTAAGCTGAAATTCTGTTATCAAATGCAACATGGGCTTGTAACTTGTCACTTTTCTCCACTCGAACTAGAGCAGCCCCCACAAATAACTAGCAAACTGCTACACATGTGCAGGAGCATAGGGAAGGAAGTCAAGACAATCATCCTTTCCATGCATCCTTCTGGTGGCCCTAGAAAGGACAGGAGAACACTGTGCTTCCAGGGTTTACTGAAAGATGGGGTCAGTGAGTGAGTGAGCAACATTTGGGCCCTTTGAGTCACAAACTGTGCGGTCAAGCTCATTGTGTTTGGCCTTCCACAGAATGTATTCATGTAGGCTGCACAGTGTAGGTGAAGAGGCACTGGTTCTACACTCAAGAGAGAGACCATCATGGGCACGCAATTTCAAGTCATGGCCCCAACACCGGCCAGCTCTGTGACCTTGAGCAATTTTCTTCACCTCCCCAAGCCTCCATGTCCTCATTTAATGAGTAAAGAAAATAAGACCTGTCTCTCAGGGCTGTTTTTAAGGATTGATTCCTATGTATCAGATGCACTTAACCCAGCACAGTTCCGAGTGAGGCTAGACATGAATTGTTGAATTAGTTAGATTATGGCAATATGTCCCACACTCAGAGATGGAACCAAAACAGCCGTGCCACTCATTGTTACTATCAGAGGTTAATGAGTGTCACAAGCACAGTGGGCTCTTTCTGTAGTGTACTCTGTCAACTCTGGTCAGAGAACAGAGCTCCACAATTTGGGAAGCGCATCCCTGAACTGGTAGGGTGATACAGCTTCCTTAAAATGGTCATGAGCTTTGTGTGTATAAATTCACATATATATGTGTATATTAAGCCATTCTAGGATCACCCATCAATAATACCATCAGAGGACTTTCAGCTTATTGATCGTTCACTAGCTACAACCTTTCATTCTGTCAATGTAACAGTACATCATTACCTGGAGGTAGAAGGAGCTGATAACAATTTTTTGTTGATAGTATAATTTTCACTGTTATGAAATTTGAGTGAGTGACTTTAGCTTTGATCATCACAAGGGCTTCTCTACATAGGCAACATTCCATCTAAGCAGCCATTGGGAAATAAATCTGAGGATCTGTTCTGAGGGCAATGGTGCTAAGGAGGGTGTCAGAGTCCTGGGTTTGAGTCCTGGTTATATCATATGCTGTTCTTGTTACTGAGAATGACTTACATGTAGATTGAACCCTCCAGGCCAGAAAGCCTTCAAGGTGGTCTTTGCGACAGTTTGGGGAGGCATGCAGGTCAGAAAATGATTCTATTCTTCATTGTTTTTCAGATGGGGAGGGAAGAGAAGCTGCAGGGAGTTGAATGACTTATCCAAGGTCCCTGCAGCTGATTGGTAGTGAGGACAGGGGTTGGTGTTTGAAGCACTGCTGTGGAGCCCTCAGCAGCATTTAAATTGTGCTGAGAATCTCATACTGAGCTTAAAAACAAGGCTGTCTGACAGCAGCATCCAAGCAGCTACATGAATAACTTGTTGAAGTCTGCCCAGTACACAGCATCCATCAGAGTATCTTTCCACTGGCCCTTTGAATATTCTCTTTTGTAATGTGCTTGTTAAGCCATTATGCTACCTTTTCTATTGGGTTGTTTGCCTTTTTGTTATTGACCTGTAAGACCCTTTATATATCCTGGGATATTCATCTCTTAATTTCTTTTATGTGTTACAAAATCTTCCACCAAAATGTGGGATGAATACCATTAATGAATGAATAACAGTATGAATACCATTAATATTTGTTTACAGTTCTTTTTAAATTTTTAGATGAAATTTGCATATAATGAAATGCAGAAATCATAAGTATTCAATCTGACAAATTTGGAAAAATACAAACTTCTGTATAACCAAGCCATTACTGAGAATTAGAACCTTACTATCATTCCGGAAAGTCTGCTCATGCTCCTTCCCAGTCTATCTCTGCTCCCACTTCCATAGACAACCAATGTTCCATTTGTTTTCTATTATAGACTAGGTTGACCTGTTCTATAATTTTATATAAATGAAGTCATACAGTATATGCTATTTTATGTGTTTTTTCCATTCAAAATGTTTATGAAATTTACCCATGTTGTTGCATGTTATCAGTAGTTTGCTTTTTATTTCAGCTCTCATAAAACTTTTTATGGACATTTCTTTTAATTTCTCATTAGAAAGTACCTAAAAATGGAATTGCCTGGTCATAGAGTAGATATATGTTTAGGTTTATAAGAAACTTCAAGTAGCCAGGTGCGCTGACTCATGCCTGTAATTCCAACATTTTGGGAGGCTGAGGTGGGTGGATCACAGAATCAGGAGATCAAGACCATCCTGGCCATCATGGTGAAACCCCGTCTCTACTAAAATACAAAAAAATTAGCCAGATGTGGTGCCTCATGCCTGTAATCACAGCACTTTGGGAGGCTGCAGCAGGCAGATCATGAGGTCAGGAGATCAAGACCATCCTGGCCAACATGGTGAAACCTCATCTCTACTAAAATACAGAAAAATTAGCCAGGCGTGATGGCGCATGCCTGTAGTGCCAGCTACTCAGGAGGCTGAGGCAGGGGAATCACTTGAACCCGGGAGGCAGAGGTTGCAGTGAGCTGAGATGGTGCCACTGCACTCCAGCCTGGCGACAGAGCAAGACTTCATCTAAAAAAAATAAAAGAAAGAAAAGAAAGAAACTGCAAGGTGGACTATTTTTGGAAGTGGTTGCACCATATATCATACCCACCAGTAATGTGTAAGGTTCCTCTTGCTCCATATCTTTGCCAACATTTGGTGTATTTATTCTTTTAAATTTTAACCATTCAGGTGGGTGTAATAATATCGCTCATTTTTTTAAAATTTTATTTTTCCGTAAGTTATTGGGGTACAGGTGGTATTTGGTTACATGAGTAACTTCTTTTTTTCCTTCTTTTTTTTTTTTTTTTGAGATGGAGTTTCATTCTTGTTGCCCAGGCTGGAGTGCAATGTCATGATCTCAGCTCACTGCGACCTCTGCCTCCTGGGTTCAAACAATTCTCCTACCTCAGCCTCCCGAGTAGCTGGGATTACAGATATGTGCCACCACGTCTGGCTAATTTTGTATTTTTAGTAGAGATGGGGTTTCTCTCTATGACCTGACCATGTTAGCCAGGCTGACCTCAGGTGATCTGCCCACCTTGGCCTCCCAAAGTTCTGGGATTACAGGCATGAGCCACCGCGCCCAGCCATGAGTAAGTTCTTTAGTGGAGATTTGTGAGAACCTGGTGCACCCATCACACTAGCAGTATACACTCCACCATATTTGTGGTCTTTATCCCTCGCCATGCTCCCACTCTTCCCCCCAAGTCTGCAAAGTCCATTGTATCATTTTAATGCCTTTGAGTCCTCATAGCTTAGCTCCCACGTATCAGTGATAACATATGATGTTTGGTTTTCCATTCCTGAGTTACATCAGCTTTTGATTTGTATTTTTCTAATGACTAATGATATTGGTGAGCATCTTTTCACATGATTATTGGCCATTTCTATATCTTCTTTCATAAAGTGTCTATTATTTTGTCTCTTTTTGTTGAGTTGTTTCTATTGTTGAGTTTTAGAAATTTTTTGTAATGTCCTAGATACCAGTCCTTTGTCAGATACATATTTTGCAAATACTTTCTCCCAGTTAGTGACTCATCTCTACATTTTCTTAATGATGTCTTTTCAAAAATAGACTTTATTGCTTAGAACAGTTTTAGATTTATAGAAAAATGAAAAGATAGTACAGAGAGTTCCCGTATACCTCCCACCCAGTGTCCCCCTATAATTAACATCTTACATTGGTACAGTACATTTGTGACAATTAATAAACCCAGATCGACAGATTATTATTAACTAAAATCCACACTTTATTCATATTTCCTTAGTCTTTATCCAGCATCCCTTTTTCTATTTCAAGATCCCATCCAGGACACTATATTAATATCATTTAGTTGTCGTGTCTCCTTAGAATTCTCTTTGCTGTGACATTTTCTCAGGCTTTACTCTCTCTCTCTCTCTGATGACATTGATAGTTTCAAGGAGTACTGGTCAGCTATTTTGTAAAATGCCCCTCTATTGGGATTTATCAAACGTTTTTCTTGTGATTAGTCTGAATGTTTGGGTTTATGGGAGGAATAGCACAGAGATAGAGTGCCATCTTCATTATATCATATCAACATGACTTATCAATGTTGATGTTGATCTTGATCACCTGGCTGAATTAGTTTGTCAAGCTTCCCCAAAATAGCCTTACCTTTTTTCTCTTCTTTCATATTGTACTCGTAGAAAGGAAGTTACCATGAGCAGCTCACATTTAAGGAATAGGAAATTATGCTCTCCTCGAAGTCATTGTTTGTTTGTTTGTTTTTTGAGACAGGATCTCACTCTGTCTTCCAGGCTGGAATGCAGGGGCGCGATCATGGCTCACTATAACCTCGAATTCCTGGGCTCAAGCCATTTTCCCATTTTAGCCTACCAAGTAGCTGGGACTATGGACACGCACCACCATACCTGGCTTTTTTTTTTTAATTTTTGGTAGAGAAAGGATCTCACTGTGTTGCTCAGACTGGTTTCAAACTCTTGGCCTTAAGCAGTTCTTCCATCTCAGCCTCCCAAAGCACAGGGTTTATAAGCATGAGCTACCACATGACAAAGTCTTATTTATAAGCTGTTATTTTCTTTTATGGTTATTGTGTCCTTTCCATGCCCAAGAAAGCTTCACTCATCCAAGTCATGAAAGTATGCTCAGCCTATACCTATAGCATACACAAAAATTAAAGATATTCACAAAACTAAACATAAAAGTTAAAACCATGAAACTTTTAGAAGAAAACATAAGAAGTAGAATTATGCTGGACTCATCAAACAAATTGGGAGAGTCACCTTCTCTATTTCCTGAAAGTGAGTAAAATTGTTGTTGTTTCTTTCTTAAATGTCTGATGACAAACACCAGTGAATTATTTAGCTCTGGAGTTTTTTTCCTGGGAAGGAATGTTTTTGATGAAATATTATATTTATTTAATTATATATGTAATGAAGATTTTTCTGTTTCATCTTGTGTACCGTTAAGTAAGTTATTGTTAAGAAATATGTTTTGCTGCACACAAAAAACAAATGTGTTTATTTTATCCAAGTTGTCAAATTTGTTGGAATAAAACTGTTAATAATATTTTATTATCTTTTTAATGTTGGAGGATCTTTAATGATCTCAGGCTTTTCTTGTTTTTGATGATCTTTTATTCCTGTTATGCTAATTTACATTCTCTATCTTTTTTCTTGATTAGTCAAGGTAGAGGAGAATTAATTTTTGCTGGCTTTGTTAATTTTCTCATTTTTTTAAAATTTCATTGACCTTTGCTCTTTATTATTATTATTATTTCTTAACTTCTACTTACTTTAGATTTACTCTGCCACGATTTTCTAGTTTCTTAGAGTGGAATCCTAGGTCATTAGTTTGAGGCCATTTTTCTTTTCTAACATAAACATTTAAAGCTACAACCTTTTTCTCTAAGTGTTGCATCACTTGCTTCCCACAAATTTTAATATGTCATGTTTTTATTGTCATTTAGTTCAAAATATTTTCTAATTCTCTTTATGCTTTCTTTTTTGACACATGTGTTACTTAAAAGTATATTGTTTAATTTTCAAATATTTCCATTTTTCTTGCTATTTTGTTATTGACTTCTTGTTAATTCTATTGTGGCATGAGAACATATTATATATTTTATTTCCATCAAATTTACTTAGATGTGGTTTACGTCTCAGCATAAACCTATCTTGGTGAAGGCAATATATATATACTTGGAAAAATGTGTATTTTTCTGTTGTTGGATATAGTGTTCTATAAATATTAGTTAAGTCAAGTTGGTTGGTAATGTTGTTTGGATCATCTATGTCTTTACCAATTTTTGTCTAGTTACTTTATCTGTAGCTGAGAACAAGCTGTTAAAATCTCTAGCTATGTTTTCTCTCTTTCATTCTGCCAATTTTACTTTATTTGAAGTTCTGTTATTATACCACATACACATTTATGAATACTATCTCTTCCTGATGAAGTAATTCCTTATTCATTATGAAATGCCTGTCTCCACCTTTGGTAACACTCTTACTTGAAGTCTACTTTACCTGATTTAATATCAGATAACCACAGAGGCCTTCTTGTACTTACTGTTTGCATACCATATGCCCTTCTCCATCCATTTGTTTTTAGCCAATCTCTATTTTTATATTTAAAATACATCTCTCCTAGAAAGCACATGATATTGTCTTGCTTTTTTCCTCCATTCTGACATTCTGCCTTTTAATTCCAATTTAGTCCATGTTTATTAACATTTAACATAATTACTGATATTTCAGATTTAAATCTTTATTCACTAGTTGTTTTTCGTTTTTCCCATATTCCTCCTTTTCTGCCTTCTCTTGGATTATTTCAAGGTATTCTAGATTTTCATTGTATTTATTTGATTTTAGCTGTACCTCTTTGCATCATTTTCATTGCTGTTCTAGGGATTACAATGTATATAAATAACTTGTCATAATTTACTTAAAGATAATATTGTACCACTTCATGTCAATTGTGGAAACATTGCATCTATATTCCTCCCCATTTTATGCTATATTGTATATGTGTTACAACTTACTGATATTGTACATTCCACCATACAATGTTACAATTTTCACTTTGAACAGTAATATATTTCTTAAACAGATTAAGAAGAAAAGTAGGGGATCGATCCAAGATGGCCGTTTAGGAACAGCTCAGGATTGCAGCTCCCAGTGAAAGCGCAGAGGATGAGTGGACGCCGCATTTTTATTGCCCACAGACTAGGAAATTCCCAGGCGGAGGAACCCCACAGGTCGCCAGCACGGCTGTGTCGGCCAGCGCGGCTGCTTTGCCCCACGCGGCTGCTTTGTCAGCGCCCTGGCGCAGCAGTTCTCCGTACAAAATACACTGGTCCGGGTGTACTTTTGGCTGGCGATTGGAGCCACGGGAAGTCGCCCATTCATCTGTTTAAAAAGGGGACTGAACAGGGAACCGGGACAGTAGATTCCAGGGCAAAAAAAGCGGCACGAATCTCAGTGCTGCTGTTTAATCCAGCGCAGTGAGTCGCCGCACGGGAAAACACACAGATCTTGGCGCCTCTTCAACAGGCAACTGGAACATCAACTTAAGAAAAAAAAAAAAAGGCTCTGAGGCAGGGAGCCAGGCAATCAGGCTCGGCTGGTCCCACCCCCACAAAAGAACAGCAGTCAGAAACTCTCTGGATTGAGAGTTTCACAGCAAGCGCAGCTGAACCCGGGGCGGTCCAGCTCTGTGGGGGAGGGGCGTCCGCCATTACTGAGGCACTACAACACTTCGGAGGTAGTCAGTCAATGCTGAGGCAGCCCGCCATTGCCAAGGCAACCCGCCATTGCTGAGGCAGCCCGCCGTTGCCGAGGCAACCCACCATTACAGAGAGAGCCCGCCAATACAGAGGTGGGCCACCATTGCCGAGGCAGTTCTAACTACACCCATATAAACAGGACTTCAGGGAAGTTCACTGCAGCTGGGAAGAGCCCACAGTAGCTCAGTAAAGCCTTTACAGGCAGACAGTGACTAGGCTGCCTCCTTGCTGGGCAGGGCAGCTCTGAAGGAAAAAAAAAAGAAGGCAGCAGCACAATGGAAACTCATAAATAAAGCCCTAAATCCCTAGGACACAGCACCTGGGAACAAAAAGTGGTTTATGAGTTCTCCTGCAGCAGACCTAAACGTACCTGCCCAGCAGCTCTGAATGAACAACGGAGCCCACAGCTTAGCATTTGAGCTCCTATAAATAACAGACTGTCTCCTCAAGCAGCTCCCTGACCCCTGTATATCCAAAGAGCCACCTCATATAGGAGAGATCAGACTGACACTTGGCGGGTATCCTTCTGGGACAAAGATAGCAGAAGAAGAAAACTGGTAGCAACCCTTACTGTTCTGCAGCTGCTGCAGGCGATCCCCAGGCAAGCAGGGCCCGGAGTGGACCACAGCAGTCCTACAGCAGAGGGGCCAGACTGTTAGAAGGAAAACTAAGAAACAGAAATAACCTCATCATCAACAAACAGAACATCCACTCAGAGACCCAATCTAAAAGCCAGCAACTACAAAGACGACAGGTGGACAAATCCATAAAGATGGGAAGAAACCAGCGCAAAAAGGATGAAAACACCGAAACCAGAACACCTCTCCTCCTACAAGGGATCACAACTCCTCACCAGCAAGGGAACAAGGTTGGAGGGAGAACGAGTGTGATGAAATGACAGAATCAGACTTCAGAAGGTGGGTAGTAAGAAACTTCTGTGAACTAAAAGAACATATTCTAACCCAATGCAAAGAAACTGAGAACCTTGAAAAAAGATTTGACGAAATGCTAATGAGAATGGACAAAATAGAAAGGAATATAAGTGAAATGATGGAGCTGAAAGACACAACACGAGAACTTCACGAAGCATGCATGAGTTTCAACAGCCGAATTGACCAAGCAGAAGAAAGGATATCAGAGGTCAAAGATCAGCTCAATGAAATAAAACGGGAAGGCAAGAATAGAGAAAAAAGGGTAAAAAGAATGAACAAAGTCTCCAAGAAATGTGGGACTACGTGAAAAGACCTAATCTATGTTTGATAGGTGTACCTGAATGCGATGAAGAGAATGAATCCAAGCTGGAAAATACTCTTCAGGATATTATCCAGGAAAACTTCCCCAACCTAGCAAGGCAGGCCAATATTCAAGTCCAGGAAATACAGAGAACACCACAAAGATATTCCTCAAGAAGAACAACCCCAAGGCACATAATCGTCAGATTCACCAGGGTTGAAATGAAAGAGAAAATACTAAGAGCAGCCAGAGAGAAAGGCCGGATTACCCACAAAGGGAAGCCCATCAGACTCACAGCAGATCTCTCAGCAGAAACCCTACAAGCCAGAAGAGAGTGGGGGCCAATATTCAACATCCTTAAAGAAAAGAACTTTCAACCCAGAATCTCCTATCCAGCCAAACTAAGCTTCACAAGTGAAGGAAAAATAAAATCCTTTGTGAACATGCAAGTACTCAGAGATTTCGTCACCACCAGACCTGCTTTACAAGAGCTCCTGAAAGAGGCTCTATACATATAAAGGAACAACCAGTACCAGCCACTCCAAAAACATGCCAAAGGGTAAAGAGAATCAACAGAATGAAGAAGAATCTGCATCAACTAATGGGCAAAACAGCCAGTTAGCACCAAAATGGCAGTATCAAATTCACACATAACAATATTAACCCTAAATGTAAGTAGACTAAATGCCCCAGTGAAAAGACACAGACTGGCAAATTGGATAAAAAGCCAAACCCCATCAATGCGCTGTATCCAGAAAACCCATCTCACATGCAAGGATACACAAAGGCTCAAAATAAAGGGATGGAGGAAGAGTTACCAAATGGAGAGCCAAAAAAAGCAGGAGTTGCAATTCTCATGTCTGATAAATTAGACTTTAAAGCAACAAAGATCAAAAGAGACAAAGAAGGACATTACATAATGGTAAAAGGATCAATGCATCAAGAAGATCTAACGATCCTAAATATATACGCACCCAATACAGGAGCACCCAGATACATAAGGCAAGTTCTTAATGACTGACAAAGAGACTTACAAAGAGACTCCAACACAATTATAGTGGGAGACTTTAACACCCCATTGTCAATATTAGACAGATCAACCTGACAGAAAATTAACAAAGATCCAGGACTTGAACTCAGACCTGGAACAAGCAAACCTAATAGACATTTACAGAACTCTCCACCCCAAATCCACAGAATATACATTCTTCTCAGCACCACATCATACCTACTCTAAAACTGACCACATAATTGGGAGTAAATCACTCCTCAGCAAATGCAAAAGAACGGAAATCATAACAAACAGTCTCTCAGACCACAGTGCAATGAAGTTAGAACTCAGAATTCAAAAACTAACCCAGAACCGCAAAGCTTCATGGAAACTGAAAAACCTGCTCTTGAATTGTTGACTGGATAAACAATGAAATGAAGACAGAAATAAAGATGTTCTTTGAAACCAACGAGAATGAAGACACCACATACCAGAATCTCTGGGACACATTTAAAGCAGTCTCTAGAGGAAACTATATAGCAATAAGTGCCCGCATGAGAAGCAAGGAGAGATCAAAAATTGACACCTTATCGTTAAAATTGAAAGAGCTAGAGGAGCAAGATCAAAAAAACTCAAAACCTAGCAGAAGACAAGAAATAGCTAAGATCAGAGCAGAACTGAAGGAGATAGAGACACTAAAAACCCTTCAAAAAAATCAATAAAGCCAGGAGCTTGTTTTTTGAAAAGATCAACAAAATAGACAGACCACTAGCCAGATTAATAAAAAAGAAAAGAGAGAATAACCAAATTGATGCAATAAAAAACGATAAAGGGGATATCACCACAGATTCCACAGAAATACAAACCATCATCAGAGATTATTACAAACAACTCTATGCACATAAACTAGTAAACCTGGAGGAAATGCATAAATTCCTGGACACTTGCCTCCTCTGAAGCCTAAACCAGGAAGAAGTCGAAACCCTGAACAGACCTATAACAATGTCTGAAGTTGAGGCAACAATTAAGAGCTTACCACCCGAAAAAAGTCCAGGTCCAGACGGGTTCACAGCCGAATTCTACCAGACATACAAAGAGGAGCTGGTACCATTCCTTCTGAAACTATTCCAAACAATACAAAAAGAGGGAATTCTTCCCAAATCATTTTATGAGACAACAATCATCCTGTTACCAAAACCCGGCAGAGACTCAACAAGAAAAGAAAACTTCAGGCCAATATCCATGATGAACATAGATGCAAAAATCTTCAATAAAATACTGGCAAGCCGATTGCAACGCCATATCAAAAAGCTTATCCACCATGATCAAGTAGGCTTCATCCCGGGTATGCAAGGCTGGTTCAACGTACGCAAGTCTATAAACGTAATTCACCACATAAACAGAACCAAAGACAAAAACCACACGATTATCTCAACTGATGCAGAGAAGGCCTTTGACAAAATTCAACAGCCCTTTATGCTAAAAACTCTCAATAAGCTAGGTATTGACGGAACGTATCTCAAAATAATAAAAGCTATTTATGACAAACCAACAGCCAATATCATACTGAATGGGCAAAAACTGGAAGCATTCCCCTTGAAACCTGGCACTAAACAAGGATGCCCTCTCTCATCACTCCTATTCAATATAGTACTGGCAGTTCTAGCCAGAGCAATCAGGCAAGAAAAAGAAATAAAGGGCATTCAAATATGAAAGGAGGAAGTCAAATTGTCTCTATTTGCAGACGACATGATTGTATATCTAGAAGACCCCATCGTCTCAGCCCCAAATCTCCTGAAACTGATAAGCAACTTCAGCAGTCTCAGGATACAAAATCAATGTGCAAAAATCACATGCATTTCTACACACCAATAACAGACTTAAAGAGAGCCAAATCAAGAATGAACTGCCATTCACAATTGCTACAAAAAGAATAAAATACCCAGGAATAGAACTAACAAGGAATGTAAAGGACCTCTTCAAGGAGAACTGTAAGCCACTGCTCAACGAAATAAGAGAGGACACAAACAGATGGAGAAATATTCCATGTTCATGGTTAGGAAGAATCAATATTGTGAAAATGGCCATACTGCCCAAAGTAATCTACAGATTCAACGCTATCCCCATCAAGCTACCAATGACCTTCTTCACAGAACTGGAAAAAAACACCTTAAACTTCATATGGAACCAAAAGAGAGCCTGCATTGCCAAGTCAATTCTAAGCAAAAAGAACAAAGCAGGAGGCATCACACTACCGGACTTCAAACTGTACTACAAGGCTACAGTAATCAAAACAGCATGGTACTGGTACCAAAACAGAGATATAGACCAATGGAACAGAATAGAGGTCTTGGAGGCAACACAACATATCTACAACCATCTGATCTTTCACAAACCAGACAAAAACAAGCAATAGGGAAACGATTCCTTGTTTAATAAATGGTGTTGGGAAAACTGGCTAGCCATGTGCAGAAAGCAGTAACTGGACCCCTTCCTGACACCTTACACTAAAATTAACTCCAGATGGATTAAAGACTTAAACATAACACCATAAAAACACTAGAAGAAAATCTAGGCAAAACCATTCAGGACATAGGCACAGGTGAGGACTTCATGACCAAAACAACGAATGCATTGGCAACAAAAGCCAAAATAGACAAATGGGACCTAATCAGACTCCACAGCTTCTGCACAGCAAAAGAAACAGTCATTAGAGTGAATCAGCAACCAAGGGAATTGGAAAAAATTTTTGCAGTTTACCCATCTGACAAAGGGCTTATATCCAGAATTTACAAAGAACTAAAACAGATTTACAAGAAAAAAGCCCATTCAAAAGTGGGCAAAGGATATGAACAGATACTTTACAAAAGAAGACATACATGAGGCCAACAAACATGAAAAAATGCTCATCATCACTGATCATCAGAGAAATGCAAATCAAAACTACATTGAGATACCATCTCACGCCAGTTAGAATGGTGATCATTAAAAAATCTAGAGACAACAGATGCTGGAGAGGATACGGAGAAATAGGAACACTTTTACACTGTTGGTGGGAGTGTAAATTAGTTCAACCATTGTGGAAGACAGTGTGGCGATTCCTCAAGGACCTAGAAACAGAAATTCCATTTGACCAAGCAATCCCGTTACTGGGTATATATCCAAAGGATTATAAATCGTTCTACTATAAGGACACGTGTACACAAATGTTCATTGCAGCACTGTTTACAATAGCAAAGACCTGGAACCAACCCAAATGCCCATCGATGATCGACTGGACAGGGAAAATGTGGCACATATACACCATGGAATATTATGCAGCCATCAAAAACGATGAGTTTGTGTCCTTTGTAGGGACATGGATGAACCTGGAAACCATCATTCTCAGCAAACTGACAGAAGAGCAGAAGATCAAACACCGCATGTTCTCACTCATAGGCGGGTGTTGAACAATGAGAACACATGGACACAGGGAGGGGAGCACTACACACTGGGGTCAGTTGGGGGGAAATAGGGAGGGACAGTGGGGGGTGGGGAGTTGGGGAGAGATAGCAAGGGGAAAGATGCCAGATATAGGTGATGGGGAGGAAGGCAGCAAATCACACTGCCATGTGTGTACCTATGCAACAATCCTGCATGTTCTTCACATGTACCTCAAAACCTAAAATACAATAAAATAAATAAATGGAAAAAAAAAGAAATAGAAAAAAAAAAAAAGAAAAGTAATGTTTTATATCTACCCGTTTCCAGTGCTCTTCATTTCTTCCTGTAGATCCAAGCTTCCATCTGGTATCGCTTCCCTTCAGCCTGAAGAACTTCCTTCAGCATTTCTTGTAATGCATATCTGATGGCTATTAATTCCCTGGGCTATCTTTCATGTAAAATGAATTCATTTAAACTTTATTCTTGTTTTTTGCTGAATACATAATTCTTTACAGTTTTCCTTCAGTACTTTAAAGATGTTGGTCCGTGGTCTTTGGACTCTCATTGTATGTCGTGTGTCACAAACAGTCATTTGAATTGTGGTTCCTCTGAATCTTACTTTCCTCTAGCTTCTTTAAGACATTATCTTTGTTTCTTAGTAGTTTGTCTGTGATGTGCCTAAGTGTGATTTGTTTTGTATTCATTTTGCTTGGGATGCGCTGAGCTTCTTTAAATCTGTGATTTTATGTCTTTTATCAAATTGAGGGAGTTTGCTTCTATTATTTTTTTCAAATACAATTTTTCTGGTTTATTTTCTCTCTTCTCCTTCTGTGACTCTAATTACATATGTTTTAGATATTTTTACAATGTTCTTTAGGTTCCAGAGCTTCTGTTTTTTTTCTTTACTTCTTCTCTTTGTTCTTCATAGTGGATAATTTCTACTGATCTATCTTCATGTTTTCTGATTCTTCTGTCATTTCTATTTTGTTGTTAAGCCTATCTAGTGAATTTTTATTTCAGATATTAGATGTTTCAGTTCTAGAATTTCCACTTGTTTTTTATTATAATTTTTACATATCTTTTCTGATATTTTCTGACTTTTCATTCATTATAAGCATATTTTCCTTTTTTTCCTTCAGCATATCTATTACAGCTGCTTTTAAAATCCTTGTCTGCTAATTCCAACATGTGAGTCATTTTAGGGTTGCCTTTTCTCTTGAGTTTTCCTCATGATTTTCTGGTTCCTGTTATGTATAGAGTCTCTGGTTTTGTTCTGTTCCTTTGAAGGATGTTGATTTTTGTTTTGTTATATTGATTTTGCTGATGTTCGTTTTCTTTTGCCTTGTGTTAGCCAGCAACTAGACTGGCTGAAGGCAAACTGCAAGTTATTTCTCTCCTGCAAAGGGTAACAGCTCAAATGAAAATTCAGTTTTTTTAGTCTTAGCTGTTCTCCTTAGAGTCTGTCACACAGATGCATGGTTTGGGGTCAGCAGAGAGTTTGATGTAGGTTGATACATAGGATTTGAGGTTCTTTCCTTCTAGCTTTCTCATTTTGGAGGATTTCCTCCTTACTTCTCAGTAGTTGTGTTTGCTATGAACTCTGTACTCTAGTTCTTCAATACAAAAAGACTACAGCTTTTCCATCACAGTTTAAGTTGCTCTGCATGGTATAAACTGGGTCCTGTTCTTAAGCTAAACACCAGAAAAATCATGGGAAACTGACCCAGTGACATATTTTTCTTCCAAATGTTGATGACTCTCCACTATCTGCCTGCTTTTGATCTCTCCACACTGCCTTCAAGTAGTAAGGTATTTATATTTTTTTTTGTTTGTTTTTCTCCAGAGTTCATAGTTTTAATCTATAGTAGGAACTTACTTGTTTATTGCTGGAAGTAGAATCAGCCTATGCCTATATCATACACAAAATTAAAGATATTTCACAGAACTAAACATGAATATAGCTTGTTTCCCCCCTTTTAAATCATATTTTTATTAATAAAAATTATTAAGTTAAATGTAGTCATTCTTAAAATCTTATTCAGGGAAGTGTTCCCTACCCCCAAATTATTAATACATCCTCTTATATAATCTTTCTTATAGTTTGCCTTATACATTTAGTTTTACTTAATCCTCTTAGAATTGATTTTTTGCTTATTTTAAAATAATTTTTTAAAAGTATTTCACAATAGGTTTAGATTTACAGAAAAGTTGTAAAGATAATATAGAGAGTCGTAATAAACCCTGAACCCAGTTTTACCTATTATTATCATCTTTCATAATTAAGCATGGTATATTTGTCACAATCAATAAACTAATATTAATACATTGTTATTAACTAAAATCCATACTTAAATATTTCCTTTGTCATACATCAAGTCTCAATGTATGTTTACATCTGTTTCTGGACTTTACATTCTGTTTCCTTATAGTATTTGTCTGTCCCTGAGACAATAGTACACTGTCTTAATTACTATAACTTTATATAAATCTTGATACATAGTAGGGCAAGTTTCTTCCTTCAATAATAGTTTAGCTATTCTTGGCTTTTTATATGTATATTTTACAAGCAGCTTGTTATGTTGTACACCTGTGTGCATACACACTCTCACACACACCTCCACACCTCTCAGGATATGGCATTGAATTAATAAATCAGTGTAGAAACTACTGACATCTTTATAATACTGACTCTTCCTGTTCATGAACATTGTAAATCTTTCCATTTGAATAGATATCTTCATTAGATTTATTCCTAAGTATTTAATTTTTATGTCAATGTACATACTATCTTTTCCCCAGTAATCTTTTAATTAATAACTGGCTGGATCAATGAATGAAAACTGTATGCTAGGCCCTATGAAGAATATTGAAGGCAAAGGAATTATTTTTGAGTGCCGAAAACCTGCCAGGTATTATTACTGATGCTTTGCTAACTTTTTTAAATCTGATAATTTCAACAACTGTGTCAGCATCTTACTATATCCTGCCATGTATAGATGAGAAAAGTGAGTCTCTGAGAGCGTTAAGGAATTTGTCTAAAGTAACGAAGCCAGGAAGTGGTAAAGCTGGGGTTGATATCCAGGTTTGCTTGATTGCAGTATGCATGGTCTGTCCATTCTAACATCCTTTCTCCAGATGATTCAATCATATCCCCTACTATGGACCTTAACTATTTTTGTGTGGGAAAAGGGCAGGATATAAAATGTGTATCCAGGCAATAAGGTTGAGGACAGCAGCTGCAGTAATATGGACATTCTGAGGAAACAGTCACTTTGAGCTGAAGGGCTTTGTAAGACAGGCTTCCTGCAAGAGGAAACACTGTCACTAAATTTTACAGACTGGAGAGAATTTGCACATGCAGTAGTGGAAGGTCACAGGTGCTTCGGATACTAAAAAGACCATCTCCAGGGCAATGAATGTGAGAATATCTTACTTGAGCCCCAGTATTCAGAAGCCTCAGGAGGAAGTGAAGTGACAGACTTACACCTTTGTATATTAACTAATGAGGCAGGGCTGTGGACTCCCTTCTCCTAGCTTTCCTGAGAGTCCGTGGTACCTCAGGCTTTAGACCTACCTCTTTTCCTCTTGGATACAGAAACAACGAAATGGAATGGGAGGTTAGCTCCTGCAAATGACAGTGACTGTGCTCATAGTGACTTTTTGGGCACTTCAGGCAGCCAGCAAGAGAAAGCCGGGAGGAGCTGACAGAGCCCTCATCACTGCTTTCCTGACAGGAGGTAGAGGAAGCAAAAAGAGCCTCTGAGGGGAAACTCACCTCTGCTCACACCCACCACAGTTCCAGCACCTGTCCAGCATTCTATAGCACTTCAAGGTAATCAGATCCTACAATTTGGTGTTCAAGACCACAACACCTGGTCCCAGTCCATCTTGCCAGTCTCCTGTTTCCTCTTTATCCATCACTCATGTGGTCTATGCATAGGCCACACTCAACACTCAATCATTCTGCATTTCCTGTAGCTTCCTACTTGTAGGACATTGCTCATACTATTTCTATGTATCTTTCTTTCTTTTTGAGGTAGAGTCTCGTTCTGTTGTCAGGCTGGACTGCAGTGGCGTGATCTCAGCTCACTGCAACCTCCGAGTTCAAGTGATTCTCATGCCTCAGCCTGCTGAGTAGCTGGGACTACAGGCACGTGCCACCATGCCTGGATAATGTTTTGTATTTTTAGTAGAGACGGTGTTTCACCATGTTAGCCAGGATGGTCTTGATCTCCTCACTTGGTCTCCCAAAGTGGTGGGATTACAGGCGTGAGCCATCGCACCTGGCCCTGCTCATACTATTTCTTTGGACAGAGGCCCTTCCCCACCTTCACCATCATTCATGTGTTGAGCAAATTTGTATTGAGTACTACATGCCAGGTACTCTTCAGGTTCCATGGGGACTTCTGAGAATTTAGGCCTCCTTTCTCTTCAGGAGCAAGTGCACTGCCTACTGAGGGGATAAGACATGTACACATAACTAGACACCAAGGTGAAAGGGACAAACACACACATCTATCTGAGGAAAATTGCATCTTCCTACATACAAGTTTTCTCAGCACCTCTTCAGAATCTGGTGTGCTAACAGAACACATTTAATCATGCAATCAGATATGAATTTTCTGTCCTCCAAATTGATCCAACACCTCGTATCTCTCTTCTGGCAGCATTTCTTTCCTGGAGGTGCTATTTGAGGGGAACTCTGGAGGAAGAGGAAGGTTTAGATGGTGTGCTCTTTGGAGACCAGAACTGAGTTCTCCAAGTTTCTGAGCCTTGGTCTATTGCTTCTACTTCCTCTACAGGTTCTCCCTGGACTATTTCTCTCATTCTTGTGCTTTGACTTTCATCAATATACAGTCATCTCCCTGATCTTGGTCTCTTACCAAAACCTACCCCCACAAAGTCAAATGCTATTTGGATATCTACAATGATCATTCCACAGCCACTGAAATGGAAGTCTTCATCCTACTTAACTTCATCCAAACAGCTTCTGCACTGCCTGGCACTGGCATCTACCCAGTCACCCAGGCCAGATTTCTCAGCATCACCCTTAACTCCTCCCACTCTCCCCACCTAATCTGCCATCAGGTCCTGCCAGTTTACTTCCTAATTATTTCTGGAATGTATCTTTACCTCACCTACCCTCCTGCTACTACACAAATTTAGGTCTTTATTATCTCTCACCTGGATTACTCTTCATTGTCCCCTCACTGTCATCCCTCTGGAGTCTCCTCCACACATCAGCTGGAGTGATTTACCTAAAATGCTTATTCAATTGCATCATTCCCACTGCTGAAAACCCTCTAATGGCTTCCCAATCTGAAAAACAGTTTAGAGACATCCCTTCTAAAAGAGCTACAGCTGAATTAGTGTGACCCTGCCTCAGACCTCTTGGGTGAGTTCAGGCAAATCCCTTTTCTTCTCTGCACTTCAATCTCCTTATCTAAAAAGTAAGGGGATTGGAAGAGTTCTATATTTCCCAAAATATGTTGTCTGGACTGCTGGCCATATGAAATGCTTTTTCCACATGAACCTGGAGTAAAATATGTTTGGAGAATGCGTTCTCTAGTTCCTATTGGAGAGTGACATTGTACCTTGACATGTCACAGGCTCTGGCAATTCTGGCAATCAAGAAGTCTTCCTAACTTTCCTCCACTCAAGTTTCCTCAAACTTTTGTCACCACAGAATCCTTTTAGAGCTGAGCATTTATTAGAATCTTGAGGAACCAATGTTTGTAAAACATACTTTGGGAAATGCTGGAGTGGATCATTATCCAGGACTTCATTGCTGTGATCAGTGGTGATTCTGCTTAAGTTATTATTATTATTTAGAGATGAGGTTTCACCATGTTGGCCAGGCTAGCCTTGAACCCCTGACCTCAAGTGATCCGCCCAACTCGGCCTACCAAAGAGCTAGGATTACAGGCGTGAGCCACCACGCTTGGCCCTTAAGTTATTATTTGATGGAAGAGTATGATGTCTGATTCAGCTTTACGTCTACCACAGTAGATGCTCAGACAATGGTTATTGAACAGTGGGTATAATAAGAAATGGATAAATTGGATTGAAAGTGCACCTATTTTGGATGCAGACAGTAGACTCCTAGCCATGGTAAGAGAGCAGATTGTTCCCAGAAAGAAATAAGTGAGAATCTTGATGGGGACAGTGTGCTGACTACAGTAGTGATGGGTACTTCTGTGACCCATGTGGCTGTCTGTACTGCTGGACATGTCCATTCATGGCCATTATCATTTGACAGTTCCTCTGGGAAAGTTTACCCAGGGACTCCAGGATGTGACAGGAAGAGAGCTGCCCCACTCTTGTGCCTTTCGTCGCACATAAGCCGTCGCTGGCACTTGTAAATGTTGACTCTTAGTAGCTCTGCTAGAAAATCAGCATTTTCTATCTCTGGACCATGTCCTGGAGAAGGCAGAAGGCTTCGTGGCATTGGGCATGGAGCCTGGTCTGCTGTATTCCTCAGCTGGGTCTTGCATTAGCACTGATTGCTGGCAAGGCTGTCAGCCTAAGGCTCTGTTTTTCTAATCAAGGAGGCCAATTTAGTACTTGGGAAAGAATAGTCAGCTGAGCCACGTTACTTTCCCCTCCTGGTAGAAATAATGTAGGCAGAGACAGTGGAACTTTTGCGAATGGTTTTGCAGGCAGCCCCAAGTCACTGAGGTCCTGGACTCTCCAGCCACTTCAGGACTGCTCACTGTGGTTCACCAATAGGCCTTCCTGTCCTGGGACTGGTGAGAAACCCAATCCTCATGCCATTTGGAGCCTTCCAGCACATTCTCCCTGGGGTGAGGGTAGGGGACAGAAAAGTATCTCCTGATCCCCCAGGCAAGAATACTAGAATTCTCTTTACTGTGTCATGACAGCTGGAGAGAAGCTGGTATTAATATTATTCCTAATTTGTAGAGAGTAAAACCAAGACCAAATATATATACAGCAAGAAGATGGCAAGGCTGAAGTCCCAATCCTGGTTAGCCTGGTAGAAATGCACTTGCTCATAATACCACATTGCATCTCTGTTAGTTGTTTATTTGTCTTTACCAGAGATTGTGGGCTCTTTGAGGGCAAGAGCTAGGTCTGATTTGTAGTAGGGCTTGCCACATAGTGGGTGTTGAGGGGAGCTGGTAGTCAGCATAAGGCTGGCTGCATCAGAGCATTGTGGTTCACTGGTTAAGAGTGTAGGGGAAAGTTCTTTGCAATGTGGGCTTGGAGAAACAAATGCATCTGTTCCTTACTTCCCAAGCCTGGCATCCCCCAAAGATAATTACTGTGGACTCTCAGCTGTTTGAGCTCAGAGGCTATTCCACATCGGCTGAGTGTGTTTCCCAAAACAGGTTTACATTGTTTTGCAACCATGGTGCAGAGCACCCAGAGTGCAAATAGAAGTTGATCCACACACAACAGGCAGTAACTAAGACACCAAGAGTGAGTCAGACAGGTTTGGGGGGCTAAAGGGGAAAGCTGGCTAGCGTTGAGGGTATGCACATTTCAGAAAGGGACCCACACCTGTGGAAGGCAGCCCAATCAACTGAAGAAAGAGCCCTGGGACTGTTCCTGACCTTTAACTCAATACTTCTTCTTCCTGAGATTTTATTCCTCAGGAAGCAGTTCAACAGAATTGAGAAGATACATGCATGAAGATGTTTGTTATGAGATTGGCTGTAGTAATATAACACTGGGAACAAATTAATTGCCCAACAATAATGGGTGGCTAATTAAATTATGGCATATCCATTTTGTGGCATATTATGAGACCATTTAACATGCTCATTCTGAAACCCGTGGCAGCCTAAGGAATACATGGAACAGGTTTTGAAAAGGAAGAGGCTCCATTGTATTTACACTGTGATCTTGCAACTTACAAAAACTCATAGTAAATGTGTAAATAAAAAGAGCTATGTTAGGGATGGAATTTGAGTGATTTCCATTATAAAATGCCTTAATCATTGGTATCATTACTATATAGTTTTTGCATTTCTAGAAGGAACTGTTTGTGTATGTACATGCACCTTTGTGTGTGGGGAATCAACACAGAATTTCTCCCCAAAGCTAAATTTAAATTAATTCTTACATCTACTTAAGAATAAAAGTGCATTTATGAGGAACAGGGACTGAAAACAGGTGCTGGTGCCATTTGATGCATGATCAGCACCGTGGTATGTTATTAAAAAGAAGCCAGTGGGGGAGGCATCATCATGGTGGAACGGAGGCAGGACTAGATTGCAACTCCAGACAGAGCAGCATGCATTGGCCTGCATTGTGATTTTAAGATCCAGATAGACTGCAAGAATAAACCAGCAATCTCAAGAGGACCCACAGACCCTCCGAAGGAGGCGGCCTGCTTCTGCAGGACCCAGGATACACCCCAAATACTGTGAGTGCCCCAACTGCAAAAGTGGGAAAGGAAGACTCTCCTCTCCTGAACACATACCCCCACTGGAGAAACTGAAGGTCTGTTTGTGGGAGAAGTTTCCTACCTTACCTGGAGCTGAGTCAATTTAGAGAGACAAGCAAAATACAGGGGTAGAGGAAGCAGCAGAAAGGCCCTGGGAGCTCACTGAGTCCCCAGGCAGTCCATTCCTATCTGGCACCACAGGGATCCATTGGGAGGACGGCCAAAGGAGCACGGGGTAAAATTCCACAGAGAGAAGGAAATCTGTAGCAGAAGTTTGTAACAATTTGAATGGGGCAAGAAGCCTCCTGGCCAGAACTCAGGGGAGGGTTCAAATCCGGTGTGCAGACTCCACAGGTGAAGGAAGAATCAAACCCTTTCCTTTTGCAGCTGGGAGGTGGGTAGCCTGGGTAAAGTTTTCAAGCTGGTCTCGCCCACCACCTGGAAACAGACTAAGGGCTGTTGAGAGGTGCATGGTGGCAGTGAGACTGGCCCTTTGGTTTGTGTGGGAGCTGGGGAGGCTTGTGACTGTCGGCTTTCTTCCACTTCCCTGACAACCTGCATAACTCAGCAGAGGCAGCCATAATCCTACTAGGTATGAACTCCAGTGACCTGGGACTCTTGCCCCCATCCCCCACAGCAGCCACAGCAAGACCTGCCCAAGGAGAGTCTGAGCTCAGACAGGCCTACCCCTGCCCCCACCTGATGGTCCTTCCCTACTCACCCTGGTAGCTGAAGACAAAGGGCATATAATCTTGGGAGTTCTAAGGCCCCACTCAGCACCATTTCCTCTCCATACTACCACAGCTAATGCTCTCTGGAAAGTGCCACCTCCTGGCAGGAGGCCAACCAGCACAAAAATAGAGCATTAAACCACCAAAGTTAAGAACCTTCATGGAGCCCATTGCACATGCCACCCCCACCCCCCCGCAACCACCTCCACTGGAACAAGTGCTGGTATCCATGGCTGAGAGACCCATAGACAGTTCACATCACAGGATTCTGTCCAGACAACCTCCAGTACTAGCCCGGAGCTGGGTAGATTCACTGAGTGGCTAGACCCAGAAGAGAGACAACAATCACAGCAGTTTGATTCACAGGAAACCACAGCCATAGGAAAGCGGGGAGAGTATTGCATCAAGGTAATACCCCATGGGACAAAAATAATCTGAACAACAGCCTTCAGCCCTAGACCTTCCCTTCTGACAGAGCCTACCCAAATGAAAAGGAGTCAGAAAACTAACCCTGGTAATAAGACAAAACAAGGCTCTTTAACATCCCCCCAAAATCACACTAGTTCACAAGCAATGGATTCAAACCAATAAGAATTCAGGAGGTTAGTTATTAAGGTAATCAGGGAGGAACCAGAGAAAGGTGAAGCCCAATGCAAGGAAATCCAAAAAATGATACAAAAGTGAAGGGAGAAATATTCAAGGAAATAGATAAATTAAAGAAAAAAAACAATAAAAAATTCAAGAAACTTTGTACACACTTTTAGAAATGCAAAATGTTCTGGAAAGTCTCAGCAATAGAATTGAACAAGTGGAAGACAGAAATTCAGAGCTCAAAGGCAAGGTCTTCTAATTAACCCAATCCAACAAAGACAAAGAAAAAAGGATAAGAAAATATGAACAAAGCCTCCAAGAAGTCGTGAGATTATGTTAAACAACCAAACCTAAGAATAATCGGTGTTCCTGAGGAAGACGAGAATTCTAAAAGCTTGGAAAACATATTTGGGAGAATAATCAAGGAAAATTTCCCTGGCCTTGCTAGAGACATAGACATCTAAATACAAGAAACACAAGGAACACTTGGGAAATTCATCACAAAAAGATCATCGCCTAGGCACATTATCATCAGGTAATCCAAAGTTAAGATAAAGTAAAGAATCTTAGGAGCTGTGAGATGGAAGCATCCAATAACCTATAAAGGAAAACCTATCAAATTAGCAGATTTCTCAGCAGAAACCCTATGATAGGATTGGGGCCCTATCTTCAACATCCTCAAACAAAATAATTATCAACCAAGAATTTTGTATCCAGTGAAACTGAACATCATATATGAAGGAAAGATACAGTCTTTCAGACAAACAAATGCTGAGAGAATTTGCCATTAGCAAGCCATGACTATAAGGACTGCTAAAAGGAGCTCTAAATCTTGAAACAAATCCTGGAAACACATCAAAAGAGAACCTCTTTAAAGCATGAATCACACAAGACATAAAACAAAAATACAAGTTAAAAAATGAAAACAAAAAAACCCAAAGTCCACAGGCAACAAAGAACACGATGAATGCAACAGTACCTCACATTTCAATACTAACATTGAATGTAAATAGCCTAAATGCTCCACTTAAAAGATACAGAACTGGAGAATGGATAACAACTCACCAACCAACTATCTAGAGTCTTCAGGTGACTCACCTAACACATAAGGACTCACACAAACTTAGAGTTCGAAGGTGGAAAAAGGCACTTCATGCAAATGGACACCAAAAGTGAGCAGAGGTAACTATTCTTATATCAGACAAAACAAACTTTAAAGCAACAGAAGTTAAAAAAAGACAAAGACGGACATTATGTAGTGGTAAAAGGCCTTGTCCAACAGGAAAATATCACAATCCTAAACGTATATGCACCTAACACTGGAACTCCCAGATTTACACAACAATTATTAATAGACTTAAGAAATGAGATAAACAGCAACAAAATAATAGTGGGGGACTTCAATACTCCATTGACAGCACAAGACAGGTTATCAAGACAGAAAGTCAAAGAAACAATGGATTTAAACTATACCTTGGAACAAATGGACTTAACAGATATATACAGAACATTTCATCCAACAACCACAGAATACACATTTTATTCAATAGCACATGGAACTTTCTTCAAGATAGACCATGTGATAGGCCATAAAATGAACCTCAATAAATTTAAGAAAATTGAAATTATATCAGGCACTCTCTCAGACTACAGTGAAATAAAGCTGAAAATCAACTCAAAAGGGAACCTCAAAACCATGCAAATACATGGAAATTAAATAACTTGCTCCTGAATGACCATTTGGTCAAAAACAAAATCCAGATGGAAATTAAAAAATTCTTCAAACTGAATGACAATAATGACACAACCTACCAAAACCTCTGGGATACAGCAAAGGCAGTGCTAAGAGAAAAAGTCATAGCCCTAAACTCCTACATCAAAAAGACTGAAAGAGCACAAACTGACATTCTAAGGTCACATCTCAAGGAACTGCAGAAACAAGAACAAACCAAACCTAAGCCCAGCAGAAGAAAGGAACTAACCACGATCAGAGCAGAACTAAATGAAATTGAAACAACAACAAAAATACAAAAAATAAATGAAACAAAAAGCTGGTTATTTGAAAAGATAAAATTGATAGACCATTAGTAAGATTAACCAAGAAAAGAAGAGAGAAAATCCAAATAACCTCACTAAGAAATGAAGCAGGAGATACTACAACTAACACCACTGAAATACAAAAGATTATTCAAGGCTACAGTGAACACCTTAATGCACATAAACTAGCAGAGATGGATAAATTCCTGGAAAAATACAACCCTCCTCATTTAAATCAGGAAGAATTAGATACCCTGAACACACCAATAACAAGCAGCGAGATTGAAAAGATAATTTAAAAATTACTGATAAAAAAATGTCCAGGGCCAGAGAGATTCACAGCAGAATTCTACCAGGCATTCAAAGAATTGGTACCAATCCTTTTGACACTATTCTACAAGATAGAGAAAGAAGGAACCCTTCCTAATTCATTCTATGAAGCCAGCATCGCCCTAATACCAAATCCAGAGAAGGACATAATGAAAAAGGAAAACTATAGACCAATACCTTTGATCAACACAGATGCTAAAATCCTTAACAAAATACTAGGTAATCAAATTCAACAACATATCAAATAGGTAATACACCGTGATCAAGTGGGTTTCATACCAGGGATGCAGGGATGGTTTAATATATTCATGTCAATAAATGTGATACACCACATATGCAGAATTAAAAATTACATGATTATCTCAATAGATGCAGAAAAAGCATTTGACAAAATCCAGCATCCCTTTATGATTAAGACTCTCAACAAAATCGGCATACAAGGGACATACCTTAATGTAATAAAAGCCATTTATGACAATCCACAGCCAACATAATACCGAATGGGGAAAAGTTAAAACCATTCCTTCTGAAAACTGGGACAAGACAAAAAGGCCCACTCTCATCGTTCCTTTTCAACATATTAGTGGAAGTTTTAACCAGAGCAATTAGACAAGAGAAAGAAAGAAAGGGCATTCAAATTGGTTAAGAGGAAGTCAGACTTTCACTGTTTGCTGATGATATGATCGTTTACATTGAAAACCCTAAAGACGTCTCCAAATAACTCCTAGAACTGATAAAAGAATTCAGCAAACTTTCTGGATCCGAGATTAATGTACACGAATCAGTAGCTCTTCTATACACCAACATCGACCAAGCAGAGAATCAAATCAAGAACTCAACCTCTTTTACAATAGCTGGAAAAAGTAATAATAAATAAAATACTTAGGGACATATCTAACCAAGGAGTCAAAAGACCTCTACAAGGAAAACTACAAAATACTTTTGAAACAAATCATAAATGATGCAAACAAACAGAAACACATCCTATGCTCATGAGTGGGTATAATCAATACTGTGAAAATGACTATATCGCCAAAAGGAATCTACAAACTCAATGCAATTCCACGCAAAATACCACCATCATTCTTCACAGAATTAGGAGAAACAGTTCTAAAATTCATATGGAACCAAAAAGGAGCCTGCATAGCCAAAGCAAGACTAAACAAAAAACAAATCTGGAGGCATCACACTACCTGATTTCAAACTATACCATAAGGCCATAGTCACCAAAACCTATAAAAATAGGCACATAGACCAATGGAACAGAGTAGAGAAACCAAAAATAAACCCAAATACTTACAGCCAACTGATCTTCGACAAAGCAAACAAAAACAAACTGGGGAAAGAACACCATTTTCAACAAATAGGTGCTGGGATAAATGGCTAGCCACATGTAGGAGAATGAAACTGGATCCTCATCTCTCACCTTATACAAAATCAACTCAAGATGGTTTAAGAACTTAAACCTAAGACCTGAAACTACAAAAATCAATTTTTTTTGCTTTTTAAAAAAGTGTTGTTTGTTGTGAAATATACAAACAAAAATGTATATAGCCAGATTAACAGAATGCATAAAGCAAACACTCATGTAACGCTCATCCAGATGAAGAAAGATAACATTGCTAGCACCCCAGATACCACCCACATGTCCCTTCTTAATCACTGCACCCACCCCCCTGCTTCCCACTCCAGGAAACCACTAGCTTGACTTTCCAGTAATCACTTGCTTATCTTTATAGTTTTACCACTTAACTAGAGATACCTAAACACACTATAGCTTTGCCTATATTTTTGAACTTAATATAAGTGAGATCATACTGTATATATTCTTTTGTGCATGGCTTTCTTTCATTGTTTGTGAGATTGAGACATGTTGGTATAGCACCTTTCCATTATCTCAAAAAGCTTTCTCCTTCCCTTACGTAGTCAAATTCCTCCCACCCCTGCCCTAGGCAAGTACTGATCTGCTTTCTGTCACTATAGATAAATCTTGGCTTTCGTAGAATTTCATATGAGTGTAATAATACAGTATGTACTCCTTCCTCCCTGGCTTCTTTTGTTTGTCACAATTTTTTGAGCTCATTAATATTGTATGGATCAGTAGTTTGTTTCCCATACTGTGCAATATTCTATGTTATGAAGATACTACAACTTGTTTACCCATCCACTAGGCATTTGGGTTGTTTCAAGTTTTTTACTATTACAGATGAAGCTGCTATGAACATTTCTGTGCAAGTCTCTCTGTGAACATAAATTTTTATTTCTCTTGGCTAATATTTAGTAATGGAATTGCTAGGCTGTATAATTGGTATGTGTTAAACTTTATAATAAATTGCCAAAGATTTTTCAAAGTGATTATACCATTTTGCAGCCCCACAATGCAAAGTTTGAGATCTCTTTGCCCCATATCATTACCAATGCTTGATATTGTGCAGCTTTTTAGCTTTTACCATTCTAGTGGGTATGAAATGGCATCTCTTCGTGTTCAGTTTGAAATTTTGGTTCTTGATATGAGTGATTTGGCATGGAAACCTGGATATTTCGGTTATTACATTATGAGGCTCTGGGTCTCATTTGTACTTTATGTTTAATCTAGTTTATTCTAACACCAATGCAGCAAGGCAAGAGGGGAATAAATTTGTATTTTCCTGATAATAAGTGACAGTGAATATACTGTCATGTGCTTGTTGGCCATTCATATATTTTCTTTTGTGAAGTGTCTGTTTTAATCACTTGCCCACTTTTAAACTGGGTTGCTGGTCTTGTTATTAAATTATAATTGTGATTTGCATATTCTTTATATAAGTCCTTTCTCAGATATATGGTTTGCAAATTTGCCATTTCACTTTTTTGGTGATTCAGAGCAAAATTTAATGAAATCCAATGTATCACTTTTTCTTAGATAGTTTATACTTTCTGTGTCCTATAAAGATGTTGCCTTTTCCAAATTTGCAAATATTTTTCCTATTTTTTCTTCTGAAATTTTTATAGTTTTAATTTTTGTGTTTAGATTTATGAACCTTCTCAAGTTAATATTTATATATGATATGTAATAAGGGTTGAGGTTCATCTTCCCGATAAGAATATTCAGTTGTAATTGCACCAATTTTTTTAAAGTCTATGCTATCACCCATTAAATCACTTTGGCACCTTTGCTGAAAATCAATTGGTCATACATGTGTGAGGCTATTTCTGGACTTTCTATTTTTTCCCTGATGTATTTGTCTATTCTTATACCAATACTCTACTTCCCCAGTTCTTTAATCTTTATAATGATCCTTTAAGCCAGTCAATGTAACTCCTACAACTTTTCTCTTCCTTTTAAAAAATTTTATTTGTAATTTGATATTTTTGTATAGTTCTCTGAATTTCAGCATAAGGGTAGACTGGTGTAACTACTACCAGAATCAGGATACAGAACAATTCAACCTAGGGGCAGCCTACCAAGACAGAAGTATTTTAGACAATAACTGTTCTGTTTTAGCTCAACACCACAGGAAAAACCCCACACACTTTGGCCTGACCCACACCCACACCAGCAAAAGCTGAGTGGGAAAGCCAGAATTCCATCCTTGCCAGGCTGTAATGAGGCTCCAGTGTCAGAGAAAACTGAGTAGGGAGATAGGACTTTCATTCCCTCCTCCTCCCATGATGTCAGTGGAGATTTTAGAAGAAGCCTGGATTTTTGTCCTCACAAGGCAGTAATGAGGCATTCCATAGACTCCTTGCTGAAATGGTGTCAGGGAGGCCTACTGGAGATTCAGGGTCACCATGATGTAGTAGTGGTAATGAGGCCACTGCACCCATCTGTGGTGTCAGTGGAGGCAACATGAGGAGCAGTAAAAAGGTACTACTACCTCTTCCATCTAGGGAAGTATCATTGAAAGCCTACTAGGGAGCTGGATCTCCCACCCCTGTGCAGCAATAAAACGAGCATCATCCTGCCTCAGGTGCCAACAGAAGGGATCTGAACTTTTGTCCCCATCTATTCATAAAGAGGTGACACTTCATTCCCTCTTCCCTTGCTTCACTGGTGTCAGAATAAATGATATTAAACAGAAGATATAAATGAGGCCTAAAGTTTCATAACATAATGCCCCAAATGCCCAAGTACCCATACAAAATCACTCATCAAAGAATGAACATTTCAAATGGAATGAAAAAGGCAATTAGTTGATGCCCAACACCAAGATGACAGGGATATTAGAAGAAGCTGACAAAAATCTAATGTACCCATTGTAAAAATAATGATAAATCACAAATATATTTGGAACAAATGAAAAAATAAAACATTTTAGCAAAGAAATTGAAATAGAAAATATCCAGAAAACCCAATTGGGTATTTTAGAGTCAAAAAATACAATAACCAAAATAAAGAGCTCAATAGATGGATTGAACAGGAAAATGAAGGGACTGAGGAATCAGTAAACTTGAAGTTACAATAGATATTACCCAATCTTTGGCAATCCAGAGAAAACAGACTAAAAACAAATGAGCCAAGTGTGAGAGACCTGTGGGACAGTAACAAAAAATTTAATATTTGTGTCATAGGAGTTACAGTAAGAGAGAAGAAAGGGGGTAGGCCGAAAAGGTACCTGAAGAAATAATGGCTGAAAACTCTCCAAATTTTGCAAAAGACGTAAACCTACAAGAAGATGCACAAACTCCAAACAGTATAAACCTAAAGAAATCCATGCGAAGACATAATTAAACTTCTGAAAACTGTAGACAAGGAAAGCATATTGAAAGCAGAGAGAAATGACAATTAGAATGACAACAGATTTCTCATAAGAAATCATGCAAGTCAGAAGGAAGTTGCATATTTTTCAAGTACTGAAAGAAAAGAACCCAACAACCCAGAATACCCTAATGAGCAAAATTCTTCAAGAATGAAAAGAAAATCAAAACATTCACAAAAGAAAAATTTTTAAAAACTAAAAGTTTTTTGTTTGTTTGTTTTTAAACCAGCAGGCCTACCCTAAAAGAGTGGCTAAAGGAAGTTCTCTAAACAGAAGAGAAATAATAAAGGAAGGAATCTTGGACATTAGCAAGGAAGAAGACACAATGAAAAGAGCAAAAATATAGATACATATAGTAGACATTCCTTCTCTTGAGTTTTCCAAATTATGTTTGATGGTTGAAGCAACAATTATAACACTGATGTGATTCTAAATATATGTGGAAGAAATATTTAGACAATTACATTATAAATAGGGAGGTAAAGTGGTGTAAAGGGAAGTAAGGTTTCTATACTTCACTCAAACTGGTAAATATTGATACCAGTAAACTGTGATAAAATTATGTTTATATAATATCATACTTAAGACAACCACTAAAATAGCTATACAAAAAGATACATTCAGTGACATTATTTATGAAGAAAAATAGACATTCAACATTATTAACCATCAGAGGAATGCAAATAAAAATTACATTGAGATGTTGCTGCAAATCTGCCAGAATGGCTAAAAAAATTTACAAAATAATGACAGCAACAAGGCTCCCATCCAACAACTGAATCACTCAAACGCTGTTAGTGAGAATGTAAAATGGTACAGCCATTCTAAAAAATAGTTTTGTGGTTTCCTAAGAAACTAAACATGCAACTATCATACAACTTACATCCACACAAAACCTGCACATGAATGCAACTTTATTTGCAATAGCCTAAAACTGGAAAGGGCCCAGGTGTCCTTCAATAGGTAAGTGGTTAAACTGCAATACATCCATATCATGAAATACTACTCAGCAATAAAAGGGAAATTATTGATTCACACAATAACCTGAATGAATCTCCAGAGAATTAATCTAATTGAAAAATGTCTATCCCATCTATTATTGGCTTTTTTGTATGTATGATTTCATTTATACAAAGTTCTTTAAATGAAAAAATTATAGAAGTGAACAGACTGTTAGTTCCCAGGATTAAAGAGGGAGTTGGGGAGAAGGAAAATAGATGTGGCTATAAAAGAAAGGGCAAAATGTGGTATCCTTGTAGTAATGGAAGTATTCTGTATCTTGACTGTATCAATGTTACTATCTTGGTTGTGATATTGTACTACAATTTTATAAGATGGTACCGTTGAAGGAAACTGGAGAAGGGTGCATTGGATTTCTTTGTATTGCTTCTTACAACTGCATGTGAATGTACAATTACCTATAAATGTTTAATTTAAAATTTGAGTTATTTGTTGGGTGACATTTTATTGGATATGTGATTTGCAAATATTTTCTCCTAATCTGTAGCTTTCTTTTTACTTTCTTGATAGTGTCTTTTGCAAAGCAAATTTAAAAAATCTTAATGTTCAATTTACCATGTTTTTTTCTTTTATGATTGTGCTTTTGGTGCCATGGCTAAGAACTATTTGCTTAACTTAGAGGTGAGGAAGATTTTTTTTGTTTTGTTTTCCTTTAAAAACTTCGCACTTTTACATTTATGCCAATGTCTGTACACATTTTCAGATAATCTCTGAAACCTCAGTATGAGGTTTGAGGGTTAGATTGAGGCTGTTTGTTAATTGTTTTGTTTTTGCTTATGGATATCCAATTGCTCCAGCACCATTTGTTGAGACTATTCTTTCTTCATTGAATGGCGTTTGCAACTTTGTCAAAAGCCAATTGACAATATTTGTATGGGCTTATTGCATAACTTTGCTTTGTTCCATTGATATATGTATCTATCCATTCATTAATATCACAGTATTTATTGTAACATTATGGTAAGTCTTGATTTAGGATTACTTTGCCCTTTTTTCTTTTCTTTCTTTCTTTCTTTTTTTTTTTTTTTTTTTTTTTGAGACTATGTCTCACTCTGTCGCCAGGCTGGAGTGAAGTGGCACAATCTCTGCTCACTGGAACCTCCGCCTCTGGGGTTCAAGCAATTCTCCTGCCTCAGCCTCCCCAGTAGCTGAGACTATAGGCACGTGCCACCACACCCAGCTAATTTTTGTATTTTTAGTAGAGACAGGATTTCATCATGTTGGCCAGGATGGTCTTGATCTCTTGACCTCATGATCTGCCTGTCTCGACCTCCCAAAGTGCTGGGATTACAGGCGTGAGCCACCGTGCCCAGCCCTTTTTTTCTAATATAAGCATTTAATATTATAACTTTCTCTCTAAGCACTACTTTAACTGCATTCCACAAATTTCAATTACATTGACTTTTGAATGTTAAAATAACCTTGAATTCCTGGAAAGAGCCCACAGTCATGATGTATTATCCTTTTTATATATTACTGGATTCACTTTGCTCATGTATTGTTTAGGTATTTTTCCTTGTATGTTTATGAGGAATACTAGCCTAATTTTTTTCCTTTAGGTTGACTTCTTCTAGTTTGGGTATCAGGGTATTAGTGACTTTATAAAATAAGGTGAAAATATGTAGGAAAACATCTCTGCCATGTTGCACTGACAACTTTTCATGTGTTCACATAGGTCATGTAGGTAAAGCTTAACTGTAGTCTGACTTGAGTCTTGTCAGGATGACCTGTGATTCTCCCTGGAACAAAGAGATACAAGCCTAGTTGAGAAGCTTCCATGAGGCAGTTTCTCACTAACCTCCCTATCTTATGGGAAACTTCCAAAACACTATTTCTCATCCATCTCTATAGTTTCACTTGAGCATAAGACTTTCTACCTCACCCCTTCTTAGTTTACATCTATAGGCTTCTGTGTGAGTGCATAAATTTAGAGATGGTTCCTCAATAGCAGAGCAATTCATTGCCCATGCTGCCTGTCATCTGGCCACTCTGGTTCATTGTTGTTCTGTGGGGTGAGGGACATGAGGATTTGACACCACTTTGATCTCACTTTTGTTGTCCGTATAAGTAATAAACCATTTGAATCTATTTGGGCTTGTTGTTTCCTTATCAGACAAATCTATGGAATTGTGGCAATCCAACCTAGCAGCTGCCCGAGTGCTGCTGCTTATAGATTGCTTTACAGTGGATGTGAGGGCAATCTGGCTGCAACATCTATCACCCCATTGATCGCCAGGGTTGAGATTGCTTGACAGCTTGAGAAGGAAGTGTTCCCCTCTTCTTTTTTCCTGAAAGTGTTTTCCAGGAGGAGTGTTATTTCTTCCCTAAAATTTAATGGACTTCACCAATGAAGTCATCAAGCCTTGGAATTCACTTTGTGGGAAGGTTATTAATTACAAAGTCAATTTCTTCAGTAGCAGTAGCTATTTAGATTATTTTTAAAATAAGATTTGGTCATTTTTATCTTTCAAAGAACTTATACATTTTATCTAAGCTATCAAATGTATTGCCATAAAACTGTTCATAGCATTCCCTTGTTACTGTTTTAATGTCTGTAGGATCTGTAGTGGTGTCCCCTCTTCTGTTCCTAATGTCAGAAATGTCAGAAATTTGTGGTCTTTGTTTCTTGATCACTCTAGTTAGAGAATTACCAGTTTTATAAATCTTTTCAATGTACTACTTTTGTTTTCATTTTTTTTCTGAATTACTTATCTACCAGTAATACTTTCATTCATGTTTTGTTTGTCAATTTCTGGCTTCTATTTCTGCTGTCTATTATTTCTTTCCTACAATTTACTTTAAGTTTAATTTATTCTTCTTTTTCTGATTTCTTAAGGTTGATTCTCAGATCACTGATTTTGACTTTCCTTATTTTCTAATAAGGAAATAAGCAAATAATATAAGGAGCTAAATATAAGTAATTAAAGCTATAAATATAGCTAATATAAGTAGCTAAAGCTATAAGTTTCCTTCAAGGACTTCTTGCTGCATCCCTCAAATTGTGATATGTTGTATTTTCATTATCATTCAGTGCAAAAATATTTTTAATTTCCTTTGTGATTTCTTCTTTGACCTCAGATTATTTAGAAACATGTTGTTTCATTTCCAAATACTTGGGTTATTTCTAGATATTTTATTGTTAGTGATTTCTGATTCATTTTCATCATGGATAGAGAATATATTCTTTAAGATTTCTTTTGAAATCTGTAGATGGTTTTTTGTCTCCACATACATTCTATTTTTGTGAATATTCCATGTACACTTGAAAAATGTTTATTCTGCCATTGTTGGTTATAGTATTATACAAATGTCAACTAGGTTAAGTTGTCTAATAATATTTAGATACTGTATATGATTACTAATTTTTTAGTTGCTCTATTAGTTATTGAGAAAAGAGGTGTTAAAATTTTCAACTATGATTCTGGATTTGTATCTTTCTTCATTATTTCTGTCACACTTTGCTTCATGTATTTCGAAAATCTGTAATTAGATATAGATACCTTTATAATTGTTGTGTATTCCTGATGTAGTAATCCTTTTGACTTTATGAAATATTCTATGTGTCTTTCACCATACTCTTTTCCTGAAGTCTATTTTATCTGATGTAAATAGCTATGCCAGCTTTCTTATGATTACTGTTCCTATGGTATTTCTTTTTCCTATTTCCAATTTGTGTCTCTATATTTAAAGTGTACATTATACGTAGCATATTGTTTAATCTGATCTGACAGTTTCTTTTAATTGAAGTGTTCATTTATACTTAATATCAGCATTGACATTATTATATTTAGGTCTACCATCTCAATATTTGTTTTTGACTTATTTTATCTGTTGTTTGTTCCCCTCTCTATTTGCTCTTTACCTATTTCTTTTTGGTGAATTTTTTTTAATATTTTATTTCCTATATATATCATTTTTTATGATATTTAGTGGCTTGTTTGGGGCTAAGAATATGCATCTTCAGCTTATTAATATCTATTTAGAGTCAGTATTTTACTACTTCACACCTGACACTTTGCACTTTCTACTTCACACTTTCTAATTCTCACTTTACATGTGGCACTTCTCACTTTATTACTACACCATGTAGTAGTAATAATAATAATAATATGGCATAATATTATTACATCATATAGTAATAATAAAGTGAGAAGTGCCACATATAAAGTGATAATTATAAGTTTTTTGTAGAATTATAAATCTTATAAAAGTACAGTTACATTTACCAGCCACACTGTGTGCTTTATGCTATTTTTATCATATTCTTTAATTCTATATGTCACAAATCTTATTTTATAAACCATATATTATTTTTCTGTAATCAGTTTTAAGGAAATTATGAAAAGTAATATTTAGAAAACCAAGTTCCTTCATTATTACCTAATTATTTACCATTTACATTCTTTTAACTTCCTCTTGTCCTAAGTTTCTAAATGTGGCACCATTTCCCTTTTAGTAGTATACGGCTACTGGCAATTAATTCTCTTATCATTTGCTTATCTGAAAATGCCTTTATTTCACCCTTGTTCTTGCAGGCTATTTTTATGGATATAGAATTCTGGGTTGACTGGGTGATTATTTGTTTTTGTTTTGGCAGCACTTTAAAGATGTCTAATTCCTCTGTCTACCTGCTTGCATTACTTTTGATGAGAAGCCAGCCACCTTGTGCATCATTATTCCTGTGTATGTAATGTGTTTCTTTCTTCTGGCTTTTTTCAAGATTTTCTGTTATTTTTGGTTTTTAGTTATTTGACTATTATGTGGCTAGGTATTGTTTTCGTTGTATTTATTCTGCTTGAGATTCACTGGGCTCCTTGGTTTTGTAAGTCAAAGTTTTCATCAAACTTGGAAAAAAATTAGAACCATTATTTCATATAATATTCTTCTGCCTCATCCTCACTGTTTTCTCCTTCGGAGACTAGATAATTACATATATAATGCGCTATTTGATGTCCCACAGGGCCCTGAGGTTTTGTTCAGTTATTTTTTCTGTACTTCACATTTGATAAATTCTATTAATTTATCTTCAAGGTTACTAAGTCTGTCTTCTGCCTTCTCAAGTTGCTATTAAATCCCTCCAGTGAATTATTCATTTCAGTTATTGTTCTTTTCAGTTCTAGAGTTTCACTTGGTTTTGAGGGGGTGCTTTCTACTTCTCTGCTTAGATTCCCAATCTGTTCACTCATCAATAACATATTTGCCTTTAATTCCTAGAATGAATTTTTCATAGTTGCTTTGAAGTCTTTGCTAAAACCAACATCTGGATCATCTTAGGGCTTACTTCAATTGACTATGTCTCAATTTTGTGGTTTTAAATTTTTAGCAATATTTCATTATATACTTGACTTCACAGATGATATCTTGCCTTGCCTGTTTATAGCCAAGACTCAGACATAGACTTGCAGGAGACCCCACATGGATGCTTATATGTTGAATTGTATTTTCCTAGAATTCATGTGTTGAATTTTTAATCCCCAGTACTTCAAAATGGTTTCTTATTTGGAAATAGGATCTTTATAGAATTAATCAAATTAAACTAAGGTCATTAGGATGGGCCCTGGTCCAGTATAACTGGAAGAATTTGGGGCACAAAGATAGGCATCAAGGGAAGGCAGTATAAAAAGATATAAGGAGAAGATGGCCAACTATAAGTCAAGAAGAGAGGCCTGGAAGAGATCCTTTGTCACAGCTCTCAGGAAAAACCAACCATGTCAAACACCCTGATTTTGAATTTTTAGTCTCCAGGTCTGTGAGAGAATAAATTTCAGTTGTTGAAGCCATCCAGTTTTTGTTAGTTTGTTATGGCATCCTTAGCAAACTAAGACATGGACTTTTGGTGCTTCCTCCCATCTGTAGTTCTCCCATCTCCAGGACCATATCCCAAAGATCACAACCATTTTGCTTTCCCAAACTCTGATCTCTGCCTCATAACCTCAGTAGTAACACTATGCACTGCTTGGATTCCAGCTCACTTCACTGCACTTGGGAAATTTTCCCCATGCAGAGAACTGGAGTAACTGTGCTTTTCATCTATTGCTCTCAGGGTTTGGGAGTCTTGGGTTATCTGTTGCCTAAAGCCTAGTGTTTAATTTCTAATGCCTGAAAGCCATTGCCTTGTATATTTTGACTAGTTTTATGGTTGTTTACTGTTGGGGGGCTCCTCTGGCATCTGTTAATCCATTATTTCTGGAAGTGGAAGTTCGCCACATTTTTCCTCTATAACCCCATAAATTTCTTCTACTACTGTTGCCTCATTTCAAAATAAATGTTAGACATTATGTAATTTCATTCTAACTGCTTTTGATATTTTCTCTTTTATTTCAGCAGTTTTACTGCAATGTACCTCTCAGTGTGATTTTCTCTGAGTTCATCCTTGTTGAGGTTTGCAGGCCTCTTGAATCTGTGGTTTGATATCTTTTATCACTATAAAAGTCCTTAACCATTAGCTCTCAAAAGAGAGCTAATGGTTATAGACCTGGTATAGTTGCTCCTGTTTTTTCTTTCTCTTACTCTTTCCTCCTGCTATACCAATTACACATTGATTAGATATTCTCATTATATTCTCTATGTCCCTTACTCTCTCTTCCATGTTTCTTGTTTGTTTATCTTTGCATATTCTGGCTGTTTTCTTCTGACCTGTTTTTGGCAGTTTACTTATTCTTTCTTTGACTATATATTATATGTTGTTATACCTATCTAGTGAGTTTATTATTTTGGTTATTGTATTTTTCTGTTGTGAAATTTCTATTTGATTCTAATTTTTATTTTCAATTATATATGACCAAGGAGGCCCCAGATGTTGTTGCACTCACTTTTCTGATTCTGTGTTCTTTTCTGTCTTGCTCCCATAATCCTTGTATTTTCATATCTTTGACATTCTAGAGAGACTGTTTTTTAATGTTTTGACTGAAATTTTCATCTATTTTTAGTGGGAAGGCTAATCCCTCATTATCAAAAGTGGAAGCTTCAACTTTTCAACTGGATTTTCCCATCATGGTCAGGCAGCCATGAGCCAGGTATTCATCTAGCCTCTAGTATAGCCCTCATCACATTTCTTTTTCATTCTTCATTTATCACTATAACAGGAACTCTTTAAGTAAAGAAACAGAGTCCAATTTATTTCTGCATCCTCAGCATGTAGCACAGTATGTGGCTTACAACAGATACTCAGGAAATGTTTTTAGAATAAATGGAATACTTAGGCTGTGCTTCTTAGGAGAGAAAAGACTTATGTTGAACCTCAAAGGATGGTTGGGCTATGCAGAGAATAGAGAAAGACATATTCCAGAATCTCAACAAGGATTTATAGGTCCTTTCAGGGTCCTAGTTGTAAGCAACAGAAACTAACTCTGAATTACTAAAGCAGAAATAAAAGGGTTTCTAGGAAGGGTACTTGGTAGGTCACAGAATTGCTGGGAGGCTTGAGAATCAGGTTTGGTTGCCATATGACCAGATTTACAGACATAATCGTATCACGGAATTAATCTGATAAGAACAGCTCTGTTACACCACTGAGCAGTAGACCCTCTAGCTTGTTCACCAACATTGCTATTGCTGGCCTCTGGTTCCCCTGGTATAGTTGCTCCAGGACATGAGATTCTATGGCATATTCCCTACTGACCCTGCTTTTCTTCATCATTAGCACTGACTCAAAACTGAATTTCCTGAGCTTCAGCCATGTACTATCCTCTAGCTTCAAAAAGAAGCTGGGAAAGTGAGTAACTGGTGTTTCTTCAACTTTCTCAAACCTGGGAGAAGAGTTAAGATGCTGGGCAGTCAAAAAAGGGATAGATATCCACCATAAGCCTAAAGCAGGATTGTGTGGCATTGGTGCAGCTGGCTCATATATGCCTACCTGTCTGGTAGGAAAGAGCTGGCATAGGATTAAAGGGATACAAACACTCACACCCATGCCCCCCAAGGCCATGCCCTAAGATTTCTTGTCTTGTGGTATGGAACTCTTGGGAAGAAGTTGTCCATTTTGAGTTTTTTCTCCACTTGCCTCTCTCACCACACCTCCTACCCATCTGAAGGTATGTGTACCTCTTGGGACCAATAAATCAGTTTGTCACAGACTTCATACACAGCTGCTTGCCTACAACATGAATCCAAGCCCATTTCCTTGCTCTTGTGCCTTTGAGCACATGCAGTGGCCTCCTAGAGCTTCTCTCCAGTATCAGTGTCTGAACTCAGGAGCTTCTCTTGTTTATGAGTGTCAAGTCCCAGTCCTACAAGCAGAGCAGTTGTCTTTTATGAAGCTTTGGAAGGCTTCAGGGCAGGACACACAGAAGTCCTCTGCCCCTTCTACATTAAGTGATTTCAGCCAACGCTGGGGCTTTGGTGTTTACTGTGATGTTTATGTTGTTATTTGATTTCTTGGCATTCAAAATCCTCATTAATATACATTTGTGCCTCCCTGTGGAGACAAAGGAGCATGTTCTCTGTGTATGTGCTCACATTTCTTTATTTAGCCTGGCACCTGCCTTCTTCCCCAGCATCTGTGCTGTTCCCTTGCAAATATCCAAAGCTTATAATTCTTAGAGAAAATGATTTCTCTCTAGGAAGATTTTTCTCTTTTTCTTGAAGTATCCTTAAGGGCTAAGCTCTTGTGTCACAGGCAGGTAAGCTGCATCACCCACTCCAGCAGGTGGGGCCACTGCACTATAGGCCCCTCTGAGCAGGGGTAGGCATCCCAGGCCAGTGACTGCTGCTTCTGTGGACCCTCTTAGGTCAAGCCCCCAGAAGTTTCCAAGGATGACTCACATACAAAAATTTGTCACCTGCACTGGGCAGTAAGGTGGTTTATGCCAGTTGGGCTCCGGGCCAGCTCTGAGCAAGAGGGAAGGTGTCACTGGAATATTTATGAGTGGCTGCTGCTCACCAGACTTCAAGAGAGCTGTCCCTCGGGTTTTAGGAGCTAAAGGGAACGAATGAGACTGTCTCTAAATAGCCCTCAGGAGCTGGTCCCTGAGCTGGGGGACTTCCTGGATGGATTACTGGACTGCAATCTGGATGATGGGCATTTGGGGCCATTCCTCATAAGCATCCATTTGGGTCTGGGAGCATACTGTCAGCCTGGCCACTTGTTCACATCTTTATCTCTGGAGGTGACACAGAGGAGACAGTATTGGGTGATTATGTCATGCCAGGCTAGAGTCAGCCACTCCTGTAATTATATCCCAGCTTCACCACTTATGCACTTTCTGACTTTGGGCAGGTTGCGTTCCTTATCTCAGTCTCTTATCTCCTCATATAGAAAGCAGAAGGATTCAATGAGAATGTACTTCACACACCTAGGGCAGTTCCTGGCTTATAGTAGGTGCTTAATAATCAAGATCCATTGTTACAAAAATAACACCGAGCTTGAGGACTCAATTTGAGTCCCAACACTGGCCCCAACTACCTCAGTGCTGACAGGCAAGTCACTCCCCTTTCTTTGCCTCAGTGGTTGAATTGGATAACATTCCATGTGCTGCTTCCCTCCTTAGCACTTGGCGAGTTGTAAATGGATAAAGAACATGAAAGAGGTTTGCTTCCTGTCAGCTGCTGCCCAGTGGGAGAGAGGATTGTTCGGACTTAAGTTGGGAAGACAATTGGAGTCAGTGAAAAGAAAGATGCAGTCATAATGAACCAAGGTGGCAAAAATGGTCACAACTCAAGTAGGCAGAATGCCATCATGCTGGCTGGGAAGACACTAAGGGAGAAGTGCTAAGAAGTCCACTTGCTTTTTTCCTAAGCAATAGCCCTATCCTCTCCAGGCAAGTGCACATGACCTCTGCACCCACACATGAACACAGAAATATTCACACACTAGGCAGAGAGGAAATGACACTGCTCCTTGCCTTTTAGTCATATAGCCTCGGACAAAGCATTTCACCTTATAGCATCATCCAAACTCAGAATGATACCACTTACCACTCTGTGTTAATGCAGGTTTATGCAATATTGTAAATGTGGAGGTGTTTTTGAGTCTATAGTATACCGTACACAGGAGGGGGTTATTTTTACTATGTATCTTTGTATCTGCATAAAATATAAATGGGAATTTGATTTAGACCTAGCTAATGTTTTGCACACTGTAACCCCTGCTGTGCCCTGCTTCTCCAGGAATGTGTCTCCCCTGTGTTGCAGGCCTGGAAAAGGGAGTTTTGTACGTGTGTGTGTGTGTGTGTGTGTGTGTGTGTTAGTACACTGGGGCTCTGTAACAAGCTACAACAAACTGAGTGGTGACTTAAATAACAGAAATGTATTATCTCACACTTCTGGGGCTAGGAGTCCAAGATCAAGGTGTTGGTAAGGTTGACTTCTTCTGAGGGCTGTGAGGGATAACCTGTTCCATGCATCTCTTCTATCTTTTGGTTTCCCAACCATCCTTGGCATTCCTTGTCTTGTAGAAGCATAACCCTGATCTCTGCCTTCATCTTCACAAGACATTCTCTCTGGTGTGTCTCTATGTCCAAATTTCTCCTTCTTATAAGAACACTGGTTGTATTGGATTAGGGACCACACCACTCCAGTATGACGTCATCTTATTACATTGTCAATGAACCTATCTCCAAATAAAGTCATTTTCTGAGGAATTGGAGTTTAGGACATCAACATATAGATTTGATAGAGGGTGGATGCAATTCAACCCATAACAGTATTGATGGAGCACAATTTCTTTTTTTTGTTTTGTTTTGTTTTTGAGATGGAGTCTCAGTCTGTCGCCCAGGCTGAAGTCCAGTGGCGTGATCTCAGCTCACTGCAAGCTCCGCCTCCCAGGTTCAAGTGATTCTCCTGCCTCAGCCTCCCGAATAGCTGGGACTACAGGTGCGCACCACCATGCCCAGCTAATTTTTTTGTATTTTTAGTAGAGATAGGGTTTCACCATGTTAGTCAGGATGGTCTTGATCTCCTGACCTTGTGATCCACCCACCTCAGACTGATGGAGCACTATTTTTAAAGGACACCCAAGTTTCTGCTTTCCAAGCCATCAGGGTTTCTCCACTCTCTCAACTCTTGAGGATTTTTTTTATCCTTTATGTCCTAGCCCTGGTACAGACGAATAAAACTTTGGCTCCATCCAGGGTCTAGGTGGCTGACGACAGAGGCGTGTGGAGGGCCAGAGAAATGCTAAGCCTTATAGCCCTGCACACCTGTCTGCCTGCAAGAGGATGGAGCTCCTGGCATTCTCTGGAAATGACTCCATTCTGTTCTCTGCTGATGCCAATAGCCACCCCCTGCCACCGCCACTCACTGTGCTGCTGTGGCCCAACCGTCTCCTGAAGGAACACTTTCCAGCTCCTTGGCTGTAGCCCTGCTGGACCTGACCTATTACATGCTTGCCCCAAACAGTGTTCCTGCTGGCATGCTGGTATGACTCAACTGCCTGTGAACTCTCTAGGGTAGGCCTGGGTCTACATCTCTGCAGCGGACCTTTTGGGTGTACATGGGCCTCCCTTTCCTTTGGCAATGATGCAGCACAACCTCCGCCCTCTGCCGCTGTCCCTGGTCACTTCTTGATCCAGAAACTTCCCTATTAACTTTGCTAGTCAGAATCTGGCCCTATTGTTCCTGTGCTCTGACTTCCAAGAAGCTCAGAGCCAAGTATATTTTGATCCCGGTGATCCCACCCCCAGGTCTTAGTGAAATTACCTTTCTCCTTTCTCTGAGTGTTTCTGACTTTCTTATAGGTTTAGTTCCACTGCCCCTTTTCATCTGTGTTTTTACTATAAGCCACCTCAAATCTTTAGAGAAATATGTATATGTAGGATAATTATCATTATTATTATTATTATTTTTACTGCAGCTTGGGTTGACAAAAAGAGGTTTCCTTGAGCTTATTTATAAGTAAGATGGGTGAGCAAATAGGCGGGATCTTCAGATTTGGTCAGTGTGGTATAAAGGGCCGCAGGCATGGAGTGTAGAGGTATGGGATTGATTCCTGCCTCTACCGCTGACTAGTTCTATAAAATCAAGACTATCTCCCCAAGCCTCAGTTTTCTGATCTGTCAAATGAGCTAATAATCTCTTCAGGAAGCACTTATGGGTCCTGATAAAATTTTTTAAAATTATATCCAATACTTTTATAGAGCATGCTGTATGCCAGTCATGGTTTTAAACATGTTCTATGTATTATTTCATCAAATCTGCCCAAAAACTCATTTTGCAGAAGTGGAAACTGGTGCTCAGGGAGATTAAGAGACTTGCCCCAGGTCACAGAAGTCAGTTTCCAGCTCCAGGAGTCTGATTCCTGATTACCTGTTCTTATCCACTGCACATCCTGCCTCCCACAGTGCATGTGAAAACTCAAGTGATGGTGAAATGTTTTGCAAATATAAGGTATGATACAAATGCGTAAATGGTGTTGCCTGTATTTTCATTTTTTCTGGGACTCCCCCATTTCCATCCCCAGAATGTAGAGGTTGGCCTCTAGGTCCCTTAGCTCTGCTTCCTCTCTGACAAACTCTCAGTCTGTGTTTATCTTATGAAATATGCAAACCCAGATACAAAAATGTGTTTATTATACTTTTAAAATGATCATATTTGTTACCAGGGTAAAGTGATACTCATGTTAAAAGTTGGCATCCTGTTTGTAATTTTGGCTGCATGATTTGGTCACGAGACGAAATCACAAAATAGCTTGGCACCAAGTAGAATATTCTAGATTTGTATGAGGCCCATTCCTCAGCAACCTATCAAAAGTCTTGGCTATCCCAGCCCATAAAAGCATGTGTTGCTACCAAAGAATAGGAGCGTATGCCATCTAGGCATTCATGTCAAGCCTCCTGAGGATACCAGCTCCTGCAGGCTTATTTTAGAAGGCCAGTGCCCACCTCCACAGTCCCTACACCCAGGCGGAAGTATACAGGGCAAGACAATGCCCTGGAAGGGCCTGTCTTTAGCTATCCAATGGGAGTCCCTGGGAGGATTGCTCATTTCTAAAAAAGTTGGCCTATTTTTTGGAAGGGAATAAGGTTAAAGGCCTTTGGGTTCATCCTCAGTATCCTCTAGAGCCACAAGCACTGCCAGGCTTCCTGGCTCCCAGCCCTCTCCATCACATAAGGTGAGAACTTTTCAGCTTCACCTATAGGCTACTCCATGCACACTTGCCAAGGCTCGCAAACTCATCCTAAGTCACTTACTTATGGGATTTAGATGGTTGTCAGATGGGGTCCCAGTCATGAGGCACTAGGGCAGGCCATCAGCCTGCCAGTCAGGAAGTGGAAACCTAGTAGCCAGAGGTTTGAGTGCTCGGCAGTAACAGGGAGCCTCAGATGGGACATGGGTCAGGAAGGGAGGCAGAGTCCAGGCCTGGGACCCAATTCTTAAACTTTTTCCTTGCTCCCCTGAGTACCTGCCTGCCTCTGGGCTCTCTCTCTAGTGGCAGTCTCAGTTGGCTGGAACCACCTCTGCCTGTTCCTATCCCTGTGCTTCTGAGGAATGGGTCCCTACAGTTGTTTCCCTGTAAGGTAGAGTCTCTGTAAAGACACCACGGGAAATAGGGCTACAGAAAGCATTCCATTTGCCCCCAGGGTAGCAGCCCAACACCTGTACAAGAGCCAGATGCCAGTGGTCCCTTTTGACATTGGGTGCTTGGAAAGACTGCTCAGTCAGCATCCCCATTTTCAAACAAGAAACCCTGCAGTAGAAGTGAGAGCTACAAGGCAGTTTCCCTCAGTGCTTAGTAGGTGTGAGCAGTGAGTGGACAAACAGCTCACTGGTACTTTTCTAATGTATCAGTGCCCTCTTCAGCTGGCCACACTGCCACAAAAGCAGGCTCCATTTGGCTCCTCTTCTCTGGGAGTTTTGTAGGACCGTGAATTCCCAGGGCTTCTTCCCAAGCAGCCTGGCAGAATGAGCCATTCAAACCTCTTTCTGATTTTCCACTGTCCATATTGTTCCAGCACAACTCACACCATGTTACTCCCTTGCTCAATTGTTCCATGGCTCCCCGCAGCATAGATGCTATAGGCCTCTCTCTTCTTCCCACATTCACTCCCCAGTACCTAGCCCAGGATTTGCATGATCTAAGCCAAAGTTAGGCAGGTGGGAGTTAAGGGTCTACCTCAGCTGGCCTGGGCACTGGGAAGGGGTGGAAACAGGCAGGGCCTATCTTGGTCACCTGCCTCTCCTTCCTGGGTAGGAGCAGAGGTATTTGCTTTGATGCCAGTGGTCTAGGCAGCAGAGACTGGGCTCCATGGGTAGCCACTTCATACCTTCTGTGTGCCACAAGCAGGCGCGCAGTACATCCTGCAGGAGTTGCTGGAATTTTAGAGATCCAGAGGCCTTCCTTATGACCCTATCATCTGATATCACTAGTCAGCTCTTCCCAAAGGAATTAGAGTTATTGGCCACCTCTTTGAGACGCAGGGCTGGATTACAGGAGGCCTAAAGCCTGTTACCCCTCTTCTCTTCCCTGCCCTTGATTCCATGCACAGATCCCCCTCCCAGGCAATGAGCAAGGCTTCCCCAGCCATACTGGAAGAGGTGATAGGGATTGTAGCTAAAGGTCACCAAAGACTGAATCTGAGAGCAATGCCATGTCGTCAGGTCCTAGGGCTGGGCTCCAAATGCCTGTTGCAGCCTGCCAGTCAGTCACAAGTATGCATCACACTCATTGGGCTCCCAAGCACCCAAAAAAGAGATGCTTGGCAAGGCTGGGCTGTGACTTTTGCTCAACCTGTGAAAATGGAACTGTGGTTAAGGTTTGACTAAATTTTTAGGAAGAAAAAGCAACCCAGCAACATTTCAAAAAGGAATTATCAATTGAGGGATCTGAGGTGTCATGGGGTGCATGGTAGAGGTGGGCAAATTTCAAGAGGTTTGTTCTGGGATTATATAGACCTGCAAACTCCCACTGTGGTAGCCACTAGCTAACTCTGGCTACTTTGACATAAATTAAAATTAAATACAATTACAAATCCAGTTCCCCAGTTGCACTAACCATGACATTTCAAGCGATCCATGGCACATGGCTAATGCCTACTATATTGGCCAACACAGATCTGAAACATTTTCATCATCAGAAAACGTTTCATCAGAGAGCACTGTCTTAGACTGTTCAGGCCAGGAAGAGTGGATGTGGCTGAACTCCTGCTATAAATATGCTTCTGTATCCTTCCCACACCTCCTGATTCTGCACAGGTCACTCTTCTCTGTCAAATGCCATCTGTGTGTGAGTGTGGCAATACCCACCCCCGTCCCCACCCATTCATGGTCTTCTTGCATGGTCCAACTTTCTTGCCCATCTTGTCTTGCTCTGGAGTTTATCTTCAACTTTCACTGCAGCTTAGAAGTAAGAAGCTTTACTAGAGAAGCATTTACGCAAACTAAGAGCATAATTGGAGCCTCTTTTTGGATACTGCTTCTGACAGTGGTTATACAAAAGTTAGGTGGAGTGAACTGCCCATGACTGAGAACCAAATCGAAATATGATTGATACTTGAGAGACTATAAAAGGATTCTCCATGTCCAGCCCAAAGAAAAGAGGACTGAAGCTAATTTTTTAAAGCCAGAAATGCCTCTTAAGTGCTCTTGTCTGTCAGGATGAATTCTAACCACTTGCTGGTATTTAAGAATTTGAGAAGAAATAAAGATTGACTTGACCTTCGAGGCCTGCTAATTGAGAGCTGGTCTTTTTGCCTTTTTTTTTTTTTTAAATAAATGATGGACAGTGGAAGGGCTGGCATCTGCTCTATGGAGCTTTGAAAGAGGAAGGGAGCATAGGAGGGAAGTGGTGGTTTCTCAGAAAGCCAGCCTGCCTACTCATGGGCTGCTGGGAGGTCTCCAATGCAGAACAGATACCAAGCCTTCCAACATCTTCCATTTATGTGGCCTCCTGTTCTTCAAATGAAAGGAAGTGGGGGCAAGGGCAGGAGTAAGGTAAGTATGGGAAAAGTCCTGGGAGGCCACATGGATAAATGGGCAAAATGAGCCACTCAGAATCCACTTTCTCAATAGCCTTGAATACAACAAAAAGATACAGAGAGAATCTTTTTGCAGTTTCAGCTTGGGATAAAGCGTATCAGACCTGGCTTTGAATGAGCAATAGCCCTTTCTATTACCCTAGCTCTCACCTCCCCTATCCTAGCACACATACATACTCCACCCCCATTTCAGCCTCATTATCAAAAATAAGGTGTGCCCCATTGGACGTAAAGGGTATAAGGCATCTCACTGTATTATTTCTTACAACTGCATGTGAACCTATGATCTCAATGTAAAAGTTTAAACATAAAGAGAGGTGAAAGGAAGTAGTTTCTAGGCTGGTGGCACCTAAGATAAGTCCCTTCCTTCTCTAAGCCTCAGTTTCCTCTTTTGTAAAATGGGACTATTGGAGTAGATGATGTCTGAAGGCCCTTCCAGGTCTGCCGTGCTAGAATACTGGACAATGAAAACCCAAGAGAACTCTAAGCAACAGCTCTTCTGGGGGCAGCCATGGGGTTGGCTGACCAGAGGCTGCAATTCTGCTTGACAGAGACAAAGAAGACGACCAGAGAAAGCAGCATGGCTGTCCAGGGTACCCAGCCTGTCAGCATTAGGCTGAGTCTGGAAATCAGGCCACATGGCTCTGAGTCTGTGCTCCTTACCCCCTCATGAGTATCATACAGTCTACAGATGGGCAGGAGTCTTGCTATAGGTATTTTCTCCTGAAGCTTTGCGCCTGCTTTATCCTTGGTGACACAAGGCTGCAGCTCAGGAGGGCAGGAATTGAGCATGGAAACTATGCTGAAAAGTATGGAATGGTATTGTCCAGTACCATATTGTCCAGCATTTGGGACAAAGCTGTCCCTTTGTTGCCAGAAAGCTGCCATACTAGGGGCAGGTCTTCACCTCAGAGACAAGCTCCCTGGTTCTGCTGTGCATGCTGCCATCAGCTCTAGTGAAGCAAGCTTACTTCCTGTCTTCCCCATAAAAATTGTTTAGTTTACTATCTCCCTTTCACCTTGGGAGATGGCTGCCTTGGATTGATTTATCTGGGAAAGTATGATCAAACTGGCCAGGTTTATTGGAAGTTGCAGAGCACGCGCCTTTTAAGCCCTTTGGTGAGAGGGGAAAATGGCAGCCTTACATCCCTTATCACAATTAAGTATCTTTTAAAGCAGAGATCCTACCATGTGACTATTGATTTTGCACTGCAGCTAGCATTTGGTGAGGCTGTCTGAGATGAAATAGTCCTCACCTGCCCATCTTCTCCCTTCTACACCTGCCTCTTCTTTGCTGCAGCATGCAGGGTAGCTAAGACATGCATTATGGAAAGGCGCCTGAGCACCAGGCTGCTCAGAGGAAACCCAAGGAGTGCCTCTTCCCTTCTGCCCTAAGAGTAGATGGATGGGGAGCCCTGTCTTCACTGGACTGGCCATGACACGGCTCCTAAGAATCCAAGGTCATCGTACTGCCCTCAGAGGCCACACCCAGGACTGGGGAAGACTGGCAGGGTGTTGGGTGCTCTGTCTTTGCCACTGGAGCCTGCAGCCTCTGGGATCAGGGCAGGCAGGAAGAGGCAGACTGGGCTCAAGCTGATGAGCTGAGACCTTTGGAGACATAGGTTGCTGCATTCACCAAAGACCCTTTCCTCTGCATGGTCAAAACAGCTGATAACAGTGTGACTTCCCCCAGAAAAGCAGCAGAGGCCAGCATGATGTCATCCATGTCTGGGGTTGGGGGCGCTCTACATGTTCAGGCCATTTTTTGTGATCAACAGTAAAATGTCCTGCATTAGTCTTGTCATGCATAGAAATCTGTCTCATTTCGCTCCCGAATCCTCACTTACTAATGCAATAAATGAAAGGGGGCTCTGGATAGAACCCCTGAATTTGCTTCTTTGTGGTCAGGACCCAAGATTTCCTCAATCCCCATCCCCTGGTTCACTTACTTGCTCCACTATCCATTTCACCAACATTTTCTGTGTCCAAATCTGTGCCCAAGACTGGAAGAGGGGGCTGAGGGTTGGGCCCTATCTCTGAGGAGCCCACCATCTATGAGGAGGCAGCCTGGAGAGGGGCTGGTGGCTGCAGGGGAGGTAAGAGTGGTCTCTCCCCTCTTCTCAGAGTGTGCTCACTCAGCTAGCAGCTGCTGAATGAAAGAGGGCAAGGAATGCCTTAACACCAAGCTTTTGAAGCACTGCAAGACCTGGTACCCTTTTCTATTCAGTATCTGTGCTGACAGACCCTGGATTTAAAAAAAAAAAAAAAAAAAAAAAAAAAAAGCTACCGCTTGGGAGGCTTTTACTGCTTTCTGGCCTATGAAGTTATTTCTAGATTGGGAGGCTCGAGTCTAGACTGAGCTGGTCTGTTGCTAGTTTAAGAGCCCTGAATCCACAATTGAGTTTTTAAAAGTAAAGCATCTTGGTTACAGAGCACATATCCCTTCAGTTCCTGAGAGCTGCCTGACAGACTGCTTATATTAAGAAAGAAAAGGCAAACAGGAGTCTGTTGACTATAAATGTTCAAAGCAACTGGCAGGATCATCTCTTGCCAAGATGCAGCCTGAGGGAGACAGTGGCTGGGAGTGAGGGCTGTGCTGTCCCAAGTGGGGCAATGGTTAACCATACTCATGGTCCAGCACATCACCTAACTGCCTGAACAGGGAAACAGACCAGACAGCTCGCATGTCAGGAGATCCCCCATGACCACCTGTCTTTCCCTTCACCTAATATGAAACCAACCATGTCAATTGCAACCCAAACCTAACAAGGATCTCATCCAATGTTGTATCCTTTCCTCCCTCCTCTGTTCATTTGGGATTTTGTTGGGGTCTTCAGTGAAGAAGACACTTCTTTGGGGATTTTTCTAGAATGCATCTGAAGGCAGCATGTCATCCAACAGCAGTAGCATGTACTAGCCACAATGGTTACGGTTTGTTCATTGAGCACCTGCAATGTCCTAAGAACTCAACTATTGTCCTGGCAATATCTCTTAAGAGTTGTGAGTCTAAAAATCCTAAATCATTTAAAATTAATTCAAATAAGTAAATAGATACAAATTTGACGTAACTTTAGACTTAGAGAAGTTGCAAAAATAGGACAAATTATTCGCATATACCTTTGTCCAGCTCCCTTAATATTACAGAAACTTACATAATTTGGTACAATTATCAAAAGCAGATAATCAACATTGGTACAATACTATAAACTACAGACCTTAGGATTGTGATTCTATTATTGCCCTTTTACATATGAGAAAACTGAGGATTAAAGAAGCGAAGTGACTTGACCAAAGGTTCCACTCCCAGGAAGTAGGGGAGCTGAGATTGAAACTCAGGATTGCTTGCCCATCCTGTCCTCTATAGCACATTGTTTCTGCTAGTGACAGCTGGCAATTGTGTCTCTGGTACTTGTTTAAACACCATTAGCAACTGTACCAGCTTCCTACTGCTGTAGGTAAAAAATTACCATGTACTTACTGGCTTAAAACAACACTCATTTATTATCTTACACTTCTGGAGGTCAGAAGTCCAAAATGGGTTTCACTGGGCTAAACTCAAGGTGTCAGCGAGATTGTGTTCCTTCTGGAAGCTCTCAAGGAGAAGCTGTTCCCTTGCCCCTTCCAGCTTCTAGAAGCCACTGCATTTGTGGGTTTGTGCTGCATCACTCTGACCCCTGCCTCCATCATCACATCTCCTTCTCTGACTCTTCTGCCTCCCTCTTAAACCTTTGAAGGATTCTTGTGATTACACTGAGCCCACCCTGAAAAGCCAGGATAATCTCCCTATTTGAAGATCTTTAACTTATTCACACCTGCAAATTCACCTTTGCTATATAAGGTAACATATTCACAGGTTTGGAGACTTAGGATGAGGACATCTTTGGAGGCCAATTATTCAGTCTGCTAGAGCCATGCATAAACTCAAGGCTAAGAAGGTGGATGTCAGAGAAACAAGGCATCTCATGCCTGGTTCACGCTGGGTACCAAGGCATGTCCAATCCCTTGGTAGCATAGGATGACGAGAGAAGAAAAAAATAAGAAGTTTATGTTGTGGTTGCTAATGGACATAGGTTCTTTGTGAATAGAGTGCTAAAACCAAAATGCACTACCCGAAAAGAAAGTAAGACATCAAGTAAGAAACTAGATTTCCACCATGGCAGTCAATATCCTGGGGTGGATGGTGGGGGAAGCAATGACAGCCACAGCTGGAGAGGTAGGTACACAACTGAGATTCAGTAGAGGAGACTGTCCAGAAAGTTCAGTGGACAGAGAAGAGTTGAGTACCAAGAATGACTTCCCTGTAGTTCAGCAAACCTGTCCATAAGACCATCAGCTTGCCTGTATTGTCACCAGCATGTCCCCAGTGTGGCGTAGGCTCCAGATCAATCTGATATTCTCAAGCTCATGGTGTTCAAAGTTCCCACTGTGACTGTGAACCCCAAAACTGCCTTAAGCTTATGGATCCCTTTGGAGCCTGTTCTGGTTCTTATTACATGTCACAAGGTAGGCCCAGACCACCTCCCCTGAGGGCCTGGAATGGAAACTCCCATCCCCATCCCTGTACTGGATCCAGGTAGAGCCGCCATCCCACAGGGAGCCCTGGGAGGCCAGTGGACAGACTTGGGGAAAGGTGGCTTGCAGAGGTGCATGGAAATCCCACCTCATACTGGGGAGATACAGAGCCAAGTAAACGGCAGTGGGCCACAGGACTGGCTCTGGCCTGGGGAGCTGAGAAATCCCAGCATCCCAGGGTGGACAGGCCCAATAGCAACCTGCCCTTGGCCTTCCACCCCTGGCAGGCATTCACTGACAGATGGTCATCCAGCCTTTCCTTGACCCACCCCACAATGAGAAATTCTCTTCTCTCTGAGTTATGTGATTAGAAACAGGCCTGTCTGGCTTCAGCTTCCATCAGCCAGTGAGGGGGCCCTAAATATCACTCAGATAAAATCTCCTCCCTCTTTCTACACATGAAAGGCTTTTGGCTGTTTGAAGCCAATTTCTGTGCCCCTCCTGTCTCCCGACCCTCACTTTTCCAACCCCCCACCAAACACAGACATCTTCTGAGCTGAAGCAGTGGGACAAGCAGGGAGGGACAAGCTGGCAGCTAATGCTGCTGCAGGCTATCCGGGCAAGTGATGAACAACAGGTGTATGTGGGCTTCTTAAGCTGGACCTTGCCATCAGAGCATAGGTGCTATCCTGGCTGGCACCTGGGGAAGGATGAGCTGTTTCCTCTCTCCCTCACGTCCCCTTCCTTTTCCACATGTATTGCCTATGATTAGAATCCACTAGTTGCAATAGAACTAACAAGAAAGAAGAAGCTGTGAACTCCAGCTCAAGAGCCATCTTCTCTTGGAGACAAACTGATCATCAGACCTCTCACAGCTTATGTGCATGTAGGGTAAGGGCCGGCAGAGTCACCAGTACTTTTCTATCCCTGCGGGATGCTGGCCTGAGGGATATAGTCAGACTTCTTCCTGTCAGGTATGGTCTGCCTGATTTGCTCAGCATTTGGATGTGGCACTCCCAGCCTTAATTTTACTAAGTGCCTGCTTTGCCCAGTGCAAGACAAGGGCCGGGATGGTGTTTGAAATGATCACATGGTCTTTGAAATGTGCACTCTGACTCATTAGGTTTGTAAATGCTGTTACCAGGAAGTACAGACCAAAGAGAGCATCTTGACCCTGGGAATGGGTCCCATGTGTTTAGAGTGCTTATACCAGGTATGCTTGCAATCAGAGAGAACACAGAGCTCCCAGTAGGGTGTGTTGCTCAACTCATCAGGAAAGCATCCAGGGACTGGTATATTGATATAGCCTTAATGTTTCTGTAGAAGACAGAACACTCAGTTGTGGCTGTCGATGTCAAGATGATCAGAAAATATGTGTTGTCCTCATGCGAATCTCTCAATCTCAATTGCTCTATTTATAAAATGGGGAAGGGTGGATGGTTGAATTTTATGGTTTCTAAAATATTTAATGTTCTATTACTAGAGTCGTGTTTCCATAGGGCATGCCCCTACCTGGGAGTATCTTTTGATTGGTCACGTAATTAACAGATCAGTTGCCAGGCCATCAACCCAAGCCCAGGCCTTGGAATCACAGTTGGAAAAGGAGCCAGGCCTCCTGCCCTCTGCTCTGCCTCCTCCCTCGCATCCTTTTTCCATGACCATGTATCTAACACTCTGTTAGAGTGACTTCCCCAATTTAGAAGGAGAGTGAGAACTCTGCATTCAAATGCCTGAGCAGTCTATTTTTATGTCAGCAAAGATTTCTGTGGAAAGTCACAGGGAACTCTGCCCTGTGGGCTGCATTACCCCCACAGAAGGCACAGTAATATTTGGAAAGATCCAGAGTTCTTTGCAGGGCTAGGCATTCTGCTTCAAAACATGTGTTTACGTCCTCATGCTCCATCAGGGCCCAGGATCACTGAACCTTCAGGATGAAGACATTAAAATATACAGTTTGTGCACACAATTATGTTGAGATTTGTTTTTTGTGTGTGTAGGAATTAGACACTGTCTTGGAGAAGAGCCCTCTTTCAAACCCTCAAGAAAGGGTTCACACCCTATTCAATGTGGGAGATGCAGTAAGTGCTGTAGTGTGCCATAATGCTGGACGAGGTGTTTCTGTTCTCACAGCCTCAGTTTTCCTTGCTGTAAAATGATGACAAGTCATGTCTAAGGGCCCCACAGCCAGGCCAGCCCGGGAGTCTGTATTTAGGGCTTGTTCATTAGTCATGCCTCCCTGCTGCCTGGCTGCATGACCCCTGGGGAATTGGCCAAATGAGACCACATACAACTCCATTTGCAGAAATACCTTGCCAGGCCCCAGGTGTTTTCTGGGAGCCTCAGTTCAGGTCTCAGCTCCTAGATCCCAGGGACTAAGAGCAAAACTGGAGCTGAGGTATGGCATTTGATTACTGCTCATTTTAGCCCAGGACAGAGTCTTCAAAACAGGATCCCTTGTAGCCTGGCCAGGGACAGGCTCTGCATCCTATCTCAGTGAAGGCCACATGTCCTGCCTCCACTTCTCCAGGAATGAATGCCTACTGTGTGTCCTGTCCAATGGCCCCCAAAGGGAAGGGCAGTCCCCTTGAAGAGCTGGCCTTGGGAATAGCTGAATTTTCACTGAACGAGGCAGAAGTGATGCTCTCTATGCTTACCGCCTACAGCATTAACTGACAAGAAAAAAAAAAAATAAAAGCTATCTCTGCTATCAGGTTCAGCTAGACCTTTAGTGCTGATGACTCACTTTCTCAAAAGCAGACTTTCTCCATTTCTTTCCAAGTAAAATTTTCACCCCTTCTTAGTGTCTGAATGACCGCCAGGCACGGGGAGAAAGGAGCAATCCTTCAGCAGCCACCATATGGGCACACCCAGGGACCAGCAGGCAGCACACTGTCAGCAGGCACCCACTTCCCCTTGCAACTCCCCAGGAGCCAGTGTAACAAAGGCCCAGAGACAGAAACCTCCCTACTGGGAGGGCTTGCCCATCAGCCAAGCTGGCATTGCCCAAGGAACACTGGGGGCTTGACAAGGCAATTCTGGAAATGAAGTTGTAAGTGATCTCACTTGGCCACTTTTCCAGGAGGCCATTTGCTCCTCTCTGAACTCCAGCAGACAAGTCTATAGTGTCTTGGAATAACCTCCAAGATGCTGCCATTACATTCCCCATCCACTTGCCTCCTCTGTGAGCTGAGACCAGTAACTTCTGCCCCTAAGGAAGCTGACCTGATACCTTTGACATGGCAGACCCCTCCCCCTCCATTGCTTCTTTTAATACTCCCAGCACAGTAAAGGGTGGAAAATAATTATACCCATCCTACAGATGACGAAACCGAGGCACCTTTTTAGCAGCAGACTTAGGATTTGAATCCCAATCTGTGAGGCTTGTCATGTAGGGAGATTGCTCCCACTGTTTCCTGGCTGGCCTGATGGTCTCTCCCAGAAGCCAGGATAACCTCCTCCTCTTTTTTGTTCTGGTTTTCCCTAGCTTGATGTGATCTTGGTCTTCCCAGAGAGCTGGGCTCTTGCACTGGGGATAGGGAGGAGGTTGGGCAGCACCTGAATAACAAAACCGTGCTACTCTGCCAGTCCTCCAGTGTTGAGAGACAGAGTCATGGTGGTGAAGGGATGGGAGGAGGCAAAGTCAAGTCCATATAGTGTGGAGGAGGGACCCAGGCCTGAGGAATGGCAATAGGGAAGGAGAAGATGGGGTGAAGTTGAGATACTTGAAGGAGGCAGAATCTGCAGAGCTTGAAAATAATTGGCTGTGGAAGCAAAGTAAATGGGAGGCATCTGAGATGACTCATAGGTTTCTGACTCCGGCCATTGGGTGGCTGGTGGTGTCATTTTGTAAGAATGAAACCCAGAAGGAGCAGTATAGGAATGTAGGGGTGGATACGATGGGTTTGATTTTGGAAAGATAGAGTTTGGGTTCCAGTAGGGCAGTCAGGTGGAAGGGTGCCCACTAGGGAGTTGGGTATCCAAGACTGGGGCTCGGGGCGGGGGCAGAGGGGTCTAGGCTGGCGATACTGATTTGAAGGTTATTGGCTACTAAACTTGTGTTGCTCAATATGGTGACTACTAGCCATGTTGCTATTTAAATTTAAATTAATTTTAATTTAAAAAAAGCAGAGTACAAAGTTTCTGTTTGGGGTGATGAAAAGTTTTGGAAATAGTGGTGGTGGTTGCACAACACCATGGGTGTAATTAATGCCACTGAATTTTAAGCTTAAAAAATAGTTAAAATGGCAAATTTTATGTTCTATATATTTTGCAATTAAACATAGAAAAGACAGAAGTTTACATTAATTACAATTACCTGGGTGCAGTGGCATGTGCCTTTAGTCACAACTACTTGGAAGGCTGAGGCAGGAGGATTGCCTGAGCCCAAGAGTTCAAGGCCAGCCTGGGCAACAGAGAGAGAGATCTTGTTTCTAAATAAATACATACTTAAAAGTTTAAAAAGGAAAGAGATTTTGAAACATAAATTAATACAATTTAAAATTCAGCTCCTCAGTCACACTATTTATACATGCGGTAGCTCAAAGGATATCACATGGCTCCTGACTGCTGTACTGGACATGCAGATATGAAGTATTTCCATCATTGCAGATGATTCATGGTAGATGGTACCTACCTGAAACTTGGTCTTGCTGGGATTGCTGAGGAGTGTGTAGTGAGAGGACTGGGTCAACCCTGTGCAGAGATCTGGCCTTTGAGGGCAGAGCAACAGAGGAGGAGCTAACAATGGAAACCATGGAGACAAATGCTGGTGAAGCTACATACAACATGCTGAGGGAGCCCAGGAGACAGAAACCAACCACATTCCAGAAAATATGCATGCCTTACTGTTACCCGCAAATAGTCCATGCTGTCCTGTCCCCAGGCCTTGCTTTATGGAGTGCCTTCTCCTGGGAACACTGCCATCGTCATCCTTCCCATCCCTGTTCAGATGCTGCCCAGGATTTGAGGCCTCACACAGTCAGCTCCTCTCCATATGGCTATGAATCCAGAATCTCCCAACCAGAAAGAAACAGAACCAGGCACTGGCAGTTTTTCAGATTTATTAGGAAGACTGTTTTACAGATTAAGACCTGCAGATGGGTTTGCACAAAGGAATCAGCTTTATACACTGGTGTATATGTGGGAATCTGTCCAAATTTGGGAAGGCCAAGCTTCTGAAACCCAGCAGAGAGGACCTGCATAGTGCTTTGGGAACAGTTGGGTGCCTTGGAGACAGCCCTGTGGGCAATGGTGGAGAGAAGGAGAGCACGGCAAACTCACAGTTACTGGGAAAGGCTGCACACACTGGCAGTGCTCTTCTAGCTACCTGTGACTGGGGGTGCAGGGGAGCAGGGCTCAAGAGTGGCCCAGCTACATTGAGTGTAGATGCATTCTGTGCCTGCGCCTGGCGCTCTGCTCTAGTGAGGCACTGACAGCAGCCCCACAGGGAGGTTTGTTGGGTTGTTTCCTAGCAGCACTGTGGTGGACATGGAGGCAGATTGGTCCTGCACATAGACCTCTGTTCCATGAAGGCACAGCCTGTGCCCCAGTAGAGGCCCACTGAGCCCAGATTCAGCTCTTTGCTTAGCTGGGCTCAAAGTAGACATGGGCTGAGCCTCCAGCTAGTGCCCTGCTTCAGGTGAAATCAGCCAGCAAACTCTTGAATCATCTACTTCTGCTCTGCCATCCCAGGCTGTGTTTCCTTGAATTGCTGTACTCAGTCAATGTGTAGGCTCAGCCTGCATCTAGTCCTTGGATAAGGTGGAAACAGCCAGCAACTCCTTGCAGCAGCTCTTTCTGTTTCACTCACCTGGCTGCAGTTCCATGAGGTGCTTCACTTGGTATGGACGCATGGTGAGTCTCCGCGAAGATCCCCAGTTAGGTGCAAACAGTTTTCTCCTGCAGTGGCTAGTTCTCCGCTTCTCTGGGTGCTGGATGTAGAGGCAAGCAATACTGACAGGTAGAGCCCCAGTTCTTCAATAGACAGTTGGAATCTACTTGCGAAGCATCACTCCATGCTGGTCCAGTGTGGCGCTCAACCCCATGTAGACACAGGCTGCATATCCACTAGCAGTCCTGGCTTATACCTGTCCTGGTTGTAATTAGGCACAGAGGGCCTTTCTGAACCAGGTGGTGGTGCCTGCCGGAGCCATGCACACTGTAGATGTGGGCTGTATCTCCACAGGATGGTCAGATGCATTTCCACAGACAGGGGCTTGTCCTGTGCGGATACAGGTGGAAGTTCCTCAAGAAGCCTCATTTTGTGTACAAGCTGTGTGGTTCTGTGTAGATGCTGCCTGGTTACCTGCAGTTGCAAACTCATCCTAAGTAAACATAGCCTCCTTCTACGCACACGCAGCCTTCTTGGTGGCAGATGAAATCTCATCTTGGGCAGGTGCAGCTTCATCTTGGGAACATGCCGCCTCCTCCTGGGCAGCCATGGTTTGGTTCTGTGCAGACACAGCCTGTGATGATGCACAGAGTTTGGGCTCATATAAACACAGTTTATGGCCACTTGCAGGGCAGCTGTTGACACAGCCAATGTCCTCTTATGGAGTCTGTGTTGTGTAGATGAGGCTTGAGCCTGCTTACTGAACTGTGTTCCTTGTAGAGACAGCTTGTATCTGGGTATAAAGTCACTTCCTGTGTGGCCATGGCCTGCAGAAGCCTGACGACATCTTGTGTAGATGTCATCTGCCCCTCTCCACTGAGCCTCTTTGCACGGATATGCCTGCATCTCCTTATGAAATTTTACTTGGTGCTGACCCAACCAGCAGCACCGTTCAGAGCTGTACCACATGGATCCATGGGAGTATCCACATTCACCACTAATGCAATGTCTGCCTCCGGGGAACTGCTGTCATTTTTCTGCAGAGCTGTGATCCACACAGTGACAGTGGGCATCACTGGGAAGAGCCACAGTCCTCGTGTTCATGCTGCCCGCATCTTCTAGCTGGGTGCTATTCTCCACTTTTACTGTCTGCCTCTTGTGACAGGTCTGGGCTCTGTATGTGCAGTCCATATCTGCCTGCAGGGCTGGACTTGACATCGACACAGCCTGCGTCTCTTTGCAGCTTTGTCCAATGCAGACGCAGCCCTCTTTTTCTTGGGAAGTATTGTCTTGCATGGATGTTGTCTGTATCTCTTTAGAGAGCCAGATTCCACGTAGATGCAGCACACCTCCACTAGAAGAGCCTCATATCATGTAGATACAGCCTTCATCCCTACACAAACGCATCCCCACATATTCCTGTGGAGTGGAGCTACCTGTGGATCCAGATTGCCTCTGACTGCCTGCTTCGTGTGCTGCCCCAGGTTACTCAGGTGGCCCAGTCCCTGCAGTTATGGCTCTGCCCCACCATGCTGGTCTCTTTGCTGTGATATCTGCTCAGGCAGCTGTGGTTTCAGCTCCGCCCTAGGACCCAAGTTCCTGCTTGGGGCCCCTGCCCCCTTGGGACCCAGCTGGTGCCAGCACAGCCTGCCTGCATCTCCCAGTGGAGCAGGAGGAGCCCAAGTAGGTGGCAGGGTGGGGGAGGGGTGGCACAGCCAAGAGGAGACAGACTGGAGGAGAGTGCGCAAGCTGAGAGGAGGAGCCAACCAACCTCAGAAGCCAAAGGTGCAGGCCTTGGCTGAAGTGGGTGTATTGATACAAAGAGAAAGGAGGTGGAAAAAATCCACAGCCACTCCCTGTTTGGCTTGAACCCTGGTCTGGGTAAAGCCTGGAGTGTTTAATATGAATGACTGAGTCCCAGCCGGTCTACTTCCAGGGCACAGTGAAGACAGCCCTGGAGAGTTGCTCCTGAGGAGATGTTTCCCACTAAGCAGTGGCCCTCTCCAGGTCATCTGTAGGCCGCTGCTCCAACGGAAGGCCCCCCCACGGGGCAGAGCAGACACACATGAGTTCTCAGGGTTTCCAATGGGAAGAGACCTTAGAGGCAGTGCAGACTGCTGTGGTTGACCTAGAGGCGAAGACAGAACCCAGAGCCCAGGTTCCACTCGTCACTAATTCCCTGAATCACCTTGGGTAAGTCTCTCAACCTCTCTGAGCTTTAGTTTCATCATCTTTGAATGACAAGCACCATGACTGCTAAGATTTTTTTGCTGATCTCACTTTCTGGGATTGTTGGGGCTCTGTTGTTGCCCCCACCCCCTTTGCTTTGCAAATGGGTGGCTGAGTCCCTGGGAAGGGGCAGGCTCAGATTCACCCAGGGTCCACAGTGGCACCTGAGCTGGAACCCAAATGCTCTGGCTCTAAGACTAGGCCTTTTCTCCTGGTCCTTCCCTAGAGAAGGCAGCAGTGTGTTGCTAGAAAATGGAGCCCAGCTTACAGGAGGCCCAGAGAGCTGGCACTGGGGAGACCACACCTTCATGGACCTGTGATCCCTTCATTACCAAATACTTAGCCTGTCACACCAAGAAGATATTGACCTTCTGGCAGATAAAGTGGAAGGTGAACTCAGAGAAGCCCTATCACAGTGGTCAGCTTCATCCCAGGCTCAGAATTTAAGAGCATCCTTCACTGTCTCCCTGGTGCTAGCCAGCCGGCTCTGGGAGGAGTCAGGGCCCAAGTCACTGGGCCAAGGTCAAGGCAGAGGAGCCAAAGCCCAGAGAAGGAAAGAAAGTGAAGGGTGCAGGTTGGCAGCAACCTTGTGTGTTGAAACAGAATTCCTGGGGAGGGAAACAAAACAGAACATTTTTCTACCTCCGTGGCCCCCTGAGGAACAGTGGCAGCCCAAAGATGGATCTCCTTGCTTTGTTCACATTACCCAGCCCTCAGCATACCGTGATGCATCTGTGCAGTTGCAATATTTATAAAGCACCTTTCTCATCAATGAACATGTGCCAAAAGGGATTAATTGCCCCCTTTTGCTCTATCAGTAAGATATTTACTATCTCTGTCCTTGTGTGAAAACATTCTCAGAAGTCCCATGAGAAGAAGTTTCCCTATGGTCAGATTGCCAAAGAACCAAGGCAAAATCATGTATCTCTCTTGGGAAAATGTCTGATGATCTTCACCAACTCCTGAAAGAAACTCACTGCAATCTGACAATCCTCAGATCCCTCCCAGTCCTAGACCTGGCCCCTGCCTCTCGAATAGGCTTAGGTTTATGGAGACCTGGATTTCAGTCTGAGCTTTGTCATACATTTGATGTGTCATGTAACGCAGGTTCTTTGCACTCTCTGGGTTCCAGATTCTACAGAGGTGGTATGAAGAGCGTTTTACCAAGAGGTGGGTAACTAGCCTATTCTCTGAAAATGAAGCAATTTTTGGTGACCTAGGAAGTTGTTATAAAATATGCCAAGATCCAAAACAAATCCCAATATAGATCAACTGCTGGTGAGCAAACATAGTAGTATCATCTGGTAGATTATGCCAATTTCAGCAACCTAACATTTTAGATTGATGATTCACTAACAATTACATTCTTTTATAGTGGATTATTAACAGCTAACATTCTGTGCTAGTGCCAGACAATATTCTCTATGTCTTATGAATATTGACTCATTTCATCCTTATTACACCTACTGAGGTGGGTACTGTTATTATCCCTTTTCAGATATGAGACAACTGACATGCAGAAGGGCATGTTGCCCCAGGTCACACAGATAGTGTGTTGGACCTTGGATTCACTCAGGCCAGGCACTTAACCACTGCTGTCTTCTGCCTCCTGTTCAAACACTTGGCAATTCCTATCCATTACTCTGTCGCATGGAAGAATGGAAGGTGAACTCAGATCAGCCCTATCACAGTGGTCAGCTTCATCCCAGGCTCAGAATCCCAAAGCATCCTTCACTGGCTCCCTGGTCCTAACCAGCCAGCTCTGGGAGGAGTTAAATCATCTGAGCTCTTTGAGTCTCAATTTCTTTATTTGTGTAAAGGAAAACTAACAGGACCTACCTCACAGGGTTGCTGCAAGGATTAAATGACAGAATGTGTGAGAAGAGCCTGCTATACAGTGTGAGTGCAATACATTCTTACTGTTGTAAGTGGTGCACATGTCACTATTCACATCCTACTCTGGCATGTGCCATCTGCGTAGGGACATTAATGGTTTATACCCATTTAACTTGCTATTTAGGGATGTTACAATAATGATTCTGCCAGAAATTTCAGATACAAATGCAACCAACAAACATTGTCAAGCACTTTCACATATATCTCCTGGGGCAATCTGTAGACAACTTTGCAAATGTATTATTCCTATTTTGCAGATGAGAAAACTGAAGCTTGCGAATTTCCCAAGGTTACCCAATTCACAAATGGCAGAGCTGGAACTCTAACCCAAGTCCAGCACTCACTCTCTGCTATACAGGTTGGCCACCCCTGTCTTGAAATGAAGAACCTCTCAGGTTTTTCAAGAGACTTTGGTGCCTCGATTCAGAGATTGACAAGCTGAGTAAATGCACAGAGAAATATGCTCTAAGGTCCCTCCCACACCCCCAACCAAGAGCCAAAGCTGCTTTCACCTGGGCATACAGCTTACACTGTCCAGCCAGTGTGAGTTTAGCAGGAGCTGAAGCTGTGAGTTTTCAATGTATTTGCATTTCCCACAGCTGAATCCACTCTGCTGAGTTCTACCTCAGGCTCCTTCTTTTAATAAAAGGTCTCTTTTACAGATAAAAATAATCTTGCATGTTCTTCACATGTACCCCAAAACCTAAAAAGCAATAAAATAAATAAATGGGAAAAAAAAACAAAACAAACAAACAAACAAAGAAACCACCACATGGCCACTCCACAGGGTCACTCCTCACAGTGAGACTGGGATTTTACTGTCCCTTTTACTTCCCATTTCCATTGTCTAAAGATTCTATGAAAAACCAAAAAAAGAAAAGGTCTGAAGGGCTAATCAAAAATGGAAAGAACAGAGTTATCTCTTCTATTTTAAATAACAGCTTTAGCGAGATATAATTTGCATACCATAAAATTCACCCTTTAAAAGTGTACAACTCAGTGATTTCAGTGTATTTACAGAATTGCACAAGCAACACCACGATCTAATTCCACAACATTTTCATCACTCCAAATAGAAACTCTGTATCCATTAAGTAGTCACTGCCCATCTCATATCCCCCCAGCACCTGACAACCACTAATCTACTTTCTGTCTGTATTGATTTGCCTATTCTGGACATTTCACATTCATGGAATCATATTATATGTGGCCTATTGCAACTGGCTTCATTCACTTAGCATAAAGTTTTCAGAGTTCATCCATGTTGTAGTATGGATCAGTACTTTATTCTTTTTATGAATGAATAATATTCCATTGTATGGATATATCACATTTCATTTATGCATTCATCAGTCAATGGACGTTTGAATTGTTTCCACCTTTTTACTATTATTCATAATACAGCTATTTCTGTGCAAGTTTTTGTGTAGACATATGTTTTCATTTCTCTTCAAAATATACCTAGGAGTGGAATTGATACTTCATATATTAATATTTAACCTTTAGAGGAACTACTAGACTGCTTTCCAAAGTGTCTGTACCATTTTACATTTCAACCAGCAACGTATAAGGATTCTGACTTTTCCACATCCTTGCTAACATTTGCTATTGTCCATCATTTTGATTGTGGCCATTGTGGTGGTTGTAAACTGGTACCTCAGTGGGGTTTTGATTTCCATTTCCCTGATGGCCATTCTATTGAGCATCTTTTCATGTTCTTATAAGCCATTTGTACATCCTTTGGGGAAAAATCTCGATTTGAATATACAGTTTTTGGCTATTTGATTAGACATTTTTTGATGATCATGTCCATCATGATTTTGTCCATCATCTTAAATTTGTGTTGTCTTTTTACTGTCAAACGACAACTTCTTTATATATTCTAGTTACAAGTCTCGTATAGGATATATTATTTGCAAGAATTTTCTCTTGGTCTACGGGTTGCCTTTTCATGCTCTTAACTGTATCTTTTGAAAAGTAGACATTTTATATTTTGATGAAGTTTAATTTACCAACTTTTTATTTTATGGATTGCACTTTGGTATCTAAAAAATCTTTACCAAACACAAGGTTGCAAAAGGTTTTCTCCAATGTTTTATTCTAGAATGTTTATAGTTTTAAGCTTTACACTTAGGTCTATGATATATTTTGAGTCCATTTTTGTATATATTGTATAGTAGTGATCAAAATTTATTTTTTGCACAAGGGTGTACAATTGTTCCAGTTCCACTGATTGAAAAGACTATCACTTCTCCATGTAATCGCCTTTGCACCTTTGTCAGAAATCAGTTTTTTTGTTTTGTTTTGTTTTTGTGTTAGAGACAGGATCTCACTGTGTCATCCAGGCTAGAGTGTAGTGGCATGATCATACCTCACTGTAATCTTGATCTTTTGGGCTCAAGTGATTCTCCTGACTCAGTCTGCCAAGTAGCTAGGACTACAGGTATGCACCACCATTCCTGGCTAATTTTCTAAAATTTTTGTAGATATGAGATCTCTCTGTGTTTCCCAGGCTGGTCTTGAACTTCCGGCCTCAAATGACCCTCCTACCTTGGCCTCTCAAAACACTGGAATTACAGACATGAGCCATTGTGCCCAGCAAAAAAAGTCAGTTTTCTATATATGTACAGGTCTATTTCTAGACTCTCTATTCTGTTCCATTGATCTGTTTATCTTATCTTGATGCCAACACCACTGTGTCTTGATTACTATGCAGCATAATAAATCTTGAAATCTGGTAGTGTAAGTCTTCCAACTTTATTCTTCTTTTTTCCAAGTTGGTTTAGCAATATTAGATCTTTTGCATTTTTGTATGAATTTTAGAATCAATTTGTGAATTTCTACTCAAAAGCCTCCTGGAATCTTGACTGGTATTGTACTGAATCTACAAAACAATTTGAGGGGAATTCACACTTTAACAATGTTAAATCCTTGCCCTGTGAATGTGGTATATCTCTGTTTATTTAGATCTTTTTATTTTCTCTCAGCAGTATTTTATAGTTTTTACTGTAGAGGTCCTTCACATCTTTTCTCAAGTTTATCCCTAAGTATTTTGTATCACTGATGCTATTTTAAGTGGTAATTTTTATTTCAATTTCTGATTATTCATAGGCAGTATGTAAGAATAAAATTGATTTTTATATATTGATTTTGTACGCTATAATCTTACTAACCTCACTTATTTTTTGTGGCCTTTTTTGTGGATTTCATCAGATTTTCTACGTAGATATTCATATTGGTTGTGAATTGACAACTCATATTGGTTGTACATAAAGCCTGTTTTACTTCTTCTATTTCAATCTTAATTGCCTTTTCTCTCCTTTTTCTTTTAATTACTCTAGCTAAATCAGTGTTGGATAGAAGAGGTGAGAGTGGACCTCCTTGTAGTGTTCCATGTCTTAGGGGGAAAGCTTTCCATTTTTTTTTTTTTACCATTAAGTTTTTGTTAGCTGTAGACATTTTGTAGGTGCTCTTTATTAGGTTGAGGAAGTTCTACTCAAAGTTTGTTGAAAAATATTATAAATAGATGGTTGATTTTGTTAAGCGCTTTTTGGATATACATTAAGGTGATAATGTAGTTTTCCTTTTTTAGTTTGTTAGTATGGTATATTAAATTGATTGATTTTCAAATGTTAGACCAATCTTGCCTTCCTGAGACAAATTTCACTTGGTTATGTTGTATTATCCATTTTATGTATTGTTGGATTTGATTTGCTAAAATTTTGTTCAGAATCTTTTCATTTACTTTTATCTGGGAAGAATATTAGTGTATAGTTTTCTTAAAATGTTTTTTCTTCTGGCTTTATTATCAGTATAATGCTAGTCTCATAGAATGAGTTGGAAAGTATTCCCTGCTTTTCCTTTTTCCTGGAGAGTTTTCTATAGAGCTAGTTTTATTTTATCCTTAAATATTTCATGAAGCCATCTTGTCCTGGAGTTTTCTGTGTGGATAAGTTTTAACTACGAATTCAATTTTTAAAATAAATGTAGAACTATTCAAGTTATTTGTTTCCTCGGGAGTCAGCTTTGGTAGTATATGTCATTCAAGGAATGGGCCCATTTTGTCTAAGTCACTAAATGTATCGTCATAAAGGTTTTTATGATAGTATCTTTTCCTTTTTTTATATGTAGAATCTATGGTGATGTTACCTCCCAATTTCTGGCATTGGTAATTTGTATCTTCTCTCTTTGGAAGCTAAATGATGAGAACCAAACTCATAGATGGAGTTTGATCAATTCTGTTGATCTCAAAGAACCAGTTTTTGTTGCAACAATTTGTCTTTGTTTTCCTGTTAACTTCATTGATTTTTGCTCTGATCTTTATTATTTCCTTTTTACCACGTACTTTGGGTTTAATTTGCTTTCTTTTTCTTATTAGGGTGGACACTTAGGTCATTAATTTAAAACTTTTCTTTTTTTCTAGTATAGGAATTTAGTCCCATAAAGTGACCCCTAAATACTGCTTTAATATAATAGCATACACCAAATTTAGATATGTTATGTGTCTATTTTCATTCAGTTCAAAATACTTTATAATTTTCCTTATTTTCTTCTTCCAAATATTTGGTAACTAAATAACACAGTTATTAGAACTTGTTTTCTTGTTTCCTTGTTTTATTCTTCCAAATATTTGGAAGTTTTCCAGAGATGTTTGTCTTTCATTTTCATTTTAATTCTATTGTGGTCAGAGAACATATTGTGTATGGTTTGAATCCTATTAATGTTATTGAAACTTGTTTTATGGCCCCAAACATTGTCTATATTGCTGAGTGTTCCATGTACATTTAAAAATAACGCATTCTACTGTAGTTGGGTGGACTATTCTATTAATGTCCAACAGATCAAGTTTGTTAGTAATGTTGTTCACATCTTCTATATCCTTAATAATTTTCTGCCTACTTGTTCTATTAATTATTGAGACAATATTATTAAAATCTCCAACTTTATGTATGGGTCTAGTTAAACTTGCATTATATTAGCTTTTGCTTCATGTAATGTGAAGCTCTTATTCGGTTTCATAAAGTTTTATGTTCCTCTTAGTAAATTGACCCCTTTATCATTATGGAATGACCTTTATCCCTTATGGGATGACCTTATCCCTTATAATATTCTTTATTCTGAAACCTGCTTTGTCTGGTATTAACATAGCCACTTCAGATTTCTTTTGATTAGTGTTAGCATCATAGTTTTCATCGTTTTACTTTTAGTGTATTTGTATCTTTGTTTATGAAATGCATTTCTTGTAGGGAGCATACAGTCAGGTTTTGCATTTTAAATTCAATGTGACAATATCTGCCTTTTTATTGTGTCGTTCAGACCATTTTATATTTAGCGTTAAGTATTGATATTATCAGATTTAAATCTATCATTTTGCTGTTTGCTTTTTATTTGTCCCATATATTCTGTGCTCTCCCTTTTCTCTCTCTTTAAACTCTTTTTGGATTAATTGGATATTTCTTGAATTGCATTTTATCTTTTAGCTATTACTCTTTGTTTTGTTATTTTAGTAGCTCATTACAGATTTATAGTATGTACTATTAATTGATCACTATCTGCCTTTAAGTAGTATTACGTCACTTAATATATAGTATAAAAATGTCATAACAGTGTCTTCCATTTCTCCCCTCCTGCCTTTAGTGCTATTATAATAATTCTGCTTATGTTATAACCTTCACTCTCAATTGTTATTATTTTTGTTTAAATAGTTGATTTTTTAGAAGAAATTTAAATAGTAAAAAATTCACAGGAATAGAAAACCAAATACCACATGTTCTCACTTACAAATGGGAGCTAAATGATGAGAACACATGGATACATAGAGGGGGACAGCACACACTGGGGTCTTTTAGAGGGGGGAGGGTGGAAGGAGGGAGAGGATCAAGAAAAACAACTAATGGGTATTAGGCTTAATACCTGGGTGATGAAATAATCTGTACAACAAGCCCCTATGACGCAAGTTTATCTATGTAACAAACCTACACTTGTACCCCTGAACATAAAAGTTAAAAAAATCCTATATATGTAACCATGTCATTATCATTTCCGTGCTCTCCATTTCGTTATGTAGATATGTATTTCTATCTGGTGTCATTTTTCCTCTGCCTGAAGAACTTTTGTCAACATCTCTTGTAGTGCAGGTCTGCTGCTAATGAATTTCTTTCGTTTTTGTATGTTTCAAAAAGTCTTTATTTCACCTTCTTTTTTTTTTTTTTTTTTTTTTTTTTGGAAACAGAGTTTCACTCTGTTACCCGGGCTTGAGCGCAGTGGCACAAACACAGCTTACTGCAGCCTCAACTTCCCAGGTTTAAGTAATCCCCCAACCCCAGCCACTCGAGTAGCTGAGACTACTGGCAGGCACACACCACTATACCCAGCTCATTTTATTTATTTATTTTTGGTGGAGAAAAGGTCTCCCTATGTTGCCCAGACTGGTCTCAAACTCTTGAGTATTTCACCTTCATTTTTGGAAGACAGTTTCACTGGGCATAAAATATGAGGTTGACAAGTTTTTTATTTGCTTTCTTTTCATTTAGTACTTTACAGATGTTGATTTACTGTCTTCTTATTTGCATTGTTTCTGACCCTCCAAAATTACTATTATCCTTACATTTGTTCCTCTGTTCATAACATGCCTTTTTCCTTTGGCTGCTTTTACAATGTTTATTACTAGTTTGGAGCAATTTTATTATAATATGTATTGGTATAGTTTCTTCATATTTCTTTTGCCTGGGGTTTGTTGAAATTATTAGAACTATGGGTTTATAGTTTTCATCAAATCTGGAAAATTTGTGGCCATTAATTCTTCTAATATTTTTCTACCTCTTCCTCTCCTTCACATGACTCCCATTACACATGTATTAAGCCTTTGAAGTTCTTTCACAGCTCAATGATGTTTTTTGTATCTTTTCTCTCTGTGTTTCACTTGGATAATTTTTATTAGTGGGTGTTCAAGTTCACTAATATTTTATCCTACAATGTCTAATATTCCATTATTCCCATCCAGTGTATTTTTATGTTATACATTATAGTTTTCATTTTTAGAAGTTCAATTTGGGTCTGTTTTATATCTCATATGTCTCTACTTTTGAACATTTGGAATACAGATATAATTACCATTTTAATGTCCTTGTGTACTAATTATAACATCTGTTTCAGTTCTGTGTTGGTTTCAATAGATTAGTTTATCTCCTCATTGTGGATCATGTTTTCCTGCTTTTTTTGTATGTGTGCCTAGTAACTCTATTGGATGACAAACATTGTGAATTTTGCCCTATTTAGTCCTGGATATTTTTGTATTCCTATAAATATTCCTGAACATTGTTCTGGAACATAGTTAAGTTACTTGGAAATAGCTTGAACCTTTCAGGTTTTCCTTTTATGATTTGCTAGGCAGGATTGAAGCAGCTACCAGTTTAGAGCTAATTATTCCCTAATACTGAGATAAGATTCATTTGTGTGCTGTACTCAATACCTTGTGAATCTGAGATTTTCCAGACTAGCTGAGAGGAGCAGGCATTATCCTGAGTTGTATAAGTTACAGGTACTGTTATTCATAATTCTTTCAGGTAGTTCTTTTCTAGGCCTTAGGTAGTTCCTTCAGATGAATTCATTGACCAATACTATACTGAATACTCAAGGGAGACCCTCAGTGGTCATCAAAGTGTCGTCTCTGTGCAGCTTTACAATACCTATCTTGGAAAGTAAGCCTCCTTGGCCTTCCTGGATTCCCAGCTATTTCTTCAACTCAGGGAGAGCACCAGTCTCTGCCTGGATTTTCCCTCCCTGTTCCACAGCCTTAAATCTCTCTCTAGGCAATAAGCTGGGGCAATTGTAGCACTCACCTCATTTGTTCCACATGTAGTAAGGATCACAGTCTTTCATTACCTAATGCCCAGAATCTTGCAAATTATTATTTTTTTGTCTGTTTCTTGATTGTTTCAAGCCATAGGATAAATTCAGCCCCTGTGACTCTCTTGGACAGAAGCAAAAGGCTGCAAACATCTTTAAAAATCATGAACCTCATGTTTAGGTGGACTCAAATGTTAAACATGCAAAAATAACCTTTATTTATTTTTTTAAATACCCCTTTTATCCTTGATAAAATATTTTTTAAATTCCCCAAAGGAGTCCAGATGAATGGGCAAAAGTAAGGTTTTAGGAACACTCAGGAAGCAAAGAGAAGGGACAGAATATAAGCTTAGGTGAAGGTTTTTCTTCAGGACACAATATCAAGTTTGTGTATGTTCTTGGGGCCCTCAAGGTGAGAATAGCAGTAGTGACTTGTTATGGTGGGAAGATAATTTCTCTACTAGTATATGGACTGCTAACTCCCTTGCTTCAAAATAAATATACAAACAAAAAAATAGCCTACCCATCTGCTGCCCCTGCAATGCCAACTCCATGTACACATATGATTGCTGGATAAATTACAAGATGCCCAGTTAAATTTGAATTTTAGATAGTGAATGATTTTTTGTATGTCACAAATATTGCATAGTATATACTTATACTTAAATATTGTTAATCATTCACCTGAAATTCAAATGTTAGCAGGGTCCTTTATTTTTGTTTGCAAAATATGACAACCCTATGCACACAGCAGTATGACCTCCAGCTCAGTTTTTAGGCCTCTGGAATTGGTCACAAAAGGCTGTCATGTCAGTTCTGTCACTGGGCTGTTTGGGGATGATTCATGCACATCACTTAGCTCAGCATCTGTCCCCTAGTAGCCACCCTGTGAATTAGAACAACTAGCCAAGCCAGATATTGATGATCCTTTACAGATCATTCACTCATCCCTGATGGCCTCTGAGTCTTCTAACAGCCTCCATAAGGCAGTTGACAATGATGTTATACCCACTTTATGAATGGAGAAGGTGAAGATCTTAAAGGCCACCACAGCAAGGCAGAATGTATAAGTGTCCTGTGAGTGACCCAGAGAGGAAGGGTTCTCATTCCACTTCTGCCCTTGACTCCCTGACTTCCTCTCCAAGCTCTCCACACATAGCCAATGAGGTGAGCCCAGGAAATATATTATCAATGAGTCTAGAGTTTGATTGACAAAAACCAGAATGAGGACGTTGCCCCCCACCCCAGCATCCTGGCCTGTCCTTTGCTTAGAGTAAAGCCTTACATTCCTGGGGTCCCCAAGGAAGCTCAGGCTGGCTACTTAAGGGATAGTGGACAGGTTAGTAGTCTTTTTCTGGTTCTTTGATTCCCAACTGATAGGGCCCACATGATATAGAAAGGGCTTAATGAAGCAAGAAACCAGAGTTTTGGCCCCATCTCAGCCACTAATTTATTCAGGGATCCTCCACCCTCTGTGCCTCAGTCACTGCCTTAATTTCTCCATTGCTAAAATGGGAGTTCTATTAAAAAATAGGAAAGGACTTTGAAAACATTAAAAGTGCTGTTCAAATGGCTGCAAGTTCTAAAGAGCAGTGTGGCCCCAAAATTAGAATACTCACGTTAGCCCTTCTGCAACAGTAACTGCTTATCCATCTATTTGCTCAGACCCTGACTGAGATGTGGGGAATGTAAAGGAGGGAAGACTCTTCTCCTTCTAAAGGTCATTAGGAAGTTCTTCAAAGGGTGTAGAACACAGAGATGTGCCCAGTTCTTCCCGGTAATTGCAAGATGCTGAGTTTGGAGGTTTCTTTCACCCTGGTGCCACTGGAGAGGGGTGAGCTTCCAATCTGGGCCTGTTGCCTATGGTCTCCAGAGACTTTGAGTTTGGAGAAAGAGAGCCAGAGGCAGAGTGAGGAAGAACAGGACACATCTGCCTACTGTCCTAAAGCCTCCAGGTATATTACTGACTCATTCCACATCCTAGGAAGCTGAGAACTAATGCTTATTAGTAATCTCTCAGCAGGACATAAAAATGCATCTTTGTTTCTGGTACTACTGTGTATTTTCTGATGCTGAATAAATGGATGAGCAGAAGATTAACATCCAACAATGAAAATGCTAGGCTACTATTGGGTACCTACAATACACTGGACACTTTTACCATTTTGTTTTAATTGATACACAAAAAGCATCCCCACAAGGTAGACGTTATTATTATAATCATTTTATAGATATTTAAATCAAGACCAGAGAAGTTAAGCAATTTCACCTAAGTCATACAGCTACTAAGTGAAGAGTGGGGATTGGGATTTAGATCTGGCTGGTTAAAAGATCTTTTTCCCTCTTCCATGCCATACTATCTCTGGTGTTCCCTGGAACTTTCCTGCCCTGCTGCCTGGACCCCAGTGCCTGGAGCTCTGGCTCTACCCTAGGGATCTTGGAGGGATCTATACTGAATGAGATAGGAGGAAGGAATATGGAGCAGCAGAAAGAGCCCGAGTTGTGAGCTGGCCTCAGCCTCAACACTCTGACCCTTCCTAATGACGCTTTCTGCACCCAGTGGCACAAACGGGTGCTCAGTCCAAATGAAGTCTGTGAAAACTATGGATTTCAAAAAGCAGTTTCTGTATAGTTCAGTAACACCTCAGTTATTCCAAAATCATGTAACTGATGACCTAACTGAATCAGAAAGTCATCAACCTCAGAAAGGCTTCTGAAGAGCTAAAAGAGCCTGAAGTCTCCTGCCCTTCTTTCACCAGGGAGCTCAGCAGGTTCATATGCAGTTTGTGGCTTCACGCCCACATGTCTAGCAAGCTCTGCTGCCAGTTCTCTCAGCCTGTAGCACATAGAAGCAGCAGATTAGAAAGAGAGGGCCAGAGCTACTAGAAATGAGGCTGGCAGACATCATAAATGGCCACTGACAGTGACTGAGGAAGCAGCAGTATTATACAAAGTAGGTTCAAATGTAAGAGGTTCAGCCATGTGGGATCATTTATTAAAAGGACAAACAGTCTGACAATGTTAGATAATGAGATGTTACTGGACTTCCTCTGCCAACTTTGAATTCTCAAGTTACCTCTTGAAAGAACTAAACATGTCCTTCTGGACCTGAGCACTTGCCCAAGACTCAGGAATATTTATTAGGGTACAAGAACAGAAATCATTTGCCATCCCATGTAATGTACATGGAGATTATGCTACTGATTCACTATTATTGGGATACTCCAAGCTTTTGAAGAAAAGCAAGGTTGAATGATGGCTTCACATTCCATAATCTAGTACCACTTTTGAAAATAGCACTTAATGGGGGAGCTAAATGGCCCCAGTTAGAGCTGGGAATCAGAAGGTGAGCTGAGTATCCCATTGCCTCAGTCAGAAGCAGGGTGCTCCTCTAGGGTCCTAGCCTAGTATATTGATGAATGGTGTCCCCCTAAAATTTGTGCCTGCCCTAAACCTATGAGTATGACCTTATTTGGGAATAGAGTCTTTACAAATGACATTAGTTAAGATGAGGTCATACTGAATTAGGGTGAGCCATAATCCAATGACTAGTATCTTTCTAAGAAGAGAAAACAGACACAGGCACAGAGAGAAGGCCATGTGAAGATGGAGGCAGAAATTGGAACAATGTATCTACAAGTCTAGGAATGACAAGAATTGCCAGCAACCACCAGGAGCAAAGAAGAAGCAAGGAAGCATCTTCCCCTAGAGCCTTCCGAGGTAATGTGGCTCTGCCAACACCTTGATTTCAAATTTCTAGCTTCCAGAATTGTGAGAATAAGTTTCTGTTATTTTAAGCCACATGGTTTGTGATACTTGATTGTGGCAGTCCTAGAAAACTAATACAATCTAAATTTTTATAAATCAGTTCATGGTCCAAACAACACTAGTAAAGAACTCCTGAGAACTAAGCCAATCCAGACTGCTGGTTAAGATGGCTTTTTCAAAGTTTACACTTTGAGACACCTCCAACAAATACATAACAAGAATATATTATAAAGAGAAAAATGCATACAGCCCTAAAATAAATACATAAATATCTCAGTGGACCAAAAATGGAACATAAATATATCTGGTAAGCAAGGATGAAGGCACAGGACAACTAAGCTCTGGATCTAGAGGCAGGTAGCAATAACCAGGTGTTCTGCTCCTATGGACTAATGAAAAGAGACTGGATTTACTGCTCCAAATAAAGTCCTAGGGATGTAAGATGAAGCAGACACATCCTGGCAACCAGGACTTGGCTCAAGTTACCTGTAAATCTGATGATATCCCCAGGATCACAGCAGGATGGAAGCCTGAGTCACTAAGCAAAGACCTGATTTTTAACTGAGAGCTCCAGGGTGCTAGGTGGAAGCAATAACAAGAACACTAAACAGGAAAGGGTGAAGGCAGAGAAAAGAAACAAACATACTACTACATGAGCTAAGCCAAAATCCCAAAACACTGAGAAAAATGAATATGAAGAGTGACAGCTAAAAAGAATCAACACTAAGGAGATGGATTCACTCTTGAAAAAATGAAAATCTTATTGCTGTATAAAAATGATAAAAGATACATTTAATATCCTCAAAGAGGTGAAAAATAATATCTAGTTTTTAAAACTAAGAAATTACGTACCAAACCAGATGTAAATGAAATAAGAACAAGTAAACATATAAATGAACTATTTAGAAATTATGGAAATGTCTGCTTATATTTGCTCCTCCCTACGTTAATAGACATCTAGGACACTAGACCTAGCTCACCTAATCCAGCAGCCTTGTATGCCACTTTCCTACTAACTTTGATATTTTTCTAGCATAGCCTGTCTTTTCCTCTCCAGACTCTTTGATCTGTGACCAAATCTGGATTAAGAAGCAGATAATCAAGCAGCTAATCCAGAAATGGTGGTTGCACATCAGTTGATTCAATGGATATAAGATACCAGTTTATTCACATACAAACAGACACCCAGTGTCTTTATATTGTCCCTGAGCCTGCCCTTCTGTCTCTGTGTATCCTATGCCTCACCCCTATCACCCCCTATCCCATGTGCATTTCTCAGATCCCGTTTCTACTGCCAGAGCTTTCTGCTACCTTCGGCATCCCTGTGCATTCCTTGCCAGCTACTAGGCACTCCAAAGGCCTTGTGGTACAGTGTCTTTTCTTTCACAAGTTCTCTTTCATTTGCGCATTCACACTCATTCTGAAAACCAGCAGTTCTCCAAGTGTGTTCCCTGGACCAACAGCATCTCCATCACTTGGAAATTTGTTAGAAATGCAAATTCTTGGCCCCCACCCAAGATCTACTGATTCAGAACCTCTGGGGGTGGCACCCAAAAATTTGATTTTAACAAGTCCTTGGATGATTCTGGTGCATGAAGAATTACTACCATAGAAACTTGTGTAATAAGCACTTACAACATGTCAGGCACTATGATAGGTATCTCTTGGCATGCCTGCTGTCACTTTGTGTCATAGCTGTTTTATCTGAAAGCCTCTCTGGGGCTATGTGGGAAATTTGGAAACTCCCAGAGTGGTGAACGAATGATCAGTATGGTATAGACTTAGCAAAGAAAAGAAAAGCAACATTTCTGTGGCTGACAGATCTGAAGCTGAGAATTCGAGAAAGAGAGGGACTATTAAAAGCCTTTGTGTGGAGCTCGGTGACAGATGTAATGATTGTAGCCCAACTAAAATCAATAAACAGTGTCATACAGGGGCTGGGCATCCACACAGATAAAGTTGCCAGCCACTGAAGCCTGCTGCTGGAGAGGTGATGGGAGAGACAGGGAGGGTGACAGTTTGCTTGTGCCAAGTAAAGTTGCATTGTGTCAGGGTGCCATCCATGCTAAGTAATCCCACTTGACAAATACTAGTTCAGAAATTGGCCAATTTAGAAAGCACTCACAAGTACCTTCTCTGAGGATACAGGAATGACTCAGCCACAGTCCTTTCCCACCAGTAGCCCATGGTCACATGAGGGTGACAGACACATAACCAGCCACCTGTGGTATGATCTGGACACATGCTCTGGGAGCAAGACATGGGGTTCCCTAGTTTCTGCTAGAAGGAGTTGGGGGAGGCCTTTTCATGGGAGTTGAGTTTTGAAGGATGGCTGAGAATGGCCAAGCAGAGGGAATAGGCTGTGTGACGATACAAAAGGGTGAAAGAGAAGAGGGAGATGTTCGAGATAGCTGGTATGTTAAAGCAGATAGCAGTACATAGCAAGAGAAAAGACTGAAGAAGTAAGTGGGGTTGGAATGGATTGGGGTGGTGGGTTCCATCCTGTAGGTGATAGGGAGCCACTGAATGTTTCTGAGCAGAGCAGTGATATGGCAGACTTTGTATGTTAAAGAGCTCATGCTGGGGACTGCATAGATGATGGAGCTGAGATGAAAATAGCTTGTCCAGGAGGCCTATGAGTATGCTGTTTGAAGAGTCCTGGAGAAAGCTAATATGAGTCTGAGCTGGGTCAGTTGTACCAGCATTGAATGAAAATAGTGGATTGGAGAGTTCTTGTCAGGGCCAGGCCCTGCAGAACTCTGGGGGATATAAAGATATACCATAAGGTAACCACCTTACCTCACAAGCTTAGCATTCCTAGAAGGAAGTCTAAGACAAGTATATAATGCAAGGAAAAACCCTTCTTTCACCTTATATGATGTATTAGTTTCCTAGGGCTGCTGTGACAAAGTTCCACAAACTGTCTTAAACCAACACAAATGTATTATCTTACAGTTCTTGAGATCAGAAGACTGGGATGAGTTCGCAGGACTGCATTCCTTCTAGAGGCTCTAGGGGGAAAATGCTTGTTTTTTGTTTTATTTTTTGCCTTTTTTAGTTTCCTGCGGACACCCACATTCTTTAGCTCATGACCCAGGACATCACTCCAACCTCTGCTTCTGTCATTACATCTCCTTCTTTGACCCTAACTCTCCTCCATCCCACTTATAAAAACCATTGTTAATTACCTTTAGGGCCAATCCAGGAAATCGAAAATGACTTCCCTATCCCAAGATCCTTAAGGCAATCACATTTGCAAAGTCCTGTTTGTCATGTCAGGTAACATATTCACAGTTTCTGGGGATTATGATGTCATAATCCCCATGATCCCCATGACGTCATGGGGGCCAATTATTCAGCCCTATTACATATGAAAAGAGTTCTTATGTTTTCATGAATAGACAATGATGATAATGGCCAATTTATTTTGAGTGCTGACCATTCATCATATATTTTCTCATTTAACTTTTGTGGACTCTAAGAGGGTATGTTCCATTCCTATCCTTCAAGTTGCCAAAAACAACCCAGCTAGGAAGTGGCATGCTTGTTCTCTTTCCCCCCACTGCTGCTAACCTCCTGGCAGGAAAGTGACACCCTTGAGCAACCAAAGTCCTTTAGTTGGTCTGGGTCACCTCCTTCAAAGGGCTGCTGATTGGAGACTAGGAGGAGTCAAGTCCAGCTGAATGAGTTAGCAAAAACTCCTATTCCCAGATCTGTTTATCTGTGTCAAATCTCCTTTTGCCTCCCTTTTATAAAGACACATGATATTGCCTTCACCCAAATGGATGAAGATGAGGATAACCTCCTCATCTCAAAATTCTTAATTTATTCACATTTGCAAATATGCTATTTCCATATAAGGAAACATTTAGAAGTTCCAGATTTGGGGCCACTAGCCAGCCTACAATAGTTTTAGTCATCACCTAGGTCTTACAGCAGGATTGATTCACATGGCTGTAACTCTTCTTTAAACACCTACTAAACTAAACTTAATGCATATCAGTATTCATCTAAAAATCTGACCAATTGACTGCTGAATTCACAAACCCAGAGATCTCGTCTTCTTGCCATAATGTTGAGAGATTATTTTTGAAGTTTTTTCTTTTTTTTTGAGACAAAGTCTCACTCTGTCACCCAGGCTGGAGTGCGGTGGTGCAGTGGCATGATCATGGCTCACTACAGCCTCAAACTCCTGGGCTCGGGCAATCCTTTCACTTCAGCCTCCCAAGTAGCTAGGACTACAAGTACATGCCACCACATCCCTCTATTTTTTTTTTTTTAATTTTTGAAGAGATGTGATTTCAACATGTTGCCAAGGCTGATCTTGAACTCCTTGCTTCAAGTGATCCTCTCCCATTGGCTTCCCAAAGTGCTGAGATTATAAGCATGAGCCACTGCACCCAGGCAAGAGCCAATTTTCAATTATCTATGGAAGTGATACATTAACTGATATTTGCTAAACATAAATTCACGTTTGCATTCACAGAGTGAATAGGGAATAACTGTGGAGAAAGATACTCCAATTTGCATCCTCACTCTGAGATGACCTCTTAAAAAAGTGTTCATGGCAAGCTTAGGAGGCAGCATGCAGAATGGCAAGGTAACTGAGCTTGGAGTCAGAAAAGCTGTTTTGACCCAGCTCTATTGCTGCCAGCTGGGTGTGACCAATCACTTAACCCCTCTGAGCCTTGATTTCTTTGTCTGTGAAATAAGACTAGTGATATCTGTGTGGCTTACCATGCAGGGCAGAGGTCAAGTATGCATGTATTCCCTTTCTCCATCTGCAAGAGGATGGCTCAAGCTGGGTGAACTGTAGTGGCCATGCAGTCATGCACTCCCAGGCAGCAAGTAGTGGTGAGGCCTGAAGCCTGGGCAGGCCCTATAGGAGGACTCAGGCCACTGGGAGATATGAAGAAAGGCCTTGGCAAGGTGTGTGTGCTCACGTACCACCCCTGCCCCTCAGCCGCCCAGGCCTGGGGCCTGCCAGCTAAGATTTGCTGCTCACATTGAGCCTCATAAATGAATAAAGTAGGTGATTTAATATCATTGTGACAACTACAAGAGAGATTTTACATGTAAAGTTTCCTTAGAGCCAACTTTTGGACTTCAGACAATTTCTATATTCTTTCCTACCTCTACCTCCCCAGAGAGGCATTCTAAATTCCTCAGGAAGATTAGTGTGTTTGTATTTTTTTTGAAATAATTCAATGAACATTTTGTCAACATGGTATCAGCGGAAAGAGGAATGTCATATTCAGTGCTATCTTGCCTCCTTGAGAAGAGAAAGGCAGATTGTGAGCACTGAGGCTTCTTGTCTCTTGGCCTCTACTCTAAGGCATCCCTGTGGCCCCTCCTCTACTCAGTCTAAAGTGGATGTAAAAGTCTCTCCTCATCTGGACAGGCCAAATGGGCCCTCCATGCTGTTTTTCTCCAGCATCATGCCCCAAGGCTCCAATGACTACATAAAGGGGCTGCTTCTCCACCCCAAGCCCAGCGCCCCTAACCTCTCTCTCTACACTGACTCCTGTCTTCATCCTTCCTCCCTCCCAGCCACTGCCATGCCTTCGATAGCACATGGACTCAGCATCCTCAGAGTACATCAGTGCAGATCATAAGATAGAGTGCCAGGGGGCCAAAAACTTCAGTCATTCAGAACCCATTCCACTTGGAGCACATGGTATGTCAGGGACCCAGTCTATATTATGCCCAGGTGAAGTCTGGAGCACAGAAATCCATAGATTCCTAAAACCACCCAATAAACTTCCCCAGCCCTGACTGAGGTGTATTCCTGGTTGCCTACCCTACACTCACTTACTGCCATCCCCCATTAACAGATATGCCAATCTTTTTGCCCACTGTCTCGATAAGTGCCCCCTCTGTGCATACCATGAATTCTCTTCATGCTTCCTCTATTTCTCCCCACTGCTGCTAATCTCCTGGCAGAGAAGTGACACCCTTGGGCAACCAAAGTCCTTTAGTTGAGCTGGGTCCCCTCCTTCAAAGGGCTGCTGATGGGACACTAGAAGTACTCAAGTCTAGCTGTATGAGTTAGCAAAAGGGCAGCAACAAGAAGGCTTTTAAGACAGTGTTGCCAAGATGAATTTTGGTGGGTGGGGGTGTTTTGATTGGAGAAGAAGCTTAAGACTGATCCCTTCCCATTGGGATGAAGCTTTAAGCCAGCCAGCTATATGCAATGAATTATATCAACCACCCAGGGTAGAAGTTCCTGTTTATCCAGGTCCTTGGGACCAGAACAAGCTTCTCCAGGGCAAAATACATCACATGGAATCTCTTCAAGGTCCCAGGAAAGTGAATAATCAGTGGCAATTGTTCTCTGACTAATGCTAACTAAAGTTAGCCCTGAGCTAGTCCAACCTTCAATTCTTCAAGTGGAGAAACTGAGGCTCAGGGACGTCATGTCTCCAGTTCTTACCAGGATTGAATGTAGGACTCTTGATTCCCAGTCTTGTCTTTTCTCCACCTTACCACCTGACTTGTCCTTGGACACATGGCTAAGGGGGCCAGCCTTCCTTAGCTTACCACTTTCAAGATCACTTTGACAAGAATTCAGATTTCACAGCTGTGTCAGCAGGATGTTAAATGTTGCAGTGAGGAGGGACTAAATGGTGTCATCTCTGGCTTCATGGGAATAAGCCTATAACTGAGAGGCTCAAGGTCAAAAGCTGCAGGCCTGACAGATCTTGGATCTACATGCCAATGGCAGTAGAGACAGATTTACCACTGGGAGCCCTGTACCATCAGAATGGACACCAGCAGAAGAGCTTGTTTCTTTCCTTTGATGTGTCAAAGGAATAAGTTTGAGCCCCTAAGACCTCTCTAGGGTATCTTGGGAACTTCCACCAGCCAGTAGTCAAAGTTTAGCCTGTAGTCAAAACTTCCCTTTAATCCAGCTGAGTGTAGAACTAGGGAACTAGAGTGCTGTCTTGGGCTACAGCTGAGACAGGACTGTAGCAAAGAAGCCTGGTATAAACTTATTCACTCTTCCAAAGGCCAAGCAGCCTCTGCACAGAGAGCAGCTAAGTAAAGATGAAGGCCTCTTAGGCCACTGAGATGACTGTGATGTGAGGATCTTGCCATCTCCTGGAAAGAGGGGGTTGTGGGCCCATCACACAAACAGCCCAAAGGAAGGGCCAACCTGGGATGGTAGCCCCTGAGCTGCCCACAGAGTATTAGAGCCAAGAGGCATAGTGTCAATATTTTCATCCATGTCGTTATCATCATTGCAATCCCTCCCAAAAAACTACCTGACATTAAGTGCCTGCTATGTGCTAAGAATATTGTAAGCATTCATTCTTATGTTGATTCTCACAAATACTCTGTGGGATTAGTATTATAATTAGGCTCATTTTATAGATAAAGAAAACAAAACTCAGAGAGCTAAAGTTACTCACCAAAACCTTATGGCTGGTAAGCATGTGGCAATGGGGTGAATAAGATCTGGCTCTTGTTCTTAAGGCATTACCAGTCATGTCTACAGAGTGTATGGAAATGGAATCAGTGTTTCTTCCTGGGGACCTGATTCTGTCTTGGTGATAAGAACTCCCATTTATTGAGGATCTACTATCTGCCAGGAGCCTTACATGATTTTTCCATTTAATCCTCACAATAGCCTTCTGAATATGCTATTATTATCTCCATTTTAGGGAGGAAAATAGAGACTTCTAGAAGTTAAGCAACTTGAGCAAGGAATCACAGCTGGGATTTGAACCACTAAACCAGAGGCTCTCAAACTTTTTTCCTCAGATTCTCTATACTCTTAAAACTTATTGAGAGTAAATCTATAGAAACAGAAATGAGATTAGTGGTTTTCAGGGGCTGAGGAAAGAGCAGAAAAGGGAGTGACTCCTTAATGGTACAAGGCTTCCTTTTGGGGTGAAGGAAATATGGAACTACAGAGGCGATGGTTGCACAATATTGTGAATGTACTTATTGCCACTGATTATGAACTTTAAAGTGGTTAATTTTATGTCATGTGAATTTTATTTAAAAAATACATATACTGAGGTAAATCAACAACAACAATGACAAAACTTATTGAGGCCTCCAAAGACCTTTTGTTTATATCTATTCATGTTACCATATTAGGGAACATATTAAAATACTTATTTATTTTGAAATTAAAATAATGAACTAATTGTATGTAAATATAAATAATATTTATATGAAAATAGCTATATTTTCCTAAACAAAAACTTGTATTGAAAACAGTGGCATTATGTTACCTTTTTTCAAATTTCTTTTATGTCTGGCTCACTAGAAGACAGCTGGATTCTCACATCTACTTCTCTATTCAGTTGTGAGATGTTGTTTTGGTTGAAGTATGTAAAGAAAATCCAGCCTCACACTGATATGCAGTTAAAAAATGGATGAATATCTTAATAGACTTTTCAGATCATTGTGGACATTCTTCTTTGATAAGACACAAAAACTCCACTAATGGTTGTTTCTTACAGGTTAAGTGTAATGTGGGATGCAAAACTATATCACTGAACCTTCCCTATTTGGTTTCATTGGACTCTCTTGTCTTTTGAATAGATTTTTTTTACCTATTTATGGTTTGGTAACATCGTGTATTGGTCGCTTAAAAAATATTGGGGCCCTGACTTACGTAGAGCCTCCATATGTTGACACGTTTCATCCCACAACATCACAAAATTACATCTGTTGATATTATGACCCATCTCTTGGGAAAAAGCCTTTAACTTTTGGGAGGCTGTCAAACTTACAGTGGTGGATACAAACTTTTCAAAATTCAAATTTTTGCTTGAAGTCTCAAATTCCATCATTGGCAAAAACTATTGTTTTTGTCAGTTGTTTTCCTTGAAGTGACAGGCTCACTTCGTTCATCTGCAAGAAAATGTCTGCCAAATACCCAAGTCTGAGTAACATTAGTTGGTCATTCTTTCAAGTAAATATGATGTTCTATGAAACATCAGCCACTTTGGCTCACAACTCAAAACACACAATTGTGCTTTGCCTTGAGTCAATGACTGCACTTTGGTTCCAGCAGAACTGCTTTAAGCATACTTCTCATTGTGTCTCATCGAATTTTAAAAATATGGGGACTCAAGGGCCAGTAGTTAACAAAGTTTATCTTTACTGCTTCACTAAGAACATTCCTAAGTGAAACTGGCATTTTTTTAAACTGCAAGTATGTGGTGGTGAAGAATCCAATTGACAACTAGTGCAGTTGGTGCCCTGGTCCCAGTTTGTGCTCAGGAACCTGCTCTTTTCACCTACCTCTGCCTTTGCACTAGCAGGACCACTGGAAAACATGACAGTGGAATATCAAAGAACATTTCAGTATTGGGAAAACAGTTTTGACCTTAAGGATCCTGCAAAAGGGTCTTGGAGACCTCCAGGGGTCCACAGATCCTACTCTGAGAACCATTGCATACAACTATGCATGATATCTCCTTATGCCACCTTCCTTACTTAGGCACTTTGATGGCTTCCTATCACCTGCCGAATCGGACCTGCCCTCAGCCCATGATGTCAGCCCGGGGCACAGGAGCCCAGCCAAATGGGCTCCTTGACATTTTCCAAATGTGTCCTTCCATGCCCTTGTCCCTGCTCTCCCCTCTACCAGAAATGCCTTCATCATCAACTCTGGCCATGAAATAGTATATATCCTCCAAGGCCTAGGTCAACCACTGCCTTTTCCAGAAACCTTTCTCGGGTTTTTAAGTGGAAAATGGTCATGCTTTACTCTGAGCTTCCTGAGCCCATGCTTGGAGCATCTTCTCTAGCACTTATCAGGCTGAGTGTCATTAGATGGAAGTGTTTCATCATCTGTGAGATCATCAACAACAGGCACCAAGCCTCTCCTCTCCATTTCCCCACAGTGCAGCCTTGTTCATCACTAGGGTAGGGAACATGTTTGCTGAATTGCACTGAATTGCCCGGGATGTAAAACTTGAAAATGTGCCTGTAGCTGGTAATGCTCAGTGGAACATATTCTGACTTTTTTGAGTCCCCAAGGAGTGTCACCATTGGAAACACTGGTACTAATATTTGTGCATGCTTCTTAAAAATTGTCTTATTTCAGGCATAGGGAAAGAGTGTTACACATCTGGACTACTGCAACCCCAGGAACCTCAGCTCCTAGGGCTAGAAGAACCCTTGAGAGGGAGAAGCCCCTTGCCACCAAGGTTTATTGAAAGTACAACGTCTCTTGCCACTCTCCCACCTCCCATTTTGCAGATGACATGGTTCATGGTCCTGCAGGAAGGTTGGGTGCAGTACCTGGGATCCCACAACCAGGAAGTGATGCCACAGGTTGTACCTGAAGCCTAGATCCTTCCCTCCCAGTTTCCCTCATATTGCTTGCAATTCAAACAGGATCATGCTAATGGCTCCCATAGACTGCCCCCCATTCTGTCCCCACATGCCCAGCCCAACCTGGACTAGAAGGCTTTATCTAATTTAGCGCTCATCGTGGAACTCTGCAGAATCACAGCTGATGCCCAAAGAGATGCACTTATTAATTTCAAAGGCCGATTTAATTTGGATGCTTTTGGCCTCAACAGTTGTATCCTGATTTCCAAGAATTGCTCTCAATTTAGCAGTTGCCAACTCATGGCATTGTGTGCCAGCCCTTTGCCCGCCTGCTGTGCTCACACTTCTGTCTCCTCAGTGATCACGTTGGCTGGCAGGGGTGTGGAGTGAGGAAAAGGAGGGAAGGGTGCTTCTCCAAGGAACCTGCCCAGGCTTGAGCATGGTTTAGTTGGAGGAGAGGACCTGGACCATGGAGACCGAGGGACCCTGAATCAAGGCCCAGACACATATAGGACAAGACACAGAGATGGGTGAGAATAGTCAACCTCTCTGTGTGAGTTGGTGCCAGGATGCATGGGCAGAAAAACAATCAGGGCTTCAGGCAGTATCTACAGGGGCCAGGTATTCAGAACAAGGGGTGAGTGTGCTGCTTCCTTCTGCAGTTCGATGTGTGAGGTATAGCTGTGGAACCAATTGTCTGAGTTAGACATTTGACTCTACCACTTATTACCTGTATGACTTTGGACCAGTTACTTAACCTCTCTGAGACTCAGATTGCCTTTGACATATTTTCAGAGTACAATAGTAGAAACTATTTCAATGTACTGTTAGGAATGGTCAGTGAGATATTAGGTGTCAAGGGTTTGGCACAGTGTCTAGTGGACACACCTCCTCTCTGCTCTGCTCTGTTCAGCTCTGGGCCTCACATGTTGAAAGGCCCTGATAAAAACTGGAACATATTTGGAGAAGGGAAGGCTGGGGGTGGAGGAGCAAAAGAATTTCTATTTGCCTGGTAGAAGAGAGGGCACCTCCTGATGTGGGTGCCAGGTTCCTCAATGTGGGGCTCAGTTTAGGATGGAGTGGGATGGCATTAGGGACTGAGATGCAGGCTCCAGTGCACTAGAGGAAAGAAGAGTTCTCAAGAAGTCAGAAACATGCTAGTATCAGTTACTTCAGGAAGAAGGGAGATGGAGACCGAGGTTCCCTTAGGTGGTAGCATACCAGGAGAGACTGGATGGTCACAGAGCAGGAATATCACAGGAGCAGGAAGCTTCAAGTGATAACCATGTCAAGACCCGGGCCTCTGGGGTGTCTGGAGTGCAATTTTGTTCTGCCCGTAACCCAGACAGTAAACTATAAAGGCTTTCTGCTTTGGCTTGGCTTACTGTTAGGATTATGGGTCGTTTTTAGGGACCTATGAGTCCCACCACCCAAGGTGCCCCTGTTGAAATTGCAGAAGGTATATTGCTAGTGTGTTCACTCTAAGAGCAGAGGGCTGCAGTGGCCTCTCAGCCGGCCATGGGTATCCAAACTGGGAGAACCCCCTAAAATCCTCACTGAGCTTAAAGTCCCCTAAGATCCTCTCCTTTTCCAGCTGAGGGGCCTGAGGCCTGTAGACGGACAAGGCCTCCCAGTGCCATGTGGGAGTAAAGTGACACCCCATCCAAAGCTCAGCCCTGCTTTGTGCCCAGGGACCCCAAGGGCTCATTCCCTTGACAAGTGCCTGTGATGTAAATGTGTTAGACCTGGCTCCGAGCTCAGCAGGCTTATCCAGACAACAGGAGCGTAGAGGCTGGGAGACAAGCCCCTGCTCTCCTCCGTCCCATGCCTCACTTGCCAGGGGAACTTGAGGCCAGGCAGCCTCCTCCCCTCAAGGTCTCAGTCACTTTAGCTCTGAAAGGAGAAAGTGGCAGTTGATCCTGTCACAGGCCACACTGCCCTGATAGCCAGACTTCCTGGAAGTCAGTGATCCATCAGTGGGAATGTATGCACTGGGGTGAATGGTGGACCCCAAAAAGATATGTCCAAGCTTTAACCCTCAGAACGTGTCAATGTGACTGTATTTGGAAGAAAGGTGAGGGGGCGGTCTTTACAGATGTGATGAAGGTAAGGATATTGAGATGTGGTAAGTCTGGATTATTCAGGTAGGCCCAAAATCTAATGTCAAGTTTCCAAGAAGAAAGGAGAAAGACATAGAACATGGCCAGGTGTGGTGGCTCATGCCTGTAATCCCAGCACTTTGGGAGGCTGAGGCAGGTGGACCACCTGAGGTTGAGAGTTCAAGACCAGCCTGACCAACATGGAGAAACCCCATCTCTACTAAAAATACAAAATTTGGGGCTGGGTGCAGTGGCTTACACCTGTAATCCCAGCACTTTGGGAGGCCGAGGCAGGCAGATCATGAGGTCAGGCGTTCGAGACCAGCTTGACCAACATGGTGAAATCCCATCTCTACTAAAAATACAAAAAAATTAGCTGGGCATGGTGGTGTGCACCTGTAATCCCAGCTACTTAGAAGGCTGAGGCAGGAGAATCGCTTGAACCCAGGAGGCGGAGGTTGCGGTGAGCTGAGATTACGCGATTGCACTCCAGCCTGGGCAACAAGAGTGAAACTCCGTTTGAAAAAAAAGTTACAAAATTAGGTAGGCATGGTGGCACATGCCTGTAATCCCAGCTACTTGGGAGGCTGAGGCAGGAAAATCACTTCAACCTGGGAGGCGAAGGTTGTGGTGAGTCTAGATCACACCATTGCATTCCAGCCTGGGCAACAAGAGTGAAACTCCATCAATAAAAGAAAGAAAGAGAGAGAAGAAGAGAGAGAGAGGAAGGAAGGAAGGAAGGAAGGAAGGAAGGAAGGAAGGAAGGAAGGAAGGAAGGAAGGAAGGAAGGAAGGGAAGGGAAGGAAGGAAGGAAAAGAAAAGAGAAAAGAAAAAAGAAAGAAAGACACAGAATAGAGAGGGCCATGTGAAGACAAAGGTAGAGACTGGAGTGATACAGCCATAAGCCAAGGATGCTGGCAACATCCAGAAGCTGGAAGAGGCAAGGAAAGAGTCTCCCCTAGAGTCTTCTGAGAGAGTACAGCCCTGCCAATACCTGAATCTCAGACTTCTCGCTTCCGCAACTGTGAGACAATACATTTTCTGTTGTTTTAAGTAATTTAGTTTGTGGTAACTTGTTACAGCAGCCTCAGGAAACATACAGTGGACCATGCTGCTCCCAAGACCCTGAGCCTGTGAACCATCTAAGGGCCTAAACCCTGCCAGGTGGTACCCATGGAGCTTCTAGTGACTCACTCAAGGTTGAGGCAGCATGATTGGCTCCATTTCCTGTCAAACTTGCTCAGGGTCCATGAGCTTCAGGCTTTGGACTTAACCACATTGGAAGGTGAGGCTGCTAAGTGAAGCCTATGAATTGATAGCAATTTGATTAATTAAAACAAACCTGCCCAGAGTCAGAGCAGACACCAAAATGTACATCAAGTGTGCAGCACTATGATCCACCTGCCTGAGCTGCTCCCTCCCTTTATGTTTCACTAAGGGTGGGAGCTGGGGTAATTTGTATTTAAGAAAAGGAAATACATCAGTGTTATGAGTAGTAACTTCCCTTCACCTCCACTCTGTCTAGCGCAGTGGTTTCTGGAAGATGGCCAATCGAATCAGAAAAGGAAGAAGAATTGCAATCATTATGTAGCATCCAGGGTCCCCAGAAGCAGAAAGCAACCTGGCCTGGAACTAGCTCCTACTGGGGATGCTTAACCTCAAATCCTCTGCCAGGTCTGAGCTGGTGGGGTAGGGGCAGTTGATGAGGCTACTGCTTATGGCTCCTTCTGACCTTGGGCTTTTGAAGTGGCCCTTCTCCTCTCTAGGCCCTAGCTTCCTCTTCTTTAGATGGGAAGAGGGAGGAGGCAGAAGAAAGATGGGTGTCTTAGTGGTTCTTTGTCTAGGAGCAACGTGACTCTGCACTGAGAAAGGACATTCCAGCAGTCCAGGGAGGTTTCACTTGGCTGCAGAGCCCCTGTTCCCAGACAACCTCCCAGAGAGCCACTGGTGGCAATGGCAGGTCCCAGAAACACAAGGGATATCTTAGGTGCCATACCAGCTCATTGATGATGGCTAGCAGCAGCTCATGCTCATATCTCTTGCCCTGCACCTCTGTTTCCTAACTTCTGCTTTGCTGGGCCATAGTCCCTGCCAAATGCATAGTGGTAGCAGACGCATGCTTTCCAGGGACCCTTGCCTAGCCCCACTGGTGTCCTCTTTGCCTGAGATCAGGTGCTTGCTCTGTAGCAGGAAGTATATAGCAGGTGGGACCAGACCCTGACCATGAGAGCCACACCCATGGCCATGATATCCTATATAGGCCACTGATGACCTGGGTTTCCCCTTCGATGGGAGAAGAAAACCTGGGGAGGAAGGGCAAGCCACCAGCAAAAGGCAGCAAGTCAGAGCTGCCAAAGAGCCAGTAGCCCCTGAGCTGTCTTCATACAGACTCAGTTCTGGAAACAATAGCCCTGAGCAATCTTGGTCTAGTCACAGCAGTGACTAGGATTCAAAAACAACTGGCAGTTGGTGGTGTACTCTGGGCAGTAAAAGCAGTCCAAACCACAGAAGTTGCCCTGGAGCTTCAGAGGTGCCTCTTGGCACCTCTTCTCATATGCTTTTAAAATTCTAATGATATTATTCACAGCTCCTCAATGGCTCTTTACTCCTAAGTGTTCAGAGGCTCATGTAGAGGTAGAGATGACAGAAGGGGCCATGGAGGGTTCTGACAGGAGGTGACTTAGTCCACACTTAGTTTGGAGGGATTTACTGGGAGCCATTCAGGGGCCTGCAGGCAGGGACCTGGAGCCACTAGAGACCGTGGCTGTGGTGTGGGTTACAAGTCCAATTAGAGAGGAGCAGATGGCACTTCTGGGTGGCAGCCTGCCTGTGAGGGGAGGGAGGTGGCCTTGGCCAGAGTCTGGACAGCCTGAGGCCTTCTCCTAAAGCTGCCCTTGGCCTAACATCCTGTTCTATGCCCAGAGACCAGCCCTCTGTAAGGTGAGCTATGTGAGGACAGTGTATCTGTTGGAATCTGGGTCTGGGGGCCCAAGGTTTGGCCCAACTCTGCCTTCTTTCCTGGAGATACCCATTCTTGCAGCCCCCCTTCCCCTGAGTCCATAGTGGCCACATCCTTGGATTCCAGCCCACAACTCAACCTTCCATTAAGAGGAGGGAGCAGTGTCTAGCAGCTGCAAAGCTTCCAAAAGCAGGTCAAGGCTAGGAAGCCTCAGGCTCTGGGGCCTGGGGAACCCAGTTTGTGAAAATGTCCCCACCCTACCTGTTGTCAGCCTTGTCACTCCCTCTGGGGGGTCCCCAAGCTGTATCGCTCTCTTTGGAGGTTTCTGGTCTTCTGTGTGCCTGCTCAGCACTCAGATCAGAATGGCTCACAGAATGGCTCTCCAGAAAACAGCTTCTCTCCCTCCTGTAGCTGCCTCTGCCAGCCTGCCCCTGCCCCTGGGAATTTATGTTCTCTCCAGCCCTTTCTCACAGCTTTTGCCCTAAGACTGGCTCATCTTTGTGGAGTTGCCTTCTCAGGGGGATGGTTGGAGCTTAGAAGAGAAGCCATGGCTTGAAGTCAGCAGGTCTAGTGGGGTTTCTCCTCTGCCGTAAAGAATAAGACGAGTGTTACAAAGACCTCTTTCTGTACAGCCTCTAACTTAAGCGTCATTGAAATCCTAAGTCAGATACTAATGGGATTCTCATTTCATGGAGGAGCAGACCACACCTGAGAGAGAGCAGCTGAACTGCCCAAGATGGTGCAGAGGTAGAGATGGGTGGGTAACCCAGAGCCTTCAAACTCCCAACCACCTCCAGGTGCTGCTAGCTCCCCTTGGAAACACAGCCCTCAACAAAGAGTGGGCCTCCTCCCTGCTCTAAACAAAAACCTAGCAGACAGTGGAGCAGGCCTGCTGGAAGCCTCAGCTTAGGCCTCAATCCACTAGTACCACCCTAAATGGAGAGGCAATATCTTTGAGTACATATTACAGAATGTGTGACAACTCCAGTAGAAGAAACTCTGAGCTTAGTAGCACAGGTAGCCCTATCCTCAGGCCCTCTGCAGTGCTGTAGCCACAAGCACCCAGCACTCCACTCCCAGTAGATTCTGACCCTGGGCCTGCCACCATTCTCCATGGCTGACTGGCTGAAGACTGAGCTTAGCCACCCTGCCCCACAGCATGTCCCACTACTCCCCCTGGGTGGGTTCCCAGAGTTGGTGTTCAGGGAACAGAAAGTGAGCCAACTCCTCCTTCAAGGAACTTCTTGGAACTTGCCTAGTGTTCCAAGAAGCCCGGGAAATGGACAGGGCCCTCAAAACAGCTTGTGCAGATTCTCCAAGGCAGGGTGAGCATCAGGGGCACTGGGACTGCTGAGTAAACTGCAAATTTCCTGGCTCCTTGCCAGAGCTACTAAATCAGAATCTCAGGGGCGGGATGGGGATGGGAGTATAGCCAGCTGCATTTTTGAAAGGGCTCCACAGTGGTTCAGACACACTCTATAGGCTGGGGAAGCAAGGGCCCCGGATTACACGTCGAGTCATCTCAGACTGGGACCGGAACTCTGGTACCTGCCTCCCACTGTGGGGCTCTCTATCCTATGTCATCAGACATAGCTGGCTGCCAAGGCTGCCAAGGCTGCCAAGGCTGAGAAGCTATGTCCATGAGTCACTTGCTGACAACACTCAACCTGCCTTGAGGGCATGAATCATGTCAGACCACAGCTGAGGATGGGCAGTTCCCAAGATGTCAATGGGAGATAGTGGGGATGCCTCATCTATCCTGCTATCCTAGTATTGGGTGCTTGGTGCCCTGGAGTAGGAACAGTCCCAACATGAACTGCCAGTGCCTGTTGGGCAACAGTGCTTAGACTTTCAGAAGGAAGCCTGCACAACTTCAGTTCAGCCTTCCATCTGGTACTGTAGATCCAAACATACTGTTTTTCCAGCTGTCAGCCAGTTTCCTGAGTCACTCCCCTGGACGGGTCAGATGCAGTGCCTGCCCTCAGGAAACTGTAAGAAGCAAGAAGCCTGTCACTGGGATGAGGTGTACCAAGGGACAGTGTAAGATGATGCTCTGGACATGCCAACAGGGGCTCAGTCAAAGATGGAGGGGAACACAGAAGCTACTTGCAGGCAGAGGAACTGTGTGTGCACATGAGGAAGGGGAGGCCCAGGTGGCTGGTGCCAGAGTGAAGTGGAGGACCAGGGGCCATTCAGTGCAGCCGGGAGTTGGGCAGGGCCTCAGAGGCCCAGTAAGGATGCTTTGTTTTTCTTCAGAAACATGGAAAGGCCAATAGATATGTGAAAAGATACTCAACATCACTAGTCACTATGTAAATGCAAATGATAGCCACAATGAGATACCCCTTCACACCCACTAGAGTAAAAACAAGAACCACACATGCACAGAAAATAACAAGTGTTGGCAAAAATGTACAGTATTGGAACCCTTGTACATTGCTAGTGGGAATGCAAAATGGTACAGCCACTGTGGAAAACAGTTTGGCAGTTCCTCAAAAAAGCATAGGATGACTATATGACCCAGGAATTCCACTCCTGGGTGCATATATAGCCAAGACAATTGGAAACAGTTTTCTACACAGTGAAAGTCCATCTCAGATTCACAATAGCCAAAAGGTGGGGAACAACCCAAAATGTCCATTGACTGATGAATGGATAAACAAAATGTGCTATGTCCACATAATGGAATATCAATTCAGCCATAATGAAGAATGAAGTACTGATCCGTGCTACAACACTGATGAACCTCAGAAACATGATGCTAAATGAAAGAAGCCAGTCACAAAAGACCAAAGATCGTGTAATTCCATTTATATGAAATATCCAGAAGAGGCAAATCCATACAGGTGGAAAGCAGATTAATGGTTTCCAGGGGCTTGGAGAAGGAAAAAGGAGTGACTGCTTAATGGGTCTAGGCTTTCTTTTGGGGGTGATAAAAGTGTTCTGCAATTAGGTGGTAATTGTTACATAATGTAATTAATGACCAAGCATACTGAACTGTACACTTAAAATATGAACTGACACATTTTATCACACACAGAGACACACACATATACCACAATAAAAAGTGAGGGGACCAATGGGAAGACCAGTTAAAAGTTCAAAGCAGCAGACAGAAGGCTGAACAGAAGGAAGGACATCCAGGTTTCTGCCATTTCTGAGACTGGTGCCTCCCTCTCCCTTTGGCGCACTGAGTACTCTAGCCGGCTTCCTTATCTGTACAGCAGGCCTGAGCATGGCTTTCCTCCCTTCTCACTGTTGGGTTCCCATAAGACAATTAGTGGAAACCCTGGCACATACTAGATGAGCAGCCAGTGCCAGCTGTGCTCCCTGTGAGGGGCTCCGTGCTGTGGTGTTCTCTGGAGTCACACTGCCTGGCTCCTTATCCTGATTTGGTCACTACTTAGCCATGAGCAGACTACTTCCTCCCTCAGAGCTGCCACGTCCTTGTGTGTAGAATGCAGCTGGTGACAGTCCTATCTTCCTTTTAGTCCCTCTTGCTTTACCACACCCACCAAACTGAGGCCTCTCTACCCTGGAGCCAGAAAACAAGAGTTTTCTCTCAGAACACAAAGCTCTGCCCTGGCTCAGTCCCTTTGGGAATGTGGGAAGGACTCTGATGCCTAAGACTTCCAAGAGGTCCCCAAATGGGTCCTCTTCATTCAGTATGACAATACCCTCTGTTGCTGGCCTGGGAAATCACTGAGTATAAAATCAGAAGCAAGTACAGCCTGCTTCCCTGAAAAGGGTTAATGAAACTGTTAACTTTTGCATCTGGTTCTGTGCTGTTGTTCTAAGCCTATTTGTTAGTATATCATGCAATGTCGTCCTGGAAAGGCAAATATGAGAACACAGGGAATCCCTGAATGTCTCTTCCTTAATCCCTTCTCCCCACTTCCTCTTCCTACTGACCAATTGGTCTCTTCTCCTTTATGCTCTTCACTTGTGACTTTCTGTTGCCTCTTCAGCCTGCAGCCTCAACATTTTGGTCTCTAAAATGGGTTTCATGTGAAGGTGAAAGTAGTGAGGCTTAGCCCAGCTTGTAGTAAGTGCTTAACAAAGGTTAGCTATAATCACAATTATTTAAAATAATAAAAAGCAGTTCTGATATTTTCTCATGGACATTGTGTTTTCCCACATAATTGATCGTCTAAATTGTAAGACTGTGTTCTTCTCACAACACTCAATAGACTTATTTTTAATGTCAAAGACAAAAAGCAGCCAATCCACCCAGTTCTTTCTGCTGCCTCATCTAGTCCATGGGCAAACCTTGTTCCTTCCCAGCCCAAACACTGTCTGATCCTGAGAGCGAGAGTGGGCAGGCAAGCTCCAGATCCTTTCAGGGTCAACTTCTCCATTAGGTACAGTAGGCCATGAGACTTTTAAGGACTCACAAAGATAATTTAATTTCTTTTAAAATCAGAAGGAAAGAAATGAACTTTTAGATTAAAAACAATAATTTCTTATATAATATTAATGTATTCATCTTTATACCAATACAATCATAAAATATCATTATCATTATTTATTTTTAATTGAAGAAGGGCCCATGAAGGCAAAAATGTTCAGGGTTCCTGGAAGTCACAGAGCAGCTGCCCTATGTCAACAAGAAGAGACAAAAGATCAGAGATACTGTGTGAGTTCCCACAGCACTGGCTTCACTGCCATCTTCCAAATAACACCCAAATTTCATGTGGCTCTTGCTGAATAAGAACTGTATAGTGGAAGGGAATTCCAGGCATCAAAGCTTCAGCTTCACTCAACTGGCGTGGAACAACACTGCCACCACCATTTTTAGCACTCTGAATAAATACAGTGTCTAGTAACAAATCTTCACATTTCCCTGAACTTCAAAGTTAAAGACTTTCCATTCAACTAAAAGGTGTGTTTGATAATGCACACATTGTTGTTGTTGTTATTATTATTTTGCTGCTACATGTTGGAAAGTTTGTTTCCTTATTGAGAATATAAATAAAATGAGTTACTTTGTGTTTCTTTCAATATAAAAATAAATGAATATAATGTCTAAGTGGAGAAGCAGCAGGGGCTGGAAGTCTAGAAAACCCCCACATTCTGAGACTGGCCAAGTGTTCTGTTTTACAGGGCTTGTGGGGTGTGTGGAGGCTTTGCACCTCAACACAGTAGCACTTCCTCCTCACAGATTTCCCATTATCGTTTAATCCGTAAGTTCAGGACCTCACCAGCCTGCAGGGATAGGGTCCCAGAACATTAACAAACTAGTGGCCTGCTTCTTGCCCTAACTATTCACTTAGGCTCCTGCCTCATCCCCTGAGTATTTCTGGGAGTCCCCAAAGGAGCTCACATAAGTGTTCAGAAAAGTTTCTGTCAGCTAATCACCATCCGAGGTCTACCCCATTTTTTCTCTCCAGAATCCATTCTCATTTGTTGACATGGGCTGCCCAGGAATCCCCTTACAGAAACCATGGCACCATGTGGCTGACAGTGCCCCTGGTGGGGGCAGGTTGAAGACTGTGCCAAGCGTCTGGCCCTGACACTGCCCAAACTGCCCAGGCCTCTTCAGGATGCAGTAGAATTCAGTTCCTGCAGGGAAAGGGGAGCAGCCCCAGTCCTACCTCTTGAGTGCGTTTTGTTCTCTAGGCTCTGTGAAGCAAGATGCACTGGGCCTAGAGGTCATGAGTCTTCTCAATAGAGTTGTAACTCAAGCTGCTTTGGAGGAAGTGGCTGCTCCTGAGATTCACAGTCCTAACCACCCAATTCCTCTATGCTTCTTCCTGCCACCTAGGGGCCCCACCAGGCCTCATGCTGGGGAATGCCTTGATGCTCTGGCCCTACATGTTTGAGAGAATTCTTTTGACTGTCTGCAGACTCCCAAGCTGAGCCCTCAGCAGTTGACTTGGAGGTTGAGAGTTAACATACCCACGTAGCCCTTTTCCTTATCTCAGCCCGTAGCAGGTGAAATGCTCCTGTGCCAGCATCCCTCTTTCAGTTGAGATGGAGGCTCAACCCGTGCTCTCAGGAGGAACACCCCCTCCCAACCCTCTTCATCCATCACCAAATTAGAGAACATAGAATTCTCAGCCAGGTCTTCATGTTCCAATCACGGACTTGGCTGTTCTTGTCCTTCCAGAAACATTCACAATAATGCAAACTATGTTAAATGCTATCCACGATTTGGCCAAATTTGAGCATTCCATAGATTGTGATACAGAAGATAGGGGTTGTCATAACAGGATGAGTGTCTTACAGTTCAGTGTGGGGTCCTGCTACCAGGTCCTCACAAGATATCAACCGCAGGTGGGTGGAACAATTAATAAAATAGCAACCCTTTTTGGAACAGCATTTCCTTGGAGCTTGGGAAATGATGATGCCTTACTTTCCACAACAAACACAGGTTACTGAGACAAATACTAATCAAGGCAGCTCATCTCTTGTGCCCTCTTCATCCCATTCTTCATTGCCATTGGTTGTCATAGTCATTCCAGTTCAACTTGACCTCTGTTCACATGGGAGAAGAGATGTACCAGAACAGAAAGACATGTGGTGTGCAGGCTAGCAGCACTCACTGTGCACAAAAGACAGCGATCTGAGTTCAAGTCCCCACTGTTTGCTTTGGGTGGTGATGTGATCATGGGGAATGCTATGCAAGTAAGTCAGGTTTCCAGGTTGCAATTAGATGGCTACATGGTGTGAGAAATTTGGCTGCTGAAAATGTGATTGTAATGAAATCCTTCCAGGATTGGAGGAGGCTGCCACCTTTGGAGGCTGCCCCTTCCTCAGGCAGCTCTTGCTTTATGGAGGATTCATGCTAGTATCAGGGGGTACCGCTCAGGGCTGTGGGTTTCCAGGGACCCCTCCTCTTGAAGAACGCCAGCCCCAGGTAGGACCTTGTACGTACTTAGAAGAGGTATGGGATTTTAGGGGTTCAATGCCTAAATGGGTTCGACTGCACAGCTAAGGGAGTTCCTGTCACCTGGTTTCTGTTATGCAGATCCATATAATCAAATCAGGGTTACTTTTCCATGGGGTCTCAGGGTGGTGGTGAGAAGCGTGCTTTCTCAGGATGAGGGACTGGACTCATTCACTGCCTTCCCCACATTACTGTTGTCAATTGTCATTAGTATGCCCCCTGCTAAAGCTCTAGTCATTAGCTGTCAGAAACATCTAGAAATTTCCTTGGACTTCCAAAGGTGAATTGACAAAGGACAGCAACTCATAGAGTCACCCAGCAGAATGGCTTGATGGTCAGAGGCATTCCCTAAGGTTAAAATGCAGCTTCTACCAAGGGCCTCCTTCCTGCCTCCGTGGTCTAGACAAGGAATTCACTTCAGAGTCATTTCCCTCATGTTAACATTGACCCCAATCCCTTGCCAAAACAAGTAACAAATCAAAAGGTAGATAAACATAATTTTAAATCATAAAATAATTTAGAAGATAACACCCTAAAATGAAAATGAGTTGACTGGCAGAAAGCAAACAGTACAAATTGCAAAGACAATGGCCAGAAAACAACACTTCCACATGGGGCCCAAACAGGTGGGTGGCCACAGTTGTAGACAGCAATTGCCCTGTGACCAGCTAGGGCTAAGCTGAAATTTCTGCAGGGTCCTCAGAGGTATTTTCCAAGGTTTGGGGGCTACAGATTCAGGGCTAGAGGTAGGAGTCCCACTTCAGGACAGAGGCTTGGGGACCCAGGTGGTTCACTCAGCTGTTCTTTCTGCCCACAACGGCAATGCCCACAAAGCCATAAGCTTGGCCTTTCTCTCTCCATGGCTGGCCCCTAAGCCTTTTATTGCATTTCAGGTCCCCACCAGAAATTGCAGCAGGGCTCCCTCCTCTTTACCAGATGCCCTTTCAGGCACCTCTGACCCAATAGGCCAATGTCTGGAAGTAGTTAGTAACTGTGGTCATTTTACCAATAGCTCAAGTGGCTTACATGAATGCTTACATTTTGTATTTCACAGCAGCTTTCAGCCTTTGATTCCATAGAGGTCTGTCCAGAGGGACAAGTTCTTCTACTCACCATGGCTGTCCTTTCTGCCTACTTTAATGTTCAGTGGATAAGCTTCCTGGGGGATAAGTGGGTAGTCCACAGATAAAGTGAGAGGAGGCTGTGGCCATGGTCTGAAGTCATAGCTGATTCTTTCCTGGAGGGCACAGTGGTGGAATGACACCACCAGCATATGGGTAATCTTCCCGAGGGCCACTGCACTGCACTACTCTAGAAGGCAACACCACATTGTCTTCTAGGCATAATTTTGGGCAGTTTTTCCTCTGTGGACAATCAGGGCTGAGCTGGGATCCCCAGAGATATTTTCAAGGCATGGAGGCCACAAACTCTACCCTAAGCTGCAAATGACAGCCTTTGAAAGACAACACTTGGGGTTGGACAACCCAGTCACTCTGGAACCACAGTCCTCATTTTCAATATTGTGTTGCATTTGTTGTTAGCCTATATAGCAGGCCATGTGCCCTGCCTGTTTTCCCCACTTTCCAGATGCCTCCTCAAAAGCAGATGGAAGGCAGCACTACTTGAGACAGTCGTTCTAATTTTATCAACCAGGCCTGCTTCATTGTGCCTGCTCTGAGATGGGCCCTGTGTTAGGGTCTGAAGTGTCACTTGGCTCCACTGCCCATGGGACTCAGTCTGATGGAGGATACTTGTACCTGTCCAAAAGTATCCCCAAGGCACTGTCACATAAACATCTTTAAAGAAACCTTTTTTATTGTTAAATATTGCACATGAAGAAAGTGCTTAAGGCATATATGTGTGTGTGTGTGTGTGTGTGTGTGTGTGTGTGTGTGTGTGTGTGTATAGCTAAGAAATGTAGCTCAAGAAATGCATCACCCAGCTCAAGAAATGCAGCATTGACAGCTTCCTCAGAAGCCCCCTGCATACTCTACAAGTCACAGTCATGAGCCCCTCCCTCATCCCTGACTTCTATGAGATTCACTTCCTTTCAATCCTTTGTATTTTACCATATCAAGGTGCATCCCAGATCACCATGGATTACTTTTGCTTGGTTTGAAGTTTATGGAATAATGCATGTTCTTTTTTAATTAAAATTTTAACCTTTTTATTTTGAAATAATTATAGATTCACAGGAAGTTTCAAAAATAGTACAAGAAGGTCCCATGCACCGTTTACCTAGTTTTCCCCAAAGGTACCATTTTGTTCAACTGTAATATAACATCAAAACTAGAAAATAAACATTGAGATGTCCACTTACCTTACTCAGATTTCACCATTCATTTGTGTGTAGGTATGTGTGTGTATGATTCATACACATTCCTTTTTGTCAGTCCTCTTTCACTTAATATTGTGCTTTTAAGATTCACCCATATTTGTTTTCATTGCCAAATAGTATACTTTTTATATGAATGCACCACATTTCATGTGGCATTTCTACCACAACAGACAGTTAGGTAGATCCAGGGAAATTGAATACTGTGAGCATCATTGTCCATGTCTCCTAATACACACGTGTACTCATTTTCTGAGGTTATCTATTTATCTATCATCTATCTATCTATATCTATATATAGACATATAAAAGTGGAATTGTTGGGTCATTGGGGACAGCTATCTTCAACTCTGTTAGATAACAAAAATGTTTCCCAAGTGCCCATACCATTATACACTTCTACCAGCAGGCATCTTCAGCTTGTGAGTTCCAGGGGCTCCAAATCCTTACCAACACTTGCTGTCATCACTCTTACTAATTTTAGCCATTCTTATAAGTGAGTAATGGAGCTCATTGTCATTTTCATTTGCAGTTCCCTGGTTACTAGGAAATCTAGCACCATTTCACAGTTATTAGCTGTTTGGATTTCCTGGCTTGCAGATTACTGGTTAAGCCTTTTGACAGTTTTTCTGTTGAGTTCTCTCTCTTTTTCTAAATAATCTGTAGTATTTAAAAAAATATGTTCTAGATATAAACACTTTGTCAGTTTTACATGTTGCAGATAACTTCTCCCAGTCTGTAGCTTGCTTTTTCACTCTCTTCATGCTACCTTTCAAAAACTAGGAATTCTTCATTTTGATACAGTACAGCTTGTCCATCTTTTCCTTATATTTACTGTTTCTCATGCCATGTTTAAGAAATCTTTCCCTACCTTTAGGTCATGAAGATATTCTCCTATATGATCTCCTGAAAGCATTATAGTTTTACCTTTAACACATAAGTCCTTAATCCATCTGGACTTGATTTTTGTGTTGATATGAAATAGGAGTCCTATTTCATTTTGTATCCTGTGGATACCTGACTATCCCTGCACAATTGATTGAAAAGACTATTCCTTCTTCCACTCCTGTGCAGTGTCTCCTCTGTCATAAATTAAACTTTATATATACATGGCTCTATCTCTGGGCTCACTCTTCTATTCCATCAGTCTGTTTGTCTAGCCTTATATCAAAACCAAAGCAGGCAGATGTCTCTCAACAGCTATTGACCCAGGCTGTGCTCATTAGGGATTAGAAGGGTAAAAGTTAGCTATAGTCAGATTAGTAAGGATCTTAAAAATCAATTGGAGAAGCCTGGACCTGACCTGAGGAGCAAAGGGGTGTCCCAGCATGTCACAAAGAAATGAGAGAGATAATGAATGAGCACCTTAGGAAGATAAATTTGGGAGTCAAGTTAAGTCTCAGCAGGGTGCTGAGAAAAAAATATAGAGGTCATTGTAGTTGTCCAAGGCTGAGATCACAGGAGGCCCGGATGAAGGAGGTGGCAGTGGGACCAAAAGGGAAACGATGCATCCAAGAGACATTTAGAAGAGAAAGCTGAAATGATGGCACTTTGCTATGAGTCAGTGTAAGAGGGGGGGGATTGGAGAGGGCAAAATGGCCTAGAAACTGAAGGGTGATTCTGGTTTGATAAAAGAGACCCGTAAAGTAGTTGGTGGAGTATGTTTTCCGTCATTCAATCCTAAAAGTTCAATTTGTGTTCCCAAGAGTCAATCAGAGTAGTCCTGACGGTATAAAGATCATCTTAACAAGGCTGTTGAGCAGGGACACACTGCCCATGACTTGGACTTTTGAGATTTGAAGTGAGACTTTGGGCCATATTCAGGCCCCCTTAGGCATTGTTGATTGGATCTGCCTTGCATTCTGAATACAATTTGATCATAAGGACATCCTGAAGCATACGATTTAATCACTAAGCAATTGTGCTTAGAAAACAAAGATCATTCATATAAATGCCCATCGATGATACACTGGACAGGGAAAATGTGGCACACATACACCATGGAATATGACGCAGCCATCAAAAACGATGAGTTCGTGTCCTTTGTAGGGACATGGATGAACCTGGAAGCCATCATTCTCAGCAAACTGACAGAAGAGCAGAAGATCAAACACCACATGTCCTCGCTCATAGGCGGGTGTTGAACAATGAGAACACATGGACACAGGGAGGGGAGCAGTACACACTGGGGTCAGTTGGGGGGAAAAAGGGGAGGGATGGTGGGGGGTGGGGAGCTGGGAAGAGATAGCAAGGGGAGAGATGCCAGATGTAGGTGATGGGGAGGAAGGCAGCAAATCACACTGCCAGGTGTGTACCTATGCAACAATTTTGCATGTTCTTCACATGTACCCCAAAACCTAAAATGCAATTAAAAAAAAAATCAGCAGCAGCCAGAAAAACAGCCACCAAAACTAATGAAAAACACAAAAATTAAAAAAAAAACAAAACAGCTAGCCGTGGGTTAATTCATGGAACTCTATGAAGTTAAACATGTCCAAAAGTTACTTTGAATATTTGTAAATACATGTAAACACTCTTTTTTTCTGTAGGCCTAGTATATTTAAATACATGTAACAGCCTTCCTCTTATGCTCTTACCCCTGCTAATATACACCAAAGCATTCAGGTCTAATTTTATTACTGAAAAGCCAAAAGCATATTTACAGAGACTGAATGTGTACAAAGAGCAGATGAAGCAAGTCCCTTGAGAAAATAACATCCCATAGCAGATTATGTTGTGAAAAGACAAAAATAGTGTTTGCAACTCAATTACATCACCAATTGGGTTTTTAAAAAGAGGCCATTCACTTTTTAGGTCATGAAATCATTCCCTTAATCCTTTAAACATCAAATCAAATTAAAATTTAAGATGAGATTCACTTAGTTAAAAATGATATGAAAAGCTTTAGCAAATAATTAAAAGGGATTTGGTAACATAACAACTAGCTAATTTAAGCACACATTTAACAAAATTGGGTTATGGGAGGACTTAGTGTTTGTGTTTTTTCCCCATAAGAAGAAAAAAAGCCTGCCATTTTTTGTAAGTACTACTGATGTTTGCAGAAGAAATCAAAGGTGCTATGAGAGCATGTGAGCACGTCCTGGGCGGCAGGTGTGGAGTAAGCTAATCTAGACCCTGGAGATGAGTCCACAGTCAAAGGAAGCAAAAATGCAGCATTTCCAGGAAGTTGTCATCTTGAAGTTTCTGGAGCCACCTCTTATTTGTTCTGTGGTGTGAGAGCCAATGCTGACTTTTCTTTTGGGTCTCAGAAATCCGATGCTCAAGCCGTTCAACTTACACATGTAGAAAAAGCAGAACTCACAAGTGTTCTGAATCTAGATAGTTATCCCTCTCATTCATTTATTCACTCACTCACGCACTTATTCATACATTCACTCATCCATTCTCACACACACTCATATACATTCATTCATTCATTCTCCATTCGTTCACACACACGTACTCACACACTCAGCCATTCACTCACTGACACATTCATTCCTCCATTGACTCATACAGTCATTTACTCATCCACTCACACACATGCTCACTCACTCACTCATTTCACAAACATTCCTTGAGTGAATGCCTCATGCTGTGGGGACTGCAGAAAAGACCAGCCCTTGGCTCCGTACTCTCAAAGAGTTCACTCCCTCATGAGAGACAAGAATACAAATGAAGTAGCCATACCACAAGGGAGAGGAAAATAAGGATAATCTGGGGTAAGAAAATGCAGGGCAAGCAGAAGAAGTTAAATCCACATCTAAAATTCTGCATAATGCACTTCTCTTGTTTACCTCTCTTCCCCTCTAGAATGTCAGCTTCGTGAAGGCAGAGGTTTTTATCTGCCTTGTTTGCTGCTATATTCCCTGTGCCAAAAACATTGCTTGGCACATGGTGGGTACTCATTAAAAGATCTGTTGAATAAATAGGTGAATTAGGGGAGTAAGCAGGAGAGCTCCCTTTGGAAATGTTTCACACAGGAAAGAATACTGGAGTTGGACCTTGCCAAAAGAGAAGGGTCTCGGTGGACAGCTGTAGTTAAATGGCTTTTTGGTCTCAGGGAACAGCTGAAGTGATGGCCCAGGGAGGGGAAACTGCATGGTGTGTTCAGGGAACAGAGTTGTCCAGCATAGAGGAATGTAGGACATTCGATGACAATGGTGTCAGATAAAGTTAGGACCAGATCACTGAGAGTTTTCAAAGCCAGGTGGCAGTGCTGTGTGTTTTCCTGCAGGTATTGGGTTCTGGAGAAAGAAATTTGACATCCACTTACTGGGAAGACTGACTGCATGCACAGCCTCACCCACCGGGAGATGGCAGAAGATCTCCGATTCCATTTACCAGGTACCTTTTGAGCATCCACTGTGTCCACAGAAAAAAAAACTAGTGGCAGAAGGTGTAGCAGGAAGGGCCCTGGCAGGGAAAGAGGCAGGAGGTGGGTCCCAAGCTGGGCCTCCTAGCCTGCTGTCAGTCTCATGATGGAGACAGGCCAGCTGATCTTAAGGGCCCCTGCAGCCCTGACATTCTGGGACTCTAATTATAGAAGACAAAGCTTCATTCCAGATAGCTGGGGAAATCCTTGGGTTCAATTTCACCTCCAGGGGCTTGCAGTTCAGTGGGCACTGAGGCGGTTAAAAAGGAATGGAATGGAAATCCAGAGCATGCCTCAGCCTAATCGTTTCTCAGCTGACTGTTTGCTTCTAGATATCAGCAACTCTTTTAGGAATGCGAAACAGCAGCCTTTTCACAGGCAAGGGTCGAGGTTTGGTTCCTGATCTTTTCTCTTTGCATTGTGAAGAGGGTAGGCCATGCGGGCCAAGAGGAAATCAAAGACCAGATTCCTCCCAGACTTCCTTTCCAAAAACCTCAAAGGAAGGGTAGAGCTGTAGTCATATGGACAGGACCACTCTTCTCATAAATAAGTCTCAGCTTTCACAGAAACCAATCAAACGGGCAGCTGATAGGGAAGCCCCTATTCCAACAGGCCCACCCGGTCTGCCTGTTCTGGGTCTGCCCAAGTGGGGCCCATGGGAGGCCAGTGGCTTTGGGTGTCATTTCTGACACAGAAGCCATGCATACACAAAGAAAGCAGCTTAGAGAAAAGGGCTATGAACAGTCAAACAATTGGTTACTGGAAAATCACCAAGGCAACCCATGAAAAACAAAATAAATACATGCCTCTAACAAGCTAGTAATCAGTTGCTTTTATGGATTGACTGAATCCCGCTGTTTCCTTGCAAAGTATGAGTGTATTAGGGCCCAAAGCAGGAGGCCAATCCCAGGGAGGCCCAGCAAAGCCATTCATTGTGTTTGAGATTGATGAAGTCAAACACTTCACATCAGAGAAGGGATGTGAGGGGTGGTGATGGGAGGGAGGAGGACAAGACCCTGGAAGGGTGGAGTCTTGGCACCTGATGCTGGCAGTGCCTTTGCTGATATGGGAAGCAGAGGTGAAGTCTGGGGTGAAAGATGGAAAGTCCAGCTGGAGAGCCTGTAGGATTGACAAGCCCATGGGTCATCCTGGAGGAGGGTCCAGGGAAGGAGATGGGAAGACAGATCTGGGCTCCAGATATATACTGGGGAACACCCTTCAGCCATCTCCTCATTGGTCTCCATGTGGGCCTCAATGGAAGGTAGGAGGGCAGAGACTGAAGTCCAGGTTTTACCACAGTTGGTTTGAATATCCCAGTGGACATATCCAGTAGGCTGTTGTATATGTAGGTTGTATATGTGTTATATACATATATTGTTGTATACATAAGTCTAGAGCTGAGGGAGTGGCAGTCTCCTCCTCAACCCCAGCCTTTCCTCTGGTGCCAGGGCCACCAGGACCACACGGTAGTTTCTGGTTTCACCAAACTCTTCTCAATCTCTGGAGCTCTAAACTGGGGGCTTCTGGGCTTCCCTGGCTTTTTTGAGGACCTCTAGCCACCTGCTCTTAGAGGGGTCCGGGGCCTGACTGGCCTCTGTCTGCTGATGTGTCCTCATCCTCTAGCTCCATTCTAGTCACATGGAGGTGTCGCTCTCCAAGGCCCGCCCTCTGCCCCAGCAGACTTCTGCCCCCACAGTGGCTCCTGCTCCTCTTGGCCCTCCATGGCAATAATGACAATGATGGCCCTCATGGCATCTGACAGCAATGGCAAGGTCGGCATCAGGGAGGGGACAGCCTGGACTACATGCCGTGTCTCTGTAGTGCATCCCCACTATGTTGGAGACACAGAACCACCCACGTCTGTGCTGTGGTAAGGCAGGGTTCTGTCCCCAGAGCCCAGGGTCATATCAGTCCCGTGTATGTCCTAGCCAGGCAGGGACTTGCCTGTGGGTCTGTGACTGATCTCCCACCTGCTCTCTTTGCAGAGTGGCCCCACAACAGGGGTAGCTGAGAAAGCCACCAGCTTGCAAATGGCAGAGCCCTCCAGCTTGTGGGGAGGAGCCCACTCTTTCGAAGAGCTATGGGAGACAGATAGACATTCAGGCAGGAGTCCCAAAGGGACCCAGAGCCCAGGCCCCATCCCTGCAACTCCCTGACAGCCTGGGAAGGAGGGAGGGATGGAAGGACAAAGGGAGGGAAGGGGAAGGAGGGGGAGGGAGGGGGAGGGAGGTCCATGGCTACCCTGGACATCCACAGGGAAAGCTCCATCGGCCACCACTGGGGCCAAGGTCGCTGTTTCTGAGATGCGTCTCGTGCTCCTGGGGACAGTGTGCATCAGGCAGACGCCACCTTCACCAGGTGAGCTTTGGAGAAGGACTCAGAGTCACCCAAAGCAGGTGGGACATTTTCCCACTCTGACCCCAGCATTAAACTGGTTCCTTCTGAGGACCTTGGGCAGAGCTGCCGGGTCCTCCAGAGCCCAGAGCACCTGGGGAGACCCTGCTGAGAGCTCTGGCTAAGGACTCAGGGACACCCCCCCAGGGGCCCTGACTTGCCAGTGACCTTGGACACAGCTCTGCCTCCTGTGGGCCTGGGTCTCCCTACTTGTCAGCAGTTTGTGTGGGCCTGCCTGACCCGAGAGGCCCCCCTGTCCTTCCCACAGGCTCCCAGGGACTGACCCGCTTAAGGCTCAAGGCATGCCGGGGTCCCTGGGGTCACCCTGCATCAGCTCTTGCTGCCTACTGCCCGGGCACGGGAGACCACGCTCATGGAGGGGATGAGATGGGGCAGACCCAGCCTTGGAATACCCCTGTTCTGTTACCTCCTTTCCCAGCGCTCCCCAACAAGGGGGATAATAAAGGGGACTAGCCCAGCTTGTCCTTCCCCCAGGACAACAGCAGTCTGTGCACACCTCAGAGAGCCTAGGAGACCATAGCCCCTTGGAGAAAACCCACTATGGGCCTGAAGGTTTATCCCCTGGCAGATGCCGTCCTTCACTTAGGTGATGGTAGCTTGTTTTCTGCCTCTTGTTCATTTTATTTTTAGACCCACTTGGCCAGCCTGTCTCCCAGCCTTTGCAGAATGTGAGCGTGCCCAGAGAAAGTGGTGGGCACATTAGTGAGGCGGGCAGGAAGACGGGTACACTGAGGGGCCATGAGGACAGCTGATAAAATGTGTGCTTAGCTTCATCTATTTGTTAGTGTGGTTAGAAATTGCTATTTATATTTTAACCCTTCAGAGACCATCGTGAAACTCTGGATAAAAAGAGTTGGTTGAGTTCCAGCCTGGAAAGTGAGAAATAATCGGTAGTCACAGATCGAGCCAAGGCTGCCAAGGGTGGGAGCCTGCTGGGGTGTGGCCCTCACCCGTTGGCCTGAGATGCCTGAGAGTGGCTGCCAGGGAGCGTGGGAGTCACCATACTCATACCACACCACACCCTCAGCTTACATAGTCTCACTCAGTATACTCACGTGGCTATTGGTGCTGTTTATGTGAGGATCAATATAAGCAAAGGGCAGGAAAGGCTCGTGAAAACTGTGGCTGGCAAATTGTGATAGGGTTTTACACCTGGGAAAATGGAGACTCCTACCCTACCCTCCACAAGGGTAAGAAGTGCTGGGAGCCACATGGGGAGTGGCCAAGCTGCAATAAGAACCAGGGCCAAGGTTCCTTCCCCTATGTAAAAGATGATAGAGTTGAAGGCAAGAGGGTACGGGCACAGAAGCCCCCTCTTCTCTTGCCCCACCACCTGGAAGTATCCACAGGGAATGGTGCACCCTGCCTCTTCTCAGGGTGGTGTCCCACTTCTGAGCAGATGCCGACCACCCTGCCACAGCTTTTTCTGTGCAGCTGCTCATGCCAAGGTTGGGTTGGTTAGAGGCCCCTGTGGAGTTGTGGGGGTGGCGATCTGATGAGCCTCTCTTTGAGGGTTGGCCTTTCCAGCTCAAATCCACTCTGATCCTGTCACTGCCTCCCTAGAGGGGCTGACAGGTGGGACTGAAGTCACCAAGGGGTCAGGCTGTGGTGCCCACACTCAGGGAGGGACTTGGGGCCTGGCATGTGTCTGAACCTAGTGTTTGAAAGCAAACTGCAAAATTTCCTAATATTAACATGTTTCCACTACAAGCTGTTTGCGTCTCAGATGCCGTTGTATTTAGTCTGCTATAATGGTGATGTTTTGGAACACTTATCAATAAGCATTTTAATGATTTGCTGTGGCTTTAGGAGCACTGGCTCCTGGCTCTGCAGCTTATTACTGGGAGAGAGTTTAAGGACATGTATAGACATAACTGAGTTCTTCCTGGAGCAAAACTGGAGTGCAAGCATCTCAGAATTTAATTGGAAATAAAGCAACCCAAATCTGCCTGATGTCCCATGAGATGGCTTAACCTTGCAAATGGAACCAAGTAATGGGCATTTCAGTTCCTGATGGGGTTTTCCTGTGGGGTCTGAAGACTCTAGTGATCTCCTTTGCTATGAATTCATGGCATCCAGCCCTACCTACTAAGTCTAATCCTCGGTGTAGCTGAGAGGGAAAAGAAAGGACACCAGCCTGGCAGAGGCAAAGGCCAATGCACCCCTGGCCTGCTCTGCACAGCCCCAGCCCAGCCTGCCCTGGCACCTGATTAGAGCTCAGGTTTAGTGCAATTAACAACTCAAGCCCATAGCTCATGTCTAAATTTACATTCATCATAATCCAAAAGCAAACATGTGCCTTTGATAGCTCTGATTTATTCATAGAATCAGTTTGCTGTTCATGTCTTAATTATTTTTTTAATAGCTTTGTGGCAGAAAATCAAAGCCTGCTGAGTTTTGTATTATATCAACTTATTTTCTTGTTTTTTGTTTTTCAGTTATTTTAAACTTAAAATATGTGTGATCTGGATACTTTCTTTTTAAATCTTTCATGCTCATATAACAAAATGATGCAAATGTAGTCAATAGGTGTAGAAGCTGTTTTGTTTTGTTTCGTTTCATTTTGTTTTGTCTTGCCAGATACATAAGCAAATATATGTTCAGGACAAGAAGGTGGTGAAGCAAGAAAATGAATGAAATCCCAACAATCAGGGGGATGTTAAAGGAGCTTTACTACCCTTTGGCAAATGTTAACAAAGATTCTAAGAAGTTCAGTTAGCACAGCGCTGAGTGGCACTCTTCTTCCTTTGGCCTTCGTTTCACAGAGTACTTGCCTGTGAGGGGTCCCTAACAGCCCCGTGGCCAGGCAGTGCCCTGACAACGCCCACCTTCCCCAAGCCTTGCTTGTGTATCAGCAAAGCTTTCTGCAGCATTAATTCCATCACCTCCTGCCAGCCATGTTGTGAGTCTGCCTTTCCTCTTAGCATCCCTGTCTTGACAGACTGTCGAGCAAGTGAGCGAGGACAGCACTTGTCTGCAGCCACTCAGCTAGTTCCTGCAGAAGCCAGGAAGTGATCTTAGAGCAGTCTGACTCCAGATGCTTGGCCTCTTCCTGTGTGGTCTGAGGAAAATTCTCCCGACCTCAGCCTTGAGACACCTCTGAGGTGGAGAGGTCTCTGGAGGCAGAGGAAGGCTGGGACGCACCAATTCGCACCAGCTCAGCCATCTCCTGACCCAGGAGCATCTCTAGAGCTCGGTGGCACATCTCAATTGGCAACCCGGCCACCATCCCTTGCCTCTAGAGCCCCTAGCCCTGTGATTCCCCTACCCTGCCTGCCTGGGCTCAGAACTGAAATCCCAAGAAACAAAGAGGCTATTCAGGTGCAAATATCCCTAATGAATAAAGAAAGGAGATTCACTTGCCAGATTATTTAAGGCAAGTTGTCAAAGCCATTTATCTTTAGCAAGCACGTTAGTTCTGGCGGGGGAGTGGGGGGGCGGTGGCGGGTGGCGGGTTGTTGGGAGGGCCTGTGAAGGGCACCAGCCACTCTCCCTCATGGGACCAGTACCCGCAAGGAAGAATGGACGAGCAATTTGCAAAACATTACCACCAGCGGCAGAGTGAGGAAAGCTCCTGGGAGCAGGTTTATTTGACTAGACTCCTCTGGGCAGACAGATTATAAACTTGCCTTGTCACCAGGAGACCGAAGATGAGGATACAAGACTCCTTGGACAGTTCCCAGCAGGCTAGGTCCCTCCCAGGGTCCTGCTGGTGTATCTGCAGGAGGGCTACTGGCAACTCCCTGTGGCCCTCACTACCACCACCACCTGCCCGGGGAGCTGCCTTAGGGTCAGCACTGCTCAGGGTCGCAGTTAATGAGAAGCTGCATTGGACTCGAAGGCCTTGTCCTGGCACTTCTCCAGTTTGGCTTAGAAACAGGCTGGGATGGAAGGGAAGAATCACAGGGCTGGGCCTCATTTCCTTTTTGGCCATTCTCACCTCCATTCCAATATCAAGACATTGTATGGAACCCACATACCAGCAGCTAGCAATACTTTTATTATCTGTTGACCAAGGAACACACAAAGATAAACAGCTGATTTGAATTCAGCATCGCTCTCCAATGGAACTTTCATTGATCATACCAGCTCCTAGAGACATAGAGCTATGAAAGGTACATCCATCTACAGTCAGTGCTTGGTATACACACAGATCCAGGCACTCCTAGCAACAAGAAAATCACCATTATTGGGCTAAAGTCAAGGTGTTGGCAGGACCAGCTCCTTCTTAAAGCTCAGGGGAGAAAGGCTTCTTCTCTCCTCCAGCTTCTGGTGGCTCTGGGCACTGCTTGGCTTGTCACTGCATCGCTCACTCCAGTCTCTGCCTCCATCTTCACACCGTCCTCCCCCTGTGTGCCTCTTCTGTCTCTGCCTTCTCTTCTAAGGACACTTTTCTTTGGATTTAGGGCCCACTCAGTTCATTGAGGATCATCTCATCTTAAGATTCTTACATTAATTGCATCTGTGAAGACACTTTTTTCAAATAAGCTCCCACACCCTTGCTCACAAGCCTCTAAAGGCTCTCTGGTGCCTGTGAGATGCTGCCTGAGCTGCTCTGTCTGGCACTCAACACTCCCCAGTCAGACCCCAGCCAGCCTCTCTCCGCACCCCATCCTCCTCACAGACATCTCTATCCTAGCCTGGCTGCTTTGCACCCCCAGCATACCCTGACTTCTTCTGCCCCTATTCTCTTCTTCCTTGCATAGAATACTCTTCCACACCTGCCAGCCTTCTTTTCACCCTTCCAGCCTCATCTCAAACCCTACTACCTCCAAGAAGCCTTCCCAGTCTTTCCCGAGGATTCATATCCAGGTCACGGCTGACCCTGTGGCCAACTCATCTAATCAGGACTTTCTTTCTCCCTTGAGGGGACAGGGTTTTACTTTCCCTGGGATTTCTGACACCTTGCACATGGTTGGATATACAATGGATTTTTGTTGAATGGAATTGAGGATGATTTGCGCATCTCAAGTTCCCCCCATTACTTAGTTGAAAAGAAAATTAATTAGGTCCAAGAGGGGAAAAAAGTTACGAAAATCAGCTGAGAGAGAAGGGATTCAGAGTCACCCAGTATGACAGATGGCATTCCGAGATCCTGACTCCTGCCCTGGCCTCTCCCACTCCCACTTTCTGCAGGCCCTACTCCAGTTTAGAGTCCCTAGGGCACCACTTTGTCCCCTGCAGCACTTTGAAGGCCTGAAGTTGCCTTGGCATAGAGACTTGGGGTTCAGACTGTTGACATGTAACATGAGTGCAGATCTTGTTCAGATTACCTCAGCCTTTGCAGATGTCCCCAAAGTCCCCTTCCCAGTTCCTCCTTGCTCTTTGCCAAGGGTAGACCTCCTCCTTTTGGGTCCTCTGGTTGTTGGGAAAGTAAGGCTTGTCCTTTCTGTCTGGACCCCATGCCTACAGCTAGAGGCCACACCCAACCCTAACTAAGCAGCACCTCTGGAGTCTGTCCCCAGAACCTCCGTGACTTGCCCCCGCCACCCCAGGATGCACCAATGCCAGGCAGCCATTTGCTCTGCTCACTGAGGGACTTGCTGTCTTTGTCCACAGTTTCTTCTTGACTTCCCAGGCTCTTCAAACCTGCCTCCGTTGGAGCACCAACTCAAGGGCTCCATTCTGCAGCCACTATGGTGGGGGGCAAGGGTGGGCAGAGCATGAACTGTGACATCAGCTCTGGGTTCACATCCTAGCTCTCTGCTTTTTACTAGCTTGTGGCCTGCTCTGAACTTCAGTTCCCAGTGGACTCATTCATTCATTTATTCAGAAAAAAGAAAGAAAGAAAGAAAGAAAATCTTTATGGAGCATCTACCAGGTGCCAGACCTACTATGTGCTGGACATCAGCAGCATCAGCAGTAACAGTGCAAAGGACAAAATCCCTGCCCTCAAGGGGCTCCTTTTCTGGTGAGGTGCTAGCCATGTGAATAAGCAGACAGAATGGGACAGAGGTTACAGGGTGGTGCCATGCCCTGTGCTCTGATGTGACTGCTGGGCTCTTCAACGACTCCCACTGTCAAGCATTATGCTCTGAAAGCACACTGAAGGGCTGGGGACCAGATAATCCTTACTTGCAATAAAAAGTTATTTTCCCTGCAAGGATTTCAATAAGAAAGATTTTTGGGAAAAAAAATAAATAGCTATAGGTGTAGTTGGCCATGCAAACTAAGATAACCAAATGGATAGAACAGCCTTAAGTGCCATGGGACCTGCCTTCCACAGCACATACAACCACAGTCAAGTTTGTGTGTGTCCTCGAGTTTAATATGGTGTGGTTGATAAGCTGTACATAATTTAATAATAGTTTTTCAGGAAGAAAGAAAGAATCAGTAATATGGCATTGAAAGCACCTGTTGACGGTGATGTGCATCACAGCATTAACAGGTGAGGAAAGCGTGTGGCTCTGAAAATCCTCTCCTTGCAGCCCAGCTCACGACCCACAAAGGACTGCGGTATAGCCAGCCACTCTGTTAGCACAGTCAGATTTGTCTATCAGTCACAGGAAACAGTCTTCTTCCTGCCCCCTCCCCACCCCTGGAGCCCCAGTTCTCAACTCTGATCATGTTATAACCAAGAGCAAACTGTGATGCTTCTCTGTCCTGGCAGGAGAAATGCTTGTGTGTGCAAATGGGAGACAAAGTAAAGGGGCCACCACATCCACGGAGTGCACTGCGTGAGAGAAATGCTCAGGAAGGGAATTGACAAGATTGGCTGTGGAGAGAAAAGAGAATGAATGTGGGAGGCAGAGGCATGCCCAGGTTTCTGGCAGGTTACAGAGACCTGTACTCAGGAAAGAAATAAGGCTTGGTAGGGGAGCTCCAGGTCTGGGTCTGCCTTGAGCAGGGGGCATTGCGTGTGCCCAAGGCTCCCCTTTTCCATGGCCAGCTCTATCATGAGGACTCAGGGTAGCTGGGTTAGGCTAACCATGTCCCATCCCTGAAAGGCCAGCTGTGGGTCAGAAATGTGCCCTCTCTCTCCTGAATCCCCAGAGACCAAATGCTCCTTGTGCATCTCCCTAAATCCTGATGTTTGTCCAGGCTTTTGGCTGGGTCACCCTTAGCAGCCCACTCAGCAAGGCAGGCCTGGAGTCTCACCACTGGGGCTCCTCTCTCAGTTGGTTCCACCTCTCCCAGCTGAGCAACTAGGCTTTCACTGCTGAGTGTCTGAGCCTGTTCCATGGTACAACAGGAGTGAGGGAAGTGCCTGCTTCACAAGGTTGTCATAGCCATCAAATGAGATCACACTCTAAAGGGAGCTAGGACAGTGTCTGTGTGGCACTTGGTGGATGCTCAGTAAGACTTTCTCCTCTTCCTTCCTCTTCCTCTTCCTCCTGTTTCTCCTCCTCTCCTTGGTATTGTTGCTATTGTGTATTGGTTTATCTGCCTACTGTAACAAATTACCATAAACTTGGTGGCTTAAAACAATGACAACTTATTCACTGATGCAGAAATGTATTTATTTATTCATCCTCCAACAGTTCTGGAGGCCAGAAATCAAGGTGTCAGCAGGTCCAAGCTCCCTCTGAAGGCCCTAGGGGATAATCCTTCCTTGCTTCTTGTATCGCCAGGTGTTCCTTTAGCTTGTGGCCACATCACTCCAACCTCTGCCTCCATCTTCACCCTTACCTTCTTCCCTGTGTATTTCAAATCTCCTGCCACCCTCTTGTAACGAGATGTCATTGGATTTAGTACCTATTTGGATAATCCAGGATGGTATCATCCTGAGATCCTTAACTTAATTACATCTGCAAAGATTTCCAGATAAGGTGATACTCACAGGTTCCAAGTAGACATATCTTTGGTGGGGGCACCATTTAATGTACTACAGTATGATTATTAGGTTTTCTTATATCAACCCCAGATTCTCAGGCCCAGCCACCTGCATTTTCCCTGAGCTGAGCCTCTTCAGAACACTCAGGGAGCTACGTGCCTATGGCCATGATGGGAGGGAAGACCACAGCTTGTATCAGGTCTCCAGAACTCATGGCACAGGGTCTTGGAGATCAGGTGACCCAAGCCCTTTACTGGCCTAGCAGGGGAAACTAAGCACCACCCCCTGTTCTGACGCAGGAGACAGTAAGTCTCATCCTCTTTCTTGCTTGTTTTCAGCAGGCGTCTAGAGGGCATCTCCCATAGGTCCAGCCTAGGCTAACTGCTGGGACACAGTGTTATTAATTAAATAATAACCAAAACCCCCTAGGCATCTACCTGGCAGCCCCAAGGCCTTCTTCCCGCCTCTGTCCTCAGGACTCCACAGACTTTGCTAAGGGCATGAAAACAGGCTCTCCCATTGCCCAGTGAACGCCTGCAGCAGTGGGCCCTGAAGCACAGAGGGTGGGAAGAGCTTATCCTAGCCTTGGAGCTAAAGTCCTGGATTCCAACCCTGAGGACCATGTCTGTCAAAGTAGACCACGTCCTCAAGGTGAAATAGTAGCCATGAGCCCGCGTTGATGAGATTGTGAAGCACATGCAGGGAGAGGAGTGCCAGCATTTTAAAACCTGCAAAGGGCCATGCTGGAGGCATTCTTAAGAGCTCCCAGGCCGCTTTTCTCACCTGCATGGCCTAGGGGCTGGGACTGACCTTTGCTTTGCATCAGACGGGACAAACCAATGACCCCCATGCTGGGAAAAGCAAGGACTCTGGGAGAAAGGCAGACCTTGAGGGTGGGGGTGTGAGGATGCCCTTGCAAAGCTTAGCCCCCCCACCTCCAAACACACTTTTCTAAGAAAGCAGTGATAGAACAGAACAAGAAAAAGGCCATGTCTTTCACCAAAGGGAGGAGGGGAACAACACAGTGACCAATTTCAGCGATTAGCTACAAGAAGAGGGTCCTTTATTCCAGGCATGTGTATGCCTTTTAATTTCCTCTTGTGGGCTCCTGAGGGGGCCCAGTAACCATGCAATTGGTATTCCTCTCCAGGCTTCGAGGATGCGGGTACTCTCTCAGAGATGGCTCCAGGTGGCACATAGTGCCACCTGCACTCCCATCTTCCCGATTAACTGCTCAGCAGCAGACCTCCACAGGGCGATGAAGGGGAGGTGATGGACTGGCCCAGCTCTGCCCTAGAGCCCAGGTGGGTCGTCTTCCAGTGGAGGCCTCAGCAGCAGCTTTAGGGAGGTGCGAGTTGACCCTACCTCCTACCTGCTTTGTGCTAAACCAGAATAAACACTGTTGTCGAAAGTGCCTGGCCCCCTTCAGCAACTGAAGACATAGACGTTACACACCAGGCCAATTAGGGAATAGAAATTTGCATTACAAGAAGACCCTTTGCTTCATAAAAGGAGTTCTCAAGAGATTGCAATAGATGGCGCCCAGGGGGGTTAAAGATTCAATTTACAAAACAGAGATTTGCCCACAACTCTTCCTCAGCACGTTCAGCTGTGGAAAACCAGTTTCTGGGCTGACTTTTCACCAGCCTCCCAGCCCCGAGATCTGTTATTTACGAAAGGATACATGCCATGCTTATACTATCTCATACTCACTCCCTTCTTTGCTGTGCCCTAGGCAATTGCTCAGAAACAGATGTGGGTCCTCCCAGGCTGGCGCCTAGCTCTGGAGGTAGTCACAGTGGCCAAGCATCTAGGCCTGGGTGGAGAGTAGGAGCTAGACCTGAGTCCTAGTCCTGCTGAGCCATCTCAAGTTGCAGGGCCTGTCCCTCTGTTCAGGACTGAGCATCCACATTTAAAGAACAAGAGAAGGTTGATACAAGAATCTTCCAAAGTGTTTTTCATTCTATGAGCTCATTACTAGGCATGACTGGGTGGCCCTGGGGACCCTTGACCTATGAAATAAGATAGGGACATTGCCCTAGATAACGCCAGGAATAATACAGAGGAGAAAATCCAAATGCATATGTGAAAGTACTTTAGCCATTGTACCATTTACAGATGCTGGAGGCGCAGGGGTGGGGGTGGCCTGTGTCCCTGGAGAAAGTGCATCTTACAACTCACACGTGTCACCATCTAAGCGCTCAGTTTTCTGAAAGCTGCTCATTCAGAGCATATGAACTTCATGCTGTGGTATTCCAAGGCTCAGCTTGGCAAGCTCAATGATGTTTTCATTCCAATCAGTGCAGAATAGAAGTAGACTCTTATCTCTAAACTGTGAAATTTAGAGAAAAGTAGAGTCCCTAAATGCAAAATTTGAACCTCACAGAATTTAACTAAACCAAAGTTTGGGATATAGTAAGAGCTCACGGAAATGGCATCTAATTGCTCATCAAGAATAGATTTTTGAGATTAAAACAAATTTTTCTAACCTGTCCAGGCTCACAGGCTTGGGAGTGAACAGTTGTCACTTAACTTTATGGCAGTGGTGGCTGGAAGCTTGCCCACCAAGATTCTTTGTCCTCCCTCCATAATTGCTCAAATTGAGAGGTCTGTAGGCACCTTAAGGATTCAAAGTGATTTGTGAAAGTTGTAAAGCCCATGCCTCAACCAGAGAGACATTCTTGGAGGTAGGAAGTTTGAGGTACTTAAAATGAACTGGGGGAAAAAGGCAACAGGGGAAGAGTGAGAACAGAGAGAGAGAGAGAAAGGCTCAGAGGAAAGGAGATAAGTGAGGGGGAGAGAAGGAGAGAGAGAACGTGAACATTTCCTGGTGATTTTAATTTTCACATCACAAAACACCACACGTCTCTCAACCATTATATTTCCCGTGCGGCCTACTGTGACCACATGGAGCACCTCAGGGAGGGAAGATAATAGAATTCATTCCTTTCTGCCCTCAGCCTGATCTGCCCACAGCTGTTTGGGCACAAAGAAAGGAGGGTAGAGCTCTGGAAAATTGCCAAAAGCATCTCCTCTCTCCAAGGGGAATGACCAATTTTCATGCTACTGGAAGGGTGTGAGCTGTCCCAAACTGCCCTCTGGGATTATACTTAGTCAGTTCCACAGGAATGTTTAGAGAGACAGAGGTTGCCTTGGGTTATCAGGGCCACAGGCCTCCTGGGTCTGCTTTTGGGACCTAGGATTCCATGAGGAGGGACTGACAGAACCTGAGAGCTGACAAGCACCTCAAGAAGTCATCGGTCCAGCCTTGCCTCTAGAGACTCTCCATCTCAATCAGCAGGACCCTCATCCAGTCAGCAATGGATCAAACGTCCCAGCTCCTGGGTCCAAAGACAGGCCCCTGCTTCCATGCTCCTAGTCCCTTCCTTGAAGTGGTCAGATAATCACATGACGAGCCTCAAGCAAGGGACTTCAAGCTGGTAGCTTCTGGCAGCTAGCTTCCTGTTTCTGAACCATCATTGTCTTCTATTGAAGTCCTCCCATCCTCCGCTCCCACATCCATCCAGGCCCTGGGAAACTTTGCCAAGAAGCAGATGATGGTGTCTGCCTTTGCCTGAGTGAAGAGATGACTGACTTCTGTCCCAGTTCTGCCACTCACCAGCTGGATCAGTTTCTCATTGCTGCTATAACAAATTACAATCAACATAGTGGCTTAAAACAATGCAAATTTACTCTTACATTTTGGAAGTCAAAGGTCCAAAACAAATCAGTTTTACTGGTCTAAAATCAATGTGTCAACAGGACAGGATGCTTTTGGAGGCTCTGAAGGGGAGAATCCATTTCCTTGCCTTTTTCAGGTTGGCCACCTGTATTCCTTGGCTCATGGCCCCCTCCTCCACCTTTAAAGCACATCATTTCAATCTCTTTCGTAAGATATTTTGAAGAGGAGGTCCCAGAGGCATCAAAGGGGTGACAAGCACAGATTGCTTTAACTGCTACTCAGAGAACAACTCTGTGCCAAGCCCTGTGCTTAGGGCTTTATACTCACAATCTTCTTCATATGCACATGGGGCTCTTGTCATCACATCCCCTTCTCTTCTGTCTGTGCCAAATCTCCTTCTGCCTTCCTCTTATAAGAACACTTGTGATTGCACTCAGTACCTTCCTAGATAATCTAGGACAACCTTCTCACTTCAAGATCCTTAACTTAATTACATACACAAAGTCCCTTTTGCCATATAAGGTCATATTCACAGGTTCCAGAGGTTAAGACGTGGACATCTTTGTGGGCCATTATTTAGCCTCCCATACCAGTTGTAGGTGTTTGGCAAGTAAAATCACCTCACTTCGCTGAACTTTACTTTCCTCATTTGTCCAAAGGGGAGAAGATTCCCGCCCTGCTGACTTCCTGGGCTCCCTAGGAGATTCCAGTAAGACAGTGACTGTGATGACATTGTATGCTATTGAGTGAACACCAGAATAAGTGCTGAGGCTGGTTCTTGTTGTCCTTCCTATGAGGCTGTTGTCCCCTCAGTTCAGTCACCCAGTGCTATCTTCCTCTCTTTGTCTCTGGAGTCCTGCCTCCGTGGCCTTCTCTAGGCATGTCTTGATGAATATACTCCAAGTTAAATGTGTCACTAAACCAATTGGCTCCTCCCACCCTGTCCCAGTGATTGAGCACGTAGAGTGGTTATGCTGACTTTAGATCCCAGGCACTGGCAAGTGAACACCTCAGTTGGTTAACATATCCCTTCCCACTCTGCTGTGTTGTGATTTCAGTGAGACCCATGTGTATATGAAGAAGATTGTCAGTGTAGAGCCCACAGCATAGGGCTTGGCACAGAGTTGTTGTTCTCTGAGTGGCAGTTAAAAAAATTTGTGCCTGTTGCCACTTTTGGTGCCTCTGGGACCATCCTTTACCCCCTCTTCTGCAAGATACCTTAAGACCACAGCTGGCAGTCACAGCAGCAAGTGCAAGCACCTCTTGACATTTATGCCATCCTGGCCCTCTGCCAGTTGCTATACATATCACTTTGGTAGGCCAAGCCCTATTGCCAGTCTCAGCTGGTCAGCACTCCTGGAGGCAGGTCACAGTTTGTCCAACAGCTAATAAGTGGTGTGCAAGGGGCATCAAAGGCTCTGAATGGAGAGGTGGGAAAAGCCCCTGGCTGCATGGCCCTGGATGACTCTCGTGGTTTAGCAGAGACCACAGAGATGACCAATGACCAATAAGCTTTCAAAGGGAAATGCTTGCCTCTCTACTCAAGCCCAGGGGAAGTCATATCTTCTGTCACCTCATGGGGGCTTCAGTTAAGCTTTTGAGAAGCTGAGAGCAGAAAGACCTTTACTGAACATGATGTTCCCACCCCCTCATCACGCCACTATGGAGATGGGATCTAGAGGGAACAGGGAGAACCTGGCCATTATTTCCCAAGACAGCCAAGCTGGCAGCTTCCACTACAGATGCTGCTCTTCTCAATCCTGATCTTCTGAGCACACCATCATTCCCCAGGGCCTTCCTCAGCCATCTTCTCTGCTGGAGTGTCCCATAGCTTTTTTATGAGTTCCGGATGACCTTCATTCCAAAACCTGAAAAGGATATTGCAAGAAATGAACATTATAGACCAGTTTCTCTCATGAACATAGTTCCACAAATCCCTAAGAAGATATTAGCAAATCAAATCCAATGCATATACACATATATTTATTGTTACATTTATGTATATACATTAACATATACATATATGAATATAAATACATATCCCCATTCTTATTGCATTAATATGTGTGTGTGTGTATATATATATATATATATATATGCCCAGTCATATATATTCATATATGTTCATTGTTCCATTCATGTGTGTATGTGGAGACAGAGAGGACTTCATCTTCATAGTTCTTCTGGTATTTTCAGGGATTACCTCCCAAAGAAACTATTTGTACTCCAATTCCTGACCTAGTGTCAGCTTCTGGGGAAATACAATCTAATTCAACAACCAATTAAGGTTTATTGTAGGCATGTGAGATGTGAGGGTGGTTAAGTATTTAGAAAATCAACCATTGGGATTAATCATATTAACAGAGAAAAGGGAGGAAATCACACAATCATTTGAATTGATGCAGAAAAGCATTTGAGAACATTCAGCAGCCATCCTTGATAAAACATCAACAAACAAAAAAAATCTCTTAGAAAACTAAGAATAGAAGGGAACTTTCTGATCTGATAAAGAGATGTGACACAAAAGAACCCTATAGCAACCATCATAATTAACAGTGATGTATTAAAATCCTTCATCATGGATTGAGAATGAGAAAACATTTCCTACTATTACCACTTCGGTTTCACATTATACCAGAAATCCAATGTAGTTTAATAATCTAAGAGTATGGGAGAAAGGCACAAAGATCAGAATAGAACAAATAAATCTATTATTCACAAACTACATGATTGGGTACATAAGAAATCCAATAAAATTGATAGACAAATTATTAGAATTAATAAGTGAATTTAGCAAGGTAGTGGGATACAAAGTCAACATATTTTAAAAATCAGTTGCATTTGTATATATCAGCAACAAAAAGACAATAAATTTATAAAAGATACCATTTACAATAACATCAAAAAACACCAAATACCTAGAAATATATCTCATATAAGATGTGCAAGATCTCTACACTGAAAACAAGAAAACACTGAAAGAAATTAAAGAAAATCTAAAGAAAAGGAGAAATGTGCTATTAGTCATGTATTGGAAGACTAATAATGCAAAGATGTCAATTTTCACCAAGTTAATACATAGATTTGACACAATCCCAGTAAAAGTTCAAGCAGGCTTAAAAAAACTTTTAATTCTACCAGATATTAAGAATGCTGTAATAAATTATATGGTATGATATTGGTGCAAGGACAGTCAAATGTCAATTTGAAAATGTGACAGAATAGAGTTCAGAAATGGACCCACATATATATGGTCACTTGCTTTATGAAAAAGTATTACATTTTCATAAATTATTATATGTCAGTTGAATATCACATGGAAAAAATATATTGTGACTCCTAGTTCATATCATATACCCAAACCAATTGTAGGTGATGTGTAAAAGGTAAAAAGTAAATATTTTATAGAAAACATAAGAGAATATCTTCATGACCTTAAAGTAGGCAAATATCTTAAATGGGACACAAAACACACTAATAATATAAAAAATAATGTATTACACTGCATTAAAATGAACAACTTTCATTTATCAAAAACCATTGAGTAGGAAAAGGTCATCCTTATGGGAAAGAAGATATTTGTAGTATATATTCAGATTCCTTGCCAGATTTTCTATTGGGATTACTGTCTTTTTCACATTGATTTATAAAATTTCTTTGTATACAATACATATTATGTATTCTAGATAGTTTTTGAGATATATGTCTCTGGCAGTGCCTCCAGAGACATATATCTTTTTTATTATTATTATTATTATTATTATAGTTTAAGTCTTGAAGTTTATGAGCAGAACATGCAGGTTTGTTACATAGGTATATACGTGTTATGGTGGTTTGCTGCATCCATCCTCCCGTCATCTACATTAGGTATTTCTCCCAATATTAGCCCTCCCCAACCCCTGACAGGCCCCTGTGATCCCTCCCCTAGCCCCCCACCCCCTGACAGGCCCTGGTGTGTGGTGTTCCCTTCTCTGTGTCCATGTGTTCTCGTTGTTCAACACCCACTGATGAGTGAGAACATGTGATATTTGGTTTTCTATTCTTGTGTCAGTTTGCTGAGAATGATGGTTTCCAGCTTCATCCATATCCTTGCAAAGGAGATGAACTCATCCTTTTTTATGGCTACAGATACATATATCTTAAAGAACTATTTAAACATATAAAGAATTTCTACAAATCAAAAAAGAACTGATATTCCGATAGAAAGTTTGGCAAAGGGCTTGAACAAACATTTCTTCAAAATAAGTCATCTAAATGGTCAAAAGATGCTTAAACTCAGGAATCATCAGAGAAATGCAAATTAAAACCACAATGCAATACCACTACTGTAGTGGACTCTGTAGTGTGCTTCCCAAATTCCTCCTCCACAAGTCAGGACTGAAGCACTCATCTCACCAGCTCTTATAAGTGTTGATCACTGACAACTCAGCCTAGTTCCTCCTCCTGTTGGGGAGGTCTGCATCAAATGACTGGTTGATCTGAGGTATAAAGATTCTGTTCCCAGCCCAAATCTGACACAATTTTGAAGGGTCATCCCAGCTTCGGAGTTCTCCATGGCACTGGCCGAGGTCTTTGGTATGATTGCATCACAGTCTAACCTCTACCCTTGCCTAATCCTGCTTTCTTCGCTTCCTCAAAGATACTATTCCTAAGACCACTGCTCAATAAACTTTCTGCACACTAATATTTATCTTAGAGTCAACTTTCCTAGGAACCCAACCTGGGGTGATTACATATCTACCAGAAGAACAACAACAAAAAAGATAGACAACACCATGCGTTGGTGAGGATGTGGACCGACCAGAATGCTCAAATATGAATGTAGACTAAGTAGAATGCTCACATACTGTGGGTGGGTATGTAAATTGTACAACCCCTTTGAAAATCACTGTGACAGTATGGCTGTATCTACTATAGCTAAACATACATACATGACCCAATAATTCCACTACTAAAAACTATAACAGACAGAAAAACATATATATTCACCAATAGATATGTACACAAATATTTGTAACAGCATTGCTCATACTGTCCAAACTAGAAGCAACTCAAACGCCCATCAAGATTCGAATGGAGCCAGGCACAGTGGCTCACACGCCCATCAAGATTCAAACGGAGCCAGGTGCAGTGGCTCACACCTTAATCCCAGCATCTTGAGAGGCCGAGGCAGGAGAATTGCTTGAGCCCAGGAGTTCAAGACCAGTCTGGGCAACATGGTGAGACCCTGTCTCTACAAATAATAATAAAAATATTAGTCAGGCATAGTGACATGTGCCTGGCATGTCTCAGCTACTCAGGAGGCTGAGATAGGAGGATCACTTGAGCCTGGGAAGTCAAGGCTGCAGTGAGCTATGATCATGACACTGTACTGCAGCCTAGGTAACAGAGCATGACCCTGTCTCAAAAAAAAAAAAAAAAAAAAAGTGGAATGGATAAATAAATTGTCACATATTCCACATATAAATATCACAAATTTAATGTTAAGTAAAAGAAGCTGGACATAAAAAGAGAAGTTCTGTCTTACTCTGATTCCATCTATGTAAAATATAGAACTAAAATTGGTAGAAATCAAGATAGTGGTTACTATTGTGGGGCAGTAGTGACTATGAGGAGCACTCTGGGGGTTTCTGAAGAGTGCTAATGCTCTGTTTGGTGATCCGGGTTCTGGTTACACGATGTGCTCACATTGTGGAATTCATCAACTTGTATATGCATGATCTGGGCACTTCCTTGTACATAATACTTAAATAAAACAATTTCCCAAATTGCAAAGGACACATGTATACACACACACACACACACACACACACACACACACACACACACACACACACCTAGAAACTGGCAAAGGCAGAGTTCCTGATGTTGCCTTTCCATTGCTAACATCCAATATAATGTCTGTTCTTCCTTCCCTCCTCTAGCCCTCATTCATTTATGTAGCTAGTTGATTTGTGGTTAGGCCAAAGTTTTAAATGTGTCATTTTTCAGGTCAAGCCAAATCCAGCATCTGAGAATGTCTAGGCTCCTTACTCTATACACTTGAATCCCGGGGCCTGAACTGCACTTTGGCAGTGCAGTAGCCTGGCTGGGTGAGGGTTGTTGGGGACAGTTGAACAAAATCAGAAATTTCATGCTCACCTGCCTTGACCTATTGATGAGCAGTGTGGGGGCAGGCATGGTTTTGTCATTACTGAGTGGGTGGCAGCTTGGAAGGGAAGATAGTTTTTCTTGATGAGTCAGTTGAGATACAAACAGGGCACTTGGTGTTGATGAAAATAAAAAGCCTTCTTCCCTGCCTGTTAGAAATGTTCAGCGGGTATGCTCCTTGATAAATGGTCACAGTAATGAAATTCACACTCTTTAATCACAAGGGCTATAACTTAATTAAAAACACATTGAGGATTGATTTGTGTTGGAGAGTTCTCCTGGTTCTTTGGCTTTATTAAATTCGGTGTTTCTTTGCTCAGCCTCATCTGACATGCTTACATACAAAAGTCGATGACTGAGGAGCTGTCGCAGTCCTAATGGGATGAACCTTGCTTTGGGGCTCTGAGCAGACCAAGTTGAAGGGAGATAGGGGCCAGGATACTCAAAAAGGGGCACAGAACTGCAGCCCTTCTGTATTTTTGCCTTCATCATCACCAGGTTGACTATAAGCAGTCCTCGTTGTTCTGAGTTCAAGGTTGGGCTCTCTTTGAGCCAACTGAGTCAGGTGTCTCGGGGGAGATCTGATGTTGGGGCAGCCTGGCTGGAATAGCAGTCCTAGTGAGACCACCAGCACCACCAGGCACATAGCAGAGGCTCAGGAATTACTGAGTAATTGAAAAAAGCATAACAATACCTTCCATTCATCTCATTGAGTGCCCACAGTCGACTTGTAAGATAAGAATTGTTGTCCCCATTTTACACCTGTGGAAAGCAAGGAAGAAGAATGTGGTGTTAAATGAATTGCCCAGAGAGCTGTGGGATGTGAGGACCTTGGCAGACAATATTCATGCATCATTCCTCCTCCACCCACGCACACATAGATATACTTCCATCATGTCCTCACCTGTGCAGATATACCAGACACAGACACACGGAGAGACATCCACCTGCACTACTAACATATGCAGCCATATTCCTGTGCATACACATCAGATATGCACACACAATCACATACTTGACTTTACCCCAAACACACGTGCATGCACACACACACACTGAAACATCTATACCATCACACACCCAAACATACATACACATTTGCAGCCATGTAGACACACCTGGATGCAGGCACACATCAACAAACCCATACCTATACACACTCCCCCAACGCCCTCCCTACAACCACACTTGTGTGGTTACACCCATTCACAGATGTACAATCAAATACCCATATAAATCCACACCCCCCCACATTATATACACATACATCCACACCTGTGCAGAAGCACTCAGATATGAACATTCACACACATATACATATCTGCACTTGACATACAGATGTATACCCATGAAGATACACCTGATATAGACACACATCCATATGCCCATACACATCCAAATCACATACATACATAGTCAGACACATAGATGTATCTCATCTGCACATCCACATCTGTGCAGATACATCCAGATGTAAACACACGTGTGCACATCCATGCATATATTCATATACCTACACACACAAGCACATACATTCACACCTATGCAGACAACACCCACAGATACAAATCTACACAACCATGTATACCTGCATACCTCCACGCCCTCATATATATATATATATATATATATACACACATACATACACCTAAACAAATATGTACCTTTGCAGATTAACCTAGTTATAGATACAAATTCACACACTCATAGACGTCCACACTTTCTGTATATAAATCCACATATATCCATATACATAGGCATGTATAGACCTACACACACATGAATATGCACATATATTTTATACACACAAATACACCCCCAGGCATATATACCCATGTATACACATACATCCATATTCACACATGAACACACACATAAACACACCAGCATGCACATTAACAAATATACAGTCACATGTATATACATGCACAAATAATATACATACTCACACACATACGCACATACAGTCACAGATATACATATAATTACATACATGTGTATATATTCAACATATATATACACACAAATACATGACACGTAGGAGTGTATGTGTATGTATCCTAATGTTATATACACAGTCACATCTACACACCCAGACACACATGCATAATGGACACCTAGGTACAGTCATGGACATGTACACATTCACACTCATTCATCCCAGGGGCAATCTGTCAAAGTCAAGCTCAACGAGCCCTTTCCAGAAATCAGTAGCTGAGGGATAGTCCTAAGGATCCAGGTCTAATTAGCATAAAATGCATCTCCCCATCCACCTCAACCCTGGAAACCTTGGCAATGCTGCCGGCATAGCTAGCCAGTTGGGGGACTCTCCCCTGCTGAGAAAGCAGTGAGATCAGTGACCCCCTTGGCTTTACAGCCCAGCTGCTGCACCAGCGCTGCCTCCTGTAGGAGAATCCATGGCTCTGTCCTGGGGCCCTGTGAGGTTTCCTGGATCAATGACAGCAAATAGCAGTAGACGAGAAGATAATGCTGGAGAGGACAATGGGGTTGCAGTCATACATGGCCTGGTGGCCTTGCTAGGGACCTGGGTCTTTGTGCTCAGTGCCACCAAAATATTTAAGGAGGAGAGGGATGTGGTCAGATTTGCATTTGCAAAGCTTCCTCTGGCTGCAACGTGGATAATGGTGGGAGACACGCAGTTTGGAGGCAGAGGATCCAGGGAGGAGATCAGCACAGCCATCCAGGGAGGAGCAGAGGGGACTTAGGCCAGAGTTGGGGAGGGAGGTGGGGCAACCAATAGTGAGCTGGCTGGGAGTCTGGCCAGGATTCATGTCACGGGTTGGATGTGGGCATGAGGGAGAGAGAAGGAGGGGCAGAACATGACATCCAAATTTCTGGGGTAGGAGACTGGTGGGGCTATAGCGGTGGGTAGGGACCAGACCAGGCAGGCCCCACGGGCCACAGGAGGGAACTAGGGATTTATCTGGGGGTCATGAGGAGCTATTGAAGGGCTGGAAGCATAGGATAAAATTGTGTTGTGCTGATGGATGAACTGGAAAAGTGAACAGGACCCTCAGGAACCATTTGCAGCAGGTAGAGGGAGGCATGTGGCTATCAAACCAGAGCAGGCAGAGTCAGCCCTGTCCAGCACTTCCAGGCAGTCCACCAGGACTACACAGGTGAGGCTGTCCCTGTCCGGTTCTGCCTGGAGGCCAGAAGTGCAAAATCAGAATGCCAGTAGGGGAGTTCCCTCTGAGAGCTGTGAGAGAATGGGTCCCAGGCCTCTCTTCTACCCTCTGGCAGCTTCAAGTGTTCCTTTGCATGGAGATGGCATTCTCCCTGTGTCTCCACACAACCTTCCCTCTATGCTTGCCTGTCTCTCTGTTGAAATGTCCCCTTTTTATGAAGATAGCAGTCATATTAGATTAGGGCCCATCATAATGGCCTATTTTAACTTGTTCATTTGCAAAGACAATTTCCAAAAGAGGTCACGTTCACAAGTTCTGGGGGTTAGTATATAAGATCTTTTGGGGGAACACAATTCCAATCACAATGTTCATTTAGGCTCGACTATGAGCAGGAGTTCACAGGGCCCCTCCTGGGTCAGGGCAGTAGCTATGGAAAGGAAGCAAACTACTCAGTGCTTCCCATATACATAGGTATGTATACACGTACACACACATGAACATGCACATATATTTTATACACACAAATACATCCCCTGGCAACACAGGAGCCCAGGTCCTAGAAGAGTACTCTGCCTGGGGCAGACATTCATTCTAAGACCTGGGATACCAGTGAAAGGAAGGCCTCAGATGAGGACAGAAAGCTGCCCCAGGAGAGTGTGGAGGGGGTACAGAGGCTGCTCAAGGATGCAGAGGCAGAAAGACTGTTAGTCACTCCGCTTCAACAAGAAGAGGTGCAGACAGTGCCTAATTCGTTTACGGAGAGCCTTGGCTAAGCGTTGGGGAGCAGGAGCTCACTGTGCCTCAGGGTGGGGGATACAGCAGGAGCAAGAGCTGAAGGAGCGGCATTAGCAGCACTGAGAGTGAGACATGCAGAAGCTCTGAAGGCTGGGAGATCTCTATCTCCGGGACCCGGGTACCTGGTCCCAGGTAATCTCAGTTATCTGACACTCCCTATCTGGGCCTTTTTCCAAAGGGACTAGGGCACTTGTGCTAGGGATAGGCATTTGTAGGTCTATGAGCTAAGGGAATCCAACGGGTGGAAGCTCAAGTGGTATGGAAACAGAGGAGAGGAGCCCAACACGGCTGGCATGTGGGAGCATGCATGTTTGTACACGATTGTGTGTGCCCATGTATATGTGTGTGAGTGGGGGTGCCTCTGGGTGCACCTGTCTGTGTGCGTCATTGTGTACAGGATTTCTTGTGCCTGTGCACATAGTGGGAGGGTGGCACAGGTGGTCAGACAAGGTTTCCAGGGGAACTGCTACCTGAGCTGTAGCTAAGCTTACTTTAAATCTATCATGAAAGTATTAGGTCACCTACTGTGTCACCCTCAGCAACCATAATCCCTCTCCACCTGTCCCAGACCTCAGCACCCCATTTTTTACAGACACGTGTCTTCTGTTGCAGCTAGCAAGGGATCTGCTGGGTCCCCTGACTGCCTGTGCACGTGTAGTTTCTAAGCCTTCACAGGCCACATTTCAGTCAGGCACATGCTAGAAGCTTACTTGTTATTTGTTTTCTCACTCATAATCTAGAAAGAATCTAGCTGCTAAATGGCATATGTTCATTTGATAACTGAGGTTACCTGGGACCAACTGAGGCCTGGGGTCTAGCCTGGCTAGAAACTGCCAGCAATGGTGGGTACAGCTCTGGTAGTGTGGGGCTTAGTTTCTCAGAAAAGGGGAAAAGATCTGGGTACATGTGTGTCAGCCCAGGCCTGGATGCAGACAGACAGAGTCAGAAAGAGACAGAAACAGACACAGAGAGACAGAGAAAGAGGGCAAAAAGGAAAGTGAATTGGCACTAGTGAGTTTTTTGGATTTGGATCATGTGCTTTACCTCTAGGTAAAAGTCCCTTACATGTTAGTGACTAGGTGATAAGTACTACAGGGGCTAAGAAGAGACGGCACCCTTGGGTATAAGTCCCTCTCAGCCAGGGAACTCTCTCTAGTTGTGGGATCTGGCTGCACCAGTCTTCCCCCGATAAATGGGGCTGTAAGAGCTGGGCTGTCCAGCTCCCATGGTTGTTGAGATGGCCAGATGCAATGCAGCCTGGAGAACTGCTTTGGGAACTGCTGATCTATATCCAGATACAAGAGTTTTTTATTGATTGTAAAGGAAATTGAGATGTTGGAAAAGTAAGCATGAGGCCTAAAGAAGCAAATATTCACAACAGTGGCAATTAGCATCTGGACCTGCAGTCTACATCCAGGCTCAGGTGTGCCCAGGAGTGCAGCCCCTTATGCCTCTTACATCTTCCAAGTAAATGAATCCTCCGGTGCCATTTGCCTCAATCTTACTGTGTAGCCTGGAACCTAGTAAAGGGAGCTGGCTTCATTTTGAATTTCTGCTTCCGAATTCCTTAAAACCTCAGCAGCATTTCCCTTCTTCCAATGATAATTAAAAAACCCCTTACATTGCTCAGTCTAGAAGGAGGCAACCATTCTGAGTGCTTATCTTATTGCTTATGCTGCATTTAGTATCTCCATTTGAAAACATCAACCTTCAAACTGTATTTATGTTTAATTGAAATGCTCCATGTGATTCTGCCTCTCTTAATGTGTATATGCATGTATTTATGTGTGTGTTTATTATACACAGAGACAGGTGGGAGGGGAAGAAGAGGGAGAGATAGAGTTAGAGGTAGTTGTTCTGGTAGAAAAAATCCTAATCCATTGGCAGGTAGAGCTCTCTTAGGCTGAAGCAATTTAGGAGTGTCTTTGAGGGGTTCATGCTTTTCTTCTACATCTTCCTTCCATTGCCTTTACTGGCATCAGAAGTGGTGAGGATGGAGCTTCATGCTCACAGGGAACCAGGCTAGGCTCTTGGTGGTGAGATTGGTGGAGAAGGTCAGAGTAGGGGGGTGATCTTCCCCCACCCCCAAACTGGCACTCACAGATTCTGGCCTTTCTCCACCCTCCCTCCAGGGAGTAGCACCCACACCCTTCCCTTTCCAATAGCCATTGGGAGACAGGCAGGAGGGAGGCGGATTGGCCCTTTTCCTTTTTTATCTTTGTGGCATATGTTCTACCTGGGACACTTTCTCCCCCCAGAAAGAGTCAGCAAATATGAGTTGGATGTAAATACTTATATACAGGATTAGGCTTATTTTTAGAAATATATTCTTAGAAAGGGATCAACTGTAAGGGACTCTCATAGCCCTGCAGGGTTGAGGTCAGTGGGTAAAGGGGCTCCCTAGTCCTTTCCTCTCCTTAATCAGGTTCCTTGAAGCAAATGAAAACAGGAATGGAATGCAGAGAATAAGAAGGGGTGATAAGGCCAGGGGATAAACAAAAAGGAGGAAGGCTTGACTTTCTATGGTCAGTAGCTACAGATAAGGAGCTCTTGGGCAAGTCTGTCGTCTGTGGGTTTCAGTTTGTCCATTTGTAACTTGAGAGAGCTGGACTAGCTGGTCTATAAGGATGGTTCTAGCTCTTAAATGCCTTGAATTGAAATATTGCGCAGTTGGCAAGTGCTCAGGCCTCTGCTAGGCTATGCTGTTGGGGAAAACAGGGACAAAGAGACAAAGCCTGTTCTCCAGTTGCTGGCAGTCCAGTTAGGAGGCAAAAGCAGACAATAGCCAGGAAAGCCATTGGTGCTAAACTGTGGGACTGCACCAGTGCAGACAGACTTCAAGAACGATGTATTAGTCAGTTCTCACACTACTGATAAAGACAAACCTGAGACTCGGTAACTTATAAAGAAAAAGAGATTTAATGGACTCACAGTTCCACATGGTTGGGGAGGCCTCACAATCATGGCAGAAGGCGAAGAAGGAGCAAATGCACATCTTACATGGTGGCAGGCAAGAGAGCATGTGCAGGGGAACTCCCATTTGTAAAACCATCAGATCTCATAAGAGTTATTCGCTATCACAAGGACAGGAAGGGGAAAACAGCCCCATGATTCAATTATCTTCGCCTGGTCTCTCTAACAACACGTGGGAATTATGGGAACAATTTAAGATGAGATTTCGGTGGGGACACAAAACCTAACCATATTGAAGGGTGTGCCTCATCAGATTAAACCTCATCAATTGCCCAGAAGAAGCTCAACTGGCTTAAGTAACAAGAGCAGTGAGAACTTTCCCTGGAAGCTTTAAAATGAAGACAGGGAAGATGTGGTGAATGGCCTGGACAAAACTCATGTCAAAATTTAATACACCCATCTTTCCATAAGAGCTTATCTCCTCATGCCCAAGCCAACAACTTGAGTTGAAAGTGACCTTGTGATCTAAGGTGAATGAAAATACAGGAGATGGCCTGATAAGCAGAAGGGAAGCAGCTACACAACCTAGACAGTTCCCCTTGGTCTCCTTTGGTAAAAACCCTCTTTCTACCCCCTCAGTTTTTCCTCCAGGCCCACCATCACATGTGCACAATAGCCCTACCAATTTCTTGATGCCTAGAGCTTTTAAACAATAGAAAGATTTTCAGTCTTTGGGGATATATTGTTTTAAAATAGTGTTTCTCAAAGTATGGTCACAGGGTTACAATCATAATCATCATCTGGAGACTTGTTAGGAATGCACACTCTCAGGCCTCACCCAAGACCTAATGAACCAGAAACTCTAGGGGCAGATCCCAGAAATCTATTTTTCACAAGCCTCTAAGAGATTCTGATATATGAGAGCCACTGACATAAAGTATCTCTCCCTCAAAAGAGCCAAGATGATGACCAAAATATGGACTACAGTGTAAGAGACTCTAAGACCTCTCCTGTGAGTATGATGTTATGGAGGAGAAGTATATATACAGACATAAAGTACTGGAAAGGGGGGGAGGAACTGTATAACAACTTCTCAGGCCTGGATTTGGGAACCAACTTAGGTGACATTGAAACCACAAGGTCTTCAAGAACATGAGTATGATCATAGGTCTCCATGAGAACACACTATTATTCAGTTCCTAGGACATTCATTATCCTTTATTCTCCTCATAGTCTTTATTTTCCACTAGGAGATGGGAATCGTTTGCCCCAATTTTCAGGAAATAGGCCCTGTCCTATGTTACCATGAGGGCTAAGTTTTGAGAGGCTCTGTAGATGGAGATGAAGAAGAACCCAACTGGCATAAATCTACCTCCTGCCCACATTTGAGTCTTATTGACATAGCCATGACTGCAAGCATACACGCTGTATCTGCTGTTTCCCTTTCCTAGAGTGTTCCCTAGGGCTTTGGAACCAGTCCCTGTCCCAAGGATGGTAAATACCAGGCACAGGTACTGCCATTCTGCCATCCCCTACCTATGTCAGACATCACTAATCAATCACTATCTCCCCCTGAGCTTTGCCAGGACCTCAGAATCCTTTCAAGCTCAGTAGTCCCAGAAGTGGCCCAAGAGGTCAGTTGGGAAGAGTAAGCCCATTAATCTTCTCATTCATCTACCCCTTGCCTTCTGTCTGATTGGCAGCTATGGCCTGTCTTCTTGTGACCAGCAATTGTCAGGGTTCACTGAATTGGTCATGATAGATTGGATTCTGCAGGGAACATAGGCAGTGGAGTGCCCCTGGAGCCTCTGTGGCTGTTCCATGTCATAAGCCACCAACCCTTCAAGCACCTTGGGGTTCAGCAAGGCAGGAACACTTAATAGTAGTGGCCCTCCCCACTTCCCAGCCTTGATTCATGTTCTCTCTTCTTCCCAGATGACCTCTCTGCCCAGGCCCAATGGTTTATTCACCTTGATTGTCCAAAAACCCAGTACAGGTTCTGGCTTGTGATAAGCGCTTAGTGATTCTTACTGAATTATTGAATGAATGAATGGCTGTAAAACTGTACCTCTGAGCTTCCCTATTCCAATCTTTTGGGAAATGCCTGATTCTTGACAGTATGTCTGTGAGGTGAATACTGCAGATTTTAGGTAGTATAATCTCTCATATTCAGGATTTAGGTTGGCACATATGTACCAATTAAGTAGAGAGCTGTCAAATACTGCCACAGGATCTGCATGCAGGCATCTCACTGTCAATTCCTTCAGGAGATAACTTGCTCAACTTATGCATATTTTTATGGAGTCAAATAAGAGATTCACTTATTTCTGTAATGAGATTCCATTACAGCTGGTTTGCAGAAGCCCCCATAAAGGCAGGGAAATGCACCATGGAAAATAAATTCCAGAAATTTCCAGGCTTGGCATACCCATGTATGTACATTTGAGGTTGGGTATGGGAACAGGGTCACACATGTGATCTAAAAGGAAGCTTGATAAATGAGTGAGGGAGAGTGCATTTAACCCCATTAACTTCATTCAGAATTTGCTTAATGTCATATAAATTGTCTTCTCTACCTGCTGGTGGAAGAAAGGGCCATAAACCATTCTGAGTACCAAGGAAAAGTCAGGCTTCAGTAAAAAAATTGCCTGCAGAATATAGGGATACTTTAAAAAAACAGAAAAGTGTGATTCATACGCAGGAAAAAACAAGCAGTAGAAACTGTTTTTAAAGGAACTTAAATGTTAGACATAGACAATCTTCAAATTAGCTATTAGAAATATGTCCAAATAACTAAAGGAAACCATATTTAAAATATTAAAAGAAAGTGTGAAAATTACCTGATAAATTAAGGATCTCAGTAAGGAAAAATAAATTAACAAGAAAAGCTAATTGTAAATTCTGGCTTTGAACTAGTACAATAACTGAAATGAAAAATTCATTAGCAGATTTGAGACAGCAGAAGAAAGAATTTGAAGATAGATCAATATTATCCAATTTTATGGACAGAAAAAAAAAGATTGAATAAAAATAGAGTCTTAGAGATTTCTGTGTCATATTGGAGTTCCAGAAAGAGAGGAGAGAGAAAAGAGCAGAAAAATTATTGAAGAAATAATGACTCAAAATTTCCAAAATTTGGTGAAAACCATTAATCTGAGCACAAAAGAAGCTCAACAAACCCTAAGTAGAATTATATCCTCTAATAACAAATTATCCAAAAAGAAATTAAGAGACCAATCCATTTACAAATTAATATGAAAAAATAAAATACTTAGGAATAAACTTCACCAAGGAGATGAAAGAATTCTAGACTAAAAACTATAAAATATAGATGAAAAATATTAAAGCAGACACAAATAAATGAAAAGACAACCTATGTTCATGAATTAGAATAATTAATATTGATAAAATGTCCATACTATGCAAAGTGATCTACAGGTTCAATGCCTTATCAAAATCCCAAGAGGATTTCTTACAGAGATAGATAAAATAGTTCTAATATTCACATGGAAGCATGAAAGACTCCAAATAGTTAAATTTTTCAATCTTGAAAAAAAAGGGACAAAGCTAAAGGCATCACACTTCTTGATTTGGAAATATACTGTAAAACTACTGTAATTAAAACAGTACGGTGCTATCAGCAAACCAGACATATTGACCAAGTGAACAAAAAAGAGAGCCTAGAAATAAATACACACATATATGGTAAACTAATCTTTGACAAAGGTGCCAAGAATACAGAATGGGAAAAGGATAGTCTCTTCAACAAATGGTGATGGGAAAATTGGATATCCACATATATAAGAAGAAAATTGGACCTTATCTTGCACTATAGACAAAAATCAACTCAAAATGGATTAAATACTTAAGCATGAAACCTGAACTGTAAAACTCCTAGAAGAAATATAGGGGAAAAGCTTCATGACATCACTCTTGGCAATGGCTTATGGATATGACATCAAAGCCCAGGGAACAAAAGCAAAAAAGACAAAGGAGACTACACCAAACTGAAAGCCTTCTGGACAGCAAAGGAAATAATTAACAGAATGAAAAGGCAACCTATCTAATGGGAGAAAATATTTGCATATATCATAAACCATATATCAGATAAGGAGTACATTTCCAAAAATATATATGGAATGCCTACAATTCAATAGCAAAAAAATCTAACAACCTGATTAAAAGATGGGCTAAAGATCTAACTAGACATTTCTCATAAAATGTACAAAAGGCCAACAGGTATATAAAAAGATATCCAACCCTACTAAGTATCATGGAAATGAAAATCAAAATGTGTTAGACATTACTTCACATCTGTTTAGGATGGCTATTATTTAAAAAAAAGACAGCAAGTGTTGGCAAGTATGTAGAAAAACTGGAACCTTTGTACAATGTTGTTAGGCCTTCACAATGGTGTGGCTACTATGGAAAAAAGTATGGAGGTTCCTCAAAAAACTAGAACTACCATATGATGCAGCAAACCCACTTCTGTATGTTTATGCAAGGGAATTTAAATCAGGACCTTCAAAACATATTACCAATCCTATGTTCATTGCAGTATTATTCACAATAGCCAAGATGTGAAAACCATTTAAATGTCTGTTAACAAATAAATGGTTTCAAAATGTGATATACACACACAAAATACACACACACATGCAATGAAATGTTACTCAGCCTTACAGAAAGAAGGAAACCCTGCAACATGTGACATCATGGATAAACCTTGAGGACATTATGCTCAGTGAAATAAGTCAAGAAGGACAAACTGTATGATTCCACTTACATGAAGTATCTAAAATAGTAAGGCTCATAGAAGCAAAAAATAGAATTATGGCTTCCAAGGGCTGGAGAAAGGGGGAAATGAGTACCTGCTAATCAACATGTATAAAATTTCAATTATGCAAGATTACTAAGTTCTAGATATTTGATGTATGTACAATATTATGACAATAGAGAAAAATATTATACTGTACTTAAAAAATCTGTTAAGGGGTAGATTTTGTGTTAAAGTGTTCTTAAAAAATGTTGAAAAAAGAAATACATGCATATACATATATAATTACATTAATAACAAACAAAATAGACTTTAAGACAGAAAATATTTCCAGAGGCACAGTGAAACATTTCATAATGATAAAAAGGTCAGTACATCAGAAAGACATGACAATAGTAAGCAAATATGTAGATAACAACAAAGCTCAAAAATACATGAAATAAATTTTGAGAGAATTGAAAAAAGAAATAGGTAATTTTACAATAGTAGCTGTAGATTTTCAATACTACAAATTCAATAATAGATGAACAACTAGACGGAAAATCAACAAGAATATAAAAGACATGAAGAATGGTATCAACCAACTTGACCTGGTATTTGTATATATGAACACTGCACCTAAGGACTACAGAATGCATAGTCTTTTCAAGCCCACAAGGAAAATTCTCCGTACCATATGTTGGGCCACAAAAGAAAACTCAATACATTAGGTTAAAAGACTACACTTTGAGTGCAGTGTTCACTGCTCAGGTGATAGTTGCACCAAAATCTAAGGAATTACCACTAGAGAAACAAAAACTGCCTGTTCCCCAAAAGCTATTGAAATAAAATAAAATAAGAAATATTGAAATCATACAAAGTATATTCTCTTACCACTGCGGAATTCAACTTTGAGATATATAATACCCTGGGAAAACCCACAAATATTTTTAAATTAAACAGAAAACTCTTAAATAACTCATGGATCAAGGAAGAAATCACAGGAGAAACTTGTAAAAAAATTGTGTTGAATGAAAATGAAAATGTAACCTAGAATTAATGGAATACTACAAAAGCAGTGCTTAGAGGGAAATTTATAACCATAGATGCCTGTATTAAAAAAGCAGAAATTTCCCAAATTAACAACCTAAGTTTCCATTTCAAGAAAAGAGAGTAAACTATTAATAAATTCAAAGCAAACAAAAGGAAATAATGAAAATTAGAACAGAAATCAATGAAATAGAAAATGAAAAACAAGGGAGAAAAATGAATGAAAACAAAAGTTTGTTCATTGAAAAGATCAACAAAATAGAGAAGCTTAAATTAGAACAGGAAAATAGGAGAGAATACATGTACCATACAGTTCATACAGAAGTACAATAGCCCAGGATAGTCAAAACATTTTGAAAAGAAAGAGCAATGTTGAAGGACTTACACTATCTGATTTCAAAGATTAACTAAAAATGGATCATAGACCTAAATAACTAAAACTCTGAAACTTTTAAAAGAAAAGAGGAGAAAAACAATATGACCTTGGATTAGGCAGAGTTCTTACATGCAACACCAAAAATAAAATTTCAAAATGAAAAATAAATAAATTGAACTTCATCAAAATTAAAAGTTCTACTCTTCAAAAGACATTGCTAAGAGAAGCATAAACTGAAAGGATATATTTGCAAATCATATCTCTAAAAAGAGATTTGAATCTAAAGTATAAAAAGAACTCTTACAAGCCCCTTTTCTCATGTTTCTTTCCTTCTTTTAGATTGATTTTTAAGAATTATTCCATTCTTCTTGTTTCCCCTACCCTGATTAGTTGGTAGTAGGTTAGTGCAAAAGTAATCATATTTTTTATCATTAAAAAATAATGGCAAAAACCACGATTACATTTTGCACCAATCTAATACTTATATGCATATATTTTCACTAGTGGTTAACCTAGAGAAAAGTTTCTCAAATATTTTGATCTCTGGACCCCCTTTACATCCTTATGGGCATTATATCTATTGACCATATATCTAAGAGTAAAACTGAAACAATTTAAAATATTTATTAATTCATTTAAAAATACTATATCTATTTGTGATGGTTACTTTTATGTGTCAACTTGAATGGGCCACGAGGTGTCCAGATACTTGGTCAAACATTCTGTATGTTTCTGTGGGGGTGTCTACGGATGAGACTAACATTTAAATCAGTAGACTGAGCAAAGTAGGTTACCTTTCCCAATGTGAGTGGGCCTCATCTAATCAGATGAAAGCCTGGATCAAACAAAAAGGCTTAGTAAGAGAGAACTCCTGCTGCCCGAAAGCTCTAACTAGGACATCAGCTTTTTCCTGCTTTTAAACTGAAACTGAAGCATTGATTCTTCCTGGATCTTGAGCCTACCAGACTTCAAACTGGAACTATATCATTGGTTCTCCTGGTTCTCAGGCCTTTGAACTCTGGCTTGAACTGCACCACTGGCTTTCTTGGGTTTCCAGCTTGGTAACTCACCCTGCAGATCTTGGGACTTGTCAGCCTCCATATTTGCATAAACCAATTTCTTATAATAAATTCTCTCTCTCTCTCTCTCTCTCTGTGTCTGTACACATACAAGGCCCAGAGGGAAGACAATGTATATACATACACACATGCACATCCTATTGGTTTTGTTTATTTAGAGAACTCTGACTAATACACTATTATGTGTCAAGACAGGTAAAATTTTTTATGTAAAATAATTATATTATTCTAAACAAAAAATGTAGTGAGGAGATTCACATTGTGTTACATTTTTGCAAAACTCTTCAATGTTTGGCTTCATAGAAAACAGCTGGATTTTTGTATCTGCTCCTTCATTCAATCTGTTGTGATATCACATGTCATGTAGCCTCTGGAAAACTCCACTGTATACTTGTGAGAGGAGAGTGCAAAAGGCAACATCTCAGTGTGATTATGAAAATAGTTTTTATCTTTCAGACCCACTGAAAGATTCTCGAGGAAGGACCTCAGGGATCCTCAGACCACATTTGAGAACTGCTGCCCTAGAGATTACATCTTTGATTTCTCAAAATCTAATGTTAATTTGTAGCTTTACCTTCTTCCCAGACAATGAAAAGACCTTAAATGTCTCAACTCTACTTTCCCTCTTCCAACGTACTTGCTTTTGTGCTAGTGTATTTTAATTTTACCTATACTTTAAGATCCCCACCGACAAGATATCATTCTTATTATTTTATACAGTCTGTGTTCATATTCATTTGCTCATACATTTACCTCTTTATCCAGCTTTTCTAGTTGTTTTCATTGAGAGGAATGATCCAAATTACTTAATCCGCCATTATCAGAAATAGAAATCAATAAAGTTTTTGGTTTGTTGATTCTTCAACTTGAAATGCTGTTTCTTTCATGTACTATTTGTCAAAGTTCTATCCTTCCAAGTTTTTTTATTCATTCTACATACAATCTTTTTAGTGCCAGGCATTGTTCCAGAGCAGAACTGTTCAATGGAATTTTCTGAGATCATGGACATTACCTATATCTCACTATTCAACATGGTAGACAACAAATGGCTCTTGGGCACTTGAAATGTGGCTAGAGCAACTGAGGAACCAAATTTTTAACTTTATTTAATTTTAGTTAATTTAAGTTTAAATGGCCACATGTGACTAGTAGCCACTGTGCTGGGCAGCACAGTTTTAGACAATAGGTTGTGAGAATAGGCAACATTGGCAAAAATTCTTGTTCTCATGGAAAAAACTCTAATATTGCTCCCCAGGCCCTTGCCTATAGAATATAGAGGCTCAGTAAGTGTGGGTAAAATTGAATGTGTTAAATAGGTGCAGACTGCCAGAGGAAGTTTGATGGGGAGTGTTTGAATTATACACCCAGGAATATTGGGTAGAGCAGAGGAAAGAATGTAAGCCTTTGAAATTAAAGAGTCTGGGTTAGAATCCAGCTTTTGGCCACTTGCTAGCTCTGTGATGACTTTGGGTGGGTTGCTGAACTTCTGTGAACTTTAGTTATTGCATTTGGTAAATGCATTAATGACAACTGCCTTGCAAAGTAAGTGTAAAAACTAAATACCAGGGTGCATGAAATGTAGGGCTGGATACTCCAAAGGGACTCAATGCCCATTCCTCTTCCCCACCCCCAAGCCCATGCTGTTGCATATAGCCTCGGCTCTGGCCTTGTCACTGATCCCCCAGGCTCTAAACACAACCAAGGAGACTCATATTAACTGCTTCAAAGGCACAGAGGAGGTGCGGCAGCGCCAAGACAAAGAGGTGCAAATGACAATGGGAGGAATGTGGCTTTTTTTTTTCTGGGCTGAACCCTTGGCTGAGTGTGTGAAGGGCCTGGGCATTTGCCCCTTGACCCAATCTCCTAATCCAGTGTGTAGCACCACACAGTGAGCAAGGCGGGAGCCAAATGAGAGGCCCAACTCCTCCCTGCCAGCCAGCATCTGTGTAGAGGGGAAGGGTGGGTGGGAGGTGCTTTTGAATGGACATTTCTTTCCTTCTCTCTGAGAAGTTGGATTTCTGGGGGAAAGAACGCTTCAGTCTTTTTTATGGGTGTAGCTTTGGGTCCAAGAAATTTCCTTGTGGTTTGGGGGAGCAGCTTCAGATTGGTCCTCCAGGGCTGTGAGGGCTGCCCTTGCAGCTCCTCCCAGAGGCCTTCCTTTTGTCCAGGAAGGCCTTGCTGTTGCAAGGGCCTCCCCAGGGGTTAAATAAGCAAGGGCCAGAGGGAAGGCAGTGAACTACGTATGGGGGGCTTCCACCAGGGCTCCCATTATTGAGGTCTGCATTTCCAAACTGCCGGTGGGAGAGTGGCCACAAAGCATATAAAGCATTCTGGGAAGCAGGGATAGTCAAGCTGTGGTAGAAATACTCTTGCAGAAAATAGAAAAGCTGGCTTCAAAATCTTTGAGTCCACCAACCAAGAAAAACAGCTTGCATTTCATGAGGGCTTATGGCAGTGACCTCCTCCCACTTTCACCTCTCCCTCCCATTCTGCACAACTCAGAAGGCCTTGATCTCCCCTCTACAACGGCCTCACACTGTGCTCTCCTACCCCTACCCCCCACCAATGTCTTACTGGTACTCCATTGGTGCTGTAGCCGGTGGGCCCTCTGTTGTACTTAGATCTCTGTCTGCTTCCACACTCCCCACTAGCCTGCCACCAGGGTATGGACAAGACGCACATGCTTTTCCTCTACCAGCCCACATCTTGGTGCCCAGGTCTGACACTGCCAAGAGCAGATGTTCAGAGACTAAAAACAAACTTTCTTCAGCCATTTGCCTCCTAGAAAGGAGGACTGGGTGCTTTATCTCTTGCGCAAACTTGTGTTATGCTCTTATTGGGTGTGAGGTTTGTAGCTCCCACAGAAGGGAGGTCACAGCTGCTGACATGAAGGAATTTCAAAGCAGCAGGGAGGTCCCCACATAATAGTATGATGTCTGGCAGCCACAGCCCAGGATTTCCTAACCTGGAAGTGCCTCAGAGAAAGAATCAGGGTTTGTTTTACTTCCCGCTGGATCCCCAGTGCAACACTTGGCAAAGGCAGGCAGGAGCTGGGGCTGTCCAACCTCATTCCTATGTGGGAATGCACCTCAAAGATCAAGAAGCGGGCCTCTGACAATATCAAGGTTGTAGGAAGCCATTCCCAGCCTCCTCCTCCTCTTCAGCCCACTCCATGAACAGTGCTCCTGGCAGCTCTTGCCTCCACCATGCCCTTCTTCCACATTCGGTTGAAGAGGTTCCTGGGAGCAACACATACATACCCAGCCATGGGCTTGGGGTCATTGAGGGCGCACATAACAGTGTGGACACCAATAAGCCACATCCCACAGGGCTTTATGATCCTTTCATATGTGTTCCTTCAGTCTCATAGCCATTCTTCCAGGCAGAGGGTATTAAACATCCACATGAGGAAACTAAGACTAAGTGAGGCTAAGCCCTTCACTCCAGATCACGGGGCTAGAAAGTGGTGGTGGGGGACTGGAATTTGAATGCATGTTTGGCTGAGTCCTCAATAGTGCCTCATTCATGGACTCCTATGGGATCACTTCCTTCCAATTCCCTGGGGCAGCTAAAGCCCCTGTAAGGACCCAGCAAGTGCCAACCAAAGAGGCAAAGATCTTGGTGATGCCTAAGGGAAGGAAGGTGCAGCAAGCTAGGTGGAAAGGTCTGAGCATCCATTTCTTCTTAGGTCAACACTGGTCACCAGAATTGGCTTTCCAGTTGCTTCCTCACAGGGAGGCAAAATAACTTTGTGGCTCTCCTCTCCAGCTAAAGAATGAGGATAAGTGGTCCTTAAAGGGGGCAGAGTGAGCTGCAGTGTCCTGAGTGACTGCCTTGTCCAGGACAGGGCACTCTTCCTGGCAAGGAAATCCCGGAAGAGCAGAATATCCTATGGGATGAATGCTTTTCCCTCTCCAGGAACACCCAGGCCCCAAACCCTATGAGTGCACAGGGCATGTACGAGGAGCAGCAGGGGCTTTGGATTGAGGGCAAAGACTTCATGGGAGGCTCCCCTCCCTCCTCCTCTCTTGTCCCAGCTTTCTTGTGCTTCCTCACTGCTCAGTGCAAACCTTAATTGAAATCAAGTTTTCTTCTTTTTTATCAAGTGATGGAGCAACCTGGCTTTTCTGCTACTCATTTTATTTGTACCACAGATGTTTGTTTTAATGATACCTGATGTGAAGTTGGAATTGATAAGGATGTAAGCTGACATTTGATTTATAGGCAGGGAACAGGGCACACTTGAAAAATAACTAATTGAGGGTACCAGGAACCGCTGTCTTGGTGTCCCAGGCTAGCTGCTGAGAGGCAGAGGTCAGACTAGCTCACATGTAGTCCAAAGTCACCGAACAAGGGGCTATTTCTTAGCAAGTGCCTGACACATTGTACTTCCATGAGGCTTCCCCCTTCCAGCTGTGGAACAAGGAGTCTGTTTGCACAGGAATTCAGCAAGCTATGGACTGCTTCCACTGTCTCATGTCTCCCCACAGAAGGTCTGTAGCATGGGCAAATGGGGATTTATCTAAACATGGCAAAGCATTTCTTTGCCACCCTTGACTGTAACCAATAAAGGGAAACAGGAAACTTTTAAAGCGACAAATATCAATTTATGGATGTGGTATTGTTTTTGGAGATCAGACTCTCCTACTTTCTGACTTGGGGTTGCTCTGCATGTGGGTTGGTTTGCACTTCAGTGGCACCTGTTGATAATTCAAAGTGTGTCTTGCCCATCTCTAATTTTGCAAACATCACCTCTGATGTGTGGACACTGAGCTAGCCAGGCCAGAAACCTGACATGATGTCAAATCCTTTTCACTTTTTGAAAGGCAATGAAATAACTTTCCCAAAATGCACTGTTACCTCTCTTGTCCTCATGTTGCTTCACATCACAGCATAGTATCTTACATTGTCTTAGACAAATGGCCTCAGGTATCTTAAGAACTCCCTCTTGCCCTGGGCTGGGTGGGGAAGTGAATTCAGATGGTGGCTTATGAACCTTCCTGACTTTTAACCCCAAGTCGGACCCCAACCCTTCCCTTGGGATGTCCATGAGTGGCCAGGAGGGGTAACAAGGCTCAGGTGTGCTCTTTGCTGTGAGATAGGAAGGTAGAGGCAGAGAATCAGGGTGAAACCAAAACCAGCCCCACCTGGGGCAGGAAGCAGGGGCCCACCACGTGTGCCTGGGCACCAGGGCCAACCAGGAGAACCAAATATGGGCCTTTAACGCAGAGGGGAAAACCAAGAGAGCAACTCAGTGTCCTTCAGTGCCAGTGAGAATTGGAAGAAGGAGAAGGTGATATAAACAGAGTAGCCCGGCTTATTTAGGTGTTAAATGTGGCAAACACAGACATGGACATTGAGATTTTCTTTTGCTTTTTCCTTTACTTAAAATGCCAAATAGATTATAAAAATGTAAAAAACAGGTAAACATAGTCAAGAACTAGTGCACTTTATTCTGTCTAAGAAATCTATTTTCTCTTTTGGGTATTTGTCTCCAGAGTCCCCCAAGGTTTGCCACATTACATTGCTGGAGATTGTGGAACCGATTTGCACAGGACCTTCATGGCTGGGAGCTAGAGTGATGCCACCTCTAGAGCCACCCATATTTCTGGGTGTCCAAATGGAGTGTTCTTTTGGGGTGACAGATTTGGGGGGATGAGATGCCATATGCATGTGAGTAGTGCTAGAATTTTCCAAAGGAAATAAGAATACCTTTCAAATTATTAGTGTGTTCGACTCTACAATCATTTTTCTCCATTTTCAGTATCAACTTTGACAAGGAAGATTTGCTTATACTCTCAAATAACTCAGCCTCAGTAAATTAGAACTGTCAAAGTGACTGTCTCAGCACTATGCAGTTTGCTGCATTTTTGACACCTGTTCTGTGACAGGGAGGGGGCTGTTGTGTGTAAATAGCTGGAAATGCCAGTTATTAAGCAATAGATCAGTGCTGTCTTCTCAGTGGCATCTGGCTTTGTGGGTGGTAGGTTTCTTGAGGGTGTGCAGGTTGGAGCCTGGATTCTCCCTACTAGCCCTTGCTGCCAGTCCCACTACTATCATCTCAGAGCACCCTCATGATCTCTTGTATCTCCCCCTGCTCCAGCATCCTCACTGCTTTCCTTCTGTCCAGGCAGGCACTCTGAGAGCAAGGTTCCTTGAGCCCACATCTGACTGTGATTTCCCTGCCTAGAACCCTTCCATTGCTTCCCACTGTTGATGGGATAAAGGCCCAACTTCCCTGATCCAGTTCCCACCCACCCACCTGTCAGGCCACACCCCCTACTTCCTCTATGTTAACCACTGCAGGCACTGCCCTTAGCCATGGTCACTTACAGAGCTCATCCAACTGAGCACCCCAAGGGGCCACTAGGAACATGACTTTTCTCCGCCTTGCCCTCCACGGAGGGGACTCAATCTGATTCCAACAGGCCAGGAGCAAAGCTGGATGTCCTTCTTAGCTTTTTAAGAATTGCCCATCTATTTGTCATTACAGCTGTGATCAGAGCCAAATTAATTCCTTTCTCTGTGCCCCTGTTCCCTCACCTGTGGAATTAGAATACAATAATAATGTTTACCTTTGGAGGTTGTTGCCCTCTCCACTTCCTGGACTGTTTGGATGGATAATCGCTAAGGCTCAGGGATCTTTTTTCCATGTACTTTATACTACATTTTTGTTAATTCAGCTTCTGCCTGTGCACACAGTCAGAACTTCTTGTGTCACTGCAAATCTTTTTGATTCAGTACATGCTGAGCTGGACACTTTGTCATTTCACTACAGTCCCTTAGCAAGATAACTGGGTTTTTCCCACAACCCAGCAACTACTGGGGCCCTGGAAGGCCCATGGATGGCACTTTCTTCAAGATGTGTATGGTGGCCTGCTCCATGGGGGATATGGCTGGGGCATCTAAGACTGAAGACAGTGCAGGCACATATGTGACCAAGGCTTGCTCCCCTCCCCCTTCTAGCCCTCTGGTGCCCTTGTCAGAGACTCATTTAGAAGACACTGGACTGAACTCATGAGACAGACACAGTCTTCTTGGTATAACCCTCCAAAGCCAGACTCAAAGTCAACTGCTGTTGGGTCCATGGGATTTGGATCACTCTCTCGCACTCAAATCTTACCTTCTCTGCTGCCCACGGGGCACACCTCCCCCTGCCACTTTCTCTGCCCTCCTCTGGGATGCCTGCTGCCTTCTCTTATTTACCTTGGTCCAGTGGTGCTGAGCCAGCTTGGGTGGAAAGTGTTAGCTTCCTGGGGGATACGGCATTGAAAATGGGGAGCCAGGGAACTCCAGGGAAAAATCCATTGGTCGAATATGTGTATACAATAGTACACACGCAAAAACATGCACAGAGGTGCATACACATCCTCACACACACAAAAGCATGCATGCACTCAGACACATGCTCACACATGCACATACCCTCACATCCATGCATTTTTACTCTTGCGCATGCACATACATGCATGTACACAGGCACATGTGCTCACACCCCCAGCCAGCCTCATCTTTGCATCTCTGTGCTTTGTGAGCTGGCAGCTGCTGCTGCCCTTATCCTTCAATCCACCATCCCCTGCCACAGCACCTCAGCCCAGCTCCTCCAGTTTACAGAAGGGATGGCTAATGTTCTCCTCTACCTCTTGCAGGTCAAATCCAAAAGGGTCTGGACTTGGTTGTGATTTCTCTCTGCTTTCTTTGAGCATTGATATTGTTCTACCTCTGCCGTAAGCTGAGCCCCATTGGGCAGGATCAGGGAACTGCTTAAGTGGTCTGATATCATCTCATAGCCTCACCAGCCACTTGGCCTTGTTGTTTCATCATTTGGTGCCACCTTTGAGCCTGGGTCGGGGGTGGCACTGCTGCTCAGGTAGTTGACTGGAAATGTCAGGCTGTTCCTCCCCTCACTCCTGCCTGCTGAGGGAAGCCAAAGGGAGAAATAGTTCAGCAATTCCTAAGCTATTGTGTCACTCTTGCAAATGTAGTCACCATGCCCATTTGAGCCCCTGACTCTTGGTCTTTTCCTTTTTGTAGTCTGGAAAAATATTTTGGTTTCCAAGCAAAACATTTTTCCTACTGCTGTCTTTGTGAAGCACATACAGGGTTGGGTTTTTTTGTTTGTTTGTTTTTGGTTTAGTTTTGATTAGTTTGTTCTAGCTTTTTTTTGGCCACTTCATGGCAACATCCAACATCCTCCACTTTTCTGGGGATTTGGGAGAGATGTCACTGGTGGCCTGGGAGTCATGAGAAGGGCTGAGTCTGAATTTGGACTCTGCCATGTATCACATGATCTCAGGCATGCCAGTGAATGGACAGTACCCACCTTCAAAACTCCTGGAGGATCAAGCTACAGAATTCGGGTGAAATTATGTTGCAAACCAGCAGTCACTACTCAGTTTTGGGTTGTCATTATCACTTACAATAATGCTTACTTGAGGTGAAGTGACTGTGTTTGGGGTCTGGCTTTTAAGGTCCCATCAGGATTAGTCTCCTGCTACCCTCATGCAGAGAGGGCATATTTCTGTTTTGGGAAGCAAGTAATCCTGGGCTGTTGTCTCATTTGAATGGCTGCTCAGAAACCCTGACCTGGCTCAGATAAATACTCTGACAGCCCAAACTTGAGATTGTTTTTGCAGAGAGCAGCAAGAATCCGAGTCCTACTTTCACAGGTGCCTATTTGGTTCTAGTCCATATAGTCTTATACTGGCCCAGGTTTCTCCCAGGGTTTTCTGTGGGGATCTGGGAGGACACTAGACCACAAAGCTCCAGGCCAGCCCCAGTACCATCTGAGAAGGCCGGCTTTGCTCTATGTGTCTCTGGTTCTAAGCACCAAGCCCTTGCCATGAGCTTTTGTTCTATTCTGCGGGTTCCTGTGCTAGTTGTCCCTAACCCCCTCCGAACCCATGAGGTCCTCATAAGGAGCACTAATCTCAGGCCCAGCACCCACAAAGGGGCCCTGCTTCCATTCTTGCTTGGCTTGGCCTGTGGTCCAACTTGTCATGTGTCTCAATGGCTATACATTTCTCATTTCTTCTTATTTCTTTTGATAAAAAAGCAATGAATGATTTCAGATGCCTTTTAAAAGAGAATATAAAAGGAGAATTGGATTGTACTTTATTATAAATTTGAGAGGCACTTTGACATTTATTCTGGAGAATTCCTTTTGATGTTTAATATCCACCATATGGCTGTCCTAGCAAGGAGGTTGTATTAATTTACTAGGGCTGCTGTAACAAAGTACCACAAAATGGGTGGCTTAAGCAACAGACGTGTATTGTCTTTTATAGTTCTGGAGGCTGGAAGTCTGAGATTGAGGTGTCAGCAGGGTGAGTTTCTGAAGAGGGCTATGAAGGAAGGATGTGTTTCAGGCCTCTCTCCTTGACTTGTAGATGGCCGTCTTCTCCTTGTTTGTCTTCATATCATCTTCCCTCTGTGTGTGTCTGTGTCCAAATTTCCTCTTTCTATAGGAACACCAGTCATATTGGATTAGGGCCCACCTTAATGCTCTCAGTTTAACTTGATTACCTCTGTAAAGACTATATCTTCAAATAAAGTCACATTCTGAAATACTGGGAGTTAGGACTTCACCATATGTTTTTGTAGGGGAAGACAGGCCACAATTCAACCACAATTATAACAGTGGCTCTTAGAGCCCAGGCACCCTTAGCCTGAGTAAACCTTCCCTCAGGTACAGAAGGCTCATTGCCTCTTCAGGGTCCCTGTGCTGTTGGTTTAAGCAGCCACTCCAGAAAAGGGAAAGACAACATTACTGCCCTCAAATCCCAAGAGGAGGCCTGGGAGGTGGCTCTGAGGAAAGCGCAGAAGTTCAACAAGAGGCTGATACCTGAGATGGTGGGGCCGTCCTGTCTCTTCTTGGGGACGTGGGAGTGGCTCTGAGCAAGAGCAATGGGCAGGAATTCAGTCTGTGGACAGTGTAGAAAAAAGCAAAAACCAACAGGAAGATGGGGGGTATTGGATCAAACATGGATATTCAAGAAAATCAAAATTGACGACACTGCTGTTTTTACCACACTGAGTTTCCCAAAGTATGAATACAGAGCACATTTGAATATAGTCCCCTTAGATTTGAAATGCAAAGCATTTGATGGAAAGCTCAGAACAACTTGTTGACGTTCCTGTGGTCTTGAGTCAAGGTAGATGGATTTGGTTTGAATAAAAAATAATAAGATGCCCAATGCAGTGTATACCTTCTGGGAAGCAACTGGCAGTTTCTCATTGGTGGTGTTGCTCCCTCTGTAAGGCACACCTGATACCCAGCCTATTTTCCCATGGAGAAGAAGTCATCCCCCATATCTTCCTAATGATACAGGGAAACCAGGAAACAAGCTCTCTGGGACCGACCCAGGCACAGCAAACCCTACTTCCTTTGAAAAATAAACACTTCTTTCTGTGAAATGAGTTTACAGTGTTGCTAGATCATTATGCTTATTTAATAGGACCCAAACCACGGAAGTAGCACATGGAAATGTGCTTTGTATTTACTGAAAACAGTTTGAAAATAAATTGAAAATGTCTCTCCTAAACTTGTTCCACAGTAGTTGAGATAATGATTTTCCTTTCCGTTAACCAATAACAATGCTGAGATCTTCTCCCTTGAAAGAATTTGATTTAAATGCAGAAGATAGCCAGCCGCAGTAATAGCTGAGTTCTCACTTTAATGTATCTCTTGTTTCTGTTGTTTTTTCCTCTGGGAGCGACTCATTCATAAGCTCTTCTGGTTCTCTTGGGGTTGAGGCTGAATTCACTTCTGATCTATTCTGGCCATTTAACATGGCATATGATGAGCACAGCCTACATGGCACTGCCAAACCAAACCAGCAAGTACAGCCTTTCAGTGGGAAAGGGATGGCTCAGGCTGAAGGATCTATGAGGCATCTTTGGCAAAGCACCAGCTTTAATTTGCCTTGCTATCTGGCAGAGACTGGAGTGGCTCTAACATCCTTCAAATCACAAACACATACTTGTGCATTCTCCAGGGACAGACCCAGGCCACAACAGGTCTGTGGTGACAAAAGGCCCAACTCTATCACTGATGTGGACACTGGCTGCCCAATCTTATTAGCTGGGGAGATCTAGCTAAAGGCAATTTGGGCAGAGAAGCAACAGTTACTGAGGTGGACAGGTATTTTTCAGGTAGTCCAGGTGCTTTAGAGATTACAGCATGAGGCTGTAAGAAATGTGCTAATCTCCCAACATCTAGTTCTATTTACTAGCTAACCTTGACATTGACCAGAGGCTGGGCTTTGGCCACAGTCTGTTGGTATCTTCTTGTCATCAACACCATATAATGATGGTGGTTTCTCAACTCAGGGTCTTGTTTGGCAACTCATTTTCAACATAGGCACTTCTATTTTTCAAGTAGTTGCTATCACAGCCTGGACAGTCTTGTGACAGACAAACAAGTCCCCTGCTAGGAGACACATGAACTTATGAGTCGGTTCACTAACACTTAGCCTATGGGGAATGAACTCTGGTGGACACCCACACAGCTGAAGTCAAAATCTGTTTAAGTGGACTAAGGTCATTTGATGGGGCTTTGCTGTGATGAAACACGTATGTTTTGAATGTGGTTTAATTTAAATTGAAATCTAATTTGTAATGTCTCAGGGGTAAGCCTTTCAAAACTAAGGAGAGAAACAAGGTGGTTCATACTCTGTGTGAGGGATAGGACTACTGCTCTGAGCGTTTCGGATTTTGGTGAGTTGTTTGTTTATTGAAGGTGGCCCACCTCTGGATGGTTGCTTTGCTTTGTTTTCATCTATTTTCCAAAGCAGATTTGGGAGAGTCTGCTTTTAACTAAAAATATTTCTAAGATCAAATTGGTTTTGCCAGCAGTTTATGTCCTACTTCCACCTGGTTGCCGTGACAGCAGCTGGTATTCTTGAAAGGACATTTGGGTATTGGATATCAAGAGATGGAAGGGAGCACTAGCAAGAAAAAACATCAAGTTATTTGTTTCAATTGTCACATTATTTTACTTCAGAAAATACAAATAACTTAATCTAACAGGCCATTGGGTTCAGATAGAAGAAACTGTACCTGCAATAAGGACACAAGAGCTCCAGGACTGAAAGGACTCCCTGTTGGTGAGGCCACTTGCTCCTGCTGGAGAAGCAAGGGCCTCTGCAGTCCCTGGGTCTTCCCCATGCCCAAGGTACAGCAATGGGCAAATCCTTCAACTATAAGATCTGAGAAATGGCTGATTCCATGAGAGGATTTGCCTGTGCCAAAAGGGAACTGCAGGTGGAATTCATTGTTAGAATCTTCCCCTACCCTGTGTGTTTGGCTTCAACCATTTGCACATCCACTGGGGAGTGACTGCCAGCCAGGAGGAAGCATCTCCAAGGCCCATGATCTCTGCTTTGCTTCAGGACAGCAATGTCCTCACCGACCAGGCTAAAAGTCTGTACTGTTCGGTTCTGTATGCCACAAGCCCTGTAATGTCTGCCTCCCACAGCTGAGGGATGGAGAACAAATTAACCACCAAACCTCCCCACACCTATTGCAATAAGGGTCTTGGATACTTCTGATTAATATAAAAGATGTTTGGTTATCCACTTACATTTTGTTTGCTTGAAGTCTTGCATTAACTCATATGATGGTGGGAGTTGAGTTGAGGGGACTTCAGTGACTGTCTTTCATGATGTTTGGTATACCAACATGGAAAGGGGCCTATCTGGTACATCTGTGCTCTTTCTTGCCTTGGAAATGACCTGGCTCACACTGTGCCTTCGGACAAGTCCCAGATTCACCTTGGTTGTTTGCCTGAAGGTACACTAAAGTTAGATGAGAGGAGGGCTTCTCAAAGCCAGGGATGCATGCTGAAGATGGATTTTAGGTGGCATAGAAGCAATAGTCTCTAGTTGGACAAGAGTCATCCAGACCTATAGTAAGAATAGGAGTCTCAGGTCAACTGCTTTTCAATCCTCAGGTGACAGCAAGGCCTCTGCCTGAGGTTGGTGCTACTTGTCTGGAACACTCTTCTAAACTTTGCTCATCTCCTTTTTTCCAAAGAGCAGAGTTCAGGCCCTGGCCACCCACAGACACTGGGTTCTCACTAGGATTTAATATCATGGTTTAGTGTTCATGTTCATTTTTGTGGCAAGTGACATTGGTGCTTCATTTACACAATAATGAAAAGTTTCATTTTAAAATAAATTTAAGCAAAAGTAGTAGGCTGGCCTAAAGAACAGTTTTATTTAAATAATAGCACAGATGTGAGCATGTGGAGCCTGAAATTTGGGAATCTCTGGACCAGGTTATTCCAGCAGGTTCTCCCAGCTCTCATGTTCTGGAACTTTATGAACCAAGGGTCAGTAGTGGGAGAAAATATTTGCAAATTATATATTTGATAGGGTACTTGTATCCAGAATAAAGAACTCTTATAACTCAACAATAAAAAGACACATGACCCAATTAAAAATAGGCAGAATATCTGAATAGTGATTTCTCCAAAGAAGATATATGCATGGCCAATGAGCACATGAAAAAATGGTCAATATCACTAATCACTTGAGAAATGCAAATGCAAATCAAAATCACAATGAGATAACACTTCACACCCACTAAGATGGTTATAATTTTTAAAAAGGAAAATAACAAGTGTTGTGAAAATGTGAAGAATTTTAAACCTTCATATACTGCTGGTGGAAATGTAAAATGCTGCAGTCACATTGGAAAACAGTCTGACAGTTCCTCAAGAAGTTAAACATGGAGTTTATTATATGACCTAGAAATTTCATTCCTAGGTATATAGCCAAAAGAATTGGGAACACATCCATACATAAATGTGTATGCAAATGTTCACAGCAGTGTTATGTATACCAGCAAAAAAAAAATTCCAATAGATAAGTAGATAAACAAAATAATATTTCTATATGATAGAATATTATTCAGCCATAAAACGAATTAAGTACTGACGCATGTGACAAAATGGATGATCCTAAAATATACTTAATGAAAATGTTCTAGAATATTGTGATTGTATAACTTTATTAATATACTAAAACTTGTATACTTTCAAAGGTAAATTTTGTGATATGTGAGGTATGTCTAAATATTTAAAAATACAAATAGCATAGTGGAAAAAATGAATAAGGGCTCCTGATTACCTATCAAATAAATGCTTGTTTGGTATTAACCTTGGCGAGATCCAGGAATCTGCATCCTTTGGCTTCTGTGCTTTTCTGACTTCTAAATGTTGCTTTCTAAGGCCTCCTTGATCCTAGTCTCTATAATAAAATGGGAGTGGGGACAGGCGTAACATACAGGACTCAATTCTGCCTTCTCAAAAAGACACAGAACCGAAGGAAACATGTCTGTAAAGAACTCTGGAGAGGCTGCCTAATTTCATGTTTAAGAATATGTGTTCTGGAGTCTGGGGTTGAAATTCTGGTTTTCCACTTCACGGCTGTCACTTTGAAGGTAACTTGGGCTAGTCCCCTATCGTCTCTGAGCTGCCACTTCCTCTCGTATAAAATCAGCCTAATCCCAGGACCCATCTCCCCAATATCATTATGAGGATTCAACACATATAAAGCCCCTCACATACACAGTGACTGACATGATTAGCACTTGAGAAATGGTCTTCTCCAGCTGACTGGGCTGGAAGCATGGTGGTACCACAGTGGGTAGAAAACCAGAGTGCCTGATTCAGGAGGTTCTAGTCCTTTCTCTATTGCTTACTATTTGTGACCTTGGGCAATCACCTCCCCTCACTGATCCTCAGTTTCTTCATCTGTAAAATGGATCACTCATCCTGCTTTTCACTGACGCCAGCCTGCCTCTGGAGCTTTGTTGATGAAGAAAAAGGGATTGCCTGGCTTTTGTAAAGGGGGTTTCTGTTTCAAGATAGCTAGATTCCATATGCCTAAAAGTGGCACATCCTGGGCCAGAATTTGATCATTTCTAGCTATGCTCTGTCCAGTGAAGTCTGGCTTGGCTGAAATGCCCAAGGAAGGGCTCTCTTACCTGTGGTCTAGGGCATGACCTCGGCATTCTGATTTGTTTGGAGAGGAGCCTGGGCTAGATGGTGTCTAGGGTCCTTCCAGCTCAGACTTGTGTAATTCCTCTCTGGTAAGTCGCCATTCCTTTTATTTTCTTTAATATATATTTTATTGCATTTTAGGTTTTGGGGTACATGTGAAGAACATGCAGGATTTTTACATAGGTACATACATGGTAATGTGGTTTACTGCCTTCCTCCCCTTCACCTATATCTGACATTTCTCCCCATGTTATCCCTCCCCAACTCCCCACACCCTGCTGTCCCTCCCCTAGTTTTCCACCACAGACCCCAGTGTGTGATGCTCCTCTCCCTGTGTCCATGTGTTCTCATTGTTAAACACCTGCCTATGAGTGAGAACATTTGGTGTTTGATTTTCTATTCTTGTGTCAGTTTGCTGAGAATGATGGTTTCCAGGTTCATCCATGTGCCTACAAAGAACACGAACTCATTGTTTTTTATGTCTCTGTAGTATTCCATGGTGTATATGTGCCATGTTTTCCCTGTCCAGTCTATCATCAATGGGCATTTGGATTGGTTCCAGGTCTTTGCTATTGTAAACGGTGCTGCAATAAACATTCGTGTGCATGTGTCCTTATAATAGAGTGATTTATAATCCTTTGGATATATACCCAGGAATAGGATTGCTGGGTCAAATGGAATTTCTGTTTCTAGGTCCTTGAGGAATCGCCACACTGTCTTCCACAATGGTTGAACTAATTTACACTCCCACCAACAGTGTAAAAGTCTTCCTATTTCTCCACATCCTCTCCAGCATCTGTTGTCTCCAGATTTTTTAATGATCGCCATTCTAACTGGCGTGAGATGGTAACTCAATGTAGTTTTAATTTGCATTTCTCTAATGACCAGTGATGATGAGCATTTTTCATATGTTTGTTGGCCTCATATATGTCTTCTTTTGAAAAGGGTCTGTTCTAGATATTAGCCCTGTGTTAGATGGGTAGATTGCAAAAATTTTTTCCCATTCTGTTGGTTGCTGGTTCACTCTAATGATTGTTTCTTTTGCTGTACAGAAGCTATGGAGTTTAATTAGGTCCCATTTGTCTATTTTGGCTTTCGTTGCCAATGCTTTTGGTGTTTTAGTCATGAAGTCCTTCCCCATGCCTATGTCCTGAATGGTTTTGCCTAGGTTTTCTTCTAGGGTTTTTTATGGTGTTAGGTCTTATGTTTAAGTCTTTAATCCATCTGGAGTTAATTTTATTGTAAGGTGTCAAGAAGGGGTCCAGTTTCTGCTTTCTGCACATGGCTAGCCAGTTTTCCCAACACCATTTATTAAACAGGGAATCCTTTCCCCATTGCTTGTTTTTGTGAGGTTTGTCAAAGATCAATGGTTGTAGATGTGTGGCATTGCCTCTGAGGCCTCTGTTCTGTTCCATTGGTTTATATCTCTGTTTTGGTACCAGTACCATGCTGCTTTGATTACTGTAGCCTTATAGTATAGTTTGAAGTCAGGTAGCATGATGCCTCCAGCTTTGTTCTTTTTGCTTAGAATTGACTTGGCTATGCGGGCTCTCTTTTGGTTCCATATGAAACTTAAGGTGATTTTTTTCCAATTCTGTGAAGAAGGTCATTGGTAGCTTGATGGGAATAGCATTGAATCTATAAATTACTTTGGGCAGTATGGCCATTTTCATGATATTGATTCTTCCTAACCATGAGCAAGGAATGTTTCTCCATCTGTTTGTGTCCTCTCTTATTTCCTTGAGCAGTGGTTTATAGTTCTCCTTGAATAGGTCCTTTACAACCTTTGTTAGCTGTATTTCTAGGTATTTTATTCTCCTTGTAGCAATTTTGAATGGCAATTCATTCTTGATTTGGCTCTCTTTGAGTCTGTTATTGATGTATAGGAATGCTTCTGATTTCTGCACATTGATTTTGTATCCAGAGATTTTCCTGAAGTTGCTTATCAGTTTCAGGAGATTTTGGGCTGAGGCGATGGGGTCTTCTAGATATACAATCATGTTGCCAGCAAACAGAGACAATTTGATTTCCTCCTTTCCTAATTGAATACCCTTTATTTCTTTTTCTTGCCTGATTGATCTGGCTAGAACTTCCAATACTATATTGAATAGGAGTGGCGAGAGAGGGCATCCCTGTCTAGTGCCAGATTTCAAAGGGAATGCTTCCAGTTTTTGCCCATTCAGTATGATATTGGCTGTGGGTTTGTCATAAATAGCTTTGATTATTTTGAGATATGTTCCATAAATGCCTAGTTTATTGAGAGTTTTTAGCATAAAGGGCTTTTGAATTTTGTTGAAGGCCTTCTCTGCATCAATTGAGATAATCATGTGGTTTTTGTCTTTGGTTCTATTTATGTGGTGAATTACGTTTATAGACTTGCGTATGTTGAACCAGCCTTGCATCCCCGGGATGAAGCCTGCTTGATCATGGTGGATAAGCTTTTTGATGTGCTGTTGCAATCAGCTTGCCAGTATTTTATTGAAGATTTTTGCATCTATGTTCATCATGGATATTGGCCTGAAGTTTTCTTTTCTTGTTGAGTCTCTACCGGGTTTTGGTATCAGGGTGATGTTGGTCTCATAGAATGATTCGGGAAGGATTCTCTCTTTTTGGATTGTTTGGAATATTTTCAGAAGGAGTGGTACTAGCTCCTCTTTGTATGTCTGGTAAAATTTGGCTGTGAACCCATGTGGACCTGGGCTTTTTTTGGGTGGTAGGCTCTTAATTGTTGCCTCAACTTCAGACCTTGTTATGGGTCTGTTCAGGGTTTCGGCTTCTTCCTGGTTTAGGCTTGGGAGGAGGCAAGTGTCCAGGAATTTATCCATTTCTTCCAGGTTTACTGGTTTATGTGCATAGAGTTCTTTGTAATAGTCTCTGATGATGGTTTGAATTTCTGTGGAATCTGTGGTGATATCCCCTTTATCGTTTTTTATTGCATCAATTTGGTTATTCTCTCTTTTCTTTTTTATTAATCTGGCTAGTGGTCTGTCTATTTTGTTGATCTTTTCAAAAAACCAGCTCCTGGATTTATTGATTTTTTGAAGGGTTTTTTGTGTCTCTATCTCCTTCATTTCTGCTCTGATCTTAGCTATTTCTTGTCTTCTGCTAGGTTTTGAGGTTTTTTGATCTTGCTCCTCTAGCTCTTTCAGTTTTGACGATAGGGTGCCAATTTTAGATCTCTTCTTTCTTCTCATGTGGGCACTTATGGCTATATATTTTCCTCTAGAGACTGCTTTAAATGTGTCCCAGAGATTCTGGTATGTTGTGTCTTCATTCTCGTTGGTTTCGAAGAACATCTTTATTTCTGCCTTCATTTCATTGTTTATCCAGTCAACATTCAAGAGCCAGTTGTTCAGATTTCATGAAACTGCTGTTCTGAATTAGTTTTTGAATTCTGAGTTCTAACTTGATTGCACTGTGGTCTGAGAGATTGTTTGTTATGATTTCCATTATTTTGCATTTGCTGAGGAGTGATTTACTTCCAATTATGTGGTCAATTTTAGAGTAGGTGTGATGTGGTGCTGAGAAGAATGTATATTCTGTGGATTTGGGGTGGAGAGTTCTGTAAATGTCTATTAGGTTTGCTTGCTCCAGGTCTGTGTTTAAGTCCTGGATATTCTTGTTAATTTTCTGTCTGGTTGATCTGTCTAATATCGACAATGGGGTGTTAAAGTATCCCACTATAATTGTGTGGGGGTCTAAGTCTCTGTAAGTCATTAAGAACTTGCCTTATGTATCTGGGTGCTCCTGTATTGGGTGCGTATATATTTAGGATCGTTAGCTCTTCTTGATGCATTGATCCTTTTACCATTGTGTAATGTCTTTCTTTGTCTCTTTTGATCTTTGTTGCTTTAAAGTCTATTTTATCAGAGACGAGAATTGCAACTCCTGCCTTTTTTTTGCTCTGCGATTGCTTGGTAAATCTTCCTCCATCCCTTTATTTTGAGCCTTTGTGTATCCTTGCATGTGATATGGGTTACCTGGATACAGCACACTGATGGGTTTTGGCTTTTTATCCACTTTGCCAGTCTGTGTCTTTTGATTGGGGCATTTAGTCCATTTACATTTAGGGTTAATATTGTTATGTGTGAATTTGATACTGCTATTTTGGTGCTAGCTGGCTGTTTTGCCTGTTAGTTGATGCAGATTTTTCATTGTGATGCTATTTACCATTTGGCATGTTTTTGGAGTGGCTGGTACTGGTTGTTCCTTTATATGTGTAGAGCCTCTTTCAGGAGCTCTTGTAGAGCTGGCCTGGTGGTGACGAAATCTCTGAGTACTTGCATGTTCCCAAAGGATTTTATTTTTCCTTCACTTGTGAAGCTTAGTTTGGCTGGATAGGAGATTCTGGGTTGAAAGTTCTTTTCTTTAAGGATGTTGAATATTGGCCCCCACTCTCTTCTGGCTTGTAGGGTTTCTGCTGAGAGATCTGCTGTGAGTCTGATGGGCTTCCCTTTGTGGGTAACCCGACTTTTCTCTCTGGCTGCCCTTAGCATTTTCTCCTTCATTTCAACCCTGGTGAATCTGATGATTATGTGCCTTGGGGTTGCTCTTCTTGAGGAATATCTTTGTGGTGTTCTCTGTATGTTCTGGACTTGAATATGGCCTGCCTTGCTAGGTTAGGGAAGTTTTCCTGGATAATATCCTGAAGAGTATTTTCCAGCTTGGATTCATTCTCTTCGTCGCATTCAGGTACACCTAACAAACATAGATTAGGTCTTTTCACATAGTCCCACATTTCTTGGAGACTTTGTTCATTCCTTTTTACCCTTTTTTCTCTAATCATGCCTTCTCATTTTATTTCATTGAGTTGATCTTCGACCTCTGATATCCTTTCTTCTGCTTGGTCAGTTCGGCTGTTGAAACTAGTGCATGCTTCGCAAAGTTCTCGTGTTGTGTTTTTGAGCTCCATCAATTCACTTCTATTCCTTTCTAACTTGTCCATTCTCGTTAGCATTTCGTCAAATCTTTTTTCAAGGTTCTTAGTTTCTTTGCATTGGGTTGGAACATGTTCTTTTAGTTCACAGAAGTTTCTTACTACCCACCTTCTGAAGTCTGATTTTGTCATTTCATCACACCCGTTCTCCATCCAACCTTGTTCCCTTGCTGGTGAGGAGTTGTGATTCCTTGTAGGAGGAGAGATGTTCTGGTTTCAGGTGTTTTCATCCTTTTTGCGCTGGTTTCTTCTCATCTTTGTGGATTTATCTACCTGTCATCTGTGTAGTTGCTGACTTTCAGATTGGGTCTCTGAGTGGATGTTCTGTTTGTTGATGAAGTTATTTCTGTTTCTTAGTTTTCCTTCTAACAGTTTGACCCCTCTGCTGTAGGACTGCTGAGGTCCACTCCAGGCCCTAGTTGCCTGGGGATCGCCTGCAGCAGCTGCAGAACAGTAAGGGTTGCTACCAGTTTCTTCTTCTGCTATCTTTGTCCCAGAAGGATACCCGCCAAGTGTCAGTCTGATCTCTCCTTTATGAGGTGACTCTTTGTATGTACAGGGGTCAGGGAGCTGCTTGAGGAGACAGTCTGTCCTTTATAGGGGCTCAAGTGCTGAGCTGTGATCTCCGTTGTTCATTCAGAGCTGCTGGGCAGGTACGTTTAGGTCTGCTGCAGCAGAACTCATAAACCACTTTTTGTTCCCAGGTGCTGTGTCCCAGGGAGTTAGGGCTTTATTTATGAGTTTCCGTTGTGCTGCTGCCTTTTTTTTAACTTTCTTTCTTTTCAGGGCTGCCCTGCCCAGCAAGGAAGCAGCCTGGTCACTGTCTGCCTGCAGAGGCTTTTCTGAGCTGCTGTGGGCTCTGCCCAGCTGCCATGTGAACTTCCCTGCAGTCTTGTTTATATGGGTGTAGTTAGAACTGCCTCGGCAATGGTGGACCCCCTCTGTATTGGTGGACTCTCTCTGTAATGGCGGGTTGCCTTGGCAACGGCAGGCTGCCTCAGCATTGGCTGACTACCTCCGTGGTGTTGGAGTGCCTCGGTAATGGCGGAGGCCCCTCCCCCACAGAGCTGGACAGTCCCGGGTTCAGCTGCGCTTGCTGTGAAACTCTCAATCCAGAGAGTTTCTGATTGCTGTTCTTTTGTGGGGGTGGGACCGAGCCTGATCACCTGGCTCCCTGCCTCAGAGCCTTTTTTTTTCTTTTTTAGTTGAACAGTAGACTCCATCCCGGTTGCCTGTTGAAAGGGCGCCGGGATCTGTGTGATTTCCCATGCAGTGACCCACTGCGCTGGCTTAAAGAGCAGCGCTGAGATTCGTGGCACTTTTTTTGCCCAGGAATCTCCTGGTCTGGCTCCCTGTTCAGTCCCCTCTTTAATCAGATGAATGGGCGACTTCCCGGGTCTCCAATCACCAGCCAAAAGGGCATCCAGACCAGTGTATTTTGTATGGAGAACTGCTGGCCGGGGCGCCAACAAAGCAGCAGCGCGGGGCAAAGCAGCTTCGCCGACCAAAAGAACCGCGCCGGCCACAACAGCTGCGCTGGTGACCTGTGGGGCTCCTCCGCCTGGGAATCTCCTGGTCCGTGGGCAATAAAAATGCAGCATCCACTCACCCTCTGTGCTTTCACTGTGAGCTGCAACTCTGAGCTGTTCCTAAACGGCCATCTTGGATCTTCCCCCCATGTTTTCTTAAGGGTATACCTAAGTATTTCATTTTCTTTGGAGTGATTATTAATGGTATTGTATATTTAATTTTGGTTTCTACATATTTATTGTTAGTGTATAAAAGTGTTATTAAATTTTGGGGTATGTTGGTCTTGTCTTCTATACCCTTGCTGGATTGACTTAGTAGCTCTTGAATATTTTTAGTGATACTTTGGAATTTTCCATACAGATGATCATGTCACCTGCAAATACAGGAAGTTTTATTTCTTCATTTCCAATCTGTATATATTTTATTTCCTTTTCTTGCCTTATTACAGTTGCTAGGCCTTCCAGTTCTATGCTGAGTAAAAGTGCTGAAATCTGAAAGACTTCTCTTGTTCCTGACCTTAGGGGGAAAGCATTTAGTCTTTTACCATTAAGGAATTATAAATTATTTCTGGTATGCTAATAATGATGTAGGTAGGCTTCAGAAAGCATAACTTCAGAAAGCATTATTGATAATACCATTTTATACTCTACAAATCTATATTTCCATAATAGAAAGTTTAAAAATTTAGAGGGTAGAGAATGTTATAGAATAAAAGAGATAGGCAGTATGAGAACCATGTTTGGACTGATTCAAACCAAAGAATTTTAGTTTGGACTGAGCATTCAATAATCATAATAAATAATTGTTAATTTGGTTGTGATCATGACATGTTAGACATGTTTTCCAAAAAGTCCTTATCAGAGCTGCATACTGAATCTAGATTTTTAGACTCTCAGACTAGTGCTCTTTCCCCATCTACTGCCTCTCAGCCCACAGCAACCAAACAGACTATCTTTAAGTCTGGCTGAAGCTTAAAGAGGTGGGGGTAGAATAGGTCTTTAGCCACAACAACTCACAGGAAACTGCCTGTGCCATCCAGCATATCAACTGGCTTTGCAAACACCCGGCCCAGATGTGTCAGGCCTATGGACACAGACCGTCTTTATGAGGCTTGCTCAATGGCTGTCTGTGAGCCCAGGGTTGCCCAGCCACCTCCTGGCCAGGGGCATCCTGGGTGGCTGCCAAACCAATGACAGAGTTCACACTCTCAGACCTTTGCTCCTCCTTCATGTTGACTGGAAAGTCTCCATCTTCCACAACGTAAGTGGGGACACTGCAAGCACAGTTGCTGGCTGGCAGGGCTCAGGCCACTCTTCATTGTATGCAAGCCATGGGCATTGAGCATTTATTCAGCAAACATTTACTAAGAAGTGACTGGGTGCCCAAGAGCTCACAAGTTCAGGGGCAGGGCTGAAGAAAGCATAAGGATCCATAAGCACAAGGTGGTACAGACCCCAGCAAGATGTTAGGGGAGGGGGGAAGAGCTGGTAAGAAAGAGCCTAGAAGGAAGGACAGGAATCAGGCCTGTGCAGAGCATAGAGGGCGAAGGGAAGTCAATCTGGGGCTAGGGAGCAGCCTGGGCAAAGCCTGGAGTGGGTAATTTGTGGAAGACAGAGCAGTTACTTTTGTCCAGAGTGGAGAGTAGGTGTGTGAGAAGGGGAGTAACAGCAGATAGAGGCAAGCAGGTTCAAGTCTCGATAGGGAGGACCTGCAAAGCCAGTGAAGGACTCTTGAGGGAAAAGTGGTATTTTTTCACAAAAGTAGGGTGGAGGAAGCAAAATGACCATAGTAACGAAAGTGGGATTATTTTCTACTCCCAACCATCCTTCATGAAAACATTTAAATAACATCTGTTATCACTGGGCATTTTCTGACAAGCAATTTGAAACCCTGCCATGATTAATGAGGCCCAACCAAGTAATGGGGTGCATATTCCAAGGGAACCTGTGAAATCAGATGTTTTATGCCAGATTATGTCCATGTCTCCCTACTACAGAGCTCCTCACTCATCCACACAGGAGCCATGCTACAGGAATAGAGTTTATCTACTGGAGAAGCCACTCTTGGCAGTGCCTGTAGTCCAGGTCTCTGTTGGATGTGCCTCAGGGCAGAGCCTAGGCTATGGCCTGGGAAATGGCATAAAACCAAATGTTGCACACTCACTACACCTAAGGTGCTTTTTGTCTGGTGGAGAGAAGAAGGCCAGGCATAAAATTGCTTTCATATGAGGACAAATGAAACAAGTGCCAAGTCATAGTAAATCAGGCCACCATTACATAGCACATTTCCTTCAATATTTATTAACAGGCCAGGTCCTGAGCCAAGCACTTTCGCATACATCTGTCTTATTGGATCCTCCCTGATACCCTGAGGAATAGGCCATATTATTAGCCCTGTTTTAAAGAGCAGGAAACCAAGGCTCAGACAAATGAGGTAACTTACTGAAGTTCACACCTGGCTGCTAAGAAGACAAGACAGGCTTGAAATCCAGGACTGGTTAACCTCAAAGTCTACACTCTTTCTACTATAACACACCTTGGAGCATACTTTTTTTCTTTTCCACTTCGAATTTTGAAATACAGATTCACAGAAAGTTACAAAGATACTACAGGGTGGTCTTGTGTATCCTTAACCCAGTTTTCCTCAGTTGTTACATGAAATGTAACTATAGTACAATATCAAAATTAGAAATTTGATATTGTTACAATGTGTGTATAATTCTATGCCATTTGATCACATATGTATATTCCTGTAACCATCGTCACAATCAAGATACAGAACTGTTTCATCATCACAAAGATCTTCCCTGTGTTACCCCTTTACACACACACACACCCTCAATCCCACCATCTGTAACCTCTGGCAACTAGTCATCTGTTCTTCATCTCTATAATTTTTCATTTTGAGACTGTTATGTAAATAGATTGTTTTTTACCTCACTCATCATAATGCCCTTGAGATCCATCCAAGTTGTTGCATGTATCATTAGTTCATTTATGGTTATTGCTGAATAGTACTCCATGGTTTGGATGTACCATAGTTTAAGCTTTCACACACTTATGGATAGCTGAGCTCTTTTCAGTTTTTGACTATTACAAACAAATATGCTATGAATATTTGTGTATAGTTTTGTGAAAATAAGTTTTCATTTTTTTCTGGGATAAATGGCCAGGAGAGAAATTGCTGGGTTGTACAGTAGTTGCATGCTTAATTTTATAAGAACTCCACCATTTTCAAGAGGGGCTGTACCATTTACATTTCCATCAACAATGTGTGATCCAGTTTTTTGCTGTATCATCTCCAGCATTTGATGGTGTCACTAGTTTTTATTTTAGTCATTTGGATAAGTGTGCAATGTTATCTCATTGTGGTATTTATTTGCATTTCCTTGATGGCTAATGAGGTTGTGCTTATTTGCCATCTGTGGACTATCTTCCACAAAATGTCTCTTCATGTTTTTTGCCCATTTTCTGACAGGAGTTATTATTATTATTACTACTGTTGATTTTTGAGAGCTCTTTATATATCCTAGACACAAGTCTTTTGTTTAATATGTGGTTTATAAATATTTTCTCCCAGTCTGTTAACTGGTCTTTTCACCCTCTCAACAGTGCCTTTCAGGAGCCAACTATTTACCTTTGGTGTGACCCAATTAATCCATTTTTTAAATAGATTATGATTGATTTTGGTGTCAAGTCTAAGAATTCTTCACCCAGCCATAGGTTCCAAAGATTTTCGCTTATGTTTTCTTCCGAAAGTTTTATACTTTTACATTTTACATTTAAGTCTGTGATCCATTTTGAGTTGAAAAAATGTGAGTTAGGTCAAAACCTTTTTTTTTTTTTTTTTTTTTTTCAGCCTATGGGTGTCCAATTGCCCCAACACCATTTGTTAAAAAGACTATCCTTCCTCCATTGAATTATTTTTACAACTTTGTCAAAAGTTGAGCGTATTTGTATGGGTGTATTTATGAGTTCTCTGTTCTGTCCCACTGATCTATATCAGTGGCTATCCCTCTGACCTAAACACACTATCCTGCTTACTGTGGTTATACAATAGGTCTCAACATCAAGCAGAGGAATTCCTCCTACTTTATTTTTATTTTTCAAAATTGTTTTAACTATTCTACTTCCTTTGTTTTTTCATATAAATTTAAGGATAATATTGTCTATATTTACAAACAAATTCTGCTGGAATTTTGATAGGAATTGCATTAAAACTCTGTATCAATATGAGGAGAATTGACATCTCTACTACATTGCATCTTTTAATCCCTAAACATGGTATGTCTCTCCATTTATTTAAATCTTTAATTTCTTTCATTAGCATTGTGTAGTTTTCAGCATAAACATGCTGTGCTTGTGTTGTTAGATTTACAGCTAAGTATTTCTTCTCTCTTTTAGAGTTATTTTAAATGGCATTGTGATTTTAACTACAGTTTCTACATGCTTGTTTCTAGTATACTGAAGTAACATTGACTTTCATTTGTTGATCTTGTGTTCTGTAAGCTTGATGAACTCTCTCATTACTTGTTTTGTACATGTCTTGGGATTTCTAACATAGACTATCATGTCATCTACAAGTAGTAACAGTTTTAGTTGTTCCTTTCTAATCTGTTCCAATTATCTCCTTTTCTTTTTGAGCTGGCTAGGACTTTCAGTGACATGTTGAGTAAGAGTGGTAATAGCAGGCATCCTTGTTTTGTGTCAGACTTTAGAGGGAAAATGTTCAGTCTTTTACCATTAAGTATGACATTAGTTATAGGTATTATGTAGATGCTCTTTATCAAATTGAGAAAGTGCCCCTCCAATTAGTGTGCTTAGACTGCAATTACAGAAGATCACAGACTGGGTGGCTTAAATGAGAGAGTTGTCGGGGGATAAAGAGATCTCTGGTGTCTTGTCCTCTGCTTATAAAGACATCCTACTGGGTTATGAACTCACCCTTATCGCCTCATTTAACCATAATTACCTTGTTAATGGCCCTATCATGAAATACATATGTTAAGATTTTCACATATGTATTTGGGCAGGGGGACACACAATTCAGTCTGTAACACCCTCTATTCCTAAGTTACTGAGAAGTTTTTAAAATTGCAAATGGCTGTTGGATTTTGCCACATGCTTTTTTGATTTAATCGATGTGATTTTTTTTCTTTAGCCTGCTGATATGATGGAGTACATTGACTGAAAATATTTAACCAGACTTGCATACCTGGAATAAACCCCACCATGTCATGTTGTATAAATCTCTTCATACATTGCTAATATATTTTTAAAGAATGTTTATGTCTATATTCATGAGTTATATTGGTGTGTGGTTTTCTTTTTTTGTACTGTCTTTTCCCAGCTTTGGTATTGGATAAGACTGGCCTCATAAAACAGATTTGAAAATGTTTTATCTTCTATTTTATGGAAGGGACTATGTAAAATTGGTCTCAATTCGTCTTTATACTTTTTCTTTTTTTGAGACAGAGTCTCACTCTGTTACCCAGGCTGGAATGCCATGGCATGATCTCAGCTGACTGCAACCTCCACCTCCCAGATTCAAGTGATTCTCATGCCTCAGCCTCTCAAGTAGCTGAGATTACAGGCATGCACCACCACGCCTGGCCAATTTTCATATATTTTTTTTTAGTAGAAATGGGGTTTTGCCATGTTGGCCAGGCTGGTCTCGAACTCCTGACCTCAAGTGATCCATTCCCCTCGAACTCCCAAAGTGCTGGGATTACAGGCATGAACCACCACACCTGGCCTTCTTTAAACTTTTGATAGATGTTCTAACCAAACCATCTGGACCTGGAGATTTCTTTCTCAGAGTTATTTCTTTTAAACTGCAGATTGCATTTTTAATGGTCATATGCTATTCAAATTGTTTTTATATTGAGTAGGTTTTGGTAGTTTGTACTTTTAAAGGAATTGGTCCATTTTATCTAAGTTGTCAAATTTATGTGTGTAGAGTTGTTCATAGTATTTCCTTGTTATTCTTTCGGTGACTGCAGGGTCTGTAGTGACAGCCCCTGTATCATCCCTGATATTGGTAAATGTCTTATCTTTTTTTGGTCAGTATTGTTAGACATTTGTCAACTTTATTGATCTTTTCAGAAAATCAGCTTTTTGTTTCACTGATTTTTGTCTTGATTTCTGTTTTCAGTTTCATTGGCTTCTGTTCTTTATTTTTTCTCCCTTCTGCTTGTGTTGTAATACTCGTTCTTTCTTTTTAGGTTCTTAAAGGAGGAGTCTATGTTAATGATTTGAGACTTTTTATTTTCTGTAATGTATGTGTTGGTGTTATAAATTTCCTTCTGGCACTGCTTTATCTGTGTCTAAAAAAATTCAGTATGTTAGCCGGGCGCGGTGGCTCAAGCCTGTAATCCCAGCACTTTGGGAGGCCGAGGCGGGTGGATCACGAGGTCAAGAGATCGAGACCATCCTGGTCAACACGGTGAAACCCCGTCTCTACTAAAAATACAAAAAATTAGCTGGGCATGGTGGCACGTGCCTGTAATCCCAGCTACTCAGGAGGCTGAGGCAGGAGAATTGCCTGAACCCAGGAGGTGGAGGTTGCGGTGAGCCGAGATCGCGCCATTGCACTCCAGCCTGGGTAACAAGAGCGAAACTCCGTCCCAAAAAATAAAAAATAAAAAAAAAAATTCAGTATTTTTTTTTTTTACTTTTATTCTATTGTGGTCACATGATACATTCTGTGTGATTTTAATTTTAATTCTTCTAAATATGTTGAGATTTGTTCAGTGTTTCAGGATATGGTCTATCTTGGTGAATGTCTTGCAGGCACTTGAAGAGAATGCTTTTTCTGCTTATTGGGTGAAGTGTTCTACAAATGTCAATTAAATCCTGTTGTTTGATAGTGTTGTTGAGTTCTTCTACAACCTTGCTAACGTTTTGTCTTGTTCTATCAAGGGTTGAGAGAGCGGTGTTAAAGTCTTCAACTGTAATTGTGGATTTGTCTATTTCTCCTTTTAGTTCTATCTGTTTTGCTTCACATGCATTGCATTGTTGTTGTTTGGTCTGTACACATTTATGATTGTAGTGTCTTTTTGGTAGACTGATTTCTTTTTTTTTTTTTTGAGATGGAGTCTCACTCTGTTGCCCAGGCCAGAGTGTAGTGGCGCGATCTTGGCTCACTACAACCTTCACCTCCCGGGTTCAAGCAATTCTCCTGCCTCAGCCTCCTGAGTAGTTGGGATTACAGGTAAACACCACCAAACCTGGCTAATTTTTTTGTACTTTTAATAGAGACAGGGTTTCACCATGTTGACCAGGCTGGTCTCAAACTCCTGACCTCAGGTGATCCACACACCTCAGCCTCCCAAAGTGTTGGGATTACAGGTGTAAGCCACTGCACCCAGCCAAGATTGACTCTTTTATTATTATATAATGTTCATCTCTGTCTTTGGTAATTTCCTTTGCCCTGAAGTCTACTTTATTTGATATTAACATAGACACTCCTGCTCTTCTTTGATAAATGCTTGCAGGATATTTTTCTAATCCTTTTATTTTCAACCTGCTCATATTGTTATATTAAAATGAGTTTCCTGTAGACAACAATAGTTGGGTCATGCTTTTCAAACCACTTTGTCTGTTGTTTTAAAATTTTATTTGGAAATATCTATAATGTTTTTGAGAATATCCATTTGAATAGTTTTTTACTAGTTGTTCTAGGTGTTACATTATACACACACAACTTTATCACAGTCTACTGTTGTCACACTTAACTAGCTTAAATAAAATGTAGAAATCTTACTTTCATTTATGTCATTTTTTCCCACCCCTTACTTGATAGTATAATTGTAAAAAGCATTTTCTCTACATATATTTAGAATTCATCAGACTAGGTCATAATTTTTGATCATCTAACATAATTAGAAAATTTGGGAGAATAATAGTCTATTATTTTTATATGTGTTATTACTCTTTCTGCTGTTCTTTATTCCTGATGTGCTAAGGTTTTTAATTTTGTCATTTACTCTTTATTTAGAGAAATTCCTTTAGTCATTTTTTAAGAGTAGGTGTGCTGGTGATATATTTTTAGTTTTTTTTTTTTTTCATCTGAGAATTTGCTCATTTTACCTTTATTCCTGAAGGATATTTTTTCTGAGTATGGAATTCTAGGCTGACAGTTCTTTTCTTTCAGCAGTAGAGAAATGTTGCCCCATTACCTTCTGGCCTCCATGATTTCTGAAGAGAAATACAATGTCTTTCAAATTAGTTTATGTTGCTATGGACTGAATATTTTTGTCACCTAAATACATATGTTGAAGCTTAATCCCCAGTTGTGGTAGTATTTGAAGGTAAGGTCTTTGGGAGGTATTTAAGTCATGAGAGTGGGACCGTCATAAATGAGATTAGTAACCCTTATAAGAAGAGCTATCAGAACACTTGCTGTGTCTCTCCTCCATGTGAAGATATAGCAAGGTGATAGCCATTTACAAACCAAGAAGAGAACCCTCATCAGAACCCCACCATGCTGACATCCCATCCTCAGAATTCTAGCCTTAATAACTGTAAGAAATAAATTTCTGTTGCTTAAACCACCTATTTTAGGATATTATCTCATAGCAGCCTGAACTGACTGAGACCTGCTTGTATAGGTAATGAGTCATTTCTCTTCAGTTATTTTTAAGACTTTTTTTGTTTTGTTTTTACTTTTGTGAAATTTGACTATGATGTGTCTCAGAATGGATTTTATTCAGTTCATCCTCTTGGGTTTTGCCTAACTCTTTGAATCTGTAGGCTTATGTCTTACACCAAGCTTGGGAGTTTTTCATTCATATTTTTTTCCAATAATTTTCTCTCTCTCCTCTCATTCTCAGATTTTAATGATATAAAATATCTTCAAGTTCACTGTTTCTTTCCACTGTTCTCTCCATTCTTCTGTTGAGCCTATCAACTGAGTTTTTTATTTCAGTTATTGTATTTTGCAATTCTAAGGAGTTTATTTTGGTTATTCAATGGTCTTTTATTTCTTTACTGGGACTTTCTATTTTTTCATTTGTTTCAAGAGCATTCATAATTGCTCACTGAAGCATTTTTTACAATAGCTGCTATAAAATCACTGTCAGGTAATTCTAACATCTCTGTCATCTAGGTGTTGAGGATTATTGTCTTTTCTCATTCAAGTTGTGATTTTCCTGGTCCTAAGCACAACAAATGATTTTTGAACATATCCTGGACATTTGGGGTATCATGTTGAGATTTTGGATCCTATTTAATTTCATTTTTGCAGGCAGACACCCTGTTGAGGTATAAAATGCAGGTTCATGTAGTGGTGGATGTTCTGCTCCCCACTAATACCCTGCTATTACCACCCTTGCAAAGACAGATTGCTAAATTGTACCACCTTGCATTGGCTTGTTGCCAACAGGTGGGGGTGGCTAGGCTCTGCTGACACTACCTTATCAGGATCAGTACAACCTCTCACTATCTTGTTCCACCTTCTTGCTATCAGGATGGGGACAAAAATTCAGCTCCCTACCTGATCTTGCTGACATTGTAGGGTGGGGGGAGGGAACTTTGTCTTTTGTTGTTTAGTTAGAGAATGGTGGGTCATATAAAAAATGTTTCTGTTTTGCTAGGTCGTTTTTTTCCTAATCCTTCGGATACAGAAAGAAATACTTTTTGTATTGTGTTTGTTTTCTTGCTTGCCTTATAAGAATTTATGCCTGTTGACTATTCCATTTTGAAATTATCTGTAGTGTCGTGTCTGGGATATATGAAAGGAAATAAGAAAACTCAGAAAACTCTGCCATGTAATTCCTCAAGTATCAAGGTCTCTAGATAGCCTTCCTTCTTCTGTCTACCTTTTGGAGTCCTCCTATGCTTGTTTGTTGTGTTATATCCAGACATACTAGTTGTCACAGAGGGGACATGGAAGGAATGGGGCTATTCTATCATGGCTATACCCAAGTTCCTCCATTTTATTAAAGTAATAGTAGCAATAATAAGAACAATCAACCCATACTGAATGCTTACCATAGGCCAAGTACTCTGTCTTCTAAAAGCTTTCTGTATATCATTTTTTAAATCCATATAACAATTATGTGAAGTAGGTACTGATATTCCCATTTAAAATATGAGAAAACTGAGTCTCAGAATTGAAATGACTTGCCTAAGGTCACGCAACTAGTAGATGACTCACAGCTATCTGACTTCTGAGCCCTGTAATTAACTCCAGTGATGAAGGCTTCTTTGATCTAACAATAAGCAAACCGAAATGGGAATAGAGAGGAAAGTGAGATGAATTATTCCCAGGAAATGAGGAACAGTCAGCAAAGTGAATGAACACAAATATTTATTGAGCATCTATGCTAGCCCAAGCACTATGCTAATCAGTTTATATGTCATGCCATCAGGGAAGGCTTTGCAGAGGACTTGGCATTGCATTAGGCCTTAAAACATAAGTGGAAATCCCATAAGCAGAGAAAGAAGTGAAAGAAATTATAGGTAGATGAAACAGCATGAGCCAAATTCCGAAAAGAACACAGGAAATTCAGGGAATAGTGACCACTCTGGGGAAGCTTGAAACCTGGAGAGATGTGGTTGGAGAAGGCAGGACCAAATCATGGAGGGTCTTGCTTGCCTGGCACAGGAGCTTGGACTGAGTGCATCTGGATAATGGAAAGCAAGGACAATGCATGTTGATCGAATGTAAGGTCAAGATGGCTTGTGGGCAGCTACATGCTTCTCTTCTTGCTCATAGCTTTTGGGAAGTTCAGTTTTGTTTAAGCTGGAGAATTTAGTGCTTAAATACATAACATTAAAGCTATGACTATATTTGATAATTTCAGAGTAACAAAAAGAAGGCCCAATCCTTGGGGAAGGTGCGATTCCTAGAGAGAGGATTAGGGGAAAGTGCTGCAAAACTAACTATGGGGAAGGCTGGACCTCCGGGTTACTCAACTCAGAGCCCCACCCAAGAGTGACTCCAGCTCAGCACCAGCTCAATCCATCACACACTGTCATACCAAGGGAAAAGGAGAAGGGCATTCCAAAGAACTCAAGCCCCTGCCCGAGGCAAAAACTTCTCATCGTTCCAGACAGTGAGTGAGCTGCTCTCACCTCTGCCTAGAATCTTCTGCCCCTCTGTCCATGGGACATATCTTCTCTTGCAGCCCAACTTAGTGAGTGCAGCAGGGGCTCAAAGTAGATTCCTTAAGTGATTTATTGGCTGTTACCTCTCAAACTGGCAGCATGCATTCCCATATGCAGTATATTTCTACATAATTGAAATCCTTCCCACAAGTCTGCCAGGCAGAGTTTCCAGCCCCACTCTACGCATCAGGAAGTCAAAGCTGCTCAGTAGGAAGGGGCTAGACTGGATGCACCTGAGCCTCTGACTCCTGGATTATGTGCCCACACAACAGAACTTCCAGTCTATTTCCTACTGGCTCTCCATTGGGCCCCTCACCCCAAATGCCTATGATGTCCCAGCCTCTGCTTTTGCTCCCTCCCAATATCCTTTTAAGAGTTCCTTTGGACTCATCAGAAGAGGTAATTGATTTCCATTGGTGCCTTACGTGACCAACTTATAGGCTCTGGATCTCTCCTCACTCTCTGGGTCTCATCATCTTTTCTGGCACTGGAGTTGTCTGGTGCCATGTTCAGTGGTTTCTTGAGTGATTCTTGCATTTGGTCCATGATAGGACCTCATCTAAAGTACCTTATTATTGTTCAACATTAGGGTGTTCCTCAATGCTGAGTCTTCAGAAGGCTAGCCCTGTCTGCAAACAGACCCTGGCAGCCATCCTGCAGTCACAAGCATCCAGCTGTAATATAGTAGAACAAGTCTGGGTTTTGGTACCCAACAGACCTCGGTTTGAATTAAAGCCTGGCACCTTACTTTCTCTGGGTTCTTAGTCAATCATTGCACTCTTATCCCTCTGAATATGATTCTCAAATAGAACCACAAACTGCAAGGCATCCCATGAACTAGGTCCCTCCTGCTCTGAACCCCACACTTCTTTGGAGCCACTTGGTAGAGAGAGCAGCTGAAGGAAGAAGCAACTATGACCAAGGAAATTTTGTTCTACCCGCACATTCAGAAATCACTTGTGAGGAAGGAAATGTGGCTATCTGGTGGAACACTCCAGCCTGTGCTTTGAAGTGAGTTTGAACAAAGGCTCAGGTAGCACCATGAATTGTGTCCGTCCATTCCTGGTTTCAGGTACCATGAATGGTAGAATATCCAGATCACCCTCAGATCTCCAGGGTAATGGCACCAAGATCCTGTGCTACCCCTGGAGGGCTGGGCAAGAGTAGGCAGGGGTGAGTAGGCAGGGGTAATTAGGTAGGGAGGAGCTATTGCCAGGGACACCTTTCTGGGAAGCAGAGCAAACTGAAAACAGTGGTGGGGGTTGGAAAGACTGCTCTACCTCAGAGATGAGGTGAGGTAAGTCCTGTTGCAGGCTTCACCATCCCCCCATGTAGAGTCTCACTAGACCCCTCCTTATGAAGACAGCCATCTTCTCCCAGAGTCGAACAGGAAGAAAATCCATCATTCTAAGAGAACAGCAGAAATTTCCTGAAAGAGCAGAAATGAAATATGGAAAGGAAGAGGTTTTAGCAGATCTGATATGGGCTTTTTAATCTGGTAGCTGGTATCTCTAAACTAATTTCCAAACAAAGAGAACAAAGAGCCAGCTGGGCCTCCAGGGACACTCATATTTTCTAACTGAAAAGTGCATCAGGTTGGGTGGGAGTAAACAGATCCATGCTTGCAGCATCCTGCTCTGAGTGAGGCATGAGAGGCACAGGCTGGTGGGGAAGAGCAGCATAGGGGCCAGGACACAAGGAGGAAGGCTGTTGTCAGCAACGGGAGCACCTTGTTCCTTGTCTTGAAAAGCTGTTTCTTTTTTTTTTTTTTTTTTTTTTTTTTTTTGAGACGGAGTCTTACTCTGTTGCCCAGGCTGGAGTGCAGTGGCGCAATCTCAGCTCACTGCAACCTCCGCCTCTCGGGTTTAAGCAATTCTGCCTCAGCCTCCTAAGTAGCTGGGATTACAGGTGCACACCACCACGCCCAGCTAATGAGCTGTTTATTTTCTAAATGCTAGAACTCAATCTTTTCTGGGGTCTCACACACGCAGGCATATCCAACAAGGAGGGATCTGACTTCCAGTGGTAGGGCAGAATGGGCCAGAGATCTGGATGAGGTGTCTGAAAACTAGAAGTGAACCATGGCTCCCTTGTCCCCCTCCTCTGCCCTGATTAGGTGTATGACTTCATAGGACCCTTGTCTTCAGTTTTGAACTCTGCCCAGCCAATATCCCAGGGATTTAGTGAGGAGCAGGATACAGTGACACATTTGGAAAACTGAAAGCCCTGTGCCCATGGGTTACAGGAATCTCACAAGAGCAACTAGCAAAGTATGGCTCAAGTCTACAAAAGGATAGTGCTGCCCTCTTTCTTCCTACTAAAGCAACCTACAGACTAGCCATATTACCTGAAGGATCACCAAGGATCCATTCCAATACTTCTTTGCCTGAAAGTCTTGCTCCTCTAGCTTGTGCCACACATTGCAGTCAAAGTGTGCCCCACACATGGTCCTAACCATGCCACTTCTCTCTCCAAACCCTTCCATGTGTTCCCATTGTCCTCAGGATAAACTCCAAGTCCCTCAGAATGGCCAAGAAGGGCCTAAAACATCTTGGCCTTTATGGCCTGGCAAAACCTGTAAGCCTCTGTAGTTATCTGGCTCCTGTTCTTTCTTTGGGATTCTTTTCGTGTTTCCCATCACACTGTTGGGATTATCTGTTTCCCTGGTTGTCTCCTCTATTAGACTGAAGTCCCATGGCAGTGACTGGTTTCATTTATTTCCGAACCCCTCTTTGCCTGGCACAGAGATGGAGTGGGCATCAGAACAGCTTTGTGAAATGGGCCCCAGGGACATGTTTCTGTGTGCACAGATTGAGAGACACGGGAAAGAGCCCATTACAAGCCTATATCATGAAAGGCCTGCTGTTTACATTGTGTCTCCAAGCCAATGGGCTCAGGACCTCACTGAGACCCATGAAATGCTGGCTCCCGAAGCCTGGACTCCCTGGGTTCTGTTAGTGTCTTGTGTAAGAAGCCTGATGTGGTACCCTGCAAGATAGAACCAACTCTACAGGTATCATTGGGTGAAGGCTTGGGAACATTCAGTTACTGTTCATCCTAGGCTGGAAGTCTCTGCCAAGCCTTCATTCACCAGTGTGTTGGGTGAAGTGCTGTTGACACTTCTGCTAGCCTTTCCTTCCCTCTCTGACTTCGGTAAGCATCAAGTGGTGAGAAGCATGTCCTTCTTCCTGTGGGACACCATGGGACAACTCCTTGGGAAGAGTGTCTGTCTTCCCTTGAACACAAGCCCCTTAGGGCCTGATCCTATGTCTCCTATCCTTCATAGCCTGTAGGACCTAGCCAGGTGCTGACCCTTCAGTGAACACTTCATTCAACTGCAAACTGGCTCGTCATTGAAACAAATTGCTACTAGTTACCAACCCAAATTGAAGGGGAAACATTTGTCAAGAAGAAATGACTCCATCTGGGGGCACTATACAAAGACAGCCACATACCAACACATTTGACCCTGAGCCAAAAAGGCTGTGAGCCTGCCAGCTCAGCCCCTGGCAGAGCTGTACCCATGAAGCTCGGCTTGAATACTGAACCCTAAACTTGATTAAAGATTGCTCACAGAAGCCATCATATGAATGTCTTCTGAATTTGCTTTCAAACTTGTAATGAGTGTCCCACTGAGTATCTTAACTCTAACACCACAAGTGCTCACTCATGTGTGGAAGCTAAGAGAAGTTGATCTCATAGAAGTAAGTAGAACAGAGAAAAGACGTAGAACAGAGAATAAATAGCAGAGGCTGGGAAGGGTAGAAGGAAGGAGGGGATAAGAAGAGATTTGTTAAAGGATGCAAAATTACAGCTAGATAGAAGGAATAAGTTCTAGTGTTGTATACCACTGTAGTTAACAAGAATACATTATACAGTTTCAAATAGCTAGGAGGAGAATATTAAATGTTCCCAACACAAAGAAATAATAAATGTTTGAGATGATGAATATGCTAATTACCTTAATCTGATCACTCTACATTATATGTATAAAAACATCACTATGTATTCCATGAATATGTACAATTATTATGTGTCAATTAAACAACTAAAAAATTTAAACATTTAAAAATAATAAAAATATAAAAATAAAGTAAAAAATGGAATTTCTATTTCTAGGTCCTTGAGGAATCGCCACACTGTCTTCCACAATGGTTGAACTAATTTACACTCCCACCAACAGTGTAAAAGTGTTCCTATTTCTCCACATCCTCTCCAGCATCTGTTGTCTCCAGATTTTTTAATGATCGCCATTCTAACTGGCGTGAGATGGTATCTCAGTGTTTTGATTTGCATTTCTCTAATGACCAGTGATGATGAGCATTTTTTCATATGTTTGTTGGCTTCATGTATGTCTTCTTTTGTAAAGTATCTGTTCATATCCTTTTCCATTTGACCCAGCAATCCCATTACTGAGTATATATCCAAAGGATTATAAATCATTCTACTATAAGGACACGTGCACACAAATGTTCATTGCAGCACTGTTTACAACAGCAAAGACCTGGAACCAACCCAAATGCCCATCGATGATAGACTGAATAGGGAAAATGTGGCACATATACACCATGGAATATTATGCAGCCATCAAAAATGATGAGTTGGTGTCCTTTGTAGGGACATGGATGAACCTGGAAACCATCATTCTCAGCAAACTGATAGAAGAGCAGAAGATCAAACACCGCATGTTCTCACTCATAAGCGGGTGTTGAACAATGAGAACACATGGACACAGGGAGGGGAGCACTACACACTGAGGTCAGTTGGGGGGAATAGGGGAGGGACGGTGGGGGGTGGGGAGCTGGGGAGAGATAGCAAGGGGAGAGATGCCAGATGTAGGTGATGGGGAGGAAGGCAGCAAATCACACTGCCACATGTGTAACTATGCAACAATCTTGCATGTTCTTCACATGTACCCCAAAACCTAAAATGCAATAAAATAAATAAATGGGGAAAAAAAGGGAAAAAAAGTCGATCCCAAACTAAAAAAAAATAAATAAAAAATAAAGTAAAAAAAAACCCAGGTTAAAAAAATGTTTTTCTTTCTGAATTTGGGGCCAATGGGGGAAAAAGCAGGTCTCTTTGAAAATAAAAATGTTTCCTTTTTTTCTGATGATGAAAACTCTAGAATCCTACATGATTTTTTCTTTTTATCCTCTGGCTGCCAGTAAACTACTGGACAAATGTTATTTTTAGTCACCAAATCATGTTAACCCTTGGAATTATCAAGATTTTTCTTCCCTAATTCTTTATTTTTATCTTAGTATTCCTATTTTATTGACATAGGACAATGCCCACTCTACCATGAATTCCATATAGAGTGACAGTAGAAATATACAAACAGTATTTTCAGTAAAGTTTTCTATAACAATACTCATAACCCAGCTGTGTGGCTGGATCAAAGAACACTCTCTTGTGGGAAACCAAATAGTATGGGAGCTCAGAGCAGGATTATAGGGAGCCTCTTTAGAAGAGATGGCCAGCTGACTGAGCCATTGTGCAGACCTGAAGCATTGGTCAAGGGGCCAATATTCTTCCTGTTTCTTTCCTCAACTCAAAAAAAAGGAGAGGACATGCCCAAGGTCATGGCCCAAAGTAATGTCAGAATTGGAAGGAATCTCTCCTTAGTTACCACTCTGTCTCACCATAGCCATTCTGCTCTCCAGTTTTACAAATGGGGAAACTGAGGCTCAGAAAAAGCAAGTAGCCTGTGATACCTCACCTTGGCCACAGAATTATTGAAGCCACCAAGAATTCCTGACTTCTTGACGTAACCCCATTATTAAGGTGGGAGGTGGGACTTGACTCCAGAGGTGAGGCTTGGAGACTGGACTAGATTGAGGACTAGCTAAAACAGGGCTAACCAGTGCAGAAGCAGCTTTCAATCAGACATGCTCACCAGTGTGCCATGTCAATTTACTGTTGCCACAGCAACACCCAGGAGTTACCGCCCCTTTCCATGGCAATGACTCAATGACCCAAAAGCTACTACCTTCTCCCGAGAAATTTCTGCATAAACTACCTCGTAATCTGCATGCAACTAAAATTGAGTATAAATATTACTGCAAAAATGCCCTGAGCTGCTACTCTCTGCCTATGCGGTAGCCCTGCTCTGAGGGAGCAGTCACGGAGGTGTAACACTACTGAAGCTGGAACACTGCCTCTTCAATAAAGCTGTTTTCTTTTACCTCTAGCTTGACCTTGAATTCTTTCCTTGGCAAAGCCAAGAACACTTGCAGGCCAAGCTCCACTTTGGGGTTTCCCTGCCCTGCATCATTATGGCATTGATGTCTATACTGTAAGGGAAGAAGGAGAGAATACATTCCATTCTGTAGCAAATTGTGTACTGGCTTTCACTCTGTAAATGAAGATGTGGTTTAAGCTGCAAAATAGCCAAATAGGTGGCCTAGTGAGGTTGTTTATAGCAGCCAGATACAAGTGGGAATTCTGGGAAAGCATCAACAACAGATTTAAGGCCTTCACTTTAAACCACTTGGTAGTGACTCAACCACCTGAGTCAGTCCTCCAGTCTAGCTTGGTGCTGAGTAGAAGGCATTGCAGATTGCCTTTCCATCTGCACTAGAATCCATAGCATCCCATGCTTATCTAATCAGCTAGCTGCCTGTGCACCCCTAACAATGGCACCCTGTGCAGTGCAGTTCATTCATGCCAATACCCATCTATCCCAGTGTTAGGCAAGAAGGCCTCACCAGTATAGTCTAAACACTTCCTGGGTTTCTAGGCTGGGGCTGTGGCAAGTGGAATGAATCCCCTCTCTGCATTGTCTTTGTCCGAATACTTGCTGAAGAGCATTTATGTCCCTTGGAAGGGCCAAAGCAGAGGGAATGATAGCACCAAAACTGGGAATGCACACTGCCACTGGAAAATGGAGACTCTGTAATTACTCCATTATAATTCAAGAAATAAAATATATTTCCGGTGATTAACTGGGTCTATTTATAGACTATGAGGCCTGAACTATGATATTTATAGAATGTCATTGCATTTAGCAGTAATAGCACAATTACATGTTTATGAAGTAATGGTTTTGCAATTTTTCCTAGAATTCTCTGACATTTGGATCTGAAAATTTTACATTTTAACAAGCAAGAACAACAGCTATTTATTTAAGGGTGAATAGCAGAAACTTTCTTCTCTGTAACTCTTTTCACTCCAAGAGCCTGTGAACCCCCAATTGATTTTTCTTTTACCTAAGAAATAAGATGATGTATAGCAAATAATACACCTATTTTTGTAAAGCTCTGGTTTCTTTCTCAAATGGTGCCTTTCATCGCTTGGAATTCTCATATCCTGAATCTTCCTTCTTGGGATTTAGTGTGATATGTTTTTCCTTTTTCCATAGTGATCTAAGTCAGGCTAAAAGGCTAAGACAGATGTGTTTAATATCCAAAATAATATAGTGGAAATGAAATGAAACACCATGCCAACAAGTACCCCTCAGCTCTAACTCATAATTTAAAACTTGGTGTTTTAAGTGGGGAAAGTAGAAATTCTTTTTGGGTTATTGGCAACCACAGTAAATTGGTATGGCCAGTTGGGTGTCTCTGGGACAAGTGCTAGAAACACTCTGTAAGACTCAAGCCGGAGGGCTGACCCTCAAATCCCTTTATCATCTAATTCCTCGGGTAGCCACTTTCCCATGCAGGTACCAAACCATAACTCACAGGCACAGGCAGTGGACACAGCCTTTGGCAATGGAAGATGGGTCTGCAGTAACTTGGGGCTGGTGGTATATTAGTAGCATTTGCCGATATCCATGGTGTTAATAGTCACATCATGACTGACTTCAAACTACCAACATTCTGTCAACTGTCTCCAACATTTCTGAAAACTTAATGAACATCTTTGAGAACCAGTACAGACCAGTTCCAGCATACCACTGCCTGGGGCCAAATGATGAAATGGAACCTCTACCAAATTGGAGGCAAGAGTTCTGGATCCAGGAACACTTTTACTAGAACTGGATTCATTGGATAATTCTTCACATTTCCTACTCTGAGCCTTAGTTTCTCCAAATGTCAAAAGATGAATATAGTATTTGCACTGCTTGCCTCAAAGGCATTGGGATGTGAAGAGCCAATGGCATGGCCAGGTGTGGTGGCTAAAGATTGTAATTCCAGCACTTTGGGAGGCCAAGGCCGGCAGATCACTTGAGGTCAGGAGTTCGAGACCAGCCCAGCCAATATGGGGAAACTCAGTCTCTACTAATACAAAACTTAGCTGGGTGTGATGGTGCATGATGTAATCACAGCTCCTTGGGAGACTGACGTAGGAAAATCTCTTGAACCCAGTAGGCGGAGGTTGTAGTGAGCCAAGATTGTGCCACTCCAGTCTAGCATGGGCAACAGAGTAAACCTCTGTCTCAAAAAAAAAAAAAAAAAAAAGCCAATGGCAGCCTAGCGTGGTGGCACATGCTTGTAATTTCAGTTACTCGGGAGGCTGAGGTGGGAGGACCACTTCTGTCCAAGAGTTTGAGACCAGCTCAGGCAACATAGCAAGACCCTATCTCAAAGAAAAGAAAAAAAAAGGAAAGAAAGGAAAAAAGCCAAAAGCCAGGGAAGTGCTTAGAAAACATGGGAGCACCTTCTTCCTTTCTCCCCAGCTCCTCACTGGGTGCCCTCAACACCACTTGCTGTTATTTCTTAAGCTTGCCCACATTTGTAGGTGGTGAATTGCATCACTCTTTTGCCAGCCAAACTTTTGTGACACTTGCTGGGTGTTCCAATATTTAAAATATGAATATTCTGGGGAGCAACCATAAGCTGCCTCAACCATGGAGGCCTCAGAACACACTTGAAGTTTGGTACAATTTTTTCTGATCGTACTGGATCATACTTCTGGAGGGGTGCAGGACTCAAATGTTCAGTTTCCTTGGCCTTTCCCCACATCACCTAAAGCAGAACGCTATGGACCTCACAGCCTAATTTTTGGTAACTGATCCACTGTACTCGTCTGTTCTCATGCTGCTAAGAAAGACATATCCAAGACTAGGTAATTTATAAAGGAAAGAGGTTTAATTGACTCATATTTCCACATGGCTGGGAAGGCCTCACAATCATGGCAGAAGGCAAATGTGGAGCAAAGTCACATCCTACATGGTGGCAGGCAAGAGAGTTGTGCAGGGAAACTCCCATTTATATAACCACCAGAAGCTTGTGAGACTTATTCCCCTACCACAAGAACAGTATGAGGGAAACTGCCTACCCCTGTGATTCAGTTATCTCCACCTGTCTCCGCCCTTGGCACATAGGGATTATTACAATTCAGGGTGAAATTTGGGTGGGGGACAGAGCTAAACCATATCATTCTACCCCTGGCCCCTCCCAAATCTCATGGCTTTACATTTCAAAACCAATCATGCCTTCCCAACAGTTCCCCAAAGTCTTAACTCATTTCAGCATTAACTCAGAAGTCCACAGTCCAAAGTCTTATCTGAGACAAGGCAAGTCCCTTCTGCCTATGAGCCTGTAAAATCAAAAGCAAGCTAGTTACTTCCTAGATACAATGGGGATACAGGCATTGGGTAAATACAGGCATTCCATGGGAAAAACTGGCCAAAACAAAGGGACTACTGGCCTCAAGCAAGTGCCAATTCCAGTGAGGCAGTAAATAAATGCTAAAACTCCAAAATGATCTTTTTTTCTTTGTTTTCTTTTATTATTATTATTATTATTATAAGTTCTGAGATACATGTGCAGAACATGCACGTTTGTTAAATAGGTATACACGTCCCATGGTGGTCTGCTGCACCGATCAACCCATGTACATTAGTTATTTCTCCTAATGCTATCCCTTCCCTATCCCCTCAGCCCCCAACAGGCCCTGGTGTGTGTTGTTCCCCTTCCTGTGTCCATGTGTTCTTATTGTTCAACTCCCACTTATGAGTGAGAACATGCGGTGTTTGGTTTTCTGTTCTTGTGTTAGTTTGCTGAGAATGATGGTTTCCAGCTTCATCCAGGTCCCTGCAAAGGACGTTAATTCATCCTTTTTAATGGCTATATAGTATTTCGTGGCATATATGTGCCACATTTTCTTCATCTAGTCTATCATTGATGGGCATTTGGGTTGGTTCCAAGTCTTTGCTATTGTCAACAGTGCTGCAATAAACATACATGTGCATGTGTCTTTATAGTAGACTGATTTATAATCCTTTGGGTATATACCCAGTAATGGGATTGCTGGGTCAAATGGAATTTCTATTCCTAGGTCCTTGAGGAATCACCACACTGTCTTCCACAATGGTTGAACTAATTTACACTCCCATCAACAGTGTAAAATCATTCCTATTTCTTCACATCCTCTCCAGCATCTGTTGTCTCCTGACTTTTTAATGATCACCATTCTAACTGGCATGAGATGATATCTCATTGTGGTTTTGATTTGCATTTCTCTAGTGACCAGTGATGATGAGGTTTTTTTCATATATTTGTTGGCTACATAGATGTCTTCTTTTCAGAAATGTCTGTTCATATCCTTCACCCACATTTTGATGGGGTTGTTTTTTTTTCCTGTAAATTTGTTTAATTCTTTGTAGATTCTGGATTTTTTAAGTTAGTTTGTTTTATTGTACTTTGGGCTCTGGGGTACATGTGCATATCCTGCATCCTGCAGGATTCTTGCATAGGTACAAAACATGCCATGGTGGTTTGCTGTCTCCATCCCCCCTGTCCCACCGTTACCTACATCAGGCATTTCTCCCAGCGTTATCCTTCCCTTCCTCCCTGCCCCCTGCTGTTCCTCCCCTCCACCCCACCTAGCTCAGTGAGTGTTGTTCTCTTCCCTGCGTCCAAGTGTTCTCATTGTTCATCACCTGCCTACGAGTGTTTGGTTTTCTGTTCTTGTGTCAGTTTGCTGAGAATGATGTTTTCTAGATTCATCAATATCTCTACAAAGGACACGAACTCATCATTTTTTATGGCTGCATAGTATTCCATGGTGTGTATGTGCCACATTTTCTTTGTCCAACCTGTCACTGATGGGCATTTGGGTTGGTTCCAGGTCTTTGTTATTGTAAACAGTGCCACAATGAACATACATGTGCATGTGTCTTTATAATAGAATGATTTATAATCCTTTGGGTATATACCCAGTAATGGGATTGCTGGGTCAAATGGAATTTCTATTCCTAGGTCCTTGAGGAATCACCACACTGTCTTCCACAATGGTTGAACTAATTTACACTCCCATCAACAGTGTAAAATCATTCCTATTTCTTCACATCCTCTCCAGCATCTGTTGTCTCCTGATTTTTTAATGATCACCATTCTAGCTGGTGTGAGATAGTATCTCAATGTGGTTTTGATTTGCATTTCTCTAATGACCAATGATGATGAGCATTTTTTCATATGTTTGTTGGCCGCATATATGTCTTCTTTTGAAAAGTGTCTGTTCACATCCTTCACCCACTTTTGAATGGGTTTGTTTGTTTCTTTCTTGTAAATCTGCTTTAGTTCTTTGTAGATTCTGGATATTAGTCCTTTGACAGATGGATAGACTGCAAAAATTTTTTCCCATTCTGTTGGTTGCTGGTTCACTATAGTGATTGTTTCTTTTGCTGTACAGAAGCTCTGTAGTTTAATTAGATCCCATTTGTCTATTTTGGCTTTTGTTGCCATTGCTTTTGGTGTTTTAGTCATGAAGTCCTTGCCTATGCCTATGTGCTTAATGGTGTTGCCTAGGTTTTTTTCTAGGGTTTTTATGGTGTTAGTTCTTATATTTAAATCTTTAATCCATCTGGAGTTAAATTTAGTCTAAGGTGTCAGGAAGGGGTCCAGCTTTCTGCACACGGCTAGCCAGTTTTCCCAACACCATTTATTAAACAGGTAATCCTTTCCCTATCGCTTGTTTTTGTCAGGTTTGTCAAAGATCAGTTGGTTGTAGATATGTGGCATTGTTTCCGAGGCCTCTGTTCTGTTCCATTGGTTCATATCTCTGTTTTGATACCAGTACCATGCTGTTTGATTACTGTAGCCTTGTAGTATAATTTGAAGTCAGGTAGTGTGATGCCTCCAGCTTTGTTCTTTTTGCTTAGGATTGTCTTGGCTATGCAGACTTTCTTGTGGTTCCATATGAAGTTAGTAGTTTTTCCAGTTCTGTGAAGAAGGTCATAGGTAGCTTGATGGGGACAGCATTAAATCTATAAATTACTTTGGGCAGTATGACCATTTTCATAATATTGATTCTCCCTAACCATGAGCATGGAATATTTTTCCATCTGTTTGTGTCCTCTCCTATTTCCTTAAGCAGTGGTTTGTAGTTCTCCTTGAAGAGATCTTTTATATCCTTTGTTAGTTGTATTCCTAGGTATTTTATTGTATTTGTAGCAATTGTGAATGGGACTTTGCTCATGATTTGGCTCTCTGTGTGTTGTTAGTGTATAGGAATGCTTGTGATTTCTGCACATTAATTTTGTATCTTTGCCGAAGTTGCTTATCAGCTTAAGGAGGTTTTGGGCTGAGACGATGGGGTCTTCTAAATAGATTTATGTATGTTGAACCAGCCTTGCATCCCCGGGTTGATATTAGCCCTTTGCCAAAAATGATCTCCTTTGACTCTGTGTCACATTCAGGTCACACTGATGCAAGATGTGGGTTCCCATGGTCTTGGGCAGCTCTGCCCCTATGGCTTTGCAGGATACAGCCCCCTTCCCAGCTGCTTTCATGGGCTGGCATTGTTTGCGTCTTTTCCAGGTTCATGGTGCAAGCTGTCGGTGGAGCTACCATTCTGGGGTCTGGAGTATGATGGCCCTCTTCTCACAGCTCATTAGGCCATACTCCAGTGAAGGCTCTGTGTGGGGGCTCTGACCCCACATTTACCTTCCATACTGTGCTAGCAGAGGTTCTCCATGAGGGCTCTACCCCTGCAGCAAACTTTTGCCTGGGCATCCAGGTGTTTCTATACATCCCTTGAAATCTAGGTGGAGGTTCCCAAACCTCAATTCTTGACTTCTGTGCACCTGCAGTCTCAACATCATGTGGAAGGTGCCAAGGCTTGGGGCTTGCACCTTCTGAAGCCACAGCTGGAGCTATACATTGGTCCCTTTCAACCATGACTAGAGTGGCTGGGTTGCAGGTCATCAAGTCCAGAGACTGCACACAGCAGGGGGTCTGGCCCAGGAAATAATTTTTCCCTCCTTGACCTTAGGGCCTGTGATGGGAGTGGTTGCTGCTAAAGTCTCTGACACCTCCTGGAGACATTTTTCCCATTGTCTTGGCTGTTAGCATTTCGCTTCTTGTTACTTATGCAAATTTCTGCAGCTGGCCTGAATTTCTCCACCAGAAAATGGGTTTTTCTTTTTTACTGCATGGTCAGGCTGCAAATTTTTTGAACTTTTTTGCTTTGCTTCCTCTTGAACACTTTGTGACTTAGAAACTTCTGCCAGGTATCCTAAATCATCTCTCTCAAGTTAAAAGCTCCACAGACATCTAGGGCAGGGGCAAAATGCTGCCAGTCTCTTTAAATAACAAGAGTGACCTGTACTCCAGTTACCAACAAGTTCCTCATCTCCATCTGAGACCAACTCAACCTGGACTTCATTGTCCATATAACTATCAGCATTTTGGTCAAAGCCATTCAACAAATCTCCAGGAAGTTCCTAACTTTCCCACATTTTCCTGTTCTCTTTTGAGCCCACTGAACTGTTCCAACCTCTGCCTGTTATCCAGTTCCAAAGCCACTTCCACATTTTTGGATATCTTTACAGCAACACCTCACTCTACAGGTACCAATTTACTGTATTATTAGTCAGTTCCCATGCTGCTAATACAGATATATCTGAAATTGGATAATTTACTGTATAGTAAAGATATATCTGAGACTGGGTATTTATTAAAGGAAAGAAGTTTAATTGATTCACAGTTCCACATGGCTGGGGAGGCCTCACAATCATGGTGGATGGCATATGAGGAGCAAAGTCATGTCCTACATGGCAGCAGGCAAGAGAGCTTGTGCAGGGGAACTCCCATTTAAATAACCATCAGATCTCACGAGACTTGTCCTATGCCACGAGAACAGTATGGGGGAAACCACCCATGCCCATGATTTAATTATCTCCACCAGACCTCATCTTTGACATGTAGGGATTATTACAATTCAGGGTGAGATTTGGGTGAGGACACAGCCCAACCATGTCACTCACCAATTCACTTGGCTTTTGCCTAGGAATGAATCTATGCATACCACCAAAGAGAACTGGGTTTTTTAAGTGGTGCAACTTTCTGAGTCACTGGAGAGATTCTCTGGCCCAAGGGCTAAATACTGCCAACACCTACTATGAGGCAGTCCTCTGTCTTTGTAGAACTTCATTGGTCCCCACCTGAGGACTGATGACAGTGCTGGCAGAATGCCCTCTATTTACCGTCTTATTTCCTCTGCTGGGCACTGGGAGTTGGCTACTGGACATGTCTTCCAGGAGATTCCACCTCTCACTTAGCCTTAGCAAGGATCCCTGAAACCGGTACCGTCTTCAGTGCTGTCATCTCAGTTAATGGCCCCTTATCTGGCCATTAGCAGTTGCACTGCTCCATTGTCTCTGCCTCTCTGGCTGTAGGGCACTCCTTGTTTACCCAGTGCTAACAGGAAAACAAGAAGGTTCTGCCTAATAAACCCACATACCCAGGGTCTAAAGCATTTCATGGTTTGCAAAACATGTCCACGTCCACTTTATTCTTGACTGTTCCAACCACCCAGGGAGAGAAGGAAGCAGAGAACCAATCATCTTTCCATTTGGTTAGTGAGGCCAAGAGGGGTTATCTCTCTGACTGTGCACTTTCTGTACACGCAATCACATTGCATTATGAAGAGCTCATGCCCCGATATTACAAAGAGCTGGAAACAGGCTGCAAGAAGGACACGTCAGCATATAAGTAGCCTCCCCAATGTTGAAGTCTGCGACTGTCTAAGCTGGAAGAGCTTCTGGTGTCAGACGGGGATGAGGTAGATTGAGTGCATTTTTAAGGAAGAGCTTGCATTGCTTTTACAAACTTCACTCATGTGCCCACTGCTCCCACCTCATGTGCTATGGATAAGGAGTTTGGGCTTTAATGCCAAGCAGAGCTGAATTCACACCCTGACTTGGCTATTGTTTCTCCCTGCAAATCAGTTTCCTGGGATAATAGCTATTTTGCTGGGTTGTTATAAATAATGGAGTTAATGTATGCTACCTTTCTTTATCATGAGGGTAATGGAATACTCTTAAACATCTTTTTTAAGCAAAAGTAGCATTAGATCTGAGTTTTAAGAGGATAAAACTTCTACAAAGAGGATAGAATGGGAGGTGGGGATATCTAGCAACAATCCAGGCAAAAATGATGATGGCTTGGAGCAAGGTGGTAGCAGTGGAGGTGGAGAGAAGTGGGTAGATTCTGGGCATATCTGGGCCATAGACTGGAAAATGCCAAATGAGGAAAGAGGAGTCAACAATGGCTTTTGGCTTTCTGGCTTGACTCACTCGGTGGCTGGTGGTGTGCTGGTATCTCATGGTAAGATAGGGCAATTTGGGATAACCTGGTTTGAGGAATCGGTGGAGTGTTCAGAGAAGATGTATAGGGGATGACTGGTCATATACATCTAGATGCTTTGAGCTGGAGATAAGGGTGTGAGGGCCATTAAGGAGTACAGAAATGTTCATTGAAACCACAAGACTGGATGCAGTTGCTCAGGGAGAATGAGAGCAGTGGAAAGCCCCAGAAGAGCGTGAAGCCAGGGAGTAACACGATTGCATGTTTAATTTAGAAAGTTCATGTCATGAAACATGGGCAATGGATTGCAAGGAGAGAGACCACTGACAGGATACCAGACAGGAGTTTATTATAGGTCAGAAATGAGGGGATGGCCTGGATTACTGCAGAGACAGCAGGCCTGTAATGCAAGAGACAGATACCATACATAGAGAAGGAGAATGGACATTACTCAGTTACCGGTTGCCTGTGAGAAAGGAGGGAGTTGGAAAAGTCAAGGATGACTTGGGTAACAGGCCATATAAAGGGCCATTAGCTGAGATGATGAGCACTGAGGGAGGTACAGGTTTCAGGGAGCCTTGCTAAGGCTAAGTGCAAGGTGGAACCTCCTGAAGGGCATGTCCAGTAGCCAACTTCCAGGGTCCAGGAAAGGAAGTAAGATGGTAAGTAGATCTGAAACTCAGATCTAATGCTACTTTTGCTTAAAAAAGATGTTTAAGAGTATCCCATTACCCTCATGATAAAAAAAAGGTAGCATACATTAACTCCATTATTTATAACAACCCAGCAAAATAGCTATTATCCCAGGAAACTGATTTGCAGGGAGAAACAATAGCCAAGTCAGGGTGTGAATTCAGCTCTGCTTGGCATTAAAGCCCAAACTCTTTATCCATAGCACATGAGGTGGGAGCAGTGGGCACATGAGTGAAGTTTGTAAAAGCAATGCAAGCTCTTCCTTAAAAATGCACTCAATCTACCTCATCCCCGTCTGACACCAGAAGCTCTTCCAGCTTAGACAGTCGCAGACTTCAACATTGGGGAGGCTACTTATATGCTGACGTGTCCTTCTTGCAGCCTGTTTCCAGCTCTTTGTAATATCGGGGCATGAGCTCTTCATAATGCAATGTGATTGCGTGTACAGAAAGTGCACAGTCAGAGAGATAACCCCTCTTGGCCTCACTAACCAAATGGAAAGATGATTGGTTCTCTGCTTCCTTCTCTCCCTGGGTGGTTGGAACAGTCAAGAATAAAGTGGACGTGGACATGTTTTGCAAACCATGAAATGCTTTAGACCCTGGGTATGTGGGTTTATTAGGCAGAACCTTCTTGTTTTCCTGTTAGCACTGGGTAAACAAGGAGTGCCCTACAGCCAGAGAGGCAGAGACAATGGAGCAGCGCAAGTCTCCATTTGTCCCCTGTTACCTGACATTTGTCAGCTTGGCCTATGGGCATGGTGAGCTCATGCTCTAGGTGCTTTCTGCCTAAGGACACTTCCATGATGTACACTCCAGGGGAGCAGTGGGTGCCTCTGGCCCTGAAACCTGATTGTTTCCGGGTAGATGCAGCTCTGGAGCCCCAGACAAGGATGATCTTAACTTGAATTCTGATGCTGGCTTTGCTCTGACCAGTGTGCAACCTGGACTACTTAGCTAGCCAGAGTCTTAGCCTCAGCCATAAAATAGACACAATTATTATTTTGACACAGGGTGAGTTTTGGCTTCAGATTAATTTATTCTAACATACAATGACTAGGAACTCACTCTTTTAGCTATGGAGTCAGGTAATAATAACCACCAGTATTGGTTGAGTGCCTCTTCTGTGTCAGCTGTTTTATGTGTCATCACCAGTGCTAGCAGGAAGGCACTACTGATTACCCATACCATATATGGAAAAGAAAATCAAGACTCTGGGAGGTGAGGTGACTTACCCAAAGTCACACAGTGAGCAAGGGGCCAGAGCTCCATGCGTCAGAGACTGTTTTTGCTTTCATGCAGCCCTGTGGTGCCAGAGGAGGTACAAACTGATCATGGGTCACAACTAACATGGCTACCTTGCCAGCTGAGGGAAGAAGAGCACAGCATCCCCACAGCAAGTCCTCTGTAACCCAATGGACCAAGCCAAGTGATCTCTCAACTCCTTTGAACACTATGGGAAAAGGGACAGACAGACCACAGGCTGGAGCCTTGCCATCACCTTCTCCTGTGGCCCCATACTTAGGGATCCATGTGGTGACCTCCTCAATCATAGCTAAAAAGACTTCAAGGCAGGTTCTGTCCAGCTTGTCCCCAGCCTTGCTCCTGGCTGCTGCCTGGCAGAGCCGATGTCCAACTTGGTGTTAATGATTAACACGCAGCAGTGGGATCGCCAAGTTGCCGAGAGTCCTGTGTCCAAGAATGAACCGCATTGCTAAATCAGTGAAGACAGTTGCCAAGGTAACCCCCATGTAATCTATTTAACCGGCTCCCCAAACACCAATCAAGGTCAGATAATGCACTCGAGCACCATATGAACACACTCAGACGGAATCAAGCTTTGTAGCAAGACAGCAGGGAAGGAAGAAACCTCATTAGGAAGAAGGAAGAAAAGCACCCTAAATTTCATTTGGAAAAGTGTTAATTGGGAATGCAGCAGGCTTAGATGGGGGCAGAGCCCACTGTTTGGGGCAAGTCCTGGCCACAGAGGAAGTCACTGGGGCCCATTACTTAAGATCGGCCACAGTCTTCCCACTCAGGATTAAAACAAAAGGTGCCACTGGACTGAATTATTCATTTCATTGAGTGTTTATTAATGCAAAGGTTAGTATTTACATTTTAGCCTAATAGGGTGTTTTGTTTTGTTTTGTTTGCTCCATTTAAGGACCACCTTCACTGCCTCTCCCATTGAACCAGTAGCCTCCTCCCCAGCACTTCTCAATAGTCTTAAATTTCTTATATGACTCTCAGGAGCAATTGAAATTGCATTTGCTCTCCTCTTACCCTGCCAGCCTCTCTAGAGAGTGGCCAGCAGAAAAAGACCACTTTGCAGAATTGCTGTCTCATGCCATCTCATTTCCTGTTCCTAGGGTGTTTATAAAAATGGTCCTGGGCAGGAGGCAGGGTGTGGGGAAGAGGTGAGGCACGGGGGTGGGCCTGGCTCTCTTGTATCCAGAGGAGACATCCAACAGCAGGCCACAATCATGCCAGTCAGCAGAGTGCCTCAAAAGACACACCTGAATCAAATCTTCAGGTGTCCTTTCACCATCTTTGGGCTGTCTGCATCCTATTTCAACCTTAGAGTGTCTATTTCCCAATCTCCACTCAGTCCATCATGGTGGCCTTATCTCCCACAGCCTCCAACACAGTGCTAAGCCTATTTCCTGCAGGTCTCAGGAAATGGTACTGAATTAAATGGTCCACTTCCTCACAGAGCACAATCTGAGACCTGGCTTTATGCTCTCTGGCCCTTAGTGTATCTCCCCACTTCCAGTCCTTCCCTGTAGGAGACTGAAGCATCTAGACCACTAGCCATGGGAGTATTGATGGGCATGTTGATCTCTTCCTCTGAGGAAACATTTTTCTTTTCCTTTTTCCCACAGAAGCAAAGCCCAGCCTAGATTTGCCAAATATGTGTCTTGGGCCCTTTTTTTTAAAGTATGATTAACCTGAGGAACTGCATGTGGGATCTCTGAGAATTAAAAAAGCTCTCAACACTAACAGTTTTATCAGAAAATGAGCAGCTCAAGCCTGGATTTGAACCCATCCAGTGAGTGCTCATGCCACTCACAGTTCATGAACTGAAATATTCGAAGTGGAATAATTGTACTTTATGAAAACATGGGTTATAACCCTGGGTCTTCTGAGCCACCATTTCTCTATCTGTTTTGAATGTGGGAAAAGAGATCACAGGGACACAGAAGAGCCTGGTGACTAAATATTTGTTTTACTTGGGGATGTCCGCAAATGCTTCAGAAGACCCCTCAACTGGGGATGCAAATATGGCAGCCAGGGCGTTGTGCTGAACAGGGACAGTGAGACAAAAAGTGAGGGAAATTTTACAACTCCACAAACATATGTATGCGTTCAAGGTCCTGGGCAAATAGTTTTCAAGGAGATTTTGTTTCAACAAAAGCTGATATATAATTGGCTATTTCTGACCTGGCCAACAGGTGTCACTTTCAAAGTCCACTGCATGTTTTGTAATGGCTGTGAATGTACTTAACATGCACTGACATTGGGAACTGTTGTTCTCATTCTTCCTGCCTCAGTATCAGCTTGCTAAGACTAAAGACCTTTGCAAAGACATGCACGTGGAAGCCTTCCTGTCCCCACCAAGTTGCTCTGTGATTAGCAGGCAAATGACTCTCCTCAAACCTTCCCAGATCAAGGATTGAAGGGTGAGTTTTTGTGGAATTGCTTCAGGAAGATTCTCAGAGGGACTTGCTTCTGCCTGGTTGGAGAGAAAGGTATGAAGGGCTTCTGACTTCTTAGCCCACTGTCCTTCTTTCCCAAAAGCCTCTCTGCCTCCTTCCTCCCCCAGCAAAGACGAAGCTTCAGAATGGGGGTGACAGGCAGGAAAACGGAGATGAGCCCTTGGGTGGGCTGGTGCCCTACTTCCCTCTCTTCTTTTACCTATGCCTGCTCCCTCTCCCCCTGCCACCAGACTCCTTATATAAAAGAGCCTCACTTGGGAAGGCTCCAGAGGAGAGCCAAATGTCCATCAACAGATGACTGGATAAACAAAATGTGGTGTATCCATGCATGGAATGTTATTCAGTCTTAAAAAGGAAGGACGTTCCTGACACATGCTATGCCATGGATGATGCTTGAGGACACTATGCTAAGTGAAATGAGCCAGTCACAAAGGGACAAAACCTGTGTGATTTCACTCATAAGAGGTCCCAAGAACTGTCAAATTCATAGAGACAGAAAGTAGAATGATGGGTGCCATGGGCTGGGGAATGGGGATGGGAAGTTAATGTTTAATGGGGACAGAATTTCAGTTTGGGAAAATGAAGATTTCTGGTGATGGATGGTGGTTTTGGTTGCATAACAACATGAAGACATACCAGTGACCTGTATGCTAAAAAAATGGCTAAAATATTAGGTTGGCACAAAAGTAATTGTGGTTTTTGCCATTTGAAAGTAATGGCAAAAATCACAATTAGTTTTGCACCATCCTAATAGTAGAATATTATGTATGTTTTACTACAATAAACTGTTTTAAAGAAAGAGCTTCACTTGGACCTACGTGCAGGCAAGAAGGAGGGACTCACAAATCAAATCATATTTAGGTCAATCCGCCATCACACTCACTTCAGCTAAGGACCACCTTTTTCTGAAAGCACTTTGAACCGGGACCCAAACACTCTTCTACAATAGTGTAGCAGTTTCAATACTTCAGTGGCTAGAAAAAGTGGTGATGTTCAGATGAAAGGTGCACATGTGTGCTCCTTGTTACAGATTAGAAAAAAAAAACAAGCAACAAGGCTGCAACGTAGAGACTTAGCTGTTCCTTCAGCCTCTGCTCTTCCCAGTAAGGAATGCGAGCTTGCTCCAAGAGGACCAAATAGACACAACTCCAGCACACAACACCCAGTGAGAGAGATGCAGAAATCCAGAGATATCCTAGCTCCAACCGAGGTACCAGGTGCATTTCAATGGGCCTGGTGAGCAAAGCCCATTCAGGGCAGACCGAGGTGGGGAGGCGTGCTGCTTCACCCAGAAAGTGCATGTGACCGGCGAGTTGGAGGCTCCTCTGTTGCACTTTGGTCTAGATACAGCGCTTCCCCCAAAGCCTCAGCAATACACAGAACAGGGGATCTTTGCCAGTCTAGTGCCAGGAATTACAAGCACGGAGTTGAATAATAATCCAGGATGGTGTCCCAGATTGGTGCACAGACCTAAACAGACACATAAGCCCAAAAGCTGGCCGGGAGAACCTACGGACTGAGCTATTGCCCCCTCCCCCTTCCTGGAGAGAAAGAGAACTGTAAGCAGGAGGACTAACAGAGCAACTCAGTGGGCCCCTACCCCTTGACCGGAGAGAGAGGAAGCTGAAAGGGGGAGATGGCTGGTGCAGCGGGGCAGGTTCCTACCCTCCCCCACAAACTCCAGAGGGCTGAAGCTCTGACTCTAGCAGGTTGCACAGCCAGTGCCACAGTCTATGAACTCTGAATGATCCAGCCCAGTGGAGGAAGGGCACAACGCACGACTAGGGGGGTGGGACTGCGCTACATGTGTTAACAAAAAACACAGGAAGCCTACATAGCAATGGGACAGCGTTCTTGACCAACTAGCAGTGCCTACAGGTCAGTAGAAGAGGTGGGCCTAATCCCCCAGTATAAACAAAAAAGACACAGGAAGCTTCCCTAGTAACCTGAAGGAGTCCCTGGAAACCCAGGAACGCCTGGCAGGCAGACAAGCGACGTCATCAAGCAGCTCCCTGACACCACAGCCAGGGAAATCCACAAAGATGGGAAAAAAACTTCATAAAAAAGATGAAACCATCAAAGACCAGAACACCTCTTCTCTTTAAAGGGATCAAAACTCCTCAACAACACAGGATCAGAACATGACTCAGAAAGAGGATGATGAATTGACAGAAACAGGCTTCAGAAGGTGGTTAATAACAAACTTTTCTGAGCTAAAGGAACACGTTCTAACACAATGCAAAGAAACCAAAAACCTTGAAAAAAGGTTAGACGAAATGCTAACTAGAATAACCAGCTTAGAAAAGAACATAAATGACTTGATGGAGTTGAAAAACATAGCACGAGAACTATGCGAAGCAAACACAAGTTTCAATAGCTGAATCAATCAAGCAGAAGAAAGGATATCACAGATTGAAGATCAATTCAATGAAATAAAATGAGAAGGCAAGATTAGAGAAAAAAGAGCAAAAAGAAATGAACAAAGTCTCCAAGAAATATGGGATTATGTGAAAAGACCTAACCTATGCTTGATCAGTGTACCTGAATGTGACGGAGAGAATGAATCCAAGCTGGAAAACACTCTTCAGGATATTATCCAGGAAAACTTCCCTAACCTAGCAAGGCAGGCCAATATTCAAGTCCAGGACATACGGAGAACACCACAAAGATATTCCTCAAGAAGAACAACCCCAAGGCACATAATCGTTGGATTCACCAGGGTTGAAATGAAGGAAAAAATGCTAAGGACAGGCAGAGAGAAAGGTTGGATTACCCACAAAGGGAAGCCCATCAGACTCACAGCAGATCTCTTGGCAGAAACCCTACAAGCCAGAAGAGAGTAGGGAACCAATATTCAACATCCTTAAAGAAAAGAACTTTCAGCCTAGAATTTCATATCCAGCCAAACTAAGTTTCATAAGCGAAGGAGAAATAAAATACGAACAAGCAAGTACTCAGAGATTTTGTCACCACCAGGCCTGCCTTACAAGAGCTCCTGAAAGAAGCACTAAACATAGAAAGGAACAAGTAGTACCAGCCACTCCAAAAACATGCCAAATGGTAAAAAGCATCAACAGAATGAAGAAACTGCATCAACCAATGGGCAAAGCAACCAGCTAGCATCAAAATGGCAGGATCAAATTCACACATAACAATATTACCCTTAAATGTAAATGGGCTAAATGCCCCAACAAAAAACACAGACCGGCAAACTGGATAAAAAGTCAAAACCCATCGGTGTGCTGTATCCAGGAAACCCATCTCACATGCAAGGATACACATAGGCTCAAAATAAAGGGATGGAGGAAGACTTACCAAGCAAATGGAGAGCAAAAAAAAAAAAAAGCAGGAGTTGCAATCCTAGTCTCTGATAAAATAGACTTTAAACCAATGAAGATCAAAAGAGACAAAAAAGGACATTACATTTTGGTAAAAGGATCAATGCAACAAGAAGAGCTAATGATCCTAAATATATATGCACCCAATACAGCAACACCCAGATACATAAAGCAAGTCCTTAATGAATTACAAAGAGACTTAGACTCCCACACAATTATAGTGGTAGACTTTAACACTCCACTGTCAATATTAGACAGATCAACCAGACAGAAAATGAACAAGGATATCCAGGACTTGAACTCAGACCTGGAACAAGCAAACCTAATAGACATTTACAGAACTCTCCACCCCAAATCCACAGAATATACATTCTTCTCAGCACCACATCACACCTACTCTAAAATTGACCACATAATTGGAAGTAAATCATTCCTAAACAAATGCAAATGAACGGAAATCATAACAGTCTATCAGACCACAGTGCAATCAAGTTAGAACTCAGAATTCAGAAACTAACTCAGAACCGCACAGCTTCATGGAAACTGAACAACTTGCTCTTGAATGTTGACTAGATAAACAATGAAATGAAGACAGAAATAAGGATGTTCTTCGAAACCAACGAGAATGAAGACACAACATACCAGAATCTCTGGGACACATTTAAAGCAGTCTCTAGAGGAAAATATATAGCCATAAGTGCCCACATGAGAAGAAAGAAGAGATCTAAAATTGGCACCCTATCGTCAAAACTGAAAGAGCTAGAGGAGCAAGATCAAAAAAACTCAAAACCTAGCAGAAGACAGGAAATAACCAAGATCAGAGAATAACTGAAGGAGATAGAGACACAAAAAACCCTTCAAAAAATCAATAAATTCAGGAGCTGGTTTTTTGAAAAGATCAACAAAATAGACAGACCACTAGCCAGATTAATAAAAGAACAACCAAATTGATGCAATAAAAAACGATAAAGGGGATATCACCACAGATTCCACAGAAATTCAAACCATCATCAGAGATTATTACAAAGAACTCTATGCACATAAACTAGTAAACCTGGAAGAAATGGATAAATTCCTGGACACTTGCCTCCTCCCAAGCCTAAACCAGGAAGAAGCCAAAACCCTGAACAGACCCATAACAAGGTCTGAAGTTGAGGCAGCAATTAAGAGCCTACCACTCAAAAAAAGCTCAGGTCCAGACAGGTTCACAGCCGAATTCTACCAGACATACAAAGAGGAGCCGGTACCATTCCTTCTGAAACTATTCCAGACAATTCAAAAAGAGGGAATTCTTCCCAAATCATTTTATGAGACCAACATCATCCTGATACCAAAACCCGGCAGAGACTCAACAAGAAACGAAAACTTCAGGCCAATATCCATGATGAACGTAGACGCAAAAATCTTCAATAAAATAATGGCAAGCTGATTGCAACAGCACATCAAAAAGCTTATCCACCATGATCGAGTAGGCTTCATCCCGGGTATGCAAGGCTGGTTCAACATAGGCAAGTCTATAAATGTAATTCACCACATAAACAGAACCAAAGACAAAAACCACATGATTATCTCAATTGATGCAGAGAAGGCCTTTGACAAATTTCAACAGTCCTTTATGCTAAAAGTCTTCAATAAGCTAGGTATTGATGGAACGTATCTCAAAATAATAAAAGCTATTTATGACAAACTCACAGCCAATATCATATTGAATGGGCAAAAACTGGAAGCATTCCCTTTGAAATCTCGTACTAGACAAGGATGCCCTCTCTCACCACTCCTATTCAATATAGTACTGGCAATTCTAGCGAGAGCAATCAGACAAGAAAAAGAAATAAAGGCTATTCAAATAGGAAAGGAGGAAGTCAAATTGTCTCTATTTGCAGACGACATGATTGTATATCTAGAAGACCCCATCGTCTCAGCCCAAAATCTCCTGAAACTGATAAGCAACTTCAGCAAAGTCTCAGGATACAAAATCAATGTGCAAAAATCACATGCATTCCTATACACCAATAACAGACTTAAAGAGAGAGAAATCAAGAGCGAACTGCCATTCACAATTGCCACAAAGAGAATAAAATACCTAGGAATACAACTAACAAGGAATGTAAAGGACCTTTTCAAGGAAAACCTCAAACCACATTTCAACGAAATAAGAGAGGACACGAACAGATGGAGAAACATTCCATGTTCATGGTTAGGAAGAATCAATATCGTGAAAAAGGCCATACTGCCCAAAGTAATCTACAGATTCAATGCTATCCCCATCAAGCTACCAATGACCTTCTTCACAGAACTGGAAAATAACACCTTAAACTTCATATGGAACCAAAAGAGAGCCCGCATAGCCAAGTCAATTCTAAACAAAAAGAACAAAGCGAGAGGCATCACACTACCGGACTTCAAACTATAGTACAAGGCTACAGTAATCAAAACAGCATGGTACTGGTACCAAAACAGACATATAGACCAATGGAACAGAACAGAGGTCTTGGAGGAAACACAACATATCTACAACCATCTGATCTTTGACAAACCAGACAAAAACAAGCAATGGGGAAAGGATTCCCTGAATAATAAATGGTGTTGGGAAAACTGGCTAGCCATGTGCAGAAAGCAGAAATTGGACCCCTTCCTGACACTTTACACTAAAATTAACTCCAGATGGATTAAAGACTTAGACATAAGACCTAACACCATAAAAACCCTAGAAGAAAATCTAGGCAAAACCATTCAGGACATAAGTGTAGACAAGGACTTCATGACCAAAACAACAAAAGCATTGACAACAAAAGCCAAAATAGACAAATGAGACCTAACCAAACTCTACAGCTTCTGCACGGCAAAAGAAACAGTCATTAGAGTGAATCGGCAACCAACAGAATGGGAAAAATTTTTTGCAGTTTACCCATCTGACAAAGGGCTGATATCCAGAATTTACAAAGAACTAAAACAGATTTACAAGAAAAAAACAAAAAGCCCATTCAAAAGTGGGCAAAGGATATGAACAGATACTTTACAAAAGAAGACATACATGAGGCCAACAAACATATGAAAAAATGCTCATCATCACTGGTCATCAGAGAAATGCAAATCAAAACTACATTGAGATACCATCTCACACCAGTTAGAATGGCAATCATTAAAAAATCTGGAGACAACAAATGCTGGAGAGGATGTGGAGAAATAGGAACACTTTTGCACTGTTGGTGGGAGTGTAAATTAGTTCAACCATTGTGGAAGACAATGTGGTGATTCCTCAAGGAACTAGAAATAGAAATTCCATTTGACCCAGCAATCCCATTACTGGGTATATGTCCAAAGGATTATAAATCGTTCTACTATAAGGACATGTGCACACGAATATTCATTGCAGCACTGTTTACAATAGCGAAGACCTGGAACCAACCCAAATGCCCATCGATGATAGACTGGACAGGGAAAATGTGGCATATATACACCATGGAATATTATGCAGCCATCAAAAACAATGAGTTGGTGTCCTTTGTAGGGACATGGATGAACCTGGAAACCATCATTCTCAGCAAACTGACAGAAGAGCAGAAGATCAAACACCGCATGTTCTCACTCATAGGCGGGTGTTGAACAATGAGAACACATGGACACAGGGAGGGGAGCACTACACACTGGGGTCAGTTGGGGAGAAATAGGGGAGGAACAGTGGGGGGTGGGGAGTTGGGGAGAGATAGCAAGGGGAGAGATGCCAGATGTAGGTGATGGGGAGGAAGGCAGCAAATCACACTGCCAGGTGTGTACCTATGCAACAATCTTGCATGTCCTTCACATGTACCGCAAAACCTAAAATGCGATAAAATAAATTAAAAAAAAAAAAAAGAAAACATGTACCAGTATGCCAAAATTTACAAAAAGTTGATGCAAGAAATCAAATAACACCTAAACAAATGGAGATACAAACCATCCTTATTCTTAGGTTAAAAGACTCAACATAATAAAGATTTCAATTCTTACGTAATTGGTACACAGATTTAGCATAATTCCTATCAAGATACCAGTAAGGTTTATTTGTAGATCTACACAAGCTTATTTTACAATTTACATATAATGGCACAGGCTTAAATTAGCTAAAACAATCTTGTCAGAATAAAGTGGAAGATATCACTCTACCCAATATAAATGTTGAGTTTAAAGCTCCAGGAATTAAGACAATGCAGGATTAGTGGAGAGATGGACACATAAGCCAATGGAACAGAATGAGGAACCACGAAATAGAACCATAACAGAACTACCCTTTGATTTTTGACAAAATTGCCAAAGCAATTCAACATAAGAAGGAGCCTCTTTGAGCAAATGATGCTGAAGCAGTTAGATAGCCATAAGCCGAAAAACCCCACGTTGACCTAAATCTCACAGCTAATATAAAAATTAACTCAAAATGGATCATAAAATTAATTGTAAAATGTAAAACTATAAAACTCAGAAAAAAACAACTCAAGAGAAAATCTTCAGTATTTAGGACTAGGCAGGGATTTCTTAGGCATTACTCCAAAAGCATGTTCCATAAAAAGAAAAATAGATAAATTAGACTACATCAAAATGAAAAGATCTTGCTCTGAGAAAGACCCTATAAAAATGATGAAACAACAAGTTACAGACAGGGAGAAAATCTTTGCAAACTACAAAATTTTGAGAACTCTTTATATATTCTAAATACAAGTCCTTTGACAGTTAAAAAAATTCAATTAGAAAATGGGCATGGATGAACCTGGAAACCATCATTCTCAGCAAACTGACAGAAGAGCAGAAGATCAAACACCGCATGTTCTCACTCATTGGCGGGTGTTAAACAATGAGAACACATGGACACAGGGAGGGGAGTACTACACACTGGGGTCAGTTGGGGGGAAATAGGGGAGGGACGGTGGGGGGTGGGAAGCTGGGGAGAGATAGCAAGGGGAGAAATGCCAGATGTAGGTGATGGGGAGGAAGGCAGCAAATCACACTGCCACGTGTGTTCCTATGCAACAATTTTGCATGTTCTTCACATGTACCCCAAAACCTAAAATGCAATAAAATAAATAAATGGGAAAAAAAAAAAAAAAGAAAATGGGCAAAATACATAAAGATGTATTTCACTGAAGATAATCCACAGATGGCAAATAAACACATGAAAAGATGCTCAACATTATTAGTTATCAATGAATGCACATTGTAACCATGATGGGATACCCTACATACTTACCGAAATGGCTTTTTTTTTAAAGAACAAAGCAGAATGGTCTGAAAGACTGAGAGCCAGAAGTAATGAGGGTAGGAGATCAATGTCCCAGCTTGAGCAGTCAGGCAGCATGAACTCACCTGCGCCACCTTTTTTGCTCTACTCTGGCTCTCAGTGGATTAGGTCATGCCCACCCACACTGGCAAAGATAATTCATTTCTTTGGTCTACCCATTCAAATGCTAATTTCCTCTGGAAACAGCCCCACAGACACAACCAGAAATAATGTTTAACCAAATATCTGGTCATCTAGTGATCCAGTCAAGTTGACACATTAAATTAACCATCTCACTAGGAAAGCTCAAGTTTTTAACCTTAGCATTGCCACTGTGTGCTGTTAAAATAAAGTGGAGAACAGGCTTGAATAAATCCCCTCACACATGAAACCAGTTACACCTGAAAAGTGACCTTAACCTTGCTTGATTTGCAAACACAACTACAACTTAACATGGGCTATTTCTTATAATGCCCATCTCAGAGAAAAGTGAAACTCAACCTCAATCAGTTGGAAGCCACCAACTAACCTATAATTGTCTAACGTGGGATTTCCCAATGAGATAGACCAAACAAGGTGACTATACATATGTAACCAATCAAATATTTTTTTTTATTTTTTAATTAATTAATTTATTTTACTTTAGGTGCATACTATATCTGACATTTCTCCCCATGTTATTCCTTCCCTCCCTCCCAACCCCCCACTGTCTCTCCCCTACCCCCACACCAACTGCCCCCAGTGTGTGATGCTCTGCTCCCTGAGTCCATGTGTTCTCGTTGTTCAATACCCACCTATGAGTGAGAACATACGGTGTTTGGCTTTCTGTTCTTCTGTCAGTTTGCTGAGAATGATGTTTTCCAGATTCATCCAAGTCCCTACAAAGGACACAAACTCATTGTTTTTTATGGCTGCATAGTATTCCATGGTGTATATGTGCCACATTTTCTTTGTCCAGTCTATCATTAATGGGCATTTGGGTTGGTTCCAGGTCTTTGCTATTGTACACAGGGCTGCAGTGAACACACATGTGCATGTGTCTTTATAGTAGAAGGATTTATAGTTCCTTGGGTATATACCCAGTAATGGGACTGCTGGGTCAAATGGAATTTCTATTTCTAGATCCTTGAGAAATTGCCACACTGTCTTCCACAATGGTTGAACTAATTTACACTCCCACCAACTGTGTAAGAGTGATCCCATTTCTCCACACCCTCTCCAGCATCTGTTGTCTCCAGATTTTTTAACGATCACCATTCTAACTGGCGTGAGATGATATCTCAGTGTGGTTTTGATTTGCATTTCTCTAATGACCAGTGATGATGAGCATTTTTCATATGTTTGTTGGCCTCATATATGTCTTCTTTTGAAAAGTGTCTGTTCATATCCTTTGCCCACTTTTGAATGGGTTTGTTTTTTTCTTGTATATCTGTTTTAGTTCTTTGTAGATTCTGGATATTAGCCCTTTGTCAGATAGGTAGATTGCAAAAATTTTTTCCCATTCTGTCCATTGCCGATTTGCTCTAATGATGGTTTCTTTTGCTGTACAGAAGCTCTAAATTTTAATTAGATTTCATTTGTCTATCTTGGCTTTTATTGCCATTGCTTTTGGTGCTTTAGTCATGAAGTCCTTGCCTATGCCTGTGTCCTGGATGGTTTTGCTTATGTTTTCTTCTAGGGTTTTTATGGTGTTAGGTTTTATGTTTAAATCTTTAATCCATCTAGAGTAAATTTTGGTGTAAGGTGACAGGTAGGGGTCCAGTTTTCTGCTTTCTGCACATTGCTAGCCAGATTTCCCAACGCCATTTATTAAACATGGAGTCTTTCCCCATTATTTGTTTTTGCTGGGTTTGTCAGAGGTCAGATGGTTGTAGCTGTGTGGCGTTTCTTCTGGGGTCTCTGTTCTGTTCCACTGGTCTATGTCTCTGTTTTGGTACCAGTACCATGCTGTTTTGATTACTGTAGTCTTGTAGTATAGTTTGGTTACTGTAACAGTAACCAAAATATCAATCTTGATGTCTTGATGTTTCCCTCAGAGGTTCTTTTTTTTTTTTTTTTTTTTGAGACAGTCTCACTCTGTTGCCAGGCTGGAGTGCAGTGGTGCAATCTCAGCTCACTGCAATCTCCACCTCCTGGGTTCAAGTGATTCTCCTGCCTCAGCCTGAGTAGCTGGGACTACAGGTGTATGCCACCATACCCAGCTAATTTTTGTATTTTCAGTAGAGACAGGGTTTTGCCATGTTGGCCTTGATCTCTTGACCTTGTGATCCGCCCATCTCAGCCTCCCAAAGTGCTGGAATTACAAGCGTGAGCCACCAAGCCCAGGCAACCTAGAGCTTCTTCAGGAAACAGGAATCCATGTAGCAAAACTGACATCCCAGAATTCCTAGGGAAGGCATGCAAATTAGGCTCCCCACAGTAAGCAGCTAAAACATAGCCATCTTTTAAAAATGTCCTTCTTCTTTCAATAGAGAACATACTGTAGAGAAGGCTAAAGATTGTCCCACAGATTTCCCATATTGTTACACAGCATTAGATTGGGAGATGAAATTAGCACTACTGATTTTCTGATTGTGTGGATTTTAGGTGTATTTTGTTTGTTTCACATACTAAAGTAGGAAGCCATGAAGAGATCTCCCCAAACGAGAGCATGGATCCAAGGTGCTGGTTCTATTCCAGGGATTAAAGCAGCATGGCCCAGTCCATTGGGAGGACTGAAGGAGGCCGGGGTTCTGGCCTGCTCCTGGCTCAGTGGTCTCACCTCTGCCCCAAAGAAGGAGAATAATGTGATTTTTAGGGCCTTCCTGTCCTTCCAGGGCTGGTCAACTGAAAGTCTCTGGTGACCTCCTCCCCTATAATACTGCAGAAACTCTACAAGTAGGAGAAGTTGAAGGCTATCTGGGGCCTTTCAACATGGCCTCCATTCTTTAGCTGGGCATGACCTGGGGAGCCTGACATGGCGACAAGCCATCCCAAAGTTTTCCAAGACCCACATTTTTTTCTCCACCCCTTGAATGACTAAATTCAGCTGGTAACCCCCTCCCCAACCATAAAGGGTATTATTACTCCTGAAAAGTATTCTCTTCCCTCTCATGGGACTGTCCATGTAGGTATGGAGCTGTAGTCAGAGGAATTAAAATATGCAAATGATAAAAGCTAGGCATTGCTCACCATGGTGCTCCCAGGGTTTTCTTGAATAGCAGCAAATTAAAGAAATGCTATGTAATCAAAGTTTATATCAAGTCTTAAGCAAGAAAAGCTCCATTATCTCTAAATATAGCAATGTATTTCAACGTACGCCTTCGCGTCCTGAAATTGTGTGCGGCTCGCTGAACCAGTGTGCACACAGAGCATTGGGTTTCCTCAGGATGAGGGGCTAGGGGGAGAGGGCAAGGTCTCTGCTTGCTCTACCCTTTGTTCTCATGTAATTAACAGATCAAAATTAACAGAGAAATGCAATTTGCACCACAAACCCTTTTGGCACAGATTTGGTCCCAGTTTTTTCCCTGTGCAACTCAGCTTGCAAATTCCCAGTTTAAATTCTCAATTTGAAGAGGGGTTGGGGCAAGAACAGGAAGTGGGGCTTTCTGCAAGCTGGGTCTCCTTCTACTTGGTCCTTTCTTAGCAGGAGTGGGATTATGTACCACTCCAGACACATAAGAGCTGTTCTTTCCTCTCTCCTGGGACTACCTGGGCTGTTTGAACTTCCCCAGGGATTTTTGAGTCTCACGTTGGGTTTGGAGTTTGCAAGTGTTACATTAAACAAGTCTTGCATTTCACGTCACACCATGGAGTGAGGGTAGCCATATAACTCCACATAACTCATATCTAAAATGGAGCCCTTATCAAGGATCTGGGGGCCCAGAAGATCTACAGCACATCTCAGCAATGAGTTCACCCTGCTTCCCTTGATGTAAGCATTTGTTTGGGGCATTTGGTAATGCCTGACATAAACAAGGTTGATGTTTTGACTAGGATTTGAAATATCAGCAGTGTGGCAAAGAGGACTTTCAATGCTGCACTGTTAGGAGTAGCTTTGGGCACAAGAAGATGGAAAGGGACCCCATGTTTAGGAGGCTGAAAAATAGCAGGCAAAAGCATTCCTGCTTCTAAACTAAAGGAAAGCTGAAATATAGATATCATTTACAAGTGTGTTTCCGTTTACCCTAAATAGACTAGAGACACAGCCCCTCTGAAAGGGTTTATTTAACTCTCTGGCTTTCAGACTAAATTCAGGCAATATATCTGTTGATCAGGAAAGCAAACATTTTTGCAGCTTCTTCAAATCCAGGATGACTTCCTGAACTGATTTATTTATATTTTATTTAACCAACACTTATATAGTACTTATTGTGTGCACAGTCCTGCTCTAAAATCTTTCCAAAGATGAACTCATTTAATCCTCACAACAATCCTACGAAGTAAATAAGCCCTATTATAATCTAGATCTATGAAGGAGGAAACTGAGTGGTTACATGACTCACCAAGACCATGCAGCTAGTCAGCAGGTGAATGGATACACAAACTGTGGTACCTCAATCTCATGAAATACTAATCAGCAGTAAAAAGGAGCAACTGTGGATATACACAGCAACTTACATGGATTTACAGAAAATTATGCTGAGTACAACGAGAAGGATCCTTGTAGTGATGGAATTGTTCTGTATCTTCACTGTAAAATGTCAATATCCTGGTTGTGATACTGTAACATAATTTTGTAAGATGTTACCATCAGGGAAACTGGGTGAAGGGTATATGGGATCTCTCTTACAACCTCATGTGAATCTATAATTACTTCAAAATGAAAAGTTTAAGTCAAAAAAAAATTACCTCATGTGTTTTCACATCCAGAAATCCTATCCATGAAGGCCTGCCCCACCTTTACCCTTTATTTAACCTTTACTTAACCTCCTGTGCCTCAGTGACCTTATTTGCAAAATGGGATATTAATAGCATCTACCTCAGAGGAATGGCTGTGGAACCTCTGTGGATTCTTTCTTAAGTGCTGAGAAGCAGTGATACGGCTGTGGTCACAGAAGGCCTGGATTGAAAGTCAAGGCTAGAAAGTCAGCTTTTAGCAGAGCAGGTCTGGTCCTTGCCCTGCCGTACTAATAGTGGAACCATAGACAAGCCTCTTCCTCTCTCTGGGCTACAGACTGTTCCAGGAATAAAGGGGGTTTGGTTGGCTGAATAGCATGGAAAGGAAACTGCCAACACTTTTCCAGTTATTTTGTTATTCTGCCATCTTGCCAGGAGACTCTTCCCTGGCATTCAGTCTTAGTGTTAACTGTCAACTTAGTGTCAGCTAAGTTGATATGCTTGAATTGCTCATCTGGCACCAGAAACTCTTATACAAATTACTTATTTTTAAAATTTTTATCAAAGTAGTACTTGTAAGTAGTTATCAACATCAAATAGAGCATCAGTTTTTACTCCATAAAGGCAGCCATTTCCAACTCTTGTATCTCTTCAGCTTCTGGTATGTATTTCCATGAACCTTGCCCCCTCCTCCCGGCCCCTCATCCTGAGAAAACCCATGCTATTTCTATACATCATGTTTACACTGAAGTTTTTCATTTTACCATTTTAGAAAATTATTTGCCTTTCTACCCCAGAAGATGAAGTTTTAACTGTCTTGGACCACCTCTATATACTCTACTCTTTCCCTACCCCAAACTCCCAGTATAACCATATCACCATTTTTACTTAAATCAGGATACAGTGTTTCTGTTATTATAATTATGTAAATATAGTTCACAACAGAGCCAGGTAGTACACTATAATTATGTTTAATTTCTCCTTTCTAATACAAACTTTTCCCCACTGGAGTAAATAATTGCCTCATTTATTTCCCTTCTTTTCATAATTTATGTATCACTATTCATCCCCAAACAATATCTTCTCAATATGGTTAAGCACATCACATAATTACGGCAGTCATACTGGGAACTCTTTTTTCCTTTCTCCTGTTTCCTATACCATGTCCTTCTCTTTCTTGGTTTTCTTCCTCAAATTGATGGAGATCATATTAATTTATCTTCCTGAGAAGAAGTGCATCTGAGGCAAAATTTCAGAGGCCTTGTTTGTTAAACCCACATACGTAAATGATGAATTGGCTGAGTATAGAATTCTACAGTGGAAATAATTTTCCCCCCAAATTGTGAAGGTGTTGTGCCACTGTTGCCTAGCTTCCACTGTTGCTATTGAGAAGCCTGAAGATATTCTGATTCAATATCATTGAAATTTTACCTCTGTTTCTCCCTTTGGAAGCTTTTAGGATCTTCTGTCTGTTGCCAATGTTTTGAAATCTCATGATTATGTCAAATTTTGTTATTGTTTGGATTCACAGTGCTTGGCACTTTACAGTGGACCCTGTAAAGTTGGCGGCTCCTCTACTGTAATTTCAGGAAGTGTTCTTGTGTGATTTCTGCAATAATTTTCACCTCCATTTCCCCCTGCTTTGGGAATTATCATTAGCTGGTTGTTGGACCTCCTGAATTGATCTAAATATCTTACCTTTCCTTTCCATTGGCCCATCTCTTTGTCAATTTGTTTTACTTTCTGGGATATTTACTTAACTTTATCTCCACCCTTTCTATTGGTATTTTTTAGATTTATGCTATTATATTTTTATCTTCCAAGGGCCCTATCTTGTCCTTTGATTCACGTCCTTTCTATATAGCATTGTAAGTGCATGCAGTGATAGATACACCCTTATTTTCTAATAGACTTTATTTTTTAAAGCAGTTTTATGTTCACAGAAAAATTGAGGGGAAAGTAAAGAGTTCCCATATTTCCCTGGTCCCCAAATATGTACAACTTTCCTCACTATCAATATCCTACACTAGACAGGTGCATTTGTAACATTTGTTACAATCAATGAACCATATTGATATATCATTATCACTCAAAGTCCATAGTTTACATTAGGGTTCACTCTTGGTGTTATATATTCTGTGGGTTTGAACAAATGGATAATGACATGTTTCTACCATTATGATATGATACACAGTAGTGTCACCGCACTAAAACTCCTGTGTTCTGCCTGTTCATACCTCCCTCCCCACTAACCCCTGGCAACTGCTGATCTTTTCACTGTCTCCATAGTTTCACCCTTTTCCAGAATGTCATATCATTGGAATTATATAGTATATATTTGTTTTGAGATAATATTTTCTCTTATGTCTCTAAGGATATTAATATATATTTTAAATAACATAAATTTATCATCTTATAATTCTGAAGGTCGGAAGTCCAAAATCTGTCATTAGGCTAAAATCTAACTGTTGGCAGGCCTGTGTTCCCTCTGCTGGCTCTAGGGTAGAATCTATTTCATTGCCTTTTCCAGCTAAGGATGCTAATTTTAAATTTTTTTGAAGTTTTCTTCAGCTCCTGGCATTGTCTTTGCTTCCTTCGAGTTGTTTTTTGCTTGTTTTAAGGCTGGCTCTGGTCTCTGCCTTTTGTATAAGAGGCTTTCCTCAAATAGCAGACCCTTGCATATTCATTCATAGTGAGAATGGGGCATTAGCATTCTGTTAGAAGCTCTGTGTTCAAGATAAGGCCTTATTACTTGATGGACTTCACTGTAGGGTGATCTTATGGGCACTCAGTTGCTTTGTTGAGGGCTCCCAAGTGTTCATTTCTGCTGGTCTTTTCTCTTGTTGGCAAGTCCCCTCACGGAGATGTCCTCCCATCGTTTGCCTGGGGCAATGTAAATCTGGCTGTGCTGGGATTCTGGAATGCAAGTAGGAGAGAAATCTGGGGCCTTCTCACTATCAGTTATGAAGCTTTCAAGTAATCCCTGTTTTCAGTAAGTTACTTCACCAGTGTGCTTACCTGGGTATCTCCAGCAAGTAGAACCTCCTGTCTTCTGCCAGGATAGTTGTGCCCTGATACAGGGCGGAGACTAAGGGGCTGACCACTACCCTAATACACGTTCCGAGCCAGCACTCTTTCCCTCAGCTCTGTCCCATGGACCTGCCTTTAATAATATCCTGCTGCCTCCCATTCTTGAGTCTTCCTAGTTCCTGTCTTAGAGTTTGCTTTGCTTCTTCCTGACTTACACAGATTTAAATTTATATTCTCTTCACTCTGGAAATGCACCCATCACTCATCCATTCGCTTTCCAGCTGCATTTCTTATTTGCAGCTGCCTCATTTCCCCCCATTCTTTTGCCCCTACAGGTACAGGCTTTTCTTTATTTCTTTACTGTCATTTGAGTGGGGTTTGGAGAGGGAACACAGATAAACATGGGTGTTCAATCCACTGTGCTTAATCAGCAGTTTTCAAGACACTCTTGAGACCAAGAGTTTGCCTAGAAAAAGGAAAAAAGTTTACTTTTTTATCTCAACAACTGCTTTTAACCCCACAGAACATCCCCTCCTGGCCCAATGCCAGCATCCCCTCTTGGTTAATATGACACATTCAAGCCAAGGGTGTCACATAAAGGTGTCTGGGGCTTTCTAGGGTACACACTCTAGACCTCTGGGGTCTCAGAGAGTGTGTTCTGTCACTTTGCCACACCAAAATTTTGAGCTTTGGGGGTCTAAACCAAGGACAAGTTCAAACCAAGGGCACAGACCTTTGGTTAATGCAGCACATTCAAACCACACTGGTCACAGCAGACTCACCAGGTTAGGGCCCAGCAACAGTAGTTATTGAGAGTCTTTCAATCAGGAAAAACAGTGCTTTTTCCTCAAGAGATACTGATTCTCTTTCAATTCTAAGAAATAATCTTAACCTCAGTTGTTATGGAAGATGGCAGTCACAACAGGATATAGTAAGAACATCTTATTGTAGTAACTCAGTTTTCTTCCCTGTAGGAAAATGCCAGACCTTTTGCCTGGTGTCATTGTGCATTGAGACCCAGAGTCACTGCTACCATAGCAATACAAATACAGACTCATCTGGCATTTTTGGAAGCAAAAGGATTGCCAGTAAACACCTGCCACCCAATTGCCTCCACCATGGAATTAATGCAGCTTGAAAACAAACACTGGAGTTCGAGGTGACTTGACCCGAGAAAGCCACTGAGATTTTTTAAGCAAAACATGTACCATCCCCTTCCACTGTCTTTGCCATGCCCTGCACAGCCCTATGAATCCCCCTAACCAGGGATGGCAAGAAATTTACACACATGCCATCACCCCTCATTCCAGCTTGCCTGGCAGACATTGCTAATCAATCATGGTGATCATCCCGCTGAGCCTGGATTCAGCCACTTCCAGTCTGTGAATGTTGGAATACACATTCCAACATTCCAATATGTCACCTGGTCAGTCAAAATCCCCGTGCCTTCCTTGTCCTGGAGTCTAAGGGTCTTGGTTGTTTAGAGAATCTACCCCTGTCAGCAGGCGTAAGTGCCTCCAAACTGTGCACATGGTGCAGATGTCTTCCTCATGGTCCATCTTCCCCACACACCTTCAAGAAGGAGCCACATTGAAGCCAGATCACTTCCAAGGAAATGGGAATGGCATAGGCAGGCTATTCTCCTCAATTCTCCATTACCTCAACCTTAAAGGTAGCATGGGTCCCCAAACCTCAAAATCTGGGTGGAGTAGAGGGATGGAACATACTCTGTGAAACCCCAGCTAGGAATTAGATGTGCTCCATGCCCTTAAGAAGCTAAGAGGTAAGTCAAGGAGACACCACCACATCTAGAAACCTTGGTCTCTTAGGTGAAAAGATCCAGTTCCCAGATGGCTTGAAGAGCCCAATCACTCCAAATAGTGGTGGAGCCATCTGTTCCCTGGTCAAGCTTGTTCATCCCTTGATGCACTTCCTTGCTAAGAGTACAACAAAGATTTCTCCATGTCACTTTGCAGTCCCAGAAGGGTCACCAGCAATTCCCCGGACAACCGTGGTGAGTTTCCCTAAAACAAGACTACCCCTGAGCCCCAGGTGATATTCCTGCCCTGGCGGGTGTTTATTGCTCCTCTTCTGAGAGAAGAATAAGGTCTACCTGACAAGGATGACAGCCGGATCCTATGGGGATCAAGGTTAGAAATGAGAGAAGAAGAGCTAAATCTTGCTTCTCTTCTCTGTCTCAGTCATCTCTGCAGTTGCTATCATCTCATCCTCTCTACTTCCCCAAGCACCCTGGAGGTAGGTGTACACAGTAGCACTGAGCCCACTCAGCTGCAGCAGTCTGGAGCCTTGCTTCCCACAGCACCATATATGCACATGCCTCTCAAGACAGTGGCCTCCCAGCAGGCAGGGACCCCATGGGCCAGGCAGCCTGGCCTATGTCACAGCTACAGGCACCAAGCTGGAGAGACAAAACTGCAAGCCAGTAAGCAGGCCCCATGCCAGTGGGCATAAGCCACTTGAGCGTCCCCCTGCCTCAGTAGCCAGAGCACAGCCTGAAAAAGCACAGGGCTGGCAAATGCGGATTCAAAGGCCAGACTATGCTCAAAAACTAGCCCAGGAAAAGCTTGGTGCCTCACATCTGTAATCCCAGTACTTTGGGAGGACAAGGCAAGAGGATGGCTTGAGCCAGGAGTTTGAGACCAGCCCTGGCAACATAGCAAGACCCCATTTCCACAAAAAAATTAAAAAAATTATCTGGGTGTTGTGGTGCCTGCCTGTAATCTCAGCTACTGGGGAGGTTCAAGTGGGAGGATCACTTGAGCCTGGGAGTTCAAGGCTGCAGTGAGCTATGGTAGCACCATTGGACTCCAGCTTGGGCCACAGAGTAAGACACTGTATCAAAACACACACACACACACGGACACACCCCAAAGTATCACTTAGCCCAGAACCCGATGGCTTCATTGGCGGCAACACTTCACAGCAGCGTTTCTGTTGGGTTCTGGCCTGCAGCTTCTCACAAGCACCCACTCTTAACCTAAGAGCCCAGCTGTGAAGAGGGCCCTGGTGGGTCTATGGCTCTGCCCCAAACCTTGCAGTGTGAGCAGAGCCCATGTCCAGCACAAGGCCAAGCACAAAAGAAGCCGCATGTTCCTCCACACTCCTTGACTAAAAAAGGCCCTTGCCCCTGGATCCCAGAGAAGAGCGTGGGATAGCTGGGGAGCCAGGGCTCTGTGACGTCAAGGACCCTGTCAGTTCAACCTCCTTTACACAAATTAGAGTGAAGCTCAAAGAGGAAAGAAATTGTCACCTGGTCAGGCAGGACACAGGCATTTGAGAAAGCGAGGCGGGGCAGAGGGCTCCAATTTATTTTCCATTTCCTGTATATGCAGCATGGCTTTCAGTGTTTTAATTGATTACATCAACGGTGCTCATTTCCCTGGACAAATTGGCCTTTACACAGAAGAGGCAATTACCTGGGCTTGTTCCATCCCAATTGGCAGGAGCAAGCAAGAACCTCTTTGGGGCTGCACAAGATTATGTTATCTGAAAAGACTCAGATTCAAAATGAGGGCAATTATTTCAGCCTTATAACTTTTTTCATTTGCCTAACAATAACTGGTGCTGCTGTGGGTCCTGCAGGGCAAGAGAAAGAGTACCTAAGTCTGCCTAAAGGCTTCAAGCTCAAGAGGCTTTCCCTGGTTGCTGTGAACAATGTGGGCAGGCAGCAGTTCTAGAGGGGCTGTGTGTAGGATGAGAAAACAGTGCAGGGTGAAGGGCTAGGCTCAGGCTGCATTCTGCCACCTGTGAGCCATTGTAGCTTTAGACTACTCACCCTCTCTGAGCCTCAGCTGCCTGATCTAGGACAAGGAGCTAAGATTCTTTGCCTTGTGTCCATTAAAGGAAGGTTGTAGAGCCCCATGGTGTTAATTTGTTTTGTTGACTCTCAAAGCTTTCCTCTTGGGAGAGCAGCCCAGGAACCCAGAGACATCTGGAGAGTAGGAGGCCCCAGGTCTGATCCTCAGGACCAACATGGAGGCCACTGGATTTGGGGTCTGGGATGGGGAATAGGGTGAAGCCAGAGAGACATCTAAGGAGGCCTCACCTTAGGTGTGCACAAGTGCAGGGTCAGCATCTTGCACAACTCACTGGCCTCACTCTGGCCCTCACTCTGCATGGGGCCTTTCACTTTCAGCCAGGAAAGTAAGCAGGGCCTGAGCCAAAGTGGCTATGGACCATTTGCTTTGGATCCTGATTGTTCTAGAAAGTCTTCTAGAGATCCACCTGTGCCTCCATGCCAAGCAGAAATGGCCCTCAGAGAATGAGGCAGGGGTTAGCAAAGATGCAGAGCAAGCCCTGATCTGAAAGAAGAAGGCCTGCCTTCCAGGTCACATTCTGCCACTGGTTCATGATATAGCCGTGGCCAGATCCACACTCTCTCTGGACTTCAGTATGCCCATCATTTGGATAGGGGCTTGACCTGGATCATCTCTAAGGCCAGTTCTCGCTCTGATATTCTCAAAAGTGATAACCTAGAGAGTTGCAGAAAGTCCTGATCACTTAGGCCCCAACCCTGGACTGGTGTAGAGTGGCCAACAGGCAGTGAAGGTGGCTTAGCACCCACCACCTACTGGACCACTGGTTGCACCTCTCTGGGGAAAATGCTGTGCACATGCTCAAGCAGGACTTATTGCTTTGTTCTAGCCAAATTGAGTCCAAAGCAGATGCTCTAGTGTGAGTTTGGGGCCTATGATTTTGAAACTGTCAAAGGAAACAGGTTACCTTATGCATGCATGATTGTCCAATTTTCTTTCTGAAAATCAAAGCTTTCTTTTTTTGTTGTTGTACTTTAGGTTCTGGGGTACATGTGCAGATCACATAGGATTGTTGCATAGGTACACACATGGCAATGTGGTTTGCTGCCTCCATCCCCCCATCACCTACATCTGGCATTTCTCCCTATGTTATCCTTCCCCAATCTCTGCACCACCCTGCTGTCCCTCCCTTGGCCCCCCACAACAGACCCCAGTGTGTGATGCTCCCTTCCCTGTGTCCATGTGTTCTCATTGTTCATCACCTGCCTATGAGTGAGAACATGCGGTGTTTGATTTTCTGTCCTTGTGTCAGTTTGCTGAGAATGATGGTTTCCAGATTCACCCATATCCCTACAAAGGACACAAACTCGTCATTTTTTATGGCTGCATAGTATTTCATATGTGCCACATTTACCTTGTCCATTCTATCATCGATGGGCATTTGGGTTGTTTCCAGGTCTTTGCTATTATAAACAGTGTTGCAATGAACATACGTGTGCCTCTTTATAATAGAATGACTTATAACCCTTTGGGTATATACCCAGTAATGGGATTGCTGGGCCAAATGGAATTTCTATTTCTAGGTCCTTGAGGAAGCACCACACTCACTGTCTTCCACAATGGTTGAACTAGTTTACACTCCCACCAACAGTATAAAAGTGTTCTTACATCCTCTCCAGCATCTGTTGTCTCCAGATGTTTTAATGATTCCCATTCTAACTGGCGTGAGGTGCTTTCTCAATGTGGTTTTGATTTGCATTTCTCTAATAATCAGTGATGATGAGCATTTTGTCTAATAATCAGTGATGAGCATTTTTTCATATGTTTGTTGGCCTTGTATGTGTCTTCTTTTGAAAGTGCATGTTCATATCCTTCACCCACTTTGGGATGGGTTGGTTTGTTTTGTTATTGTAAATCTGTTTTAGTTCTTTGTAGATTCTGGATATTAGCCCTTTGTCAAATGGGTAGGCTGCAAAAATTTTTTCCCATTCTGTTGGTTGCTGGTTCACTCTAGTGATTGTTTCTTTTGCTGTACAGAAACTCTGGAGTTTAATTAGGTCCCATTTGTCTATTTTGGCTTTTGTTGCCAATGCTTTTGGTGTTTTAGTCATGAAGTCCTTCCCTATGCCTATGTCCTGAGTGGCTTTGCCTAGGTTTTCTTCTAGGGTTTTTATGGTGTTAGGTCTTATGTTTAAGTCTTTAATCCATCTGGAGTTAATTTTACTGTAAGGTGTCAGGAAGGGGTCCAGTTTCTGCTTTCTGCACATGGCTAACCAGTTTTCCCAACACCATTTATTAAACAGGGAATCATTTCCCCATTGCTTGTTTTTGTGAGGTTTGTCAAAGATCAGATGCTTGTAGATTTGTGGTGTTGCCTCCAGGTCCTCTGTTCTGTTCCATTGGTCTATAGCTCTGTTTTGATACCAATAGCATGCTGTTTTGATTACTATAGCCTTGTAGTATAGTTTGAAAATCAGGTAGCATGATGCCTCCAGCTTTGTTCTTTTTACTTAGGATTGTCTTGGCTATGCGGGCCCTATTGTGGTTCCATACAAAGTTTAAGGTGTTATTTTCCAGTTCTGTGAAGAAGGTCATTTGTAGCTTGATGGGGATGGCATTGAATCTATAAATTACTTTTGGAAGTATGGCCATTTTCATGATACTGATTCTTCCTAACCATGAGCATGGAATGTTTCTCCATCTGTTTGTGTCCTCTCTTATTTCCTTGAGCAGTGGTTTGTAGTTCTTCTTGAGGAGGTCCTTTACATCCTTTGTTAGTTGTGTTCCTGGTATTTTATTCTCTTTGTAGCAATTGTGAATGGGAGTTTGCTCATGATTTGGCTCTCCGTTAGTCTGTTACTGGTGTATAGAAATGCTTGTGATTTCTCCACATTGATTTTGTATCCTGAGACTGCTGAAGTTGCTTATCAGTTTAAGGAGATTTTGGGCTGAGATGATAGGGTCTTATAAATATACAGTCATGTTGTCTGCATATAGAGACAATTTGACTTCCTCTTTTTCTAATTGAATACATTTATTTTATTTTTCTTGCCTAATTGCTCTGGCTAGAACTTCCAATTCTATATTGAATAGGGGTGGTGAGAGAGGGCATCCTTGTCTAGTGCCGGATTTCAAAGGGAAAGCTTCCAGTTTTTGCCCATTCAGTATGATATTGGCTGTAGGTTTGTTGTAAATAACTTTTATTGTTTTGCGATATGTTCCTTCGATATCTAGTTTATTGAGAGTTTTTAGCATAAAGGGCTGTTGAATTTTGTTGAAGGTCTTCTCTGCATCTATTGAGATAAGCTTTCTTATTTAAAAAAAAAAGTTTGAGGTGCTCTCATGAGGACTTTCAAGCAGATCAACATGTGGAATTTAGAAATGACTTTTTGGAGTTTATTTTCAAAAGGTACTTGCAGCCAGTCTCAAGTGTTATATAATTCAGGCCTCTTTGAACCACCTTCAGATAAAAGTTAGAAACTCCAGAGAAGCCAAGTCTTTAAGGAAAGTGCTAACCCAGGCTTAACTTGAAGAGCGTGCACTGTTCCATCCTCGTGGTCCTGGGAAGTAGGCAGAAAAAGGTGATGCATGTCTTCTTGTCACAGATGACAAAACAAGGCTCAAAAGGTAAAGTCATGTGCCAAAGTCAGACAGTGAGTAAGAGCACTCACTTCATACCCACACTGTGAGCCTCACACCACCCACCAATGTTGCCCTGTTGGCCCAGAAGCATGGGATGTTGTGGGATCGACCTTGCTTAGCTCCCACTCATGTGCAACCCAGAAATAAGGGGTGAGCCCTTGGTTAGTAGGAGATGGGAACCTGTGGCTACATTCTTCTTTTCCTTCCGGTCACATGCCTTGAGGCTAAGTTTTTGTAGGGTCAAGCAGTCAGTCACAAATAGAAGCTACCAGCTCAGCAGTGCATATCACATGGGTCCTCCCTCTATTCTGGCATCACTGCCCTTTTCCTTTACCCTATGGCATCCTACTGCCTGGTAAAATCTTAATTGCTGTAAGACTCTGCTTTCAGGGGAAACCAGACTAAGGTTTCCTGGCATCAAGCATAAAGCCTGGAATGTGGTAGGTGCTCACTAAATGCCAGGGAAAGGTAAGGTATACCAAAAAGATGATCTTCCAGAAATGTCACCCTGGAGTCCCCATGCATGCATGGCTCAGGGGTCAGCCAGAGATGTGGACAGTGTCTATACACAGGATTTAGGGCTACTCCCTGCCTCTCCCTCTGTAGGATTCCCCTTTACTTTGTAGCAGCTGAGATTGCCCTGAAGGGAGTCCTCTTGTTGTTCATACCAGAAAGACTGTGAGTTTGCCTTGGGGTAACCCTGCAAGGTGCAGAGTGGGGCCGCCCCAGGCTAGAAGCTGTGCAAGCTCATCTGGGGCTGTTTTCTTCCCCTAAGCATTGACTTTCTTCCAGAATCTGCCTGCTTTGGGTAGCTCTCCAGTGTCCTCAGGTGTGTGTTTTGGTTTGGTTTGGTTTGGTTTGGTTTGGAATGTATAGTTGTCATCTGCAGGAGGCTTCATTCCAAAGGAGCTTACTCAGCATTGCCGGGACTGGAAGCTCCCCGGGGTGAATTGGATCCTATCCTCTCTGGGCCCAGGCCCAAGGCAAGATGCAGGCAAGTTCCCCTGAGGAAGACACAACCTTGAGAGGCTCTGTGCCAGGGACTGTTGACACATTGGCCTGGGCACCTCTCCACCTGATTGGCTGGCCCACAACTGACAATATCACTCATTCCCTGAACTTCCTCAGACAGGGCCAGGAAGTCAAGCACCCCTGGCTTCTGGGCCTCTTCTTGGTGAGTCGTTACGGCCAGATGCTGTGGAACAACAGGTTGGCTCACCACTGGTTCCCTGTTTCTCTGAGGTGTGGAGAGCACTCTTGGGCTCCCTGCTAAGTGACATCAGCTCGCCTTCCCTTGGGAACAATTCCTGTGTTCACCATCTGTCCTGATCAATTTCCAGAAATCCTCCTGTGGATCCTTCTCCCTCAGGGGCATCTCCCCTTCTTGGGAGGGTGTTTCTCTTTTCCTAGGTCCTTAACTTCTCACAGAGCTGGGCATGGGGGCTGGTGGTTGGGGCCTGCCTCCCTGGCCTCTGGCATTGCGGGTACAGAGGGACGCTAGGGTCATGGGGCTGAGACAAGGCCCGAGGACTTCCCTGCACCAGCTGGGGATAACTTGAGGTGAGGCTGAGGTAGATCCTGGGCAGGGAACAGGGTCAGACATGCTTTCAGGAGGAAGGCACAGGACAGGCCAGTTCTGGAGGGCAGCAGGAATATGGGGCTGTGTATCAGTTTCCTGTGGCTGCTGTCATGAATTACCACAAACTTGATGGCTCAACAAAACAGACATTTATTCTCTTACAGTTCTGGAGGCCAGGAAGTCTAAAGTCAGGGTGCCACGCGCAGGTGGTTCCTTCTGCAGGCTAGGGGAGAATCTGCTTCCTTGCCTTTTCCAGCCTCTAGAGGCCACTTCACTTCTTGGCTCATGGCCCCTTCCTCCATCTTCAAAGCCAGAAGCACAGTGTCTTCAAATCTCTCGTTCTCTTTCTGAATCTGAATCTCCTGCCTTCCTCTTTCTCTTATAAGGACCCTTGTGAATAACCAGATAATCCAGGATAGTCTCCCCATTTCAGGATCCCTAATTTAGTCATATCTGTGAAGTCCCTTTTGCCATATAAGGCAATCCCAGGGAGTGAAGTCATGGCCATTTTTGGAAGAAAGGGGCATTATTCAGCCTATCCCCGTCTAGGAGGGGCTGGAGCCATAGACCAGGTAGGCCTCTGTCTTGGTCAGCTCAGGCTGTGTAACAAATACCATAGACCAGGAGATTGAACAACAGACATTTATTTTCTCAGTTCTGGAGGTGAAAAGCCCAAGATTAAGGTATCAACATGATCAGTCCCTAGTGAGGGTGCTCTTCCTGGATTAGAGAAGGCTGCCTTCTCACTGTGTCCTAACACTGGGGGGAGAGAGAGAAAGATTATATATATACATATACACATATATATATATATAGAGAGAGAGAGACAGAGAGAGAGACAGAGAGATCTATCTATCTCTATGTATGGGGTGTGTGTGTGTATATATATATATATATATATTATAGAGAGAGAGAGAGAGAGAGAACACGCTCTGGTGTTTCTTCTTATAGAGGCGCCAATCCCATCATGAGGGTCCTACCCTCAGAACCTCACATAAACCTAATTACTTCCCAAGGGAGGTCCCCATCTCCAAACACCATCATGGCAGGGCTTAGGGCTTCAATATATGAATTTTGACACAATTTAGTCCATAGCTGCCCCTAGGCACACCTTACGGAGGCCTAGTAGGGCAGGAGCGAGAACTGGGCTTATTGCAACAGATGAGCAAACTGAGGCAGACAGCAGTTCATGGCAGACAGCACACCAGGATCTGGATACAGTCAGTAGGGAAAGAGCTCCAATGCCTGGGCCAAGATGGAATGAGCTGGCTAAGCTTTAGAGATGGCTCTGGGCCATATGGGGGACTGACAAGTTCCTGGGGCTGGACCTGCAGGTCAGGAGTTGGGAGAGGACAGAAGCAAGAGCTGGAAGCTGGCAGGGCCTGATTCTACACCTCCTTTTCATTTGGAGAGAGCTGCAGCTGAGGCTAATTAGGGCATAATTAGATTTGAGAATGATTACTCTGTTCCTCATTCAAGTCCATTTTGCTGTCACTATTGAGTACCTGTTGCATTCCAGGCCCAGAGCTGACCTGAGGGGAATGCAGCAAGGGACCAGGCTTGGCCTCTGCTCTCCAAGCTTGCAGGAGAGTCAACACCAACACACACACATGCAACAACTAAACAACCATGCAGGGGTCATTTGTTAGAGGCTTGAAACAAATTAAAACAGGTTCTAAAGCAACCAGGAAAGGCTTCCCAGACAAACAGCCCCCAAACCTGGCCCAAAAAGACAGGAAGGATTTGACGTGGCGAAGCAGAAAGCATCTTTTGTAGAGGACAACAGGCACAAGGGCCCAGATGTGGGATGCATGTGGCACTGTCCAGAAGGCCTTGATCAGCCAGTGTGGCCAATGTGGACCATTGGGGGTCTACAAATCAAGGACAGCCAGACTCTCACTGAGGCAGGCAGGCTGGCTCCCAAAGGGTTTTCGGTTCCCCTGCAAGGACTCTGGGTGCCATCTTTCACTCATTCTCTGTACTGGGTACCCTGAGTGGCTACAGGCAGAGCTGATGGTCAGCAGGTCCAGCCAGTGTCCAGTTTGAATAATCAGTGCCCAGGTCACCACTCCAGATCGAAGTAGCCTCATCCACTCACAGATACGGTCATTTTGTAGGTGGTCTATGACTTATCAAAGGCTAGCAAGGACCACTTTTCACAGTGAAGAATGACGGAGGCTTTTGAGCAAAGAAATAAGGCTGCTTTTGGCCTTGAAGTGCCTGAGTCTACTGGCATTGCAGAGGGGTCAGGGAACCTGACAGGAGGGCCTTCTGTTGATCCAGGGTGAGGAGTGAGAGTGAAGGTCCAGAGTCACTCTTTTGGAAGGGAATGGAAAGACAAAACCATAGAGCCTTGCTTCATCATCTGCATGATGTGGTGGACAGTCCTACAGGAGACAGCCTCTGTCCACATAGGCCAAGGTCAATGCCATCTAGATCCAAAGAGTTGCGCAGCTTCCTGTGCTGTGTGGACTATTTTTGCCTCCAGTTATGGGATATAGATATGATGCTTTGGGGACAGCACTCAGAATTGTCCTGTCTCATCTGCTGCTATACCACATTGCAGCACAATGGTGCATTTTCTCTTGCTTTTAAGGTCTTAATGTCCATTAATAAACCCATGTTGTTTTTAGCCCCAGGTCCACTGTCACTTCAAGCTGGACAGTCACTAATGTGTTTCCTTCCATCACTGACTGTGCTGCCCATTGATACCACATCTCCCCCTGGCCCCAGCAGCTGCCAGCCAACCCATGGCAGTGTCGTGCTGGAGTCTCGGTATATAAAGGAGATGCAAGGGTGTAGGCCCATCCTGGAAGCTGGAAGCAGAGAAGGTGGACTCAGGGCCTCCCCTAGCATGGTCACCTGGGGTGAGGCTACTGAATGATCCCAAAGGTGTGTCATGGATTGAATGGTAGCCCCCTAAAATATATCCATGTCCTAATTCTCAGAACTTGTGAATATTGCCTTATATTGCAAAAATGTGTGATTAAACCAATGATTTGAGGTGAAGAGATTATTCTGGATTATCTGGGTGAGTTCCAAATGTAATCAGGTATTGTTATGAGACAGACACAAAGGAGGCCATGTGAGGATGGAGGGAGACGCTAGAGCAATGCAGCCACAAGTTAAGGACCACCTAGGGTCACCAGAGGCTGGAGGAGGCAGGAAAGCACTCTCCTAGAGCCTTCAGAAGGAGCACAGCCCCACAGCACTTTGACCTCAGATTTCTGGCCTCTGTATCTGTGAGAGAATGAATTTCTGGTGTTCTAAGCCACATGATCTGTGGTACTTTGTTATAGCAACTGCAATAAACGAATAAAAGGTGGGAAGTTGTTCCAAGAGGACACAAATATGGCCTCAGCCCCAGCACAAAGTTCCTTGGACAAGACCCCACCTTAGCCCAATTCTGACCAAAAAGCTTTGATCCCAGACAACTAGATTTATTTTTTCCTGTAGGAACAACATAATGGCAATCGGTGAGTCAACATTGCTCTGTAGATATACTTCACAGGCAACTTTGCATGTTGAAATACATCCAGTCCTGAAAGAGCTGGAGCACTGCCTACCTTCAGAGAACTTAAGAGGTCTGCAGTTTGGGTACAGAACTCATATAATTATTTAGGGAAATGGTGCCTTACCCTAAAGGAAGAGCGAGAAGACCATGAGTGTAAACTGTGAATGACATAGAGGTGAGAGGAGCAGCCAGTGTATTCATCTGCAGCCCCAGGAGCCCCAGGGAATCTGGGCCAAACAGAACAAAGTTATATGAAGTAATGTGAGAGCCTAAATCAAGTGTCCCAGAATGTGGCAATGGAAGTGGGCTTGGAAACAAGGAGTCAGCAGGGATCTGCGGCAGCCAGACATGCCATGGTGTGTGTTCATAGAGGTAGAATCCCCAGAATGAAGAAGGTGAGAGTTCTGCTATCTCTCCATCCCTGTAAGACTCGGTTCACTCTGGGTTCTACGCTGTAATAGGCCTGGGGATAAACAACAGTCTTCTGGGGGGAGAGGCCCCAGATGGGAAGGGTACCCAAGCCCACAGCATCTGAGGCAGGTGTGGGAGTCTTAAGCAATGTCTTCAGCTCTCCAGAGGGCTGGCCTGGGACTGAAGGCCCAGAGTTGTCTTTCTTAAGCAATGGCATTTGTTTTCAAATGAGTAGCAGTGCCCTTTCCATCTCCTCCTGGCTGCCATGGTGCTGGCATGGTGGCAGCCGTGGAGACAGTGGCGTAGGTGAAACAATGTGCTGGCGAGATCAAGGTTGGGCTCCCCACTTTGTGGCATGCTGGATGTCAGCAGCCAGTAGGGAGAGAGAGCTAGTGCCAGCCAGCCTGTCTTTTCTCCTGGTGTTTGGGCTGGTCAGTACTAGAAAGATGACAGTCTACCAAATGGGATACTGGCCTTGGAATGGCTGGCTAAGGAACACAGACAATTTGAAGCCTGCACACAGGAGCCAGTTTTAGTGTATTTGGTGTTAGTGCTGATGGTATTGAAGTGTGTTCTTTTGGCTAGTGAGAGACTGTGGGTGAGACAGCAGCAGCCAGCTAAAGGTGAATTATCTGGTGGGAAGAGGGCTGAGCAGGGGAGCCAGGCAGAAGGTCATCAGGCAGAAGTCTGAAGACTGACAGTGAGTGGACCTGGTCCTGCCCACAGGAAGCTAGGCCAGACCAGCATCCAGAAGAGCCTCAGGCCTTGAGACTCAGGGGGACAAAAATTATAAAGCCATTTTCCCCTAGTGAGCCCTGGTGACAGAGAAACCAGAGGCAGTGGGAGAGTTCCTGGGTAGAGGAGCTTGTAGGATAAGGAGAAGATGGCCAGGCACAGTGGCTAACACCTATTATCCCAGCACTTTGGGAGATCGAGGCAGGTGGATCACGAGGTCAGGAGTTTCAGGCTAGCCTGACCAACATGGGGAAACCTCGTCTCTACTGAAAATACAAAAATTAGCTGGGCATGGTGGTGCGCGCCTGTAGTCCCAGCTATTCAGGAGGCTGAGGCAGGAGAATTGATTGAACCCGGGAGGCGGAGGTTGCAGTGAGTTGAGATCACACCACTGTACTCCAGCCTGGGTGACACAGTGAAACCCCATCCAAAAAAAAAAAAAAAAAAAAAAAAGAGGCAAGAAGACAAATCTCTTGGAAAGAACAAGCGTGCAGGCTACGCCCCCACCTACCCCAAGAGGCAGGCGACTTGAGTTGGTCTCAGCCAGCCATTGCCTCATTGTGGACCCTCAGTGAGGCCTTTTCTCGCTCTAGTCCTCAGTTTTCCCATCAGCAAGAGGCCCTCCCAGTGCAGCCAGTTCATGATCGCCCCTCCTTTTGCAGAGAAGGGTACTCACATCAGTCCCCCTGTGTCAGTTTGCTAGGGCTGCTATAGCCAAGTACTGTAAACTGGTGAGCTTAAAATAACACATTTATTCTCACACGGCTCTGGAGGCTAGGAGTCTAAAATCAGTATCACTGGGCTGATCAATATCAGCAGAGCCCCACCCCTTTTGGGGGCTGCAGGGGAGATTCTGTTCTTTGCCTCTTCCTGTCTCTGGTGGCTATTGGCATTCCTTGCATTATGACTTCATCATTCGAATCTCTGCTTTCCTAGACACAAGGCCTTCTCCTCTGTGTGTCTGTGGCAAGTCCACCTCTGCCTTTCTCTTAGAAGGACACTTGTGATTGTATTTAGGGCCCACCTGTGTAATTCAGGGTACCCTCCTCCTCTCATGATTCTTAATCCCATCTACAAAGTCCTTTTTTTGCCCTATAAGGTGACATTCATAGGTTCCATGGTTCAGAATGTGGATATCTTTTGGAGGACATTTTTTGGGTCTTTCTTGGTATTTCTATAGCCCTCCTATATTGACTGCAATGTTTTTACAGGATTCACTTGTTCTCAGCTGTCAAAAGTAAGTGCAAAAACACCAAGAACTCTCTTGCCATATCCAACACTTTGCCATGTGCTGGTATATTAAAACAAAAATCCCCTGTGACCCACTTCAGACCTCACCCAGTGGAACCCAGCTCACTGCATTTGTCACTCAAAACCTGAAGTCCTCGAAAAATTCCTTCTAGCATTTGGCAAGCTTAAGTGTGTCTGCATGTGCACACATTTGTGTGTGCATACTTGTGTGTATGTGTGTGTGTGTATGGGTGGGGTAGGGAGCAGGGACATTTTGAGAACCCTGAGGTTCTGTACATCAACCCACCTCCTGATCCTCAAGGCACCCTTCACATCCTAGATTTTGAAGCCAACCAATGCCACATCACATGGCTGAAACACTGACAACCTGCAGTAAAGAGCTGCATCAAAGGGAATGAATGAGCCATATGTGTGTTACCAAGGACAGGAGACCAAGAAAGATGTTGGAAATTATCCACCAGGTTCAAGGGTAAAAGATAATTGCCAGATGGGAAAATATTAAAAGCCTAAGAACCCAACTCTGTTCTGCGCCCTGCACCCAACATTTAGGGAGAAGGTGCTCAAGAAGATAAAGTTTAAACTGCTGCAGTCTCACATCTGAAAAGCAACATCCAGTCTCCTGGGGTTTGCTTGTCTGATCACACTGACCCTGACAAAAGGCTGCAGCAGGCAGCTAAGATCCCCATGATAGTTAATTACATGTATCTATCATTCCATGCTATATGTCCGTGTGTACACATTATTTACTCTGGGGCGGGGGTGGATGATGAGAAATTACTTAATGGGTGCAATGTACATTATTCAAGTGATGGATTCACTAAAAACCCTGATTTCGCTCCATAAGTTATGCATGTAAGAAAATTACACTCTTACCTCAAACATTTATACAAGTTTAGAAAATTATATGTATCAACTTGGCTAGGCTGTGGCACTCAGTGAGATTTGGTCAAACAGTCTAGATGCCATTAACCTTTACAATCAGTTGATTGAAGTAAAGATTAGTAATCCTTGATAATGTGAGCAGGACTCATCCAATCATTTGAAGACCTTAAGAGCAAAGGCTGAAGTTTCCAAAAGAAATTCAGCCACCAGACTGCAATGCATAAACCCTGCCTGAGTTTCCATCATTTGGATCCAAGCCTGCAACATCAAATCTTGCCTGAATCTGCAGCCAGCCTGCCTGCCTGCCATAAAGATTTCAGACCTACCAGCTCCCACAATCACATGATAGATAGACACAGAGAAAGAGAGAGATAGACAGTTAGATAGAGAATCTCGTACTGGCTCTGTTTCTCTGAATAATCCCAACTAATACAATGCCTGGGTGGTCCTATAAGGCTTCTATGTGAGTTCTGAGGAGGGAATGGGTAGGCCCTGAACACAACCTGCAGTCCATGCTGTAGGAAAAGAAGGGGACATGACTGCCACAGACATGTGCCTTCCCAGCCCTTTCCCCACTCAGCCCCCTATGCAGCCTACCTGCTCCCTGACTGCCTTTGAGTGCATCTGTCCTGTCCACCCACCCCTCTCCCCACATATGTTGCTCCACAACAGGCTCCAAAGCTCTCCCGGGGGTGCGGGTGGGGCAGCCCTGGAGAGGTCACCCTCCCAGGGGCTCACTGCCAAGATCTGGAGTTCAAGAGGAGGACAGAGGAGCCCTCGCATTCACTGACAGTCATTGCCTTACTCAGTATGCACATTAACCCTGGAAGATAGGGACCATTAATTACACCCCATTTTTTTAGATGAGGAATGTGGGTCCCAGAGAGGGTATATGGCTTGCCTGATGTAACACAGCTACCATGGGAGTAGCTAAGAGCCAAATGCCTGTCTGTGTGACTCTAGAGCCTGTGTTCTTTCCGTCACGTCTGCCACCCAGGATTAGTATTCTCTGTAGACACAGTTTAACAATAAGGCTATCCAGAAACGTGGTCTGCCTCCTGTGGTCATGCAGGGGCTCAAGCTCAGACATGGGAGGTGTAACTCAGCAGCAACAGTTACCTACGTACAGCTGAAGGATACAGTCATGGGAGCATGAGGCTCTTAAAACACAGAAAGCCCTTCAGAAGCGGATCTTGCTCACAGGAATGACAGACTGCCACGGCTCATCTGACCAAGCTGGGGGAGTCTAAATAGAACTGAGCATCTAAGAATGAGAGAGACTTTCTTCCAATGACAGTGTTGCCATTGAACTGGATTTCAATAGGGGTGGCGTGGAGACCAGGACAGGCTCTTTGGGGAAAGAAAAGCCTGAATTCAGCTCCAGCCAGGATGGCAGCCATGCTGGAGTAAAATTCAAGAGACTCAGAGAGAGAGAGGTGTCACCCCCATGGCTCCAGCCTTCTGTGCAGGAAAGAACACAGAGGCCTTGCCTAGGAAGGAAAGAGGAGTGCCTGTGAAGCTGGCCCTGTGGCCTCAGGGAGAGAATACAGACACCTGGCAAGCATCTGAGCTCCTGGGTTGGTGAGTGGAGCCGCAGACTGTTGAAGGTGTTTCTTCCAAAGGTATTTCTTCCAACAAATCTTTTCTATAGCAGCTTGGCATTTCAGCTTCCAAAGGCATTTCAGCTCTGAATCCGAATAATTGACAGAGGAAATGAGATATACTGTATGAAGGGCAAAAGCCGCCAGGCCGTGATGCAGTGATCTTGATTATGGGGAAATGCAGATGGATAGGCTGAGGGGTTCCAGGCGTATTCACGGGTCCCCTCAGCCCTCCATTTGTGTATCTGCCCACTCATTCTTCCATCCATCCTCCATTTGGTGCCTCCTGCCAAGCCTGCTGAGACCTGGTACTGGCTTGTGCCCTGGGCTAGGTTATTTTACAGGAGAAACAAAGAGGTACCCCACATCAACCCTGACTTCAGGGCAGAGCACTCGCTCACTGCACCCCTGTGCTGAGCTGGCGCCCTCCATGCCATCAATGCCCAACTGCTCACAGCTCCATCATGCCTCTGCTTGGAAGCCATTCTTTACCTTGTCCCCCTGGAGAACTACCAACAGCCGCTGTGTGGTAAGCTGGAAAATATTTCCCAAAAGATGTCAGCGCCTAATCCCCAGAACCTGTGAACATTACCTTATATGGCAGAAAAGTGATTGATTTTAGGATCTTAAGATGGGAAGACTATCCTGGATTATTTAGATGGTCCATAAATTTAATCACAAGTGTCCTTATAAAAGGGAGAATAGACAGAGACAGAGATTGGAGTGATGCAACCACAAAGCCAGGTGTCTCAGTCAGTTCAGGCTGCTATAACAAAATGCCATAGATTGGGTGGTTTATAAACAACAGAAGCTGATTTCTCACAGTTCTGGAGGCTGGAAGTCCATTATCAAGGTGCCAGCATGGGTGGGTTCTGGTGACAGCCCTCTTCTGGGTTGCAAACAGCTGACTTTTTCAGTATCTTCACACTGCAGAAAGACGTCAAAGAGCTCTGTCTTCTTTATTTCACAGGGACACTGCCATTCAAGAGGGCTCCACCCTCATGACATAGTTACATCCTAAAGGCCCCACCTCCTAATGCCATCACTTTGGGGGTTAGGACTTCAACATAGGAATTTTAGGGGGACACAGCATTCAGTCATTGCACCAAGGAATGCCAGAAGCCACCAGAAGCTGGAAAGAGTGAGGAATGGATTCTCCCTGGAGCCTCCAGAGATAGCTTGGCCCTGCCAACACCTTGATTTCAGTGCAGTGATTTTGTACTTCTGGCCTCCAGAACAGTGAGGCAATCAACTCCTGTTATTTTAAGGCACCAAGTTTGTGGTAATTTGTCACAGAAAACTCATATATCCCGGCAGGTTGATTGTTAAGGTTCAAGAAGACACTTTATTTAGATGCAGACTCTAGCACGTAGTATGTGTTCAATGAATTGTAACTTAACTGAGCATAAACAGAAGATGCTAGGCCAAAAGGTTACATATCAGAAGTCCAATCAATAATTGCAAACTTTCACTGCAGTGCACTATGATTGTGCCTGTGAATAGCCACTGCAACATAGTTGAGACCCTGTCTCTAAAAATAAAAATAAATTAAAAGTAAAGAATTGTAGACTTGCCAGCCTCCCTGGGCCTAGTTGAATACAAATACTTCCTGTTCTCTGAAGAGAATTAAAAACATAAAGTTGATTTGATTCATAAGTAGAAGACTCTCTTCTTACTAAGTACAGCTTCTGCCACTGAGCCTAAAAATGCCACAGGGCTCAGATAGTAATAGTTGCGTAGTTGGATCACATGAAATGTCTTTTGGGAGAGCCTATCCCAGGAACAGCTGAAATGGAGCTGATGCATCTACCCTTCCCCCAGGCTTCCCATCACACAAGCTCCCAGAGGAAGAGGTCCCTTAAACCCACAATCCAGGAGGCCTGACCAGTTTATGCCAGCCTGCCAGGTGGCATGTCCAGTCTCCCTTGCCACCCCACGAGCCTGGAAAGCCCCCAACACAGCACCTCCTTAGCTCTGTTTGTAGAATCCTGGCCCTGGTAGGTGGGGTTCAGGGCAAGGGAACAGACAAGAGGAGTTTGACTCACCTTGGTCAGCAAGAAAAATATTCCTGCCTGTCCCTCTCAAGAGAAGCCCAATGGCCACTCAGTGAATACAGCCCCTTTCCTAGTCTCTGCAGTGCCCACCATAACAAAGCTACCATGGAGATGCAATAGGCTCCATTACCCCACAGTCATTCTATGATGCTGCAAAATAGTTTCTCTCCTGCCTGGTCATGGAGGAAAACAACACCAGAGAACTGCTTCATGTGTGTGCCTATTTGTGTGTGAGGCCAAGTGCACCAAATTACTGGAGTTCTGGATGCTACCAAGAGCCTCACTGTGGAGGAGTGAAATGAATCCTCTTCCTCCAGTCTCCTGAGCAGCTCCCAGCTCAAATTAAGTAGCAGCTTATTATGAATCTTATCCGATAGCAATATTTCTATTTAGCAGCACATACATAAGCTCAGCCTGGTCTAAAAAGATTTAACACAAGATATGTCTGCTCAGCTGCTGTCTGGGGCGCTATAATGGAAGACTTGTAATTAACATGAAGTCACCAGCTTGGTCCCACTCAAAGGGTACCAGGTAGGGCAGGAAGTGGGGTGGTTGCTAAAGCCCTACACACAAGAAGATTTCCTAAACACTGGAGAGAAGGCAGCAAAAGACCCTACCGTTACCTATGGACCCTGCTGCTATGCCAGTGATGCCCCTGTTGGCTAATGCCAAGGCTTAGACCATCCATTGCTTGGTCTTTCTGGAAGTAGGGGGTATGACAGGTATCAAAAAGCCCCAAGGTCAGATGGGCTGGTTATAGTGGGCTCCCTCTTCATTTTTGCTTTCTATGTCCACCTGGGTCTTGGCTTCCTGCACACAAACAAGAGTTGAAACTCTCTAGTGAGTTCCAACCCCCACCTATATCCCACCCACGATTGAGCCAAGGATAGGAGGAAAGCAGGCAGGAGGCTCTGCCTCACTTCTGTGTCAGGCACTGAGCTCAATGCTGGTATCTAAGAACTGAGTCAAGTATAGTTCCCTCCATCAGCCCCCGAGGGGCTTCTCAATCGTAGGAAAGCCAGATACACAAACCTTTAGGAGCTACAGAACTTTGAACAAGCCTCTTTTCCTTTCTAGGCCTCAGTGTCCTCATCTCTGAACTGGGGATGATAATACTAACAGAAGATGAGTCGCTAATGAGGTAAAGAATAGGTAAGTGCTTCCAAGGACATAAAGAGGCAGTGAGTTTCACAGATCAGCCCTGCACATTTCTCACCATGCCCACAAGTGGCCCCTGGAGCAAGAGAAGTGTACAGGCTGGCTGCCACTCATCTGGTCCTTGGAAATGCCTTCAGGGCTTTGGCTTGGCTCTCAACCTGATCCTCTCATGGCCTGCCCTTCTATCTTTTCAACTTGTGAACTGGGACCTTAAGCTGAGAAGTCCAGGTAAGAGACATGCTGGCCACAAAGGTTGGCATGCGAGAGGATCCCATTCCTTGCCCTGAGAGGGCATGGGTGAGCCGAGCCATTGCCTATCATGAAATGCCCATGCATGGAGCAAATCTTTGATTTGAAACCCTACACTTGCTGTCTATCCTGGGTTCACTCTTTGACCCCAATTCCATTCTTTTTTTTTTTTAATACCTCTCCTTTCAACTACCCGATGACAAGCTGATCCCCTCTTGCTATGTCCTGCCAGTGTTTTACTGGGTATCAAAATATGGAACACTTGCAAATGTGTTTCATGTCATTGAATAAACTCTGCACTAGGAGTTAAGAGTCCTGGGTTCTAGTCCAGACTCTAGCACTTCAAATCTGTTTGACCTCCCTGGCTTCAATTGCTTCATCTGAATAATGGAGGAGACATTAGTACCTGTTTCACAGGGTTGTTATCAGGGTTAAAAGATACAAAGTATAGCTGGAACAAGAGGGAGTAGACATATTTCTCTCTATTTCTCTCACTAAGCGCAGCTAACCCCCTAGACATGATAAATAAAACAAACATACAAAGACTCCAAAAGGTGAAGAGAAGAAATTAGATAAGCTAGAGACCGTAGGACTGGGTAACAACACACGAATGTGTTCCCTGGGTTTTCCTTTTACCTTGCATATCCCAGATTTGGAGCTGAAGAAACCAGCAACCCAGAAACATCTGTAGGAGCAGACCAAAAAAGCCCCAAAGAAAAGCCTTCTCTCTCTAGCCAAAGGACTAGAAAAGGGGCAGCCTAGCAAGACAGAAAACCTTTACAAAATAACGATTCTAATCCAGCCAACCATCACAAAAAACACATGGTCCTCACCCCTTCCCTACTAGCAAAGACTGAGTGGAAACCCTGTACTTCCACCTTCACCAGGCTAGAACAAGGCACTCCAATCTACCCTTCAGGTGGTATCCAAGAAGACCAATCAGAGAGCTGGAATGTTCATTCTCACCCAGCACTAAGGAGATCACCACCCACAGTGTCATGGAGGCCACATTGGGAGCAGTAAGGCAGTATCCCTCCCCATTTCAGCCAGCAAGGCATCATTGGTAGGTTAGTGGGGAACCTGAACTCTGACCTCTACCCAGCAGTAATAATATTCCCCAAGCCCCGCCCAGGGTGTCAAAGGAGATTAAGTGAAGAATGTAGACTTCCAACCCCACCTAGCAATAGCAAGGTGGCAGTTTCCTTTACCCAGAATGGTATCAAATAAGGCCTGTGGTAACAGAAGCCCTAAACAAAATCCAAAGTCTCACAACATAACACCTAAAATGTCCAAGATATAATCAAAATCACTTGGCATACCAACAACTAAGAAAATTACAACTTGAATAAAAAAGACAATCAACAGATACCAACACTGAGACAAATCAGATGTTGAAATTATCTGATGAGCATTGTAAAGCATCTGTCACCAAAATACTTCAGAAATCAATTACAAACATGCTTGCGACAAATAAAAATACAGGCAATCTTAGCAAATAAATGGGAGATATAAAAAAGAACCCAGTGGAAATTTTAGATCTGAAAAATGCAATAACTGAAATGAACATCTCTCTGGATAGACTCAATAGTAGATTGGAGATGACAAAGGGAAAATCAGTGAATTTGAAGGTAGAACAACAGAATTTACTCAAGCTGAAAAACAGAGAGAAAATGTACTGGAAAAAGATAAACAGAGCCTGAGGGATCTGTGAGACTATAATGAAAGATCAATATTCATGTCATCAGAGTCCCAGGAGTAGAATAAGAAAAGAACTGTGAGCCTGAAAAAGTATTCAGAGAAGTAATGACTGTGATTTTTTCAAATTTGGAAAAAATAGAAACTTCGGGAGGTTGAATGAATCCCAAGCAGGATAAATTCAAAGAAATCAATGCCACAACACATCACAGTCAAACTCCTGAAAACTAAAGGCAAAGGAAAAATCATGACTTGAGTTCAGGAGAATAATATCTTCCCTATTGGGAAAAGACAATTTGAATGACAGCAGATTTCTCATCAGAAACCATGGAGGCCAGAAGGAATTGACCCAACAAAGAACTGTCAATCCAGAAACCAATATCCAGAAAAACTATCCTTCTGAAGGAAAACTAAAAGGCTTTGTTACTCAAAGACCTACCTTAAAAGAGTGGCCAAGGGGAGTTCTCTAAATAGAAAGGGAAGGGAATGATAAAAGAAGGAATCTTGGGACATCGGGAAGGAAGAAAGAATAAAAATATGGGTAAATACATTAGACTTTCCTCCTCCTCTTGAGTTTTCTGAATTATGTTGGCAGTTGCAGCAAAACAAACAAACAAAGACTAATAACACTCTCTGATGTGGCTTTTTATGCACATAAAGAAAATAGTTAAGACAATTATAAATGGAGGAGGGTAAAGGGGCATAAACATGTTGTCAATACCGACAACAGACTACCAATTAATTGTGGGCATATAAAGTATACGCTTTTAATTAAAAGAGAGAGAGAGAAAGTCCATGTACCTTTCACATGGTAAGTGTTCCATCAACATCACTTGCAGTCAGTGGTGATACTGTTAATGTCCACTGTTAATGATACTGTTAATGTACTATACACAACAGTAGCTCACTGCTGAGCCCTGGGGAAACTGGGTTAAATCGCTCCCAGTTACTTCCCTTAAATAGAGTTCAGTGGGAGAAACAGACTGAGAAACAACTGAGTGTGCTCAGAGGCTGAATTGTATCCCCCCCACCCCCCAAAAATTCAAATATTAAAGCCCTAACTCCAAGTACTCCAGAATGTATGTAGAAAATAAGAGTGGGCTCTAATCTAATCTGACTGGTATCTCTATAAGAAGAGATTAGGACAGCGGGACACACACAGGGAAGACCATGTGAAGACACAGGGAGAAAATGGTCATCTGCTAAGCCAAGGAGAGAGGTTTCAGGAGAAATCAACCCTGCCTACACCTTGATCTTGGACTTTCAGCTTCAAGAACTGTGAATACATAAGCTCCTGTGGGTTAAGCCACCCAGACTATGGCATTTGTTATGACAGCCTGAGCAGGCTAGTATAAGGGGTGTTTATTGCAGCATTATTTATAAGAGAAAAATATTAGAAACAACCTAACTGGCATATCCATGCAGTGGAGTATTGTGCATCCATTAAAAGGAATGATATGAAAGCATTTTAAATGATGTGGGGCAACATGTACGTTCCAGTGCGGGTGGTAGACATATCTGATGCCCCACATCACATTCCCACTGGTTTCAGTCCCATGCAGTGTACACTTCCATGGGAGCTATGACTCACCTACCACTGACACCATCTCCCCTGAAAATTAGGCCTCCTATCTTTCCATGGTCAGCTCCAGAGCTTTACTCAAAGCTGCGGGAGCCCTCCCAGTTGGCCTATAAATACAATCTGGAAGTGCGGGATTGTTAATGGCTCCAGGAGCAACCCTTGGCTGAGGCCAATGGATAAATACTCCAGCCTCCCACCCTTCAGAGGGGCAGGCAACTATGGAAAGCTTTCTGGGCACCTCCCAGGAGGCCCTGATGGAATCAAGTCCTGATTGCCCACAGCAGCCCCCTCAGTAGCATACACTAAAATTGATGCTTCCCACCCCTTCATACCTGCTTCCTGCATTCGCCTCCTGTATTAGTCAGGGTTCTCCAAAGAAATAGAACCAATAGACCGTGGAGGAAGAGAGAGACAGAGTGAGAGAGACAGAGACAGAGAGAGAGAGAGAGAGAGAGGGATTTTCAGGAATTGGTTCATGTGATTACAAGGCTGGCAAGTCCAAAATGTGCAGGGTGGCTGACAGGCTGGGGACTCAGGGAAGAGATTTTGCTGCAGATGAAGTCTGAAGGCCATCTGCTGGCAGAATTCTCTCTTGCTCAGGAAAGGTCAGTTTTTTGTTCTATTCAGACCTTCAACTGATTGGATGAGGCCCACCTACATGATGGAGGGCAACCTGCTTTGCTCAAAGCCCCCTTATTTAAATGCTAATCTCATTAAAAAATACACTCACAGAAACATCCAGAGTAATGTTTGACCAAATATCTGAGCACCATGGCCCAGCCAAATTGACAAATAAAATGAACCATCATATCTTCAAGATAAACTACCTGCACCAAAATATTGTCTTGGGCTCTGCTTCCAGCACACCCAAAGACAAGATACATGAAAAAAGGAAACGGTACAAATGTGCACACATAGTAAAGAAACTATGTGTGGGAATATGCCAAAATCTTAGGAGTTCTTTCTGGGAGAGGGAACTGTGGGTGATTTTCCCCCTTGAATTCTTTGTTTATGCTTTTCTGTTTTTGTCTGAATAGTCTACATCAGCATGCCTGAATAATCAGAAACAGTGATGTGCATAGCAGAACAATAAAGGGTTAAATGAGATAAAAGCAAATTGCTTCTGGAGATAAGAGAGGGAAGTGAGTCATTATCCTTGAGGTAATTCAAGAGTAATTCTTCATGGAGGAGGGGGCATTTGATTTGCCACATGGAAGACTGGATGGGGGCAGAGAGCTGGGAAGGTCATCCCAAATTTCAGAAACCATGTGACAAAAATCACAAACGTGAGAAAGTAGATACGCATTCAGCAAGGATGGAATCATCCAGGGTGACCAGCCTGTAGGGCTTGTGAAGGACATAGTTGAGTCACCACATTTACTGAGAGGTCCCAAAGGGGTCTTCTGTCTTTGGTGGGCCCCAGAATAAAAAGGTAAAGCATGTGTTAGTTACTTCTGCAGACTGGGAGGCTTTAGTCTACAAAGGAACATGGAAGGTTAGTCCTAGTCTGAGGTAGGTCCTTCCTGTATCTTCCTACACTTTCGTCTTCCTTTCTTCCTTCCTCTTCTGAGACTGTAGCTTCCCTCTGGGGGAGGAGGAAAAGCAACTTGATTGTTTTCCCCATCTGCTTCCCCTGCTACAATGAAATACACATTCCACCACCACATTCTTTTTTTCACTAAGATATGTTGTCACTAGCATAAGACCCACCTCTCCAGCAGGTGTACAGTTCTCTCTCTCTCTCTCTCTCTCTCTCTCTCTCTCTCTCTCTCTCTCT